>NC_082641.1:127613420-128223420 GCF_028023285.1 Balaenoptera ricei
TTCCAAGGGCTGTTTGAGACTTGAGAGAGAGAGAGAGAGAGCGCGAGCAAGGAACTTGATGGTGCTTTGTGCGCTCAGGTGTTGCCCACATTGTGAGTATGTTAAATAGGCAACAGGAGTGCATGACAACAGCGGCTGACCCTTGTTCAGCACTGTGTGCCAGGCATGGCACCACCTATGTGTCCACTCATTTAATTTTCACAACTTTGGGAAGTATGTCAAGTTTTCCCATTTTACAGATTAGGAAGCTGGGGGCACTGAGAAGTTAAATAACTTGCCCAAGATTGCACAGTTACTGGGTGGTAGGGCTTGGGTTTGAACGAAGCTGCCTGGCTCTAGTCTGCCCATGTAATCCTTAGGCTCTACTACCTAGGGCTTTAGGTCCATGGATGGGGCTGGGGACACGGGGTTTGGACTCTGAAATTGTTAAAACATCTTCTAGCATATGTGCATATTTTTTATGGAGAAATGTTGTCAGATTCACACAGGGGTCTGTGACCCCGAGATGCCTGAGACTGCTGATTGTGTCGTCATTAGCACACATGTTGAAAGGCTGTTAATGCAATAGACCAAAGGCCAGAGACCGCAGTGCCCAGGCCTGCAGGGGTTGTGGGGTTAGGTGGCCCGAGTAGGCAGGTGCCCCCAGGCAGCAGGCAGGGTACCTTCGAGGCAGCTCTGCCTCCCCACTCACTCTGCTCCTGCCCTGGCCCCGGGCCAAGGGGTGGGGCTCGCTGTGGCTGCAGGG
This sequence comes from Balaenoptera ricei, assembly GCF_028023285.1. Lineage (NCBI taxonomy): Eukaryota > Metazoa > Chordata > Mammalia > Artiodactyla > Balaenopteridae > Balaenoptera > Balaenoptera ricei. The sequence continues at coordinate 127,614,166 of NC_082641.1, forward strand.
CAGAGGGCTGCCCTTATCAATGGGAAGTGGGACGTGGGTGCCCTTTGGGAATAATTGCAGGGCCAGTCGCCTCAGCTCTTCTGGCTTCGCCCAGGAAGCCTGCCCCTTCTGGCCCCGCTCTCAGCTGGAATTGCAGGGACTCCCTGGAAAGCTCTGCCTACTCCCCTGCCTCCAAGCTGTGTATGTGTTCCTCACTGTTCCTACCCCTGGTCAACCCTTACTCGGTCTTCTGGCCAGTTCTGCTACCACTTCCTCCAAGAAGCCTTCCTTGGTCCTCCCCCTTCCTCCTGCAGGGGGATTAAGTGCCCCTCAGTTCTCTCAAATACCCTCCCTTCCCCTGTCACACTCCCCGCATTGTAGGTGCTTGTTTTCTTGGCTGTCCCGGCTTCCCTGTGATGCTGGCACATAGTAGAGACTGAATTGTAGAATATCAGAGGTGGAAGAGCCCCCAGACACCATCTGGCCCAGGCCTCTCTCTAACAGGCAAGAAGCCCAGAAAGGGGCAGGGTGTGCCTGGGGTCACACAGCACATTATGGCAGAACTGGGAGCAGACCCGATGTCCAAGACATGTCCTCATTTCACACCTCTGCCTTTTGCTTCTGAGCACATCTTTTAAAAACATTTGTTTTCTTATATTCACAAAAATAATAAATGATTATTGTAGAAAATTTAGGAAACAAAGGCAAATAAAAATCAGAGATAATTGTTACCATTTTTGTTTTGTTTCTTGGATTAGTACCAGTTTCTGGCTTATGCATAAAATTTTTCACAAAAATATGACCATGCATACGGTCTTATAAATGTTTTCCACTTTAACAATATATATGGTAATTATATTTCTTTTTTTTTTTTTTTGAAAATTTATTTATTTATTTTGGGCTGCATTGGGTCTTCGTTGCTCCGTGCAGGCTTTCTCTGGTTGCGGTGAGCGGGGACTACTCTTCTTTGCGGTGCACGGGCTTCTCATTGCAGTGGCTTCTCTTGTTGCGGAGCGTGGGCTCTAGGCGCGCAGGCTTCAGTAGTTGTGGCGCATGGGCTCAGTAGCTGTGGCACACGGGCTTAGTTGCTCTGCGTGGCATGTGGGATCTTCCTGGACCAGGGCTCGAACCCATGTCCCCTGCATTGGCAGGCGGATTCTTAACCACTGCACCACCAGGGAAGTCCTGGTAATTATACTTCTATGTCAGTAAACGTCCGCCTTCAACATATTGTAAATGGCTGCCTGGGATTCCATCACATGCTTGCATTGTAATTGCTAAAGACAATCCCCTATGGTTGGGCATTTGCTATTATAAACAACATCCTTTGCTGTTATAAACAGCACTGGGATTCGTATTCTTGTGGGGAAATGTTGACACACTTCTGCAATTACTCCCTCTAGGATAAGTTCCTAGAAGTACAATTGTAGGGTCTCTGGTATACTGTATCCACGCGAAGCACACCATATAGTCTTGGGCCGGGAGGGATTCTGAAGATCTTCCCCCCGACCCCGACTCTGGATCTGAGGCTCACATTCCCTCCCTGGCAGCAGGCCAGTCCCTCACACCTTCTGTCCTTGTCCCCATCTCCCATCTCCAGGGGAGCTCTTCTGCCAGCTTTCAGCGGCGGCCTCCACTCATGTTAAAGGGAGACTGGAGGGCCGTGGTGTGGGGGGGCGCTGTCTAGGTGAGGAAGTTGGGCAACTTGGGATCCTCAAGTTGGGGAGTTCAGTCACCTGCTGTCCTGTGCCACTGTGGGCACGTACCCTGAGGATGAGAGATGCCTGTTGCATTAAGGGGCAGATAGTGACAACTGCGATTTCTTTTTTTTTTTTTTTTTTTTTTTAGTTATTTCTGAGATATACATTTTAAGGTAATAACTAGGATTATGACTTATAACATTATACCAGAACATATAAGATTTTTAGAAATTTCACGTAATGTCTGAAACATTTATATTAACATATTTCCATACAAATAACCCAATGAAAGTTTAGTATTAGTTGTTTTGTTTGTTTTTTTATACTGCAGGTTCCTATTAGGCATCAGTTTTATACACATCAGTGTATACATGTCAATCCCAATCGCCCAATTCAGCACACCACCATCCCCACCCCACCGCAGTTTTCCCCCCTTGGTGTCCATATGTCCGTTCTCTACATCTGTGTCTCAACTTCTGCCCTGCAAACTGGCTCATCTGTACCATTTTTCTAGGTTCCACATACATGCATTAATATACGATATTTGTTTTTCTCTTTCTGACTTACTTCACTCTGTATGACAGTCTCTAGATCCATCCACGTCTCAACAAATGACTCAATTTCGTTCCTTTTTATGGCTGAGTAATATTCCATTGTATATATGTACCACAACTTCTTTATCCATTCGTCTGTCGATGGGCATTTAGGTTGCTTCCATGACCTGGCTATTGTAAATAGTGCTGCAATGAACACTGGGGTGCATGTGTCTTTTTGAATTACGGTTTTCTCCGGGTATATGCCCAGTAGTGGGATTGCTGGGTCATATGGTAATTCTATTTTTAGTTTTTTAAGGAACCTCCATATTGTTCTCCATAGTGGCTGTATCAATTTACATTCCCACCAACAGTGCAAGAGGGTTCCCTTTTCTCCACACCCTCTCCAGCATTTGTTGTTTGTAGATTTGCTGATGATGCCCATTCTAACTGGTGTGAGGTGATACCTCATTGTAGTTTTGATTTGCATTTCTCTAATAATTAGTGATGTTGAGCATCTTTTCATGTGCTTCGTGGCCGTCTGTATGTCTTCTTTGGAGAAATGTCTATTTAGGTCTTCTGCCCATTTTTGGGTTGGGGTGTTTGTTTCTTTAATATTGAGCTGAATGAGCTGTTTATATATTTTGGAGATTAATCCTTTGTCCGTTGATTCGTTTGCAAATATTTTCTCCCATTCTGAGGGTTGTCTTTTTGTCTTTATGGTTTCCTTTGCTGTGCAAAAGCTTTGAAGTTTCATTAGGTCCCATTTGTTTATTTTTGTTTTTTTTTCCATTACTCTAGGAGGTGGATCCAAAAAGATCTTGCTGTGGTTTATGTCAAAGAGTGTTCTTCCTATGTTTTCCTCTAAGAGTTTTATAGTGTCCAGTCTTACATTTAGGTTTCTAATCCATTTTGAGTTTATTTTTGTGTATGGTGTTAGGGAGTGTTCTAATTTCATTCTTTTACATGTAGCTGTCCAGTTTTCCCAGCACCACTTATTGAAGAGACTGTCTTTTCTCCATTGTATATCTTTGCCTCCTTTGTCATAGATTAGTTGACCATAGGTGCGTGGGTTTATCTCTGGGCTTTCTATCTTGTTCCATTGATCTATGTTTCTGTTTTTGTGCCAGTACCATATTTTCTTGATTCCTGTAGCTTTGTAGTATAGTCTGAAGTCAGGGAGTCTGATTCCTCCAGCTCCGTTTTTTTCCCTCAAGACTGCTTTGGCTATTCGGGGTCTTTTGTGTCTCCATACAAATTTTAAGATGATTTGTTCTAGTTCCGTAAAAAATGCCATTGGTAATTTGATAGGGATTGCATTGAATCTGTAGATTGCTTTGGGTAGTATAGTCATTTTCACAATGTTGATTCTTCCAATCCAAGAACATGGTATATCTCTCCATCTGTTGGTATCATCTTTAATTTCTTTCATCAGTGTCTTACAGTTTTCTGCATACAGGTCTTTTGTCTCCCTAGGTAGGTTTATTCCTAGGTATTTTATTCTTTTTGTTGCAATGGTAAATGGGAGTGTTTCCATAATTTCTCTTTCAGATTTTTCATCATTGGTGTATAGGAATGCAAGAGACTTCTGTGCATTAATTTTGTATCCTGCAACTTTACCATATTCATTAATTAGCTCTAGCAGTTTTCTGGTGGCAGTTTTAGGATTCTCTATGTATAGTATCATGTTACCTGCAAACAGTGACAGTTTTACTTCTTCTTTTCCAATTTGTATTCGTTTTATTTCTTTTTCTTCTCTGATTGCCGTGGCTAGGACTTCCAGAACTATGTTGAATAATAGTGGTGAGAGTGGACATCCTTGTCTCGTTCCTGATCTTAGAGGAAATGCTTTCAGTTTTTCACCATTGAGAATGATGTTTGCTGTGGGTTTGTCATATATGGCTTTTATTATGTTAAGGTAGGTTCCCTCTATGCCCACTTTCTGGAGAGTTTTTATCATAAATGGGTGTTGAATTTTGTCAAAAGCTTTTTCTGCATCTACTGAGATGATCATATGGTTTTTCTTCTTCAATTTGTTAATATGGTGTATCACATTGATTGATTTGCGTATACTGAAGAATCCTTGCATCCCTGGGATAAATCCCACTTGATCGTGGTGTATGATCCTTTTAATGTGTTGTTGGATTCTGTTTGCTAGTATTTTGTTGAGGATTTTTGCATCTATATTCATCAGTGATATTGGTCTGTAATTTTCTTTCTTTGTAGTGTCTTTGTCTGGTTTTGGTATCAGGGTGATGGTGGCCTCATAGAGTGAGTTTGGGAGTGTTCCTCCCTCTGCAATTTTTTGGAAGAGTTTGAGAAGGATAGGTGTTAGCTCTTCTCTAAATGTTTGATAGAATTCACCTGTGAAGCCATCTGGTCCTGGACTTTTGTTTGTTGGAAGATTTTTAATCACAGTTTCAATTTCATTGCTTGTGATTGGTCTGTTCATATTTTCTGTTTCTTCCTGGTTCAGTCTTGGAAGGTTATACCTTTCTAAGAATTTGTCCATTTCTTCCAGGTTGTCCATTTTATTGGCATAAAGTTGCTTTTAGTAGTCTCTTAGGATGCTTTGTATTTCTGCAGTGTCTGTTGTAACTTCTCCTTTTTCATTTCTGATTTTATTGATTTCAGTCCTCTCCCTCTTTTTCTTGATGAGTCTGTCTAATGGCTTATCAATTTTGTTTATCTTCTCAAAGAACCAGCTTTTAGTTTTATTGATCTTTGCTATTGTTTTCTTAGTTTCTATTTCATTTATTTCTGCTCTGATCTTTATGATTTCTTTCCTTCTGCTAGCTTTGGGTTTTGTTTGTTCTTCTTTCTCTAGTTTCTTTAGGTGTAAGTTTAGATTATTTACTTGAGATTTTTCTTGTTTCTTTAGGTAGGCTTGTATAGCTAAAAACTTCCCTCTTAGAACTGCTTTTGCTGCATCCCATAGGTTTTGGGTCATCGTGTTTTCATTGTCATTTGTCTCTAGGTATTTTTTTATTTCCTCTTTGATTTCTTCAGTGATCTCTTGGTTATTTAGTAACGTATTGTTTAGCCTCCATGTGTTTGTCTTTTTTACGTTTTTTTCCCTGTAATTCATTTCTAATCTCATAGCATTGTGGTCAGAAAAGATGCTTGATACGATTTCAATTTTCTTAAATTTACTGAGGCTTGATTTGTGACCCAAGATGTGATCTATCCTGGAGAATGTTCCGTGCACACTTGAGAAGAAAGTGTAATCTGCTGTTTTTGGATGGAATGTCCTATAAATAGCAATTAAATCTATCTGGTCTATTGTGTCATTTAAAGCATGTGTTTCCTTATTAATTTTCTGTTTGGATGATCTGTCCATTGGTGTAAGTGAGGTGTTAAAGTCCCCCACTATTATTGTGTTACTGTCAATTTCCTCTTTTATGGCTGTTAGCAGTTGCCTTATGTATTGAGGTGCTCCTATGTTGGGTGCATATATATTTATAATTGTTATATCTTCTTCTTGGATTGATCTCTTGATCATTATGTAGTGTCCTTCTTTGTCTCTTGTAACATTCTTTACTTTAAAGTCTATTTTATCTGATATGAGTATAGCTACTCCAGCTTTCTTTTGATTTCCATTTGCATGGAATATCTTTTTCCATCCCCTCACTTTCAGTCTGTATGTGTCCCTAGGTCTAAAGTGGGTCTCTTGTAGACAGCATATATATGGGTCTTGTTTTTGTATCCATTCAGCCAGTCTATGTCTTTTGGTTGGGGCATTTAATCCATTCACGTTTAAGGTAATAATCGATATGTATGTTCCTATGACCATTTTCTTAATTGTTTTGGGTTTGTTTTTGTAGGTCCTTTTCTTCTCTTGTGTTTCCCACTTAGAGAAGTTCCTTTAGCATTTGTTGTAGAGCTGGTTTGGTGGTGCTGAATTCTCTTAGCTTTTGCTTGTCTGTAAAGCTTTTGATTTCTCCATCAAATCTAAATGAGATCCTTGCCGGGTAGAGTAATCTTGGTTGTAGGTTCTTCCCTTTCATCACTTTAAGTATATCATGCCACTCCCTTCTGGCTTGCAGAGTTTCTGCTGAGAAATCAGCTGTTAACCTTATGGGAGTTCCCTTGTATGTTATTTGTTGTTTTTCCCTTTTTGCTTTCAATAATTTTTCTTTGTCTTTAATTTTTGCCACTTTGATTACTATGTGTCTCGGCGTGTTTCTCCTTGGGTTTATCCTGTATGGGACTCTCTGCGCTTCCTGGACTTGGGTGGCTATTTCCTTTCCCATGTTAGGGAAGTTTTCGACTATAATCTCTTCAAATATTTTCTCTGGTCCTTTCTCTCTCTCTTCTCCTTCTGGGACCCCTATAATGTGAATGTTGTTGCGTTTAATGTTGTCCCAGAGGTCTCTTAGGCTGTCTTCATTTCTTTTCATTCTTTTTTCTTTAGTCTGTTCCGCAGCAGTGAATTCCACCATTCTGTCTTCCAGGTCACTTATCCGTTCTTCTGCCTCAGTTATTCTGCTATTGATTCCTTCTAGTGTAGTTTTCATTTCAGTTATTGTATTGTTCATCTCTGTTTGTTTGTTCTTTAATTCTTCTAGGTGTTTGTTAATCATTTCTTGCATCTTCTCAATCTTTGCCTCCATTCTTATTCCGAGGTCCTGGATCATCTTCACTATCATTATTCTGAATTCTTTTTCTGGAAGGTTGCCTATCTCCACTTCATTTAGTTGTTTTTCTGGGGTTTTTTCTTGTTCCTTCATCTGATATATAGCCCTCTGCCTTTTATCTTGATTATCTTTCTGTAACTGTGGGTTTTGGTCCACAGGCTGCAGGATTGTAGTTTTTCTTGCTTCTGCTCTCTGTCCTCTGGTGGTTGAGGCTATCTAAGATGCTTGATGGGAGGCTCTGGTGGTGGGTAGAGCTGACTCCAGCTGCGATTTCTTGGGTGTTGCTTATGCCGGGCTCCTCTGACAGGTTTACTCACTTATCCCTTGGCCCCAACCCGATGCTGCAGGGGTGGTGCTTTCCAGATGAGACCACTGGTGTTTGAGAGGGGCTCCTAGCACAGCCAAGCTGCTGATGCCTCACAGCCCTGAGTTTGAATCCTAGCCTGAGCCTTAGTCTTTTCGTCTGTCAGATGGGGCTTCTGGGTGCATTCAGAGAAATGGGTGGGGAAGCACGTGGGTAAGTGAGGGGAAGATGGTGAGAACGTGGTGTTGGGTCGTGATTTAGAATTCCACCTCTAGCTCCTAGGCCTTGCAAATGTTTGTTGTCTCACTTTGTCCTTCCTGCTTCTGGAGTTTTCTTGGTTTAGTCTTGGACTGATCATTATGATAAATAGCAACTATCATTGTAGACATCATATGCTAGGTACTGCCCAGTGTGATTTATACACATTAGTGGATGTAATCTCCCAGCCTCTTGTGAGGCAGGTACTGTTGTCAACAAATGGAGAGGCTGAGGCTCAGAGAGATTGACAAGCTTGCCCCAAATGATGAACTCAGGTTGGGTAGCGGTCATTGAATCTGGGCCCACCGAGGTCAGGACCTGTGGGTCCACAGTCAGCGGACCCCCGGAGCCCACACTCTGACTTTCCGCCTTCTGACTCTCCTCCTCTCTCCACAGCCTTAGCCCCGGGGGCCCCACCGAGCGAGCGGCATGCGGCACCCCCAGGCATTCGCAGCATCCTTCGGCCCACTGCCCAGCCCCCCCAGGAGGCCCTAACGCCCTGGGGCACTTCTGCTGTGCACAGGACCGCGTGGGGGTTTGCCATGGTGACATAAAGGGGCGCGGAGGAAGGAAGGAGCGCAACCAGCCGCGGACTGCACCCCTGGCTGGGAGGAAGGGCCGGGGCCCGGATCCTCCACTGCCACTGCCACTGCCCGCTTCGGGCCTTGCTCGCTGAGTCTCTGTGAACTTGTTGGTCGGTGGACAACTTCGGAGTCTTCTCCTGCGTGGGGCCTTGGGGCAGCCAGGGCGGCCGGGCCCCCGGTGGCCGAGGTCTCGGGGGCCAGGATGCCCGCCCTGGCGCGCCTCCGCAGGCTGTGTCGGCACATGTCCCCGCAGGCTGTACTTTTCCTGCTTTTCGCCTTCTGCCTGTTCAGCGTTTTTGTCTCGGCCTACTACCTATATGGCTGGAAGCGGGGCCTGGAGCCCTCGGTGGACGCCCCCGAGCCTGACTGTGGGGACCCGCCGCCTGTGGCCCCCAGCCGCCTGCTGCCACTCAAGCCCATACAGGTGGCCGCCCCTTCCCGCACGGACCCGTTGGTGCTGGTGTTCGTGGAGAGCCTCTACTCCCAGCTGGGCCAGGAGGTGGTGGCCATCCTGGAGTCCAGCCGCTTCAAGTACCGCACAGAGATCGCACCGGGCAAGGGTGACATGCCCACACTCACCGACAAGGGCCGCGGCCGCTTCGCCCTCATCATCTATGAGAACATCCTCAAGTACGTCAACCTGGATGCCTGGAACCGGGAGCTGCTGGACAAGTATTGCGTGGCCTACGGCGTGGGCATCATCGGCTTCTTCAAGGTACGTGGGGAGGGGGTCCCTGCGCTGTGGAGAGCTCCAGCTGAGTTTGATTCTCATCCCCACACTTGCTAACTGGGTGTCTGACTCTCCTCACCTGTAAAATGGGTTGTAATGGTAGCACCTCCTCCTCGGTTGTCATGAAAGGTAAGTGGGTGAGTGTAGGTAAGGCGCTTGGAGCGCCTGGCGCCTGGTGTCTAATAGGTACTTTTTAAGTATTAGCTTTCATTGGGAGCACACGACAGGGGCATTGCCTTCCAGGCATGGGGCCCGGCACACAGCAGGCTCGTGCCTAAGGGAGGCCCCAGGGATGGGTGCAAGGGAGGAGAGCATATGCTCTGCTGGGTCCCTCAAAACCTTTCATGGCAGTCCTCCCAATGGATGGGGTGTGTCCTTGTTTTGCATATGGGCAAACCAAGGCTCAGGAGGATTAAGTTAGGTTACAGGCGGCCATGTAGCCAGTAAGTGGGAGAGCCAGGATCTGAACCTGGACTTAGACGGTTGGGGGCTCTGGGTCCTGCGCCCTTTCCTCTTGGCTGTGGAGGGGTGTGGAGTTTATGTACCTCTTGAACCAGAGCCATTTTGCGTTGGAAGAAAGAGGAGAAAGAAATCCCAGTGGACAGGTGAGCTGCTCTGGGCTCCGCGGGATACCCAGAGCAACTGCTGGGACCACAGTCCTTGCAGAAAGTGTCGTGGAGAAGCTGTCCTTGGGGAGGAGGTTGTGAACAGCGGGATGGGGGATCCAGAGGCTCTGGTCAGAGAACTCTGACGCGCATGGCGGGTGGTTGGGACTGTAGTTGGGTGCTCGGGGGTGTTTGTTCCATCATTCAGCAAATATTTACTGAGTGCTTACCATGTTCCAGGTCCTTTGCTAGGCACTGGGGACACAGTGGTTATCGAAGTATGCAAAGTCCAGGCTGTGGTGCTGTGGACATTTCAGTGCAGTGGGTGGGGTGGGTGACTAGACAGTGAACAAATAAACATATCATGTGACAGGTGGTGATAAGTACAAAAAAAAAAAAGAAAGCGAGGAAGGGCACGTGGGTGATGGATATGGGCAGTTGGTGCTGGTTTTGATAGAATGCATTACCAGTGATGTCATCTTTGATAAAGTGACCAGAAGGGAGTGAGAGGAGCCCGTGGCTCTCTGTGCAAAGGGCCTTCCAGGCAGAGAGGACAGTAAACACACGGGTCCCAAGGTCGGCTCTTGCTTGGCATGAGTGGGGAGAGGAGCAGGAGATGGGTCAGAAGTGGGCCGTGTCCACCGACGGCTGCTCGTTCGTCCCCAAGCGTTGGCGGCACAGCCTCGCCCTGGACCCGTGCTCCGTGCTGGGAGGAGCCTGGTCTAGCTGAGGGTTTCTCACGGCTGTGTTCTTTCATGCACTAATGGATCGGGTTGCTCTGCCACTAAAACAGGTTTTGTGGGCCAAGAAATTGAAGGCCCTTAGAAGTCCTGCAGTAGAGCAACCTGGTGAGATTTGTTCCCCAGCTGGCTTAATGACAAAACCCTTTATTTCATGGCTCACTGTCTGGGAAACGCTGGCCCGGTTTATGGCTGGGCAGTGGCATAGCATCAGACAGCTTCATTGTCTGTTTCCCTTTGCTCCTGGACTCTGTTCCCTTTCCTGCCATGAACTTCATTAGGCTTGATTCAGAGCCCCAGGCCTGAAAAACATCACAATGGCTGACACTTGCCGAGTGCTCACCCAGCGCCACGCACGTCCTACGTGCTTTATGTGAATTAACACATTTGACCCTCATAAACCATCCTCCAAGCCAGGTGGATGTCATCTGATTTAAGAGAGAAGGAAACTGAGGCAAAGAGGGGTGAAGCAATGTGCCCACACTCACACCTCTAATAAGCACAGACCTAGGATTTGAACCCAGGTGGTCTGGCTCCAGAGGCTTTATTCCTACACTGTGGGATGAGTCCAGGAACTTCAAACACCATTTATTCTATTTAGTAGAATTTGCATCAGAGACCACAACTGGTGCACAGAGCTCCCACAGTCTGTGGGGACCAAGCAGTGGGCTGTGGTCATTGGGCACAGTCGGTACAACATAGCTTGGATCCTATCAGGCCCCCGGTTCCTTGCTCTACAGAAGGTGAACATGAGGCCCAAGGAGGGGCAGGGAGGTGCTCAGAGTCTCCCTGTGGGGTCAGTGGCAATTCCAGGTCTCCGTGCTCTTCCTACCCTGCTGTGTAAGACAAGACCCCTCGTTGGTTTTGATCAGGGGCCTGTGACTTTCTGCTCTAACGGGAGCCATCTGGTGGTCAAGCTGCATCCTTCTACTTTTCTGCAAGGCCTGCTTCAATGCTGTGCATAGGGCTTGGGACTCCAGGGATCTGGAGACACTCACTTTCCAATGCCCGCTGGCAGTGGATTCCCAGGTCAGTGGGAGAGCAGGGGCTAAAAAGTCCAGACTCTGGTTCAACTCTTTCTGTCATTTATAGGCAGAGTGTCCTTGGGCAGGATATTCAACCCATCTGTGAAGTGGGGGCCAATCACAGCACCACCTCACTGTGCCATGTTGGAGATAGGACAGTGGAAGGGAAGCACTAGCACAGTGCCTGGTACCCAGAGCCACCCAATAAATGGCAGGTGGCATGCCTTGTCATCTCACCTCGGCACTCACAGCTGGTGGTAGCTCTTTATCTGTCTTGTGGCTTGGCCAACATGTGCCCCTGAGGACCCTGAGGGTGGGAGCGGGTCTTCATCGGTAGCCCCATTTCCTGGCTCAGCCTTGCAGCTCCAGGTGCCCCGGGGTTGAGCACATCCTGGTGGAGGCCTGACAAGGGCCACTGATGCTTGATTGCACACTTACTACGTGCCAGACCCTGAGCTCATTGCTTTGCAGGCCTTATCGTATGTAATTCTCACAGCTACCCTGTGAAGTGGGCACTTTATTTTCAGGTGAGGAATCAAGGCTCAAAAAGTTATGTGGCTGTCTAGACCGACACAGCTAATAAGTCAGAGCCAAGATTCGACCACCGCGCTCAGCCCTTCTAAGCCAACCACGGGTGAGCGCGTTGGAGCAAACTGACCGACGGACGCGGGACCTGAGGCCCTGAGAGGAAGCACCTTGGAGACCCCAGGGTTCCCAAGGTCATGCAGCCAGTTACTACCTAAGTCTGTACTAGGTCTCCCATTCCCCGATCAGGGCTCTTCCTTCTTCTGCCTGATGACCCCACTGGAAGATTTGGTGTCTCCTGCGTGGGTCCCCAGTGCTGAAGAACAGGAGGGATTCCCCTCCCATGGGGCGAGGCCCGCAGTGGGGGTCACTCTCTGCAATGCTTAGGCTTACTCTCCATTCCCTTCCCCAGATGGTTGCTTTCACTGCAGACTGGGGTGGACAGTCGGCAACTTGGCTTTCTCCCTTCCTTGATGCCTCCCAGCTGGGCAGCTGGCTGAGCTGCCAGCGCCTGGCAGTCAGCTCGGAATCGGGGCTTTGAAATAGGATCTCTCAGTGCCTGTGGTCCAGTGTGGCCTCCCAGGCCACAGCAGGTGATAGACAGGGCCTGAAATGTCGCTGGCCCCCACTGCCTTTGTCCCCAGTGCCGGCTTAGTGGTCTTGGAGAACCGGGGGCTGGGGGAGGGGCCTCTCAGTTTGGGGCTGTCAACACCAGAGGCTGGCTCAGGACAGGGTGGGAGTTGGCAGGTACTCCTGGTGAGTGGAGAGTCAAATGCAGGCCTCTTTTCTCGGTTTACGAGGCAAGGGCCCTGCAGAGCCTTCGTGGGAATTAGAAAAAAGCACTTCTGCATGAAGGTTATTACTAAAAGGCACCCTGGGCAGATGTAGCTCTACTTGAGGCCCAGGGCTCAGCCCTCAGCTGAGTGTCCTTGTTCGGTGCTCACGCGGTGAGCTCTCCAGGGCGGCCCTGTGTACCACTCTGCCTGCCTCTCCAACCTCATTTGCTGCCCTTTGTCCACTCTTGATTCGTCCCACCCCACTCATTCTTCACACAGTGGCCAGATGGATCTTTTTAACATGCAAATTGGAACCTGTCATCCCTCTGTTCAAAACCCTTTGATGGAGTCTTTGATGGCTTCCCACTCAAGCCTCTAGGGTCCTGCAGGTCTGGTCCCAGCTGACCTTTCTACCTCATCTCCTTTCCTCCCTCTTGATCACTCTGCTGGCCTCTTGATATTCCTTGACTGTGCTGAGCTCTCTCCAACCTCAGGGCCTTTGCACTTGCTGTTCTTTGAACTTGGCTCCCACCTCTCCCCTAGTTGATGCTTGCTCAGTCCCTTTCTCCAGGAAGCCTCTCTTGAGCCAGCTGACTATGCCCAGTTATCTACTCTTCTAGGACTATGAACCTCCTCTGTGTAGCATGTGTCACACTGAAGTTTACATATATTTCTGCTATTTTGATTACTCTCTCTCTTCTCTGCTCGCCTTTACAGTTCACAAGGGCAGGAGCCATGTCTGTTTTTCTCACTGTATCCCTGTTACTTAACACAGTGCCTGGTATAGTGAATAATTGTGGGATAAACAAATGAAACCCGTAATGAAAAGCTGTCATGTGCCAGGTATTTGGGATCTGTCTGTTCTTCTTTCTTTTTAAAAATCCAGTTACTCATCCGATATGCGTTTGCTCCCACTGGGTGTCAAGCCTGTGCTGGCACCAGGGATCCAAGGTGGAAGTGACATAGTACTTGCCCTTGAGAGGGTGCAGACTGGTGGGGGAGACTCTGAACAGATAGTGCAGCAGCCAAGGTGAGAAGTGCTACAGCTGAGGCTTTAATGTCCCAGGGAGGCCAATGAAGAGAAGAGGGTAGATGCATGTTTTTTGTTTGTTTGTTTGTTTGTTTGTTTATGGCTGCGTTGGGTCTTTGTTGCTGCAGGTGGGCTTTCTCTAGTTGTGGTGGTCGGGGGCTAATCTTCATTGCGATGCGCGGGCTTCTCATTGCGGTGGCTTCTCTTGTTGCGGAGCATAGGCTCTAGGCGCGTAGGCTTCAGTAGTTGTGGCTCTCGGGCTCTAGAGCGCAGGCTCAGTAGTTGTGGTGCACGGGCTTAGTTGCTCCGCGGCATGTGGGATCTTCCCGGACCAGGGCTTGAACCTGTGTCCCCTGCATTGGCAGGTGGATTCTTAACCACTGTGCCACCAGGGAAGTCCTGATGCATGGGGTTTTGAAGGATGAGCAGTTTGTCAGGCCAAGAAGACCAAAAGGAGTTGGCACAGGGACAAGGACAAATTGTACTGTATCCAGAGGCAGGTGGCTGGGAGGGTGAGGGATAAGGAGCAGGGGCTGTGAGTCTAAGGAAGAGGAAAAGGGGGGTGCTGTGGGTACTGCCTGCAGGTGGGTCCTGGGAGGAGAGGGAGGCACAGGGAGCTGGGCTCCTCTGGGGCGTGGCCTTGGGAGTGCGGGGGGCATGTGGGGGCTGGGAGCACTGTGGGCAGAGTGTCTGCTCCTACACTCCCAGAAGATACCTCCTCTTTGATCTCTTCTCTGTTGGCATCCGCCCAGGATTTCTCCTGAAGAAAGGATTGTGACAAAAGCCAGCTTGGAAACCCTAGGCAGGGGAGCCTGGTGGTCAGGTGTGTGGGCTCAGGGGTCAGCCATCTGGCTGTGAGGTGTGGCTCGTCCTGACCACTGTGCGACTCAGGGCAGCACCGCCCTCAGAGCCTGGGTGTCCTCGTCTGTGAAGTGGGGATGACAGAGGAACCCTCCTCCTGAGGCTGATGTGAGGACTGAACGAGCAATGGGCGATGCCGCTGGCCCTGTTCTAAGCACTTTGTGGGAGTCAGCGCTCACCCTCCTCCGTCACCCCTTGAGGGATTTACCATTCTTGGCCGTGTTTTACAGCAGAGGAAACTGAGGCGCGGGGAGGTTACATAACTTGCCCAAGGCCAGGCAGTCTGGTGGCAGAATCCATGCTCTCCACTGCTAGACTTCCCTGTGTGTGATTTTGGCCAAGTTGCTTAGCCTTTCTGGGCCTAATCTCCTTGTCTGTATAATGGGACTGAATGGCAGTGATGCCTCCATCGTGGGGTCACTGCGAGGGTTACGGCACCCCTTCACATCAGGTGCACGAGCTTGGTTCCTGGCTTTGGTAAGCGCGGCATGTGTGTTAGCTGGTCTATTACGATGACAGGCGGAGCGGGGTTTGCACCGCTAGGTCAGCACAGGATCAGGAGCGTGCCGAGCCCTCTGTGAATGTTAGTGAGTACTGTTGACATGACTGTTATGAGTCCACAACTGATACTCCGTGGTCCCTTGGGGCTGTGGTTCTGACGGCTCTCTTCCCCCTGCCCCGCCCCACCCGGCTGCAGGCCAATGAGAACAGCCTGCTGAGCGCGCAGCTCAAAGGTTTCCCCCTGTTCCTGCACTCCAACCTGGGCCTGAAGGACTGCAGCATCAACCCCAAGTCCCCGCTGCTGTACGTGACCCGCCCCAGCGAGGTGGAGAAGGGCGTGCTGCCCGGCGAGGACTGGACCGTGTTCCAGTCGAACCACTCCACCTACGAGCCTGTGCTGCTGGCCAAGACGCGGTCGTCCGAGTCCATCCCGCACCTGGGCGCGGATGCCGGCCTTCACGCCACGCTGCATGCCACTGTGGTCCAGGACCTGGGCCTCCACGACGGAATCCAGCGCGTGCTGTTCGGCAACAACCTCAACTTCTGGCTGCACAAGCTCGTCTTCATCGACGCCGTGGCCTTCCTCACAGGCAAGCGCCTCTCGCTGCCTCTGGACCGCTACATCCTGGTGGACATTGACGACATCTTTGTGGGCAAGGAGGGCACGCGCATGAAGGTGGAGGACGTGAAGGTACGGCTGGGGGTGCCAGACCATGTAGGGTGGGCCTCGCCACCTTCAGACCTTACTGTCCCCATCGTGACTTTGCTGTCTGCACCTCCCCTGTGCTGTCAGTCCCCCTCCCTTGGCCACTTGGTTTTATTGTCTTATTAGAAGCAAGTGCCATTTAAAATTATTTGAAGTATTGAATATACAGGAATTTTGCATCTGGTTATATGGAGCTCAAGAATATAACTATGGAGAGAGAGATGGTAGCTGTGCAGAGAGTACCTACCTCTTAATCCAGACATGATTTTTAACTCTCAAAAATGTTTATGTCAGTACCAAAGCTCCTACAAAACTCATAAAACAAGAATTAGAGTTTGAATCATATACAAAGCATACTTTAACTGCGGTCTATATAGATAGTGAAAGGCATGTGTTTAATTCAAAAAATGTTTACCAAACTAAACTAACTGTATGTAAAAGCATTTTGCAAACCATGAAATTTTACACATGTATCACTGTAAAAGAGAAGCCTGCAAATTAAGACCATTTTCATCTACTCACTATTTTACTCAGAGTTGTATGCAAAAGGAACAACATCACTAGTGTAAATGGGGAAATCAGTATCAGTTGCCATACATAGAGGGCAACCATAACAATAGATCCAATGAAAACGAAACAGGGGATTAAATTCTAGCGAAGTACTGCTGCCTACTGCTGGCCTGTCCTCTCTTACACGAGATTAGTGAGAGTTAGAAACGTATTAGCACCAAACCAAGACTTCTTTTTGACGTTAGGAGGAGGATTGAAAAAGAGACTTGATTAAGAGGAATGCTTTCCTCCGTGTGGGTGCTGTGTTGGGATCGGCCGTGGGTCCTGGAAGGAAGGCCCTGGGCTGGGGCAGGGGGCGGGGTACATTGTCCTCCTGCCTTGGTCTAGAGTGAACTCTCTGCTCCTCCTTACACCTCCAGAGGAGAAGGGCAGAGCAGGCACTGTCTGTGGAGTCAAGACCTGGGTTCCAGTCCCAATCTGCCCCTAACTGACTGGGTGACTTGGGCAAGTCCCTTCCCCTGTCTGAGCCTCAGCGGTGAAATGACAAGATGGGGTGGATGGGAAGGGCCCGGATGGCTGGGGTGAGGGGGCATGTGCAGATGCCAGGCTCTGAGCCCTCCCGGCTCTACCTCTGGGACAGAGCAGTGTTGCTTTGATCTGCTTTATCCATTGTGTTTGCTCCTGAGATTTCACTTCCTCAAGGGCTCCGCTATTGAAAGAAAGTTCTGAGACGGCTCCTGTTGAGCCTTCCAGCTCTGAGGCTTCATGCAATGCCACGACCCACCTCTAGCAAAGAAGATTACTCTGTTTTCTCCTTAGGACGTTCTTCGGGTGGCCCAACCTCGCTCTGTCCTGCTGTAACCTAGGTATTTTCTTGCTGTCCAGGATGAGTCCTTGAGACTGGTCCAGGGTCGACCTCATGAGGAAATCAGGCTGCCAGGCTCACTGTGTCTCCTGTGTGAACCCTGGGCTTGCCCTTCTTCGTTCTTATTTTCCCCATTATTGGAATGAGAGGAATGCTAGCAGTTTGGAGCCTTAAGAATACCAAAAGAGATGCCCTCTTCAGTGTACTCAGGTCCCATTTGCCTTAAACATCCTTTTGAGTCAGAAAGGACAGTTGTTTTTTTTTTCCTTTAATCCCAAGGACTGGCTACAACTGAGCTTTTCTTGCAGAGACATGAATGTTGCCTCATTAACTTGTACAGTACGGTCTGTACAGTGCAACTTAAATGACACCAACAGCAATGCTTATTCAAGGCTTGGCGAGCGCCAGGCTCTGTGCTCAGCCCTTTCTGTGCGTTGCATCATCTGATCCTCACAGCAGCTCTGTGAGGTGGGTATTGTTTTAAATCCCATTTTACAGAGGTGGACACTAAGACTCAGAGAGGTGAAGTAACTGGCCCAAGGCCACACAGCTAGAGCATGAAGGTCCATCAGGTAGTACATGGCCTTGGTAAGATGCCGGTGGTGGCCCCAAGGAAGGCCAGAACTTTTTGTTTGCAAAGTGTTCTGATAGCGGGCTCTTCTTACAGGTTTCCTAGCAGCCTTGTGCATCATACCTGGTAGGGATTTTTTTGAGTCCTGACTCCAGAGGACAACTGTATGTTTGTTTCACAAGTGTCAGCATCCCTTCATTGACTTGCAAAGCACTGGGTGCGCTGTGCATGGAAACATTGCATTGCTGGGCACACAGTACGCCTCTGGAAAAGTCGTGGTCCTTTGACATCAGCCTTGCAGTCACCAATGAGGTGAAATCTCCCACATTTGACAGATGAAGACATGAGGCTCACAGTGGCAGTGACCACAGACATGATAATGGCACTATTTTTCATCATTTACCAAAATGCCAGGCTGTTTTACATGCAGTATCTCATTTAATCCTCCCAAGAGCCCCATGAGGGAGCTATTATTATCCCTATTTCACACCTGGGGAAACTGGGGCCTGGAGCAGTTGCAAAGCTTTCTCAAGGGCATGGCAGAACCAGGCTAGAGTCTATGTCCTGTCTTGCCAGAGGCCTGGTGGAGGTGGCAGCACAGGGCTGGCTTCATGGGTATGGAACCTGTATAGTCACACAGGGCCCCATGCTTGGAAGGGGCCCATTCAAGATAATGCTCTGCTATTTACTTCTTGACATTTTTAACAATCTTTGAGCAAGGGTGCCTATTTTCATTTTTCTATGAGCCCTGCAAACTTTGTAGTTGGTCCTGCAGGAGCAGGACCCTTCTGGACCCTTATGGGAGGAGCGGGGAACTTCTGGCTTCCCCTCACCCCTTTCTCCCCACTCTGCCTATCCTAGGCCCTATTTGATACGCAGAACGAACTACGGACACACATCCCAAACTTCACTTTCAACCTGGGCTACTCAGGGAAATTCTTCCACACAGGTAAGTGGGCCTGGCTCTGCCCCCACTAGCAACTTCCAGGGGCCCTCAACATCCGGACCCTCGGGGTGCTATGCCATGGGGTCAGCAGGTGGGCGGATGGGCCCCCTTAGGGCCACATTTGACCTCTGTGGCCTCTCCCAGAGCCAGACAGCCCACAGAGCAGTCACAGCCCCAGGCAGAGGGCATTTGGAGACAGCAGTGACACACGATGGCCCCCACCCATCTGTCCCCGGGCCTCAGGCTCTGCTGTTCAGGGGGTGGGCATCTTCTCCCTCTTGTCTCCCTCTCACCACCACCTCTTAATATTCTTTATACTACTTCTGCCTTAGAAAGGAATTGGTTGAATTTTAAGAATTTTACAGAAATACATAGCAGAGAAAATGAAAATGCCCTATAATTGTACCCACCCCAGAGATGAGCACTGTCACGAGTTTTTCTTTTTTTTTTAAATTTTATTGGAGTATAGTTAATTTACAATGTTGTGTTAGTTTCAGGTGTACGGCAGAGTCATTCAGTTATACATATATTTATTCGTTTTTAGATTCTTTCCTCACAAAGGTTATCACAGATGTTTTTTTTTTTTTTTTTTTTTTTTTGGCTGTGCTGCCTGGCTTGTGGGATCTTAGTTCCCTGACCAGGGATTGAACCCAGGCCCTCAGCAGTGAAAGTGTGGAGTCCTAAACACTGCACCACCAGAGAATTCCCCCATCACAGACTATTGAGTAGAGTTCCCTGTGCTATTCAGTAGGTCCTTGTTGGTTATCTATTTTATACATGGTAGTGTATGTTAATCCCAAGCTCCTGATTTATCCCTCCCCACCATGTTTCCCCTGAGGTAACCATAAGTTAGGTAACCATTTTTGTTATCTGTAAGTCTGTTTCTGTTTTGTAAATAAGTTCATTTGTATCATTTTTTTAAAAATTAGCTTCCACATATGAGTGATACGATATTTGCCTTTCTCTGTCTGGCTTAGTTAGTATGATAATCTCTAGGTCCATCCATGTTGCTGCAAAATGGCATTATTTCATTCTTTTTTATGGCTGTGTAATATTCCATTGTATATATGTACCACATCTTTTTTATCCATTTGTCTGTTGATGGACATTTAGGTGGCTTCCATGTCTTGGCTATTGTAAATAGTGCTGCAGTGAACATTGGGGTGCATGTATCTTTTCAAATTATGGTTTTCTCTGGATATATGCCCAGGACTGGGATTGCTGGATCATATGGTAGTTCTATTTTTAGTTTTTTAAGGAACCTCCATACTGTTTTCCATAGTGGTTGTACCAATTTACATTCCCACCAACAGTATAGGAGGGTTCCCTTTTCTCTGCACCCTCTCCAGCATTTATTATTTGTAGACTTTCTTTTGGTTGCACTGCGCAGCATGTGGGATCTTAGTTCCCTGATCAGAGATTGAATCCACATCCCCTGCATTGGAAGCACGGAGTCTTAACCACTGGACCCCCAGGGAAGTCCCTGTTTGTAGACTTTTTGATGATAGCCATTCTGACCAGTGTGAGGTGATACCTCATTGTAGTTTTGATTTGCATTTCTCTACTAATTAGTGATGTTGAGCGTCTTTTCAAGTGCTTTTTGGCCTTCTGTATATCTTCTTTGGAAAAATGTCTATTTAAATCTTCTGCCCATTTTTTGATTGAGTGGTTTGTTTTTTTGACATAGAGCTGCCTGAGCTGTTTTGTATATTTTGGAGATTAATCCCTTGTCAGTCACTTCCTTTGCAAATATTTTCTCCCATTCTGTAGGTTGTCTTTTCATTTTGTTTATGGTTTCTTTTGCTGTGCAGAGCTTTTGAGTTTAATTAGGTCACATTTGTTTATTTTTGTTTTTATTTTCATTACTCTAGGAGGTGGATCAAAAAAGATATTGCTGTGATTTATGTCAAAGAGTGTTCTGCCTATGTTTTCCTCTAAGCGTTCTATAGTGTCTGGCCTTACATTATTTGATCCATTTTGAGTTTATTTTTGTGTATGGTGTTAAGGAATGTTCTAATTTCATTCTTTAACATGTAGCTGTCCAGTTTTCCTAGCACCACTTATTGAAGAGATTGTCTTTTCTCCATTGTATATTCTTGTCTCTTTTGTCATAGATTAATTGACCATAGGTGTATGGGTTTACTTCTGGGC
This sequence comes from Balaenoptera ricei, assembly GCF_028023285.1. NCBI lineage: Eukaryota > Metazoa > Chordata > Mammalia > Artiodactyla > Balaenopteridae > Balaenoptera > Balaenoptera ricei. Next base: position 127,634,703 of record NC_082641.1, read on the forward strand.
TTTCTGTCCTGTTCCATTTATCTATATTTCTGTTTTTGCACCAGTAGCATACTGTTTGGATTACTGTAGCTTTGTAGTATAGCCTGAAGTCAGGGAGCTTGATGCCTCCAGCTCCGTTTTTCTTTCTGAGGATTGCTTTGGCTATTTAGGGTCTTCTGTATTTCCATACAAATTAAAAAAATTTTTGTTCTAGTTCTGTGAAAAATGCCATTGGTAGTTTGATAGGGATTGCATTGAATATGTAGATTGCCTTGGGTAGTATGGTCATTTTGACAATATTGATTCTTCCAATCCAAGAACATGGTATATTTTTCCATCTGTTTGTGTCATTTTCAATTTCTTTCATCAGCGTCTTATAGTTTTCAGAGTACAGGTCTTTTGCCTCCTTAGGTACTTTTATTCCTAGGTATTTTATTCTTTCTGATACGATGGTAAATGGGATTGTTTCCTTAATATCTTTCTTTTCTTTTTACATTTTGGCCGCGCCATGCGGCATGTGGGATCTTAGTTCCCCGACCAAGGATCGAACCCGCGCCCCCTCCATTGGAAGCATGGAGTCTTAACCACTGGACTGCCAGGGAAGTCCCATTAATTTCTCTCTCTCATCTTTTGTTGTTAGTGTGTAGTAATGTAAGAGATTTCTCTGTATTAATTTTGTATCCTGCAACTTTACCACATTCATTGATGAGCTCTAGTAGTTTCCTTGTAGCATCTTTAGGATTTTCTATGTACAGTATAATGTCATCTTTAAACAGTGACAGGTTTACTTCTTCTTTTCCAATTTGGATTCCTTTTATTTCTTTTTCTTCTCTGACTGCCGTAGCTAGGACTTCAAAAACCATGTTGAATAAAAGTCATGACGGTGGACATCCTTGCCTTGTTCCTGATCTTACAGGGAATGCTTTCAGCTTTTCACCATTGAGAATGATGTTAGCTGTGGGTTTGTCATATATGGCCTTTATTATGTTGGGGTAAGTTCCCTCTATGCCTACTTTCTTGAGAGTTTTTATCATAAATAGGTGTTGAATTTTGTCAGAAGCTTTTTCTACATCTATTGAGATGATCATATGATTTTTATTCTTCAGTTTATTAATGTGGTGTATCACATTGATTGATTTGCAGATACTGAAGAATCCTTGCATCCCTGGGATAAATCCCACTTGATCATGTTGTGTGATCCTTTTAATCTGTTGCTGGATTCGATTTGCTAGTATTCTGTTGAGTATTTTTGCATCTATGTTCATCAGTGATATTGGCCTTTAATTTTCTTTTTTTGTGGTATCTTTGCCAGGTGTTGGTATCAGGGTGATGGTGACCTCATAGAATGAGCTTGGGAGTATTCCTTCCTGTGTAATTTTTTGGAAGAGTTTCAGAAGGATAGGTGTTAACTCTTCTCTAAATGTTTGATAGAATTCACCTGTGAAGCCATCTGGTCATGGACTTTGGTTGGGAGTTTTTTGATCACTGTTTCAATTTCAGTACTTGTGATTGGTATGTTCATATTTTCTATTTCTTCCTGGTTCAGTCTTGGAAAATTGTAGCTTTTTAAGAATTTCTCCATTTCTTCTAGGTTGTCCATCTTATTGGCCCATTGTTGCCTGTAGCATTGTCTTATGATCCTTTGTATTTCTGTGGTGTCCAGTGTAACTTCTCCTTTTTCATTTCTAATTTTATTGATTTGAATTCTCTCCCTTTTCTTCCTGATGAGTATGGCAAAAGGTTTATCAATTTTGTTTATCTTTTTAAAGAACCAGCTTTTAGTTTCATTGATCTTTTCTATTGTTTTCTTTGTCTCTATTTCATTTATTTCTGCTCTGATCTTTATGGTTTCTTTTCTTCTACTAACTTTGGGTTCTCTTTGTTCTTCTTTCTCTAGTTGCTTTAGGTGTAAGGTTAGGTTGTTTATTAGCCTATTAATCTCTGAATAACCTTTTTTCAGAGATTTTTCTTGTTTCCTGAGGTAAGATTGTATTGCTGTAAACGTCCCTCTTAGAACAGCTTTTGCCGCATCCCATAGGTTTTGGACTGTTGTATTTTCATTGTCACTTGTCTCTAGGTATTTTTTGATTTCCTCTTTGACTTCTTCAGTGATCTGTTGGTTGTTTAGTAGCATATTGTTTAGCCTCCATGTGTTTGTGTTTTTTAAAGTTTTTTTTCCTGTTATTAATTTCTAATCTCATAGCATTGTGGTCAGAAAAGATGCTTGATATGATTTCAATTTTCTTAAATTTACCAAGGCTTGGTTTGTGGCCCAAGATGTGATCTATCCTGGAGAATGTTCCATGTGCACTTGAGAAGAAAGTGTATTCTGCTGCTTTCAGATGGAATGTCCTATAAATAACAGTTAAGTTCATCTGGTCTAAGGCTTGTGTTTCCTTGTAGATTTTCTGTCTGGATGATCTGTCCATTGGTGTTAGTGGGGTGTTAAAGCCCCCTACTATTATTGTGTTACTGTTCATTTCCCCTTTTATGGCTGTTAGCATTTGCCTTATATATTGAGGTGCTCCTATGTTGGGTGCATATATATTTACAATTGTTATATCTTCTTCTTGGATTGATCCCTTGATCATTATGTAGTGTCCTTCCTTGTCTTTTGTAAGAGTCTTTATTTTAAAGTCTATTTTGTTTGATATGGAGTATTGCTACTCCAGCTTTCTTTTGATTTGCATTTGCATGGAATATCTTTTTCTGTCCCCTCACTTTCAGTCTGTCTGTGTCCCTGTGTCTGAAGTGGGTCTCTTGTAGATGACATATATATGGGTCTTGTTTTTGTATCCATTCAGCGAGCCCATGTCTTTTGGTTGAAGCATTTAATCCATTTAATTTAAGGTAATTATTGAAATGTATGTTCCTATTGCCATTTTGTTAATTGTTTTGGACTTGGAGGTCTTTTTTCTTCCCTTCCTCTTTTGTTCTCTTCTCTTGTGATTTGATGTCTATCTTTAGTATTGTGTTTGGATTGCTTTTTCTTTTTTGTGTGTGTGTCTATCATAGACTTTTGGTTTGCAGTTCCCATGAGGTTTTGATATAGCAGTCTATATATGTACAAGATTGTTTTAAGTTGCTGGTCTCTTAATTTCCAATGCATTTCCAATATCCTGCATTTGTACTCTCCTCTTCTCACGATTGCTGGTTTTGATATCATATTTGTGTGTGGATGATTTCCTACCTTTACTTTATGTTGCCTTTACTGGTGAGCTTTCCTATTTGTAATTCTCTTGATTCTATTGTGGCCTTTTCTTTTCTGCCTAGAGAAGTTCCTTTAGGATTTGTTCTAAGGCTGGTTTGGTGGTGCTGAATTCTCTTCGCTTTTACTTGTCTGTAAAGTTTTGATTTCTCCATCAAATCTGAACGAGAGCCTTGCTGGGTATTCTTGGTTGTAGGTTTTTCCCTTTTATCACTTTAAATATATCGTGCCACTCCCTTCTGGCCTGCAGAGTTTCTGCTGAAAAATCAGCTGATAACCTTTTGGGGATTCCCTTGTATGTTATTTGTTGCTTTTCCCTTGTTGCTTTTAATATTATTTCTTTGTCTTTAATTTTTGTCAGTTTGATTAGTATGTGTCTCGGCATGTTCCTCCTTGGGTTTATCTTGTATTGGACTCTCCACATTTCCTGGACTTGAGTGACTGTTTCCTTCTCCTGTTAGGGAAGTTTTCTGCTATAATATCTTCATATATTTTTTCAGGCCCTTTCTCTCTCTCTTCTCCTTCAGGGACCCCTATAATGCAAATGTTGGTGCATTTAATGTTGTTCCAGAGGTCTCTGAGAGTGTCCTCATTTCTTTTCATTCTTTTTTCTTTATTCTGTTCTGTGGCAGTGATTTCCACCATTCTGTCTTCCAGCTCACTTATTCATTCTTCTGCCTCAATTATTCTGCTGTTGATTCCTTCTAGTGTATTTTTCATTCCAGTTATTGTATTCTTCATCTCTGTTTGTTCTTTAAATCACTAGCTCTTTGTTAAACATCTCTTGTATCTTCACAATCTGTGCTTCTATTCTTTTTCCAAGATCTTGGATCATCTTTACTATCATTACTCTAAATTCTTCTTCAGGTAGGTTGCCTGTCTCCATTTTATTTAATTGTTCTTGTGGGTTTTTATCTTGTTCCTTCATCTTGAATGAGTTTATTTTTTATTTTTGAGTCTTAAGGGTTGAGGTTGAAGGCTCAGGGTCACCTGGTTCATACTTGCCCTCCTCTTGGGGGCTTTCCCAAGGTCCTCACAAGCTGCCCCTTGGGACTGGGCAGGAGGGAACAGCCTCTGAGTAGTCATCTGTAGTGAGCATTCCCTCGAGCTGCCTTTTGCGTGGGCCACAGTGAGGACAGCCTCTCTTGAATTCTAGGCAAACCCTATTAGTCTGAAGTTCTGGGAGGAAAGTCTGCAGCATAGCTCCAAAGCCAAATAAGAGCAACACTTGGTTGTCTGTGTGTATTTTTATATTCTTAACCCTTAGTATATCAGATGTAGTTGTAGTGATATACACAAGACAGGGTTAAACATCTTGTACATATACAAAGAGCATCTACAAGTCAATAAGTAAAAGACAAATGACCCAGTAGAAAAATAGGAATAGGATCAGAGTAGGCAAGTCAGAGCTAGAAGAAACCATTAGAATCATTGCCTCTGAACTGCATATTGCATAGACAGGCTCCAAGGGCCAGAGGTGGGGAGTACTTGGTCAAAGTCACCCACTGAGTCAAGGCCATACTCGAATCCAGGGCCCTGGACTGGGGCTCTATCTGCCCCACACTGTAGCTTACAGAACTACTCTAAGCAGCTCTCAGGTGGGCTGTGGCCGTGCACACCCATCCCTGGGCCTCGTGGCAGGTGGGCCGGGCTGAGCTGCCTGTGCTCGGGCTGTAGGTACCGATGCTGAGGACGCGGGGGACGACCTGCTGCTGTCATACGTGAAGGAGTTTTGGTGGTTCCCCCACATGTGGAGCCACATGCAGCCCCACCTTTTCCACAACCAGTCCGTACTGGCTGAGCAGATGGCCCTGAACAAGAAGTTCGCTGTCGTGAGTAAGATTCCCTACAGGGCAGAGCCGGGAGGGCTTGGGGCTGGGCTGGGGGTCAGAACTACTGGCCTTGTGCTGCTTTTGCAGTTCGTCTGACAGCTTTTTATTAACATCTTTATAGCTGCTGTCTCACTGAAGCCTCACAGGGATCCCAAGAGGCCGGTATCTCAATAGCCTCATTTTAAACAAGAAACTGGAGCTCTGGGAGGCCACACCAGCTAATAAGAGGTCCGTGCAGGACTTAAACCCAGGCCTGTTTGCTTCCTGAGCCCAAGCTCTCATCTTCAGGCTAGAGTGGGTACCCCAGAAGGCTGGAGGGAGATGCCCAGCAAGGAGGGGATGAGGCCTGCTTGCTGGCTCAGCCTGAGCCACCAGCCAGTCAGAGGCCAAGAGAGGCAGGAACAGCACCTGTCCTTGTTCCTCACTCCTGGTGCTGGAGGAAGTGAACACTGGGCCGAATTGGAGTCCCGGCTCAGCTGGTGCCTCTTTCCGAGACTCTGGGCCCTGAGCCTCAGCTTCCCCATCTGCACCTCAAGGGCTCAGACCCACTGCTCTGCCGTTCTAGCCCCTGATTTTTCTCTGCAAAGGGGAGATAAAGCCCAGAGGGGAAGAAATCCTGTGCTCACCCTGCCCTGGCCCTCCTCTCCCCAGGAGCACGGCATTCCCACAGACATGGGGTACGCAGTGGCGCCCCACCACTCGGGCGTGTACCCTGTGCACGTGCAGCTGTACGAGGCCTGGAAGCAGGTGTGGAACATCCGCGTGACCAGCACGGAGGAGTACCCCCACCTGAAGCCAGCCCGCTACCGCCGCGGCTTCATCCATAACGGCATCATGGTGAGTGCGGCCCAGAGCCTGGGAGGCGGGTATGCACATGCTATCCTGGGAAGCATAAGTCTGGGGAGCTGGTTAGGGGTTTCAGGCCACTTTCTACTGTCCCCTCTGTCACCTGAGGCTCTCTATCCCAGGGAAGGAGGACTGCCAGTCTGCCTCTTTCATGAGCTACTCCTATGCTTTTGTGACAGGGGATCAGGAGATAAGCATTCTTTAAGGGGCCTCTAATGAGGCCCTGGGATAGGCTTCTGTCTCATCCATTTGTTGGCTTATGTAAAATGTGTGTCTGTCCCTTTTCTACAGAATACTGAAGTGCACAAAATCTGGGAATACTGAAGTGCACAAAATCAACAAAAGTCCTCACCTTTGTAGACCTGACATTCTAGTGGCAGGAGACAGTGCGTTCATAACTGTGTAAAGTATACAATGGTCAGATGGCATAAGTGCTGTGGAGAAAAATCAAGCAGGGAATGGAGACAGGGGGTGCTGAGGAGAGGAGAAGCTTAAACAGGATGGTTAGGGAGAGCCTTCCTGGGAATGAGCCATGCTGCTACATGAGGAAGAGCATGCGTGGCAGAGAAAACAAGTGCAAAGGCCCTGAGGCAGGCTTGTGCTGCGTGGTTTTGAGGACCAACTAAGAGACAAGTATGGCTGGAAGGGAGCAAGTTGGGAGGAGGTGGTAGGAGATGAGGTCAGAGTGGTGATTGATGGACCAGATCATGCAGGGCAACATAAGGCCACTGGATGGACTTTAGCTTTTAGTCTGTGATGGGAGGGTTTTGAATGGAGTGCTCTTATGATCTAACTCATATTTTAAGAGGATTTCCATCATTCTGGCTGCTATGAGTTGCAAAGCCTGTAGGGGGCCAAGTGGGGAGCAGGGAGACCAGTTAGGAGGCCGCTGAAGTCTTCCTGTTGAGGCATAGTGGCTTGGACCAGGGTGCAATGCTGGGACCTGATCACATTCTGGACATATTTAGAAGTTAGAGCCAACAGGAATTGCTGATGAGTTGGATATAGAGTATGGGAGAGAGAGGTAAGGCAAGGATGACTCCAGGTATTTGGCCTCAGCCACTGGAGTGGCTAGATGGTTCTCATCAGTCCAGATGGGCAGCTATGGGAAGGCCAGATTCATGCCTGCATCCATCTATCCACTGACCTCCCAGGCGTTCCTACTGACTCTGGGGATGAGGCGGTGACGAGACGGGTGAGTTCTCTGCCCTCCTGGATCGCATACTAAACAGCTAAACCAGTGTACAACCAAGAGTGCTACGAGGCAGGTTCTAAAGCCAGGAGAGAAGTCACAGAGTGTGCCTGGGACAGCTGCTCTAGAGAGGGGCGGGGACCCTGGCTGGGCACACAGTCCAAGTTTCCAGAAAGATTCTCACTTGCCTGCCCCTGTTACTTTGGAGTCTGCTCATTTTGTAGAGAGAAATATGAAAAGTGTGTACATATGTAAAATGGCAAGGGCCCATGGGGTCACTTGGGGGAGTGTCACAGGCTGCAGGTCTTTGGTGGAGAAGACCCCCAAGGGTTGGGGGGCTGTGTGGTCACACAAGAGGCTGCCTTTCTGAGGTCACCTTTCTGGTGACCCTGCTCGTCACCATCTGTCCCTGGAGAAGCCATAGCTCCTCTCTCCCACCCCATCCTCAGGTCCTCCCGCGGCAGACCTGCGGCCTCTTCACACACACGATCTTCTACAACGAGTACCCAGGCGGCTCCAGTGAGCTGGACAAGATCATCAACGGGGGCGAGCTCTTCCTCACAGTGCTCCTCAACCCTGTGAGTGCTCCACAGCCCTTGGCTGGTGGTGAAGAGCCAGGGAGGACAGTCGTCTGCAGCTGAGGGAGGCCTTCCCAGGCCTGGGGGGGCGGACAGGAGCAAGTATGCGGCCAGGAGTTGGGAAACCCGCACTCTAGCCCTGGCTGTGTCCCCGCTCTGCTGCATGACCTTGGTAGAGAATCTGAGCAGTCTTTTTTTTTTTTTTTTTTAAGAAAGACTTTATTTATTTATTTGTTTGTTTATTTATTTATTTATTTATGGCTGTGTTGGGTCTTCGTTTCTGTGCGAGGGCTTTCTCTAGTTGTGGCAAGCAGGGGCCACTCTTCATCATGGTGCGTGGGCCTCTCACTATTGCGACCTCTCTTGTTGCGGAGCACAGGCTCCAGACACGCAGGCTCAGTAGTTGTGGCTCATGGGCCCAGTTGCTCCGTGGCATGTGGGATCTTCCCAGACCAGGGCTCGAACCCGTGTCCCCTGCATTGGCAGGCAGACTCTCAACCACTGCGCCACCAGGGAAGCCCCTGAGCAGTCTTTGTTTTCCTTTTATAATCTTGCACTTCCATACAATAGTGTTGGCACTTTTTTAAAAAAAATAAATTTATTTATTTATTTATTTTTGGCTACGTTGGATCTTCGTTGTTGCGCACAGGTTTTCTCTAGTTGCGGCGAGCGGGGGCTACTCTTTGTTGCAGTGTGCGGGCTTCTCATCGCGGTGGCTTCTCTTGTTGCGGAGCACTGACTCTAGGCACACAGGCTTCAGTAGTTGCAGCACGCAGGCTCAGTAGTTGTGGCTCACGGGCTCTAGAGTGCAGGCTCGGTAGTTGTGGCGCACGGGCTTAGTTGCTCCACGGCATGTGGGATTTTCCCGGACCAGGGCTTGAACCCATGTCCCCTGCATTGGCAGGCGGATTCGTTGTTTTTTTTTTTAAACTTGTTATTTTGTGTGTTTATTTTATTTCTTTTTAATTTTTTAATTTTATTTTTATATACAGCAGGTTCTTGTTAGTCTGCGCCACCAGGGAAGTCCAATAGTGTTGGCATTTTTGTCTGTTCTTTTTCCAGTCTTTGTGTGTGTGTATAAATATATAAATGTTGTATATTAATATACATAGTAAACTGAATTTGTTAAGGTATATATTAAACTATATATCTACATAGATAGATAGTTTAAAATGCACTATATATATAGTTCAGCTGAAAGTTCAGCTGAACTTTCTGGGTCTCTCCTTATCTGTAAAATGGAAATAATCATCCATGCTTTAATAATATTAGATAGATATCAAGTGGTGGTGTTATCAGCTTTATGGGGTAACCGTGTACACCTTATCTTCCATGCACCCCCTCACCCTCCTGCCAAAAAAGTACAAAAGAGCACCCATATGACTGCACAGGAGGTCAGCTTCCCCTTTCAGGTGTCAGTCAGACCAGATTCACCTGGCTGTACCTAGCCCAAGGTCACGCTGTGAGTTTATTGACGGCCCCGGTGAACCTTGGACTGGTCATTGAGCGGCCCTACAAGCTCAAGCAAGACCAGAGGGTCAGAAGTGGGGGTGAAGGTAGTGAAAGGGGCTCAGAGGCTAACTGGCCCCGCCTCGCATCTTGCCTCCCCGGAGCAGATCAGCATCTTCATGACGCACCTGTCCAACTACGGGAACGACCGCCTGGGCCTGTACACCTTCAAGCACCTGGTGCGTTTCCTGCACTCTTGGACCAACCTCCGGCTGCAGACACTGCCCCCGGTGCAGCTGGCCCAGAAGTACTTCCAGATCTTCTCTGAGGAGAAGGACCCGCTCTGGCAGGTGGGTGGGATGGGTGGCCTGGGTGCCTCATTGCAGGGATGGAAGGCCTACCACCCACGGGCATGCACCCCAGGTATGGTCTCAGGGACTCAGTCCTCAGGCCCTCATGCTCTCTCAAGTGTAAACTCAGGTGCACACTTGCTCACCAGCGTGGGCATGCTTGCTTGCTCTTGTGCACACTAGACCTCCCACGCAGACCTATGTGCATGCATACTCACAGCCTCTGAAAAACAGCACCACAGAACTGTAGGTGAACACAGTGTAAACAAGTGTGGAAAGCAGCTGCCCTGCCTGGCATGTACCTTCTCACTCCAGCAGGCTCTGAGCGTGGGAAAGGGGACTGATCACAGGGCTTGGGGGACAGTTCTTGGGGAAGTTGCCCCAGGGCGCTGTCAAAAACTGGAAGCAGAAGCTGGAATTGATGGTCTCAGGGGTCCACAAACCATGGCTTGTGAGCCAGTCTGGCCTGCAGTCTGTTTTTGTAAATAAAGTTTTATTGGAACATGGCCACACTCATTCTTGTACATACCATCTGTGGCTGCTTTCAATCTACAACAGCAGAGTTGAGTAGTTGCAACAGACCGGATAGTACCCAAGCTTAAAATACAATATTTACTAAACATTTCAAAAGATTTACTAAACTTTATAGAGAAAGTTTGCTGACCTCTTGCTGAACTTTTAAATTCAACAATAGGAGCTCATGAGCCAAGTGCTGTGCTGAGCATTTTACTAGGCTATGTCTGGGAGCGTGAGACTGACTAGACATGGTCGCTGCCTGCCAGCCGTTCAGTGTCCCAAGATGGGGATGTGACAAGGACACATGCAGTTACACTTGTCATTCAGGGCTGTAAGATCCACATATCCATGTGCAGTGGGAGTCCAGTGTCCATTCTTGGGCACCCCTGACATCTCTTCCCCTGTTGTTTTAGGATCCCTGTGAAGACAAACGCCATAAAGACATCTGGTCCAAGGAGAAGACATGTGACCGCTTCCCAAAGCTCCTCATCATTGGCCCCCAGAAAACAGGCAGGTCTCTCCACTCTTGACCAGCCTCTCCCAGTGCCTGCTCTCTCAGCCACAGAATTCTGAGGGCCACCATGCCCTAGTCCCACTCCCCAGTAATCTGCCCCCTCTTTCCTAGGAAGTGAGAGTGAAGCTGGGGTGAACATGAATTGCCCATCAGTGTGGAGGTGGGAAGAGGATAGAGGTTGGGCATTGGATTCTCCTATCTGTCCTGAACCACAGCCTCAGGGAGCTCTCCCTGTGTCCTGCTGGGAGTCTCAGAGTCAAATCAGAGAAGCCCAGATCAGCTACTCTGCAAGTTGGAGCAGTGCCAGGCAAAACTGGTTCAGAGCAAAGAAGACTGTGATCAATTAGTCATGTCTGCCAGAGGTGCAGGAGGGAGCAGTGGAGAGATGGTTGCTAAGCATTTACCATGCGCACTATATGGCATGGATGGGTACTCCCATGTTACAGACAAAACACTCAAGGCTCAGAGAAGTTAAGTGACTTTCCCTAACACATTTAGTTAGGAAATGGCAGATCCAGGTCTGGAACCCTGGTCTCTGTGACCCCAAAACTTACACTCTTGATCACCAAACTCTGTAGTCTCCTTCTCTTCTAGAACCTCTCATTATAGCATATTAACTGTAGACTCACACGTAGGAAAGGAATGAACTCTCTAAAGGAGGGGGTCGGTCCTGTACTGTCAGTTAGGGGAGGGAGTATGAGTGAAGGAAGGGTACCCAAAGAGGAGGCATCTGAGCCAGATTTCTTAGCCCTTCAAGAATTTCTTATCAGCACACAAGAGTCTGGAACTCCCTTGTCCTTGAGTTCCTCCCAAGTGCCATAGAGCACAGAGGCCCAGAGCCAGAAGGGACCAGCAGAAACCGTCTAATTCCTGGATTATGAGGAGATAGTAATCAAGTGTGGACATGACTGCTGGAGTACAGTGGTGAGAGGATTCTGAGGCCAAGTCTTTGTTTAGTGATGAAGAATGCCGTGATGGATTAGTGACGTCTGCAGTGGATGCAGGAGTTGGCATGCCCACGTGCAAGCCATGTATTTGCCCATCCTGAGTTTAGTATGATTCCTTCATGGTAGAGATGAGGAAACTAAACCCAGAGAAGGGAAGGGACTTTTCCAGTATCTCCCAGTGAGTAATGGAGAGCCAGGACCAGAACCCAGAATTTCAGACTCCATCTTTGTGTTGGGGTGCTGGGCCCAGGTCTCACCTACCTTCCCTCCCCCCAGGCACCACGGCCCTCTACCTGTTCCTGGGCATGCACCCCGACCTCAGCAGCAACTACCCCAGCTCCGAGACCTTTGAGGAGATCCAGTTTTTTAACGGCCACAACTATCACAAAGGCATCGACTGGTGAGTGGGCCTTTCTGTCAACAGTGGGATGGGATGGTCACCATGGAGTCTGCCCAGGAGGAGGTCTGCTGTGGCCATAGCAGGAAGCAGCTGGAGCTCGCTTACACACAGCTAGTTCCTGTAAACAGGGACAACACACAGTGACCCTTGAGTCATGATGCTGGAGCCTGGTCACAGATGGGATAGTTGATGGGGAAGCCCTTTTCCCCTTTACATTATTGCCTGGGCTCAGAGAATACTAGAAATCAGAGCCCAGCCCCTCCCTTGCCTGCACAGAAACACCCTGAGTCCCAGAGGAGAAGAGGGACATGCCCGAGGTCCCGAGAGCTGGGGCTAAAATCCAAGGGTTCTGACCCGAAGGCTGGCCCTTCCCACTGTGGATGGCTGACTGTGGAGCAGGAGGTGTTCTTGTGAGCCCTTCAGAGGTGGCTTGCTAGCCTTCAGGGAGTCTCCTGGGGAGGTGGTTGAAATTGCAGATTCTCACCAGCGGTTGTAACACATGTATTACTCTTGTTTATTATTTTTATGTCAGTGGTTTACCTGAGTAGAGATATCATGGGCGTTCTTCTGTTTGTGTTGTGGTATTTTTCTGTGTGTATTTCCATCAGTCTCTTTCTAGCTGTCTATCTTTCAATCAGCCAATCATCTGTCTGTCAATCTACCTGTCTATTTCTCGCTCCAATATTGCCACAGTCTCTTATCTAAAACCCACTGTAGCCAGATGCATTATTGAAAGTCATCTCTTTCTGGATTTAGAGAGACACAATATATTTAACAGCACCTTCACCAAGGTCTGGGGCAGTGCCCATTAGCAAATACATTAATATATCTGTAGGAAAGTATGTGAATATTTATGCCAAGTAAGATTCATAAGTCAGGTTTTGCTGCCAAATGTCTTTGCTACAAACTTAGGAAAAAAGCTTCTTTCTCAGAGCTTTCTCCATTTAGATATAACAAACAATGGATTGTGGACGTAAAAATGCTATTTTGTAAAGAAAATTCAGAAATGTGAGAGAGCTAGCAGTTTCTCGGCTCCATTCTCAAGATTTTGATTTTGTTTGTAGGGGTGCAGAAATCTCACAAGCCCCCAGGTGATTCTGATTTCTGATAAAGGGGTCCCTGGGACCACCTCAGAGAAACCCTGTCTCACAGGATAGAGTAGGGATCCTACACCCTTAACTAGGGTAGGCTTTGTGGGTTTTGGTTCCCACACACCCCTGAAGTTGTACCTCTATTTTGCCTCAGTAGGTGCTCCTGGGAGGGTCTGGAGTGTTCACTTAGTTTTCTGAGGGGCCCTCAACCTACAGGTGGTCTCACAGGACTGGTGTGGACAGTCACTCTGGGTGGGACGTGGGAGGTTCATCTGGGAAGCTATCAGGTTCTCCCGCATGAGGCCGGGGAGGGGGTATGGGTGGCAGGAGGTGAACCCCGTCCCCGCCTTGTCTCCTGGTCCACAGTAGCAGCTTAGAAAGCACCATCAGAAGTCAGTCTGGAGGCAGCAGAGGGCGTCCCTCCCCTCAGTGCTGGCGTCCCCGGGTCAGAGGCATCCCCGCGTGCCCCCTAGCGGCAGTGAGAGTTAGGGCCCTGCCAGTTTCACTCTGGGACCATCCCATTTAGGATGGAAAGATGCAGCCCCCTTCCCATACGCTGCCACCCATACCATACCCACAAGTCTTCACATCCTCCTGACCCCAGAGTCTCCCCGAAAAAGGAATGAATTCATAAAAGGGAGACTGCCAAGTGGCCACTCCGTCTAGGACCCCTGCCAGAAGTGAGTCCTTGTTTGACTGAGAGCCATGTGCCTGCTTGCTTTCTCAAGTTCCACCCCCAGCCACCGCGGCCCTCCCAGCTGCGTCCCTCAGACCCCTTCATCCTGGGTCTTGCCTGTGAGCCCTCCTCTCTGGGCTTCCTGCAGGTACATGGAGTTCTTCCCTATCCCCTCCAACACCACCTCTGACTTCTACTTTGAGAAAAGCGCCAACTACTTTGATTCGGAAGTGGCTCCCCGGCGGGCGGCTGCCCTGTTACCCAAGGCCAAGGTCTTGACCATCCTCATCAACCCAGCAGACCGAGCCTATTCCTGGTACCAGGTGAGCCGGGGTCGGGGTGGGGCCCTGGGTGGGGGTACGGGCTCTGTCTACCACTCAGCCACCAATAAATACCAGCAAATATTTATTTATTTATTTATTTATTTAAATTTATTTTATTTATTTATTTTTGGCTGTGTTGGGTCTTCGTTGTGGTGCACGGGCTTCTCATTGCAGTGGCTTCTCTCGTTGCGGAGCACGGGCTCTAGGCGCATGGGCTTCAGTAGTTGTGGCTTGTGGGCTCTAGAGCACAGGCTCAGTAGTTGTGGCGCACGGGCTTAGTTGCTCCGCGGCATGTGGGATCTTCCCGTACTAGGGCTCGAACCCGTGTCCCCTGCATTGGCAGCCGGATTCTTAACCCCTGGGCCACCAGGGAAGTCCCTCAGCAAATATTTATTATGCGCCTCCTTTGTGCCAGCCCTCAGTAGGCTCCTGAAATGCTGTGGTGGGTAAGAACGGCCCCGCCTCCACTGCGCTTCTAGCCCGGAGGAGAAGCCAGGCAGAAATCCATGTTGAATCCCAGCCGAGTTACCTGCTCACCGTCCCAGCTTCATCTGGGGACCTGCCTCTGACACCAACAAGAGGTGGAGGCTGGTTCCATCTTGATGAAGCCTAGATTTGGTGAACAGTGATCTGGGCTCATACTAACCGTGGCCTCCTTGCTGGGCACGGGGCGGGAGAGGGGTGGGAAGTCAGAGAAGAACAAGACACAGGACCTGCCATTCTTAGTGGAGAATGCAAATGCCCGATCAGGTAAGGAAGTTACGTGGACTGCGGTTTGTGCTAGAGAGTGTGACTCCTAGTTCCTACTTGACTATGTAAGAACTAGAAGGTTCTTTAATTTCAATGACCTGACTTAATTTTTTCTGAACATCATTCCACTGGGCTTGCAGGAAAGCTTAGGCTCTGGCCTTTTGGGGGTTTCCTCCCCTGCCTACCAGTCTTCCTAGGATTATGCCACAGTGCCAGGGTGTGGGGCTTCCTCGTCTAGAGCTGGTCCAGGAAGGCCCCTCTAGGTCTGGCCACCCTCTGAGCCTCGTCTCTGGGGCCTCATTGTGGCCACAGGCTGGCAGGAGGCAGGTGCAGACCTTCTTTGCTCCCTGTTCCCACAGACCTCTCTCTCTCCTCTCACTCCCCAAGCCTGGGGACCCTCCTCATCTGGTGGGCAATCTCTCTCTTCTACTTGCTTCTCTAGGACTTTCTATCTATATCCCAATATTCTCCTTCCCTCTGGGCTTTGTCTGTGGGGGAACAAAGGCCACTTCTCTTTTCTGCTCTGCCGAGTGCTCCCCACCTCCTGGCAATGAGCAGAGATTGGCTGTCTGCGCTTATGGGGGAAGGAAAGAGGAAGGAGAAGGCTGTAGCGGGAAAGCGGCCCTGGCTGAAGTCCGTCCCCATTCTGTTCTAATGCTCCTGCTCTACATCTTCACCTCATTGGAGCGTCACAGCAGTTTTCTAGAGGGCAGAGGGCTTTGTGCATGTCCCCTCTCACAGATGAGAAGACCAAGGTTCAGCAAGCCAGGTGACTAGCTCAAGTTCATGTGCTGCCATTTTGAACCCAGCTCCTCCAGGTCTAAGACCCTGTTCTTTCTTCTGTCCATGGTCGAGGCGGGATAAGGAGAAGGGGGACTAATTCCTACCAGGAGGATCCAGGAAGGTGCTGGAGGGAGAGGAAGGACAGTGGCCTGCCTCAGAGGGGAGGTCAGGAGGGGGAGCTGTTATGCACCATTATTGCACCTCCCCCACCCGAGCTCTGTGTGGTCCTCAGTGGAGGTGTAGGGGCTCGTGAGGGTTACCCCTGGTGGACAGGTTCCTGATCTCTGGACTTGGGAATTCTGCAGATGCTGACTGCCCGTGGCATTATTTTAGGTGGTTCAAACCTGGTGTTTTCCCCTTTCCAATTCTTCCCCAATCCTCCTGTCTTAGACTGCTTGGGCTGCCATAGCAAAATATTATAGATTGGGTGGCTTAAACAACAGAATTTTTTTCTCACAGTTCTGGAGCCTAGAAGTCTAAGTCCAAGATCAAGGTGACCGTCGGTTTGGTTCCTGGTGAGAGCGCTCTTCCTGGCTTTTAGACAGCCACCTTCTCACTGTGTCCTCACATGGCAGAGCAAGCAAGCGAACTCTTTGGTGCCTCTTCTTACAAGGGCACCAATCCCATCACAGGGACCCCACCCTCCTGACTGTATCAGGCCAGTAGCAGACATTTGTATCTGCCTGGTGTTTGAGAACATTGCTTTATTTTTATTGTATTTATGAATGATTACCTTTATATATGACAACTGATTCTAGTTTTCTATTTATGGAGGCAGTATTGAGTTTTATTTTGAAATACATTTACGTGAATAAGAAAGATGATTCAATGTAAAGAAACTTAGGTTGACTTGGCACGTACAGGTGGTTTGTGGATATGGCAGAAATTGCATAGATGGTGTGAAGCAACCAGCATTTGGAAGCTCTGATCTAGTCCAACTCCCATCTTGCAAAGATGGGGAAACTAGGGCTCCGAGGGGCTATGACTTCCCTGAAGTCAAAGGGTAATGACAGGTAGAACCAGAACTTGAACCCGGGGCTCCTGGTTCCAGCTCAGGGTCTTCTGGCTGCCTCCTGGTTTCTGTCCCACAAAAGCCTCTTCCTTTGGTCCCTCCACGTGACATGCTGACCCTCTCTCTCCCCTTGTCTGCAGCACCAGCGAGCCCATGATGACCCGGTGGCCCTGAAGTACACCTTCCACGAGGTGATCACAGCTGCGCCCGATGCATCCTTGAAACTGCGTGCCCTCCAGAACCGCTGCCTGGTCCCCGGCTGGTATGCCACCCACATCGAGCGCTGGCTCAGCGCCTTTCACGCCAACCAGGTAGCTGCCTGTCCCTGACCCTCGGGAGGGCAATCACAGCCCTGGCTCTGGGCGGTTAGCAGAGAGCCTCAAAATCTCTTTTACCAGTTACAGGGCCAGACATGGTGTCATTGGAGAGTTAGATCTTTGGGGTCTTCAAAGGTTTCAGTCTTGTTTATCCCAAGCCCTTGTCCCATCACAACAGGCTCTGTATCCCTAAGGGGACCCAGAAAGTTCTGGGATAGGCCCCTGGGAGTGAGGGAGACAGGCGTGTGTGACGGAGGGAGAGCCTGGTTGCAGAGGTAGATGGGGCCAGATTGCTGAGGCATTTTAGGGAAACCCTTGGAGGATTTAGGCAGGAGAGTGACATGTGGTCCGGAAACTTGGAGAGAGGCAGAGAGGGGATGTCACAGGGATATGAGGGGCAGGCAGGGTTTTGCCGACAGCCTAAACCCTAGGAGAGGATGGCATCGGTCAGAGGAAGCTGGCAGAAAGCAGGGAGTTAGACTGCCCAGGACTGAGGCATGGGGACATCTCCCGTCCACAGGTGGAGGAAGAAGCAGTCTACAGAGTGTGGGGTCCCCAATTTATAACCATGGCTGCTGACCCAGAAGACTGGGGGCCTGTTTGCCACTGGAGTGAAAACAGGTTCAGATCACACTCTCCTTTTTCTTTTTTTCCAGATTCTGGTCTTGGATGGCAAACTGCTGCGAACAGAACCTGCCAAAGTGATGGACACAGTGCAAAAGTTCCTTGGGGTGACGAACACCATTGACTACCACAAAACCTTGGCGTGAGTGTTACCTTGGCCTTTCAACAGGGGGATGTCCTGAGCAGGCACCTGGGCCCAAAAGCCAAAGGCTTGAATGATTAGGAGAAAAACACAGATTAGTCAGCAAGTGTGAGAAAGTATGCATGTCCCTGATGGCAGTTTAGCAGGAAAGTTAATATGACTTGAGTCATATTAATAAAGATATTGACTCAAGAAAAAGTGATGTGATGACTCTGGTCAGTCCTACACCTGGGGTGTTCTTTTCACTCTGGGCTGAACATTTTCAGAGTGTTTTACCTAAGTAAGTTAGACCAGCAATGAGCAACTCCAATTCCCACAAGGGTTTCTTATCATTAGATTATGACTTACATATAATTTAAGGAAAAAGATACTATAAATATTGTCATTGACTAATCATTCCCATCACTCAAAACCCAGTGCAAGTGCACTGAGAACGCTGTCCCAAGATGGATAAGTGCCAGCCTATGTTGAGGGGCTCAGGGCTGGGGAGAGGCTGTCTCCGAGGGTCACAGACAGGTGACACACACATCTGAATGAGGGGGTCTCAAGAGAAGGAGAAATAGTCACCTTCCCCAGCTACCTTCTTAGGAAAGCCCTTCAGCAAGAATATTCCCTTCTCCTTACTTTGGAAGTTGAAACCGGAAGGTGGAGAACGGTAGTCAGTCCTTCCCTTTGAGGGTAGAAAGGAGCAGCAGCTGAGGGTATGGCTGTGGCAGTAGAGATGCCTGGGTTAGGATCCCAGACATCTTCTTTAACTGTGGACCTTGGACATGTGTCTTAGTTCCTTCAAGCCTCACTTTCCTTCTCCGTAAATTGGGGATAAAGGTAATAATTCCTACCTCTGGAGAGTCACTGTCTTGAATGAAAGCATGTGGGTGGGGCTCTTGGCTCAGTGCACGGGATGTACTAATCTCAGTAAATGATAGCTACTCTCATCCTCATCACCACCACCATTACCATCACGTGTGCCTACCCTGGGACCCATTCAAAAATCCCCGTCTCCCTTTCCTGCCAAATGTGAACTCTGTTTTCCTTCTGTCCTCATGCCCAAGAACCTCCTAATGGTTCCTGATCTGGGACTGAATTCTGATGCCATTATGCCTCTCCTCCCCATGACAGCATCAGATGTCCTCTCCCAAAAGTACCTTTGAAGGTCCAGCATGACTTCAATTCTGAAGGCAGTCTTGCTCTATCATTTCTGAAATTTATTTTAAAAAAAACACAACATTCCAGTGACGCACATGCTTAAATGCAACTGTAGATACAGCATTTCTTGATAAAGATTGCATTTATTAAAAAGCAAAAGAACCTCCACTAAACTTTTTTCCCCCTACTGGGTTCTCACCCCTGAGTTGGAGAGTGCTAAGAGGATCCCCAGAATAAGGAAGGATGGGAAGTGTTCATGTTAGGGATTTGCTGCAGGAACTGAGCCTGCCCAGTCAGGAGAAGAGAGATCTCAGAGCATGCGGCCTGCCTTCTGCTGGGAAGAGGGGGCAGGTGTGTTTAGTGGAGCCCAGAGCCAAAGCTTGGGCAAACAGATGCAAGTATCAGTCCCACAGACCAGAGTGTGCATATGGGAGTGGATCCTGTGATTTTCTAGTAGGCTCTGCCATTCCTGAGGTCTGTGAACATTGCCTGAAGTGGGAAGGGGCTGGGCTGGGCCGGGCCAGCTCCCATCCACAGGCTTTCCCCACCTTCACAGGTTTGATCCAAAGAAAGGATTTTGGTGCCAACTGCTCGAAGGAGGAAAAACCAAGTGTCTAGGCAAAAGCAAGGGCCGGAAGTACCCAGAGATGGACTTGGATGTAAGTAGCAGACCTGCTGCCTGCGGCAGGGGAATAAATGATGGGGGTCCCTGTACTGGAGGGAGTCTTCTCTTTACCTGACACCCAGCACTCAATGGCTTTGGCATTTCTTGGGTGGTGTTCTTAGCAGGAGGAAATGTGGGCTAGGGGATATGGTGGATCAGAATTGATTTAGTCAACTGAGTATTTCTTCTACAAGGGCTGAATGCTACGGGGCTTTGAGAATGAATCAGACCTGTTCTTTGCCTTCAAGGAGCTCCTAGTCTAGGAGGGAAATGAGTCACATATGCCAATAAGTAGAATACAAGGGAGGAAGTGTTTTGTGTAGTTAGGTATGAACAAGTGCTGTGAGACTTCAGAACAAGGACATGCCACTTGAAGTTGGATGGGTAAGAAGGCTTCTCAGACGAGGTGGGGGGGGTGGGGGGGGGTGTCTCTCGAGTTGGGCCTGGAAGGATGGAGTAGTATTTGGACCTATGGCATGGAAGGATAAGGCATTCTTGTAGGAAAGGACAGCATGTATAAGGATATAGGGGAAAGGGCACACACTGTGACTCTGGTTACATTTCCCTTTTTTTTCCATTACCCCTTGATAATTTTTTAAGAACTGAAGTATAGTTGATTTATAATATTGTGGTAGTTTCAGGTGCACAGCAAAGTGATTCAGTGATATATATATATTTTTTTCAGATTATTTTCCATTATAGGTTATTACAAGATACTGAATATTGTTCCCTGTGTTATACTGTAAATTCTTGTTGCTTATCTGTTTTATATATAGCAGTATACCTGTTAATCCCATACTCCTACTTTGTCCCTCCCCCCTCCCTTTCCCCTTTGGTAACCATAAGTTTGTTTTCTGAGTCTGTTTTGTAAATAGATTTATTCTTTAGAGTCCACATATAAGTGATATCATACGGTATTTGTCTTTCTCTGTCTGACTTCACTTAGTATGATATTCTCTAGATCCATCCACATTGCTGCAAATGGCAATATTTCATTCTTTTTTATGGCTGAGTAATATTTCATAGTGTATATATATACCACATCTTCTTTATCCATTCATCTGTTGATGGACACTTAGGTTGCTTCCACATCTTGACTATTGTAAATAGTGCTGCTATGAAATTGGGGTGCATGTATCTTTTCAAATTAGAGTTTTTGTCTTTTCTGGATATATGCCCAGGAGGAGGATTGTTGGATCATATTGTATCTAGTTTTAGTTTTTTAAGGAACTTCCATACTGTTTTCCATAGTGGTTGCACCAATTTACATTCCCACCAACAGTGTAGGAGGGTTCCCTTTTCTCCACACCCTCTCTAGCATTTATGGTTTGGAGATTTTTGATTTTGGCCATTCTGACCAGTGTGAGGTGGTACTCATTGTAGTTTTGATTTGCATTTCTCTAATAATTAGTGATGTTGAACGTCTTTTCATGTGCCTGTTGGTCATCTGTATGTCCTCTTTGGAGAACTGTCTATTTAGGTCTTCTGCACCACTCCGTTTTTGTTTTTTGTTTTTTTTAATCAGTCATCAATTTTATACACATCACTGTGTACATGTCAATCCCAATCGCCCAATTCAGCACACCACCATCCCCACCCCACCGTAGTTTTCCCCCCTTGGTGTCCATACGTTTGTTCTCTGTGTCTCAACTTCTGCCCTGCAACCCGGTTCATCTGTACCATTTTTCTAGGTTCCACATACATGCGTTAATATACGATATTTGTTTTTCTCTTTCTGACTTACTTCACTCTGTATGACAGTCTCAAGATCCATCCACGTCTCAACAAATGACTCAATTTCGTTCCTTTTTATGGCTGAGTAATATTCCACTGTATATATGTACCACACTTCTTTATCCATTCGTCTGTCAATGGGCATTTAGGTTGCTTCCATGACCTTGCTATTGTAAATAGTGCTGCAATGAACATTGGGGTGCATGTGTCCTTTTGAATTACGGTTTTCTCTGGGTATATGCCCAGTAGTGGGATTGCTGGGTCATATGGTAATTCTATTTTTAGTTTTTTAGGGAACCTCCATATTGTTCTCCATAGTGGCTGTATCAACTTACAGTCACACCAACAGTGCAAGAGGGTTCCCTTTTCTCCACACCTTCCCCAGCATTTATTGCTTGTAGATTTTTTTTTTTTTTTTTGGCTGCATTGGGTCTCCATTGCTGTGTGTGGGCTTTCTCTAGTTGTGGCGACCAGGGGCTACTCTTCGTTGTGGTGCACGGGCTTCTCATTGTGGGGGCTTGTCTTGTTGCAGAGCATGGGCTCTAGGCACCCAGGCTTCAGTAGTTGTGGCACATGGGCTCAGTAGTTGTAGCTCACGGGCTCCAGAGCACAGGCTCAGTAGTTGTGGTGCCCGGGCTTAGTTGGTCCGTGGGATGTGGGATCTTCCCGGACCAGGGCTTGAACCCATGTCCCCTGCATTGGCAGGCAGATTCTTAACCACTGCACCACCAGGGAAGCCCCTGTTTGTAGATTTTTTTTGATGATGGTCATTCTGACTGGTGTGACGTGATACCTCATGGTGGTTTTGATTTGTATTTCTCTATTAGTGATGTTGAGCATATTTTCATGTGCTTTTTAGCCATCTGTATGTTTTCTTTGGAGAAATGTCTATTTAGATCTTCTGCCCAGTTTTTGATTGGGTTGTTTTGATATTGAGCCGCATGGGCTGTTTATATATTTTGGAGATTAATCCCTTGTTGGTCACTTCATTTGCAAATATTTTCTCCCATTCTGAGGGTTGTCTTCTTGTTTTGTTTATGGTTTCATTTGCTGTGCAAAAGCTTTTGAGTTTAATTAGGTCCCATTTGTTTATTTTTGTTTTTATTTTCATTACTCTAGGAGGTGGATCAAAAAGGATCTTGCCACGATTTATGTCAGAGTGTTCTGCCTGTGTTTTCCTCTAAGAGTTTTATACTATCCGGCCTTACATCTAGGTATTTTATTCTTTTTGATGTGATGGTAAATGGGATTGTTTCCTTAATTTCTCTTTCTGATCTTTCATTTTTTGTTAGTGTATAGGAATGTAAGAGATTTCTGTGTATTAATTTTGTATCCTGCAACTTTATCGAATTCATTGATGAGGTCTAGTAGTTTTCTGGTAGCATCTTTAGGATTTTCTGTGTATAGTATCATGTCATCGGCAAACAGTAACAGTTTTACTTCTTCTTTTCCAATTTATTTCTTCTTTTTCTCTAATTGCCGTGGCTAGGACTTTTAAAACTATGTTGAATAATAGTGGCAAGAGTGGAATCCTTGTCTTGTTCCTGATCTTAGAGGAAATGCTTTCAGCTTTTCACCGTTGAGAATGATGTTAGCTGTAGGTTTTTCATATATGGACTTTATTATGTTAAGGTAGGTTCCTTCTATGCCCACTTTCTGGAGAGTTTTTAATCATAAATGGGTGTTGCATTTTGTCAAAAGCTTTTTCTGCATCTATTGAGATGATCGTATGGTTTTTATTCTTCAATTTGTTGATGTGGTGTATCACACTGATTGATTTGCAGATATTGAAAAATCCTTGCATCCCTGGGATAAATCCCACTTGATCATGGTGTATGCTCCTTTAAATGTATCGTTGGATTCAGTTTGCTAGTATTTTGTTGAGGATAAAGATCAGAGCAGAAATACATGAAATAGAGATGAAAACAATAGCAAAGATCAATAAAACTAAAAGCTGGTTCTTTGAGAATATACACAAAATTGATAAACCTTTAGCCAGACTCAAAGAAAAAAGGGAGGGCTTCCCTGGTGGCACAGTGGTTAAGAATCGCCTGCCAATGCAGGGGACATGGGTTCAAGCCCTGGTCTGGGAAGGTCCCACATGCTGCGGAGCAACTAGGCCCGTGCGCCACAACTACTGAAGCCCAGGCGCCTAGAGCTAGTGCTCCGCAACAAGAGAAGCCACCACAATGAGAAGCCCACGCACCACAACGAAGAGTAGCCCCGGCTCGCCGCAGCTAGAGAAAGCCCACACACAGCAACGAAGACCCAACACAACCAAAAATTAAAAATAAAATAAGTATTTTTTAAAAAGGGAGAGGACTCAAATCAATAAAATTAGAAATGAAAAAGGAGACGTAACAACTGACACCACAGAAATACAAAGGATCATAAGAGACTACCACAAGCACCTATACGCCAATAAAATGGACAAATTCTTAGCAAGGTACAATCTTCCAAGACTGAACCAGAAAGAAATAGAAAATATGATCAGGCCAATCACAAATACTGAAATTGAAACTGTGATTAAAAATCTTCCAACAAACAAAAGTCCAGGACCAGATGGCTTCACAGGCGAATTCTATCAAACATTTAGAGAAGAGCAAACACCCATCCTTCTCAAACTCTTCCAAAAAATTACACAGGAAGGAACACTCCCAAACTCATTCTATGAGGCCACTGTCACCCTGATACCAAAACCAGACAAAGATACCACAAAAAAAGTAAATTACAGGCCAGTATCACTCCTGAACATAGATGCAAAAATCCTCAACAAAATACTATGTTTCTCTTTTCTTGTTTGCTCCTAGTTTTAATTCTGTCTCTCTTCTCCCTATCACAAGAATTTTGACTTTGTGTGCTATATTTTGGTGCTCCTACTATATGAGTTTTCTTTTGAAGGTTGTGATTTTGAAGAAGATTGTGAATAAATAACGGGAGTGTGGGAGGATGCCAACAGGATGGTGGTTTTAAAGAAGCGGGGGGGGGGGGTCACTCTTGAGTCAGCACACGACCAGGAGCTGAGCTTTCCTTCCTGTTACAGTCCCGCGCCTTCCTGAAGGACTATTACCGGGACCACAATGTCGAGCTTTCCAAGCTGCTGTACAAGATGGGCCAGACACTGCCCACCTGGCTACGGGAGGAGCTCCAGAACACCAGGTAGCCATGGCCACCACCGCCAGACTGAATGTGACGGCAGGGACGTCCCGCCACACGCTGAGCCAGACTGACCTGCAGAGTGGGGAGCTGGGCCCGGGCTGGCCAAGCAACTTACAAGCAATACTCTGCTGCGGCCCAGGCAGGGCCAGGAGAAGAGCCCAGGCAGGTCCACACGCGCCTCAGAGCGTCCAGTGCTGGGTTGCTGGGTTGGTGGCCTCTAGGACCTCCTTCGCCAACTGGGGTCCATTCTGCTCATAGTCTTTCATGAGGAGGCCACTTCCTGTTGGTGGAAGACCACAAGCTGGTAGGAAGGAGTCCACAAGACTCTGTTTTCCGTCCCTGTGTTCTACCCACCGTACCCTCTCCGTCCCATCACTCCCTGCTCCAGTAGGGTGTCCACTCAGTATTAGCTGCCCTATTTTCCCTGTCCTCCAGCCAACGAGGAGAAGAGCCCAGCTGGGGCTTTTGCCAAACCAGGGAGAGAGATTGGACGTTTCCCTGATGGTTCAAGCCAGGCTCTTCAGAGGGGTCAGCTGGGAACCCAGAGGTGGTCCCTAGGCTGGGTGTGAGTGTGTCCACCTCGAGAGAACGCTTGACCTCCACACCCATTCTGCTTCATACCTTCCCATCTCACCTTCCCTCTTTAGAGAAAGAATCGCTGGTTCCTACAGTACCCACCCAGTCCTAAAGGCCTCCTTCAGGGCCCTGGGGCACTGCCATGCATTTGGACCCAGAGACCCAGGCCTCAACCCTACCCCGTTTCTTCCCCCTGGGATATGACATGTGTGGTGTTTCCTGTGGTAAAAGACTGAGGCGGTCATGGAGTCGGCCGTATACATGTTCCAGTGTACATATGTTGTCCCTAAGCCCACCTGGCCTTGGCCTCTGGCAGATGCTGAGCAGAGTTGAGGAGACCGCCATCCCTGCTTTGCGCCCAGCTGCCTGTGGCCAAGGGTTTCTAGAGAGCCCCTTAACCTCCCAAATACTAAGAAGCTAAAGTATTTTAATATTTTTTTTTCTTGGTGCCAGAGTTTATACCCTGGGTGCTGGGGTCGCACTGTGTTACATATATATATATAACATGTATATATATATATTATATTTTTTTGGTTGGGTTTGTTTTTAATTCAGTCGTACAAAATGGTGGCAAACCCCAGTCCCAAAGTGCGTCATATCTCAGTGCTAGAGAATGGGATGGAAGGGCAGGGGGTCCATGTTCATGTGTGGAGGCCTCAAGGACACAGTATGGAAGTGCCCTGGGAGAGGTCAAGTGCCATGGCTGCCCCGGGTGAACAGGTGGCGAGATGCATAAGCAAGACCTACTCTTTCCAGGAGATCTGGCTTCATGAAGCGCGGTGACCCTGGGGCACTTTTGGCCAAAGGAAACAGCCAGGATGGGGTAGGAGACCCCGGGGCTTAAAGGCTGGCCTGTTCCCCTTTCCCTCACATGGTGCTAGGTTGGGAGCTGCCCTGGGAGCCACAGAACTGCCTCCAGGCCCCCTGCAGACAAGGGGATCTCTGGGCTATTTTCTGGTTGGGGCCTGCTCCTACCCACCCCTCCCGCCCCCATCTTTTAACAATGTGAAGTGACTAAGGCTGGGGTGCCTTTCCCCAGCCCCTCCCACTGCCAGTTCAGCTTTGAACTGACACCTGGGAAATCCTTTCTGGAGAGCCTTGTCTTGTTCAGAAGACTCTAGCATGTTGGGGCTGAAGGGTCCTTCAACGGGTATGGACACAGGTCCAGAAATGGGAGATGGCCTCCGGGGCTGATGTCACAGAACTGATGGGGAGCAGGGCCCAGAACTGAACTCGAGGCTCCCTATTCCGAGCCCAGTGCTCTTCTTCCAATGCCACACTGCCTCTGAGCCCATCCTTGGGACCCTACTCTGTGCCAGGTTGCTGTCCCTCCTTTAGTCACGCCCTTGGTCATTCCAGGATATGGGGACAAACCACTCCTTCCCAGCCAGGGTGCCTTTGAGCCTTCTCAGTTGCAGATCTGCATTTGCATCCCTGTCGTGCTCTCCCCACCTCAAAAGGTCCTTTCCCAGCCTGGGAGCCTGGGTCTTAGTTCCCAGGGTCTCCACTGGGATGGAGAAGTGGAATGTCCTACGGGGCCGGCTGCATATGGCTCTGCTGTCTCCTGAGTGAAGCGTTTCCATCATGCTTCTCACTGGGGCCTTAGAACCCGGGAACCCTGGGCGCTGCTAACCCTGCAGGAGATGAGGAGCGGAGTGTCTGAGGGCAGGGTGGCGTGTCTGCGTGTACGCTTGTGAAGACTTACCTGCACCAGGAACCAGACTCCCAGAGCGGGCAGCGGCTTCCGCGGTGCAAAACCTGGGCCTCACTTCCCATCTGTCAGCGCAGGGCTCTGCTCCGTGACCCGCGAGGACGTCACAGCTCCCACCGTCTGAGATCTTCCCTCTGGGCCTGGACACCTGGGCAGGCTGCCCGGAGCCTGTCCTCGTGGGGCGGGCAGGTCCGCTCCCCTTGTCCTCTGGCCTGAGGAAGAAACAGGCAGGTCTGAGGCCCTGTGGTAGCAGAGGAAATGCTGGAGACTTTTGTCCAGGCCCTTCTGGGAGTCTGGGGACTTGACCTGTCACATGTTTTAAGTCTGTCTTGTCACTGCTACTTTTTCCCTTCCCACTAATGAATCTCTCTCGAGAGCCCGCTTCCAGGACCGGTAGGTACTGGGGAGGGGAGAGAAGTCCCTCTAGGTTCTCTCAGCCGCTGAGCACACAGACCACGCCCCCCCCCCCCCCCCCACAACGAGAGGAGAAAACCAGAGGTCAGTGGGCGCAGTATCCTCAGCATCTTCCATGTTTACTAAGTCACTGGCCAAAAACAAGAAAAAAAACTCTACCATCCCTTCTGCCATCTCCTCCACACACCTGTGCCTCAAGCTCGGTGCAGGTGGCATGTGTCACCTGCAGCTGCCTCCGTCACTCGGGGCTCTAGAGCTGCCCACAGTGCGGGCCTCTTGTGCCGGGAGAAAGAGTCTGAGGTTTAAAAAGACTGATCTCTTTCGAGCTCTAAGTAGGAGCAGCCAGTGCCTCTGGGGCCCAGCTGGGGGAGCAGTGGTTTGTCCCCAGTAGAAGAATACCGCTAGGTTGACTCGCAGAGATTGCCGGTCCCAACATCGAGCTGTCCCCGCAGGTTTGTTAGGAGAAAAAGCAAGTAAATAAGTAAACGTTGTACCAAATATTTTATAATGAACTCCCACTGCCCACCATTCAGACTTAAAATTAATGTTTTGCCACATTTTAATCTTTCCTTCTGTACAAGCATATTTTTTCTGAACTAGTTTAAAAGTTGCAAATATAATGAGACTCCACCCCAAATGCATCAGCCTGCATCTCCTAAGAGTTAGGACATTCTCCTACAATTGGCCCAGTATCACACCCAGTATCACAACAGTAATTTCCTAGCAACATCTGCTAATCAATCCATATTCACAGTTCTCCCAAATAACTTATACCTGGTTTTGGAATCGGGAACTAGTTAAGGTACACATGTTGCATCTTGGAACTGTGTTTTCTAAAATCTCTTTCAAGTCAGTAAACTTTCCCTTCTGCTCACTCTGGTTGTTTGAATGACATTATTTCGGAGGCTAGCAGGCTGCTGTCTTATAGAAGTCCCACATGCTGGATTTGTCTGTTTCTTCATGGTGTCATAGAACAAGTTCCTCTAACCCCTGTATTGGCAAGGGTAATTTAGGCTATGGGGATTGGTACCTTTTGTGCTGACTTGAAAACTTCAGTCCATCCTAAGATGCCCCTCTGCTGTCACCGGTACCAAGTGCCAAATCAGCAGAGGGGCCGGCCAGAGCTGGAGAGGGCGAGGGGGGAAGCATCACAGCCGCGCCTGGGAGGGTCTAGAAAGAAGAGGCTGGACCACACAGTGTGGGCCTGTTGGGAATGAGATATCCCGGACTCAGAAGATCCTGTGCTGCCCGCTTTGCTCCTGGTGATGGCACACAGGGCACCAAAGAGCATCTCTCTTTCTCTCTGTTTTGTGGTCTCTGGGTTTTCATTTCCTGGAGGCCCATGGTCTATGTGCACTGGAGCAGAGCCAGCCCCTGGGATGCACCAAAGAAGGGCTCCGCGGGGGCGCTGCCCCACCCAAGCTGCGGTTGCGGAGGAGAGCACTGGGCTGGAGGCAGGAGATGTGAAATTTTGTCCCAGTTGAGTACACTGAGTAGCTGAGTGACAGTTTTCCTCCCAGGGACTCAATTTCCCCATCTAGAATGATCAGATGGGCCTACAGCATGGATTTTCAGACGTCAAAGAAGGAAGCAGGTCTGCTCTAGTTAAAGTGAGGATGGAGGTCCCAGGCCCCCCTCACCACTGCCCGCGAGGCACTGCTGGGTCCCCAGGCTGCTCGCCCAGGGCTGCCTGCCCCCAGAGGCTTCCCCTCGCCAGCTCAGACAACCAGAGACATTTTTTAGTTCCCACAAGGGAGAGGCATGGGCTTTGTGTGGGGGTCAATGTCAAGGGCCTATGGGGAGACTCTGGCTGTGTTTTATCCTAATAAGTTCATCCCTCCCTCTCTCCTTCCTCTCTGTGGCCCTTGAGGAGAACGAGGGCGGAGAGGGTTTTCTATGACTGTGCTAGCTTTTCTTATCAGCAAGAGGGCTCCTTTTGTAATTTGTGCATGAAATTCATGTCATTTCCTGGGGAGAGGAGAGGGCTGACTGGAGAGGGTGCGGGACACATTAGGGGAGCAGGCAGAGGTTTCTTTCCCTTGTGGGAGTGGGGAGAGGAGTAGAGAGGGGGGCGCTACCCCGCTCACCTGGTCAGGGCTCTCAAACCAGCCGTTTTGGGTTGTGTTAAAAATGGGAACCTTCCCTCCATTAATGTACAATCTTGAACTCACTGCTAATAAAGTGGGGTTCTGTTTGTACACGTTGGTCACGTCTGTCCGTCTGCCTGACGCTTTTGTAAGGCCCGCAGGGGAGGGTGGAGAGAAGGATGTTCACATACACAGCCAGTCTGGCCGCCCCCGTACACACAAGGTGACTTTGTCAAATCAAAGATCAATTCAATGGATTGTAAACTGAAGCTTTTCTAGATAGCAGAGGCCTGTCCCAGGACAGCCAAGTGGGGTGTCTCAGGTGACAAAGGGCCCTCAGCCACGCTAGATGGTTGAGAAGTGCTGGGGATGGAGCACTGAGAAGAGCCTCAGTCTAGAATTAGTTCTGCTATCAGTGTGTGATGTGACCGGGCCAAGTCACTCTTATGCTTTGATCCTCAGTTTCCCTCATCTCTTAGGGGTGTGGAAGGAGTTGGACTCAGTGGCTACTCTGGAGAACTTGCTTAAAATGCAGATTCTTCGGCTGTGCCCCCAGAGATTCCTCTCTGGCAGATGTGGGGTGCGACCGGAGCACCTGCATTTTAACAACCTCTCCAGCACTCTGGGAAACCCTGGCTCAGATAGAGGGCTTCTACGGGTTCTAATTAATTCAGAGTCCCGCTGTCCGAGGAATGAAAACTTTGGGTAAAAACAAATGACTTCCTAGCCCTCCCAGCCTGGTTGAGCTTGAGATTTGCGGGGGAGGGGCAGAGGCAGGGAGCAGAGAGGCAGGAGCCTCTGTGGAACTTTATGAAATGCACATTCCCAGGCTCCCCCAGTCCCGTCCACTCCGTCAGAACCTCTGGCAGAGAGACCCAGAAATGTGGCTTTTAAACAAACTCCCTGCCGCACAGGAAAGTGTGGGAACACTGAATCAGGCCACGAAGGATGAGCCACAGAAGCTCCACAGAACTGTGGACGGCTGGGCGTGCTGGGACACAGCCGGGAGCACAGCGAAACACCAACCCCAATGGTACAAGGGCGGCACTTGCAGACACCTGTTTGGGGTTTGCCAGCTGGGAGCTTGGTATGGGTCGTGGGGCAACAAGAACATGGGTGGAGGCTGCATTAATGGGAGCAGTGGATCTGCATGATACAGATAGGATTCCGGTGCTGGGTAGGTGGTCAGGCTACATCAGAGATTTTTGAATTTTAAAACAGCCTTTTGTTTTTTAAAGAGAAACTTAATTGAAAACCAGGTAGAGGCAGGAAGGGTGTTTCTGGTTGGATTTGGGGTGAGTATCTGGGCTGTCATCAGTTCAACTCCTCTCTGTCACCATACTATCTTGGAACCCTAGGAATCCTTGAAACACATTCTGAAAGCCCAGCCCAGGTGCTCTCAGAGGTCCCAAGAGTCCTGCAATTCTAACAGGTTGAGCGAACAAAGACACATCGAACCCTCCTCATCCCCTAAGTGAGGAGACCACTCAGGGGACATGGTGCCCCAGGAGCAGTGTTGGATCCTGAAAGTGGGCATTTCCCTCAGAGAAGCCCTGGATCAGGTGCACAGGGCAGTGTGTTCCATAATAGCAAAGCCCTAGAAACAACTTAGATGTCCACCTAGAGGGGATCAGCTAAATAGCCACTCGTGTGGCCACATGCTGAAACATGATGATGGAGGAGAGAATAATCAGCTCAGTCTCCAGGTCCCACCAGGAAATATCTTTGAGACTGACCTAAGTGTGACCATTTGTGGAAAGAGAATGCTACATAACTAAGTACACATACATACTCTGCTGGCTCGTACTGCTTATGCTATTCTGCATTATTTTTCCTGGCAATGTAGCTAGCTATCTCTGTCTCACGCCAAACTGATAACTCGTTAGCTCTGGTAGAGGGGGCAGGGAAAGGGGAGAAGATTTCAAAGGGGACTTTAGCTTTGGCTGAAATATTTTACTAAAAACAATGAAAATGCATGTGTCAGTTATGGAATGAAAAAGTCTTAAAAGTAATTAGAAATGGGTGAAGCAGAAAGGGGGTCCAGGCAGCTGGACTGTTGTGGGATGCTACCATGAAAGCAACCCTGCTGTTCCCCCAGCCCACAGGCACCCAAAGTGCAGGGCCAGAGGAGGCCCTGGCTGTTGGGGGGAAGCTCTTGCCTTGCTGCAGGTATCCTGAGCGCTTGTCAAGCCCCTGAGCTGAGGATTCCGACTCGCTGTGTGACTATAGGTGACTCCCAGCTCCCACATGCTCACAAATGGGGGAGTTAGAGTGAACACCAGTGTTGGGACAAACCAACATTGCTTGCCTGAGAAGGACACAGCCTAACACCTGTGAAATTCCTGAAAAACACATTAACATGAACCTACCCAAGGAGAAAACAGTGGCACATCCATGTTGAGGGATATTATGCAAAATAACTGGCCTGAACTCTAAAATTGTCAGGGTCATGGAAGATAAAGAAAGGCGGAGAAATGGTTCAAGATTAAAGGATACAGAAGAGACCTGGCAATCAAATATCATTTATGATCCTGGAGGGGTCCTAGACCAGGAAAGAGTTACCTATAAAGAACACCATATTGACAACCGGCAAAATGTGAATATGGACTGTGTACTTGGATAATAGTATTTTATCAATGTTAAATTACGTGATTTTGATTACTGTTCTGTAAGAGTATGTCATTGCCCTTAAGTCGTACATGCTGAAATATTGATGGGTAAAAGGGAAAAATAAAGCTGAATTTTGACTGATGGTCTTTTTCCAATGGGTCAGACTTATCTGGTGCAGTTCACAACATGTCCACCAGGGGACACTGTCATCCCAGTCTCTGACGGGCTAGAGTCGGTGTGAGCCTCCCCGGGAAAGACTGGGCTGGTAGTTAATGGTGGTGAGGTGATGATATTATAAAGAATTCAATGACATGGATAATAAAAACTATTTCTCACTCTGTCGGGAAGGCCTTCTGCTTGTCAAGTGCCGTCTCTCTTCATCCTTGCCACAACTCTGAGGTAGGGATGGTCATCATTCCCATTATGTAGATGAGGAGTCTGAGATTCAGAGAGGTTAAGTGATTCTGCCAGGGTCACAGAGCTGCGAGTCCTTGGTCTGTGAGACTCCACCGCCTTAAGCCCCCTGGGTAGTCCTGCCTCCTGTCATGAGGCAAAGTGGAGAGAACTCACTGAGCCTGACCCTGTCCCTCTCCAGGCTGGACATTTAAAAGTATGTATGTATGTATGTATGTGTGTGTATGTGTGTATATATATATCCACGAAGACAAAACACAACACTGCCTACAGTGAGATCTAAGTCCACCTCTAAACAGCTCACCCCACCCCCGACCCTCACCTCTAACCCACCCCCCTGACCCTCACCTCTTCCCCAGCCCCCTGACCCTCACCTCTTCAGGGGAAACCACTACCACCAGTTTCTGTGGATCTTTCCAGAAGTTTTTTTTTTACAAATATGAGTAGCTAAGTACACATAACATCCTCTGCTGGCTTGTACTGCTCATGCTATTCTGTACTTCACTTCTTCACTGGTACTGGGGACTGGGTAGAGGGGTATTTGCTGCTTTGTGTAGTAACAGATGGAGGTTCTCCTCTGCTAGAGGTACCTGGGGAGGCTCCACTCTGCCAAACCTTTAGGGAGGGAGGGAGGGATAGGCTGGAGCTTAAATTCTCTAGCCTTTGCCCCATTCTAGGGCGTTGTCCCTCAGGAAGGGAGGAGGCTGCATAGCATAGTTGTTGAAATATGCACAGATAGGCAGACCTGATGTCAGATAGGTTCATGTTGGTTATGTGATCTTGAGCAAGTACCTCATGTCTCTGAGGCTGACTTCTCATTGGTGAAATGGGAATAGTAATGGGTGGCAGGTGCCAGGGCTATTGTGAAGATTAAGGAGTGCCTTACTTTTCCAGTGCCTGGAAAGCCCTCACCTGAACCTGCTTCATGCTGAGTGCTCAGTAAAGCCTGATCCAGTTCTTGTCATCAGACTCATGCAGCTCCCATGCCTCAGCCTGGGGGTGACACTGCCACCTTTGTCCTGAGGCTGATGAAGATGGGGCTGAAGGGCCAAGAGGCACACCCAAAGTGGAAACTCACTGCATATGATTGTTCTTTCTGGGACCCTTGAAATCAAATTGGTTAGGTGATCTAGGACACTGAGAATGACCCCTCAAAATATACATACAACTGCCAACTTCACAGAAATACAAAGGATCATAAAAGGCCACTATGAACTGCATGTCAACAAATAGGATGAACTTAGATGAAATGGGCAAATTCCTAGAAATACCCAAGCTAACAAAAGTGACTCAAGAAGAAATAGAAAATCTGAATAGACCTACAACAAGTCAGGAGATTGAATCACTAATCAAAAAACTCCCAGCAAAGAAAAGCCTAGGATCAAATGGCCTTGCTGATGAATTTAACCATGTATTTAAAGGGGAACTAACACCAATCCTTCTCAAACTCTTTCCAAAAAAACTGAAGTGGTGGGAACACTTCCTAACTCATTCTGTAAGTCTAGCATTACCCTGATACTGAACTAGACACAGACTCTACAAGAAAATAAAACTACAACATCCCTTATCAAAACAAATGCAAAAAATTCTCAACAAAATAATAATAAAACTCAGCAGCTAACTAGAATGATTATATGCCAGTATCAAGTGGGATTTATCTCAGGAATGCAAAGGTGGTTCAATATAAAAATCAAGGTAATATACCACATTAATAGAATGAAGGTAGAAAAACCACATGATCATCTCAACTTGATGCAGAAAAAGCATTTGGCAAAATACAACACCCTTTCAAGATAAAAACACTCAAACTAGGAATGGAATGGAACTTTCTCAACATAACAAAGGCCATATATGAGAAACACAGCTTGCATCATTCTCGATGGTTAAAAAACAGAAAACTTTTCCACTTGGATCGGGCAAGACAAGACTGACTGCTTTTTTCCCCCTTCTATTTAAGATCAGGAATTTCTATTCAGTGTACTGGAATTTCTAGCCAGAGCAATTAGGCAAGAAAAAGAAATAAAAGACACCTAAACTGGAAACGAAGTAAAACTATCTTTACTTGGAAATGACGTGATCTTCTATCTATAACACCCTAAAGAATCTACACACAAACACCCTTAGACCTAATCAATTCAGTAAAGTTGCAGGCGACAAAATCAACACACAGAAATCAATTTTACTTCTGAACACTATCAATAACCCAAAGGAAATTAAAAAGACAATTCCATTTATAATACTATCAAAAAATAAAATATGTCAAGTAGGAAATCATCCACACACAAATATGATATCAAAACCAGCAACCGTGAGAAGAGGAGAGTACAAATGTGAGAAATGGGAATTGCATTTGAAATTAAGAGACCAGCAACTTAAAACAACCTTGTATATATATATAAACTGCTATATCAAAACCTCATGGGAACTGCAAACTGAAAAACTACAACAGGTACACACACAAAAAAGAAAAAGCAACCCAAACACGACACTAAAGATACTCATCAAACCAAAAGAGAGGAGAGCAAAAGAGGAAGGGAAGAATAAAGACCTAAAAAAAAAATCCAAAACAAGAAAATGGCAATAGGAACATACATATCGATAATTACCTTAAATGTAAATGGATTAAATGTTCCAACCAAACGACATAGACTGGCTGAATGGGTACAAAAACAAGACCTGTATATATGCTGTCTACAAGAGACCCACTTCAGGCCTAGGGACACATACATACTAAAAGTGAGGGAATGGAAAAAGATATTACAGGCAAATGGAAATCAAAAGAAAACTGAAGTAGCAATACTCAGACAAAATAGACTTTAAAATAAAAACTCTTAAAAGAGACAAGGAAGGACACGACATAATGATCAAGGGTTCAGTCCAAGAAGAAGATATAACAATTGTAAATATATATGCAACCACCATAGGAGAACCTCAGTATATATGGCAAATGCTAACAGCCGTAAAAGGAGAAATCAACAGTAACACAATAATATTGGGGGACTTTAACACCCCACTAACACCAGTGGACAGATCATCCAGACAGAAAATCAATAAGGAAACACAAGCTTTAAATGACATATTAGACCAGATAGACTTAATTGATATTTATAGGACATTCCATCCAAAAGCAGCAGAATACACCTTCTTCTCAAGTGCACATGGAAGATTCTCCAGGGTAGATCACATCATGGGCCACAAATCAAGCCTCAGTAAATTTAATAAAAATTGAAATCATATCAGGCATCTTTTCTGACCACAAAGCTATGAGATTAGAAATCAACTACAGGGGGAAAAAAATGTAAAAAAACACAAACACGTGGAGGCTAAACAATATGCTTCTAAACAACCAATGGATCACTGAAGAAATCAAAAAGGAAGTCAAAAAATACCTAGAGACAAATGACAATGAAAACATGATGATCCAAAGCCTATGGGATGCAGCAAAAGCAGTTCTAAGAAGGAAGTTTATAGCAATACAATTTTACCTCAGGAAACAAGAAAAATCTCAAATAAACAACCTAACCTTACACCTAAAGCAACCAGAGAAAGAAGAACAAATAAAACCCAAAGTTAGTAGAAAGAAAGAAATCATAAAGATCAGAGCAGAAATAAATGAAATAGAGATGAAGAAAACGATAGA
This sequence comes from Balaenoptera ricei, assembly GCF_028023285.1. Lineage (NCBI taxonomy): Eukaryota > Metazoa > Chordata > Mammalia > Artiodactyla > Balaenopteridae > Balaenoptera > Balaenoptera ricei. The sequence goes on from NC_082641.1 coordinate 127,670,387, forward strand.
AAAGATCAATGAAACTAAAAGCTGGTTCTTTGAAAAGATAATAAAAATTGATAACCCTTTAGCCAGACTATCAGGGAAAAAAAGGGAGAGGGCTCAAATCAATAAAATTAGAAATGAAAAAGGAGAAGTTACAATGGGCACCACAGAAATACACAGATCATAAGACATTACTACAGGATGGTTCAAGATGGCAGAGTAGAAGGATGTGCGCTCACTCCCTCTTGCGAGAGCACCGGAATCACAACTAACTGCTGAACATTGACAGGAAGACGCTGGAACTCACCAAAAAAGATACCCCACATCCAAAGACAAAGGAGAAGCCACAATGAGATGGTAGGAGGGGCACAATCACAATAAAATCAAATCCCATAACTGCTGGGTGGGTGACTCACAAACTGGAGAACACTTATACCACACAAGTCCACCCACTGGAGTGAAGGTTCTGAGGCCCATATCAGGCTTCCCAACCTGGGGGTCTGGCAATGGGAGGAGGAATTCCTAGAGAATCAGACTTCGAAGGCTAGCAGGATTTGATTGCAGGACTTCGACAGGACTGGGGGAAACAGAGACTCCACTCTTGGAGGGCACACACAAAGTAGTGCACACATCGGGACCCAGGGGAAGGAGCAGTGACCCCATGGGAGACTGAACCAGACCTACCCTGCTAGTGTTGGAGGGTCTCCTGCAGAGGTGGGGGGTGGCTCACCATGAGGACAAGGACACTGGCAGCAGAAATTCTGGGAGGTACTCCTTGGTGTGAGCCCTCCCAGAGTCCGCCATTAGCCCCACCAAAGAGCTGCGTAGGTTCCAGTGTTGGGTCGCCTCAGGCCAAACAACCAAAAGGGAGGGAACCCAGCCCCACCCATCAGCAGACAAGGGGATTAAAGTTTTACTGAGCTCTGCCCATGAGATCAACAACCAGCTCTATCCACCACCAGCCCCTCCCATCAAGAAACTCACACAAGCCTCTTAGATAGCCTCATCCACCAGAGGACAGACAGCAGAAGCAGAACTACAGTCCTGCAGCCTGTGGAACAAAAACCACATTCACAGAAAGATAGACAAGATGAAAAGGCAGAGGGCTATGTCCCAGATGAAGGAACAAGATAAAACCCCAGAAAAACAACTAAATGAAGTGGAGATAGGCAACCTTCCAGAAAAAGAATTCAGAATAATAATAGTGAAGATGATCCAGGACCTCGGAAAAAGAATGGAGGCAAAGATCAAGAAGATGCAAGAAATGTTTAACAAAGACCTAGAAGAATTAAAGAACAAACAGACATGAAAAATACAATAACTGAAAGGAAAAATACACTAGAAGGAATCAATAGCAGAATAACTGAGGCAGAAGAACAGATAAGTGACCTGGAAGACAGAAAAGTGGAATTCACTGCTGCAGAACAGAATAAAGAAAAAAGAATGAAAAGAAATGAAGACAGCCTAAGAGACCTCTGGGACAACATTAAACGCAACAACATTCGCATTATAGGGGTCCCAGAAGGAGAAGAGAGCGAGAAAGGACCCCTGAAAATATTTGAAGAGATTATAGTTGAAAAATTCCCTAACATGGGGAAAGAAATAGCCACCCAAGTCCAGGAAGCTCAGAGAGTCCCAGACAGGATAAACCCAAGGAGAAACATGCCGAGACACATAGTAATCAAATGGACAAAAATTAAAGACAAAGAAAAATTATTGAAAGCAATAAGGGAAAAACAAGAAATAACATAAAAGGGAACTCCCATAAGGTTAACAGCTGATTTCTCAGCAGAAACTCTAAAAGCCAGAAGGGAGTGGCATGATATATTTAAAGTGATGAAAGGGAAGACCCTACAACCAATATTATTCTACCCAGCAAGGATCTCATTCAGATTCAACGGAGAAATCAAAAGCTTCACAGACAAGCAAAAGCTAAGAGAATTCAGCACCACCTAACCAGCTCTACAACAAATGCTAAAGGAACTTCTCTAAGTGGGAAACACAAGAGAAGAAAAGGACCTACAAAAACAAACCCATAGGTCCTGTTACCTTGGAGAGCTGAAGGGGTCCAGAGGTCCTGTGACGGTGTTCTGGGCCGGAGATCTAAACAATCTAAACATTAAACAGTACAGCTGCCTCAAATCCCTGGGAATTTCAGAATGACTGACACTTCTGAAGCTGTTCCAAATTTTGAAGAGATGTTTGCCAGTAGATTCACAGAAGATGACAAAGAGTACCAGGAATACCTGAAACGCCCTCCTGAGTCCCCTCCAATTGTTGAGGAATGGAATAGCAGAGCTGGTGGGAACCAAAGAAATAGAGGCAATCGGTTGCAAGATAACAGACAGTTTAGGGGTAGGGATAGCAGACGGGGGTGGCCAAGTGACAATCGATCCAATCAGTGGCATGGACGATCCTGGGGTAACAATTACCCACAGCACAGACAAGAATCTTACTACCTCCATCAATATGGACACTATGGTTACAACCAACGGCCTCCCTATGGCTACTACTGATAGAAATGTCAGCAGCTTTTAGTAAAACCATTTACTCTGTTAACATGACAAAAGTTTATGTTGTATTTTCTGTTGGTCATAGTTTTACATCTGATTGTAGAGAGTGGATTGATTTTTTTGGAACTTGAGACATTTTTTAAATTAGATCTTACTGGAGAGATATGATGGCTGCTGGAAATATCAATAAATACTCCCCTAAAAAGGTTGTGGCTTATATTGCTTGACTTCTACCTCAGATTCTTCTTTATTTCATGACTTAATAGTGCTTTGAATGTTGTGAATTTTTTCCTTGTTTGACTTTCAGGAGTTCTTTGTTTTACACAGAAATAAAAATTTTACATAGAAAATGCTTGCTTTTACTTTGTAAGGTAAGGAAGTATCCCTGTACTCGGATGTGCTCATTCCTAATATTTTACAGAAGTAGTACAATCAGCTCCTAAATGCACAGCTATGCTTACTTGTGATATATTGTACATAGTAGTAGTTGAAAGGAAAACAGTTATAGTATATTTCATTTGGCTTTTGTTATTATGTGACTGTGGTACTTTGTAATTACTCTATAGGTATGAATCATCTTCACAATCGTTTTGGTTTCTTTTTAGAGGGATATCAAGAATAAAGCTGTAAAATCAGGAAGGAATCATTCTCAGTTTCAATGTCTTGATCTAGTGGTAGGTGGGATTAAGGCACACAGTAATTTTATACAAACTCTAAGGTTTTTTGCTAACTTAAACATACCAGGTCAAAATTCACGCATTATACAAAAGTTTAACTCTGCAATGTTCCCTTCCTTTTCAATCATACGTAAATAATGCTGCATTTTGTATTTACTTTTATGGTATTTAATGTGGGTTGATTTTACAATGTTATGTTCACCTCCAAATGTGCACCTTTGCTGCTTCCTCTTCTGTAAATCCAGTGATGCTGTAACTTCCTTTCAGAGTGATCATTGTATTTCACATCATTTTAATGGCCATTATAATGGTTTTATTCAAATAAAATGCTTGTAAGTAAAAAAAAAAACAAAAAACAAAAATCAAAAAAAACAAAAAAAACAAACCCATAACAATTAAGAAAATGGTCATAGGAATATATATATCGATAATTACCTTAAATGTAAATGGATTAAATGCTCCAACCAAAAGACACAGGCTTGCTGAATGGATACAAAAACAAGACCCATAAATATGCTGTCTACAAGAGACCCACTTCAGACCTAGGGACACATACAGACTGAAAGTGAGGGGATGGAAAAAGATATTCCATGCAAATGGAAATCAAAAGAAAGCTGGAGTAGCTATACTCATATCAGATAAAATAGACTTTAAAATAAAGAATGTTACAAAAGACAAGGAAAGACACAACATAATGATCAAGGGATCAATCCAAGAAGAAGATATAACAATTGTAAATATGTATGCACCCAACATAGGAGCACCTCAATACATAAGGCAACTGCTAACAGCTATAAAAGAGGAAATCGACAGTAAAACAATAATAGTGCGGGACTTTAACTCCTCACTTACACCAATGGACAGATCATCCAAACAGAAAATTAATAGGGAAACAGAAGCTTTAAATGACACAATAGACCAGATAGATTTAATTGCTATTTATAGGACATTCCATCCAAAAACTGAAGATTACACTTTCTTCTCAAGTGCACACAGAACATTCTCCAGGATCGATCACATCTTGGGTCACAAATCAAGCGTTGGTAAATTTAAGAAAATTGAAATCATATCAAGCATATTTTCTGACAACACTATGAGATTAGAAATCAATTATGGGGAAAAAAACGTAAAAAACACAAACACATGGAGGTTAAACAATACGTTACTAAATAAACAAGAGATCAGTGAAGAAATCAAAGAGGAAATCAAAAAATACCTAGAGACAAATTACAATGAAAAAATGACGATCCAAAACCTATGGGATACAGCAAAAGCAGTTCTAAGAGGGAAGTTTATAGTAAAACAAGCCTACCTCGAGAAACAAGAAAAATCTCAAATAAACAATTTAACCTTACACCTAAAGGAACTAGAGAAAAGAAGAGCAAACAAAACCCAAAGTAAGTAGAAGGAAAGAAATCATAAAGACCAGAGCGGAAATAAATGAAATAGAAACAAAGAAAACAACAGCAAAGATCAATAAAACTAAAAGCTGTTTCTTTGACAAGATAAACAACATTGATAACCATTAGCCACACTCATCAAGAAAAAGAGGGAGAGGACTCAAATCAATAAAATTAGAAATGAAAAAGGAGAAGTTACAACAGACACCACAGAAAAAAAAACATCCTAAGAGACTACTACAAGCAACTCTATGCCAATAAAATGGACAACCTGGAAGAAATGGACAAATTCTTAGCAAGCTATAACCTTCCAAGACTGAAGCAGGAAAACATAGAAAATATGAACAGACCAATCACAAGTAATGAAATTGAAACTGTGATTAAAAATCTTCAAACAGGCCTCCCATCAAGCCTCTTAGATAGCCTCAACCACCAGAGGGCAGACAACAGAAGCAAGAAAAACTATAATCCTGCAGCCTGTGGACCAAAAACCACAGTTACAGAAAGATAGAGAAGATGAAAAGGCAGAGGGCTATGTCCCAGATGAAGGAACAAGATAAAACCCCAGAAAAACAACTAAATGAAATGGAGATAGGCAACCTTCCAGAAAAAGAATTCAGAATAATGATAGTGAAGATGATCCAGGACCTTGGAATAAGAATGGAGGCAAAGATTGAGAAGATGCAAGAAATGATTAACAAAGACCTAGAAGAATTAAAGAACAAACAAACAGAGATGACCAATACAATAACTGAAATGAAAACTACACTAGAAGGAATCAATAGCAGAATAACTGAGGCAGAAGAACGGATAAGTGACCTGGAAGACAGAATGATGGAATTCACTGCTGCGGAACAGACTAAAGAAAAAAGAATGAAAAGAAATGAAGACAGCCTAAGAGACCTCTGGGACAACATTAAACGCAACAACATTCGCATTATAGGGGTCCCAGAAGGAGAAGAGAGAGAGAAAGGACCAGAGAAAATATTTGAAGAGATTATAGTCGAAAACTTCCCTAACATGGGAAAGGAAATAGCCACCCAAGTCCAGGAAGCGCAGAGAGTCCCATACAGGATAAACCCAAGGAGAAACACGCCGAGACACATAGTAATCAAAGTGGCAAAAATTAAAGACAAAGAAAAATTATTGAAAGCAAAAAGGGAAAACCGACAAATAACATACAAGGGAACTCCCATAAGGTTAACAGCTGATTTCTCAGCAGAAACTCTGCAAGCCAGAAGGGAGTGGCATGATATACTTAAAGTGATGAAAGGGAAGGACCTACAACCAAGATTACTCTACCCGGCAAGGATCTCATTTAGATTTGATGGAGAAATCAAAAGCTTTACAGACAAGCAAAAGCTAAGAGAATTCAGCACCACCAAACCAGCTCTACAACAAATGCTAAAGGAACTTCTCTAAGTGGGAAACACAAGAGAAGAAAAGGACCTACAAAAACAAACCCAAAACAATTAAGAAAATGGTCATAGGAACATACATATCGATTATTACCTTAAACGTGAATGGATTAAATGCCCCAACCAAAAGACATAGACTGGCTGAATGGATACAAAAACAAGACCCATATATATGCTGTCTACAAGAGACCCACTTTAGACCTAGGGACACATACAGACTGAAAGTGAGGGGATGGAAAAAGATATTCCATGCAAATGGAAATCAAAAGAAAGCTGGGGTAGCTATACTCATATCAGATAAAATAGACTTTAAAATAAAGAATGTTACAAGAGACAAGGAAGGACACTACATAATGATCCAGGGATCAATCCAAGAAGAAGATATAACAATTATAAATATATATGCACCCAACATAGGAGCACCTCAATACATAAGGCAACTGCTAACAGCTATAAAAGAGGAAATCGACAGTAACACAATAATAGAGGGGGACTTTAACACCTCACTTACACCAATGGACAGATCATCCAAAATGAAAATAAATAAGGAAACAGAAGCTTTAAATGACACAATAGACCAGATAGATTTAATTGATATATATCGGACATTCCATCCAAAAACAGCAGATTACACGTTCTTCTCAAGTGCGCACGGAACATTCTCCAAGATAGATCACATCTTGGGTCACAAATCAAGCCTCAGTAAATTTAAGAAAATTGAAATCATATCAAGCATCTTTTCTGACCACAACGCTATGAGATTAGAAATGAATTACAGGGAAAAAAACGTAAAAAGGACAAACACATGGAGGCTAAACAATACGTTACTAAATAACCAAGAGATCACTGAAGAAATCAAAGAGGAAATCAAAAAATACCTAGAGACAAATGACAATGAAAACACGACGACCCAAAACCTATGGGATGCAGCAAAAGCAGTTCTAAGAGGGAAGTTTATAGCTATACAAGCCTACCTAAAGAAACAAGAAAAAGCTCAAGTAAACAATCTAACCTTACACTTAAAGAAACTAGAGAAAGAAGAACAAACAAAACCCAAAGTTAGCAGAAGGAAAGAAATCATAAAGATCAGAGCAGAAATAAATGAAATAGAAACAAAGAAAACAATAGCAAAGATCAATAAAACTAAAAGTTGGTTCTTTGAGAAGATAAACAAAATTGATAAGCCATTAGCCAGACTCATCAAAAAAAGAGGGAGAGGACTCAAATCAATAAAATCAGAAATGAAAAAGGAGAAGTTACAACAGACACTGCAGAAATACAAAGCATCCTAAGAGACTACTACAAGCAACTTTATGCCAATAAAATGGACAACCTGGAAGAAATGGACAAATTCTTAGAAAGGTATAACCTTCCAAGACTGAACCAGGAAGAAATAGAAAATATGAACAGACCAATCACAAGTAATGAAATTGAAACTGTGATTAAAAATCTTCCAACAAACAAAAGTCCAGGACCAGACGGCTTCACAGGTGAATTCTATCAAACATTTAGAGAAGAGCTAACACCCATCCTTCTCAAACTCTTCCAAAAAATTGCAGAGGAAGGAACACTCCCAAACTCATTCTATGAGGCCACCATCACCCTGATACCAAAACCAGACAAAGACACTACAAAAAAAGAAAATTACAGACCAATATCACTGATGAATATAGATGCAAAAATCCTCAACAAAATACTAGCAAACAGAATCCAACAACACATTAAAAGGATCATACACCACGATCAAGTGGGATTTATCCCAGGAATGCAAGGATTCTTCAATATATGCAAATCAATCAATGTGATACACCATATTAACAAATTGAAGAAGAAAAACCATATGATCATCTCAACAGATGCAGAAAAAGCTTTTGACAAAATTCAACACCCATTTATGATAAAAACTCTCCAGAAAGTGGGCATAGAGAGACCCTACCTCAACATAATAAAGGCCATATACAACAAACCCACAGCAAACATCCTTCTCAATGGTGAAAAACTGAAAGCATTTCCTCTAAGATCAGGAACAAGACCAGGATGTCCACTCTAGTCACTATTATTCAACATAGTTTTGGAAGTCCTAGCCACGGCATTCAGAGAAGAAAAAGAAATAAATGGAATACAAATTGAAAAAGAAGAAGTAAAACTGTCACTGTTTGCAGATGACATGATACTATACATAGAGAATCCTAAAGATGCCACCAGAAAACTACTAGAGCTAATCAATGAATTTGGTAAAGTTGCAAGATACAAAATTAATGCACAGAAATCTCTTGCATTCTTATACACTAATGATGAAAAATCTGAAAGAGAAATTAAGGAAACACTCCCATTTACCACTGCAACAAAAAGAATAAAATACCTAGGAATAAACCTACCTAGGGAGACAAAAGACCTGTATGCAGAAAACTGTAAGACACTGATGAAAGAAATTAAAGATGATACCAACAGATGGAGTGATATACCATGTTCTTGGACTGGAAGAATCAACATTGTGAAAGTGAATATACTACTCAAAGCAATCTACAGATTCAATCAATCCCTATCAAATTACCAATGGCATTTTTTACAGAACTAGAACAAAACATCTTGAAATTTGTACAGAGACACAAAAGACCCCGAATAGCCAAAGCATAATTGAGGGGAAAAAACGGAGCTGGAGGAATCAGACTCCCTGACTTCAGACTGTACTACAAAGCTACAGTAATCAAGACAATATGGTACTGGCACAAAAACAGAAATATAGATCAATGGAACAGGATAGAAAGCCCAGAGATAAACCCACGCACCTATGGTCAACTAATCTATGACAAAGGAGGCAAGGATATACAACGGAGAAAAGACAGCCTCTTCAATAAGTTGTGCTGGGAAAACTGGACAGCTACATGTAAAAGAATGAAATTAGAACACTCCCTAACACCATACACAAAAATAAACTCAAAATGGATTAGAAACCTAAATGTAAGACTGGACACCATAAAACTCTTACAGGAAAACATAGGAAGAACACTCTTTGACATAAATCACAGCAAGTTTTTTTTTGATCCACCACCTAGAGTAATGGGAATAAAAACAAAAATAAACAAATGGGACCTAATGAAACTTAAAAGCTTTTGCAAAGCAAAGGAAACTACAAACAAGATGAAAAGACAACCCTCAGAATGGGAGAAAATATTTGCAAATGAATCAACTGGCAAAGGATTAATCTCCAAAATATATAAACAACTCATGCAGCTCAATAGTAAATAAACAAACAACCCGATCAAAAAATGGTCAGAAGACCTGAAGAGACATTTCTCCAAAGAAGACATACAGATGGCTAAGAAGCACATGAAAAGCTGCTCAACATCACTAATTATTAGAGAAAGGCAAATCAAAACTACAATGAGGTATCACCTCACACCAGTTAGAATGGGCATCATCAGAAAATCTACAAACAACAAATGCTGGACAGGGTGTGGAGAAAAGGCAACCCTCTTGCACTGTTGGTGGGAATGTAAATTGATACAGCCACTAAGGAGAACAGTATGGATGTTCCTTAAAAAACTAAAAATAGAATTACCATATGACCCAGCAATCCCACTACTGGGCATATACCCAGAGAAAACCATAATTCAAAAAGACACATGCACCCCAATGTTCATTGCAGCACTATTTACAATAGCCAGGTCATGGAAGCAACCTAAATGCCCATCAACAGACGAATGGATAAAGAAGATATGGTACATATTTACAATGGAATATTACTAAGCCATAAAAAGGAAGGAAACTGGGTCATTTGTAGAGACGTGGATGGATCTAGAGACTGTCATACAGAGTGAAGTAAGTCAGAAAGAGAAAAACAAATATCGTATATTAACGCATATATGTGGAACCTAGAAAAATGGTACAGATAAACTGGTTTGCAGGGCAGAAATAGAGACACAGATGTAGAGAACAAATGTATGAATACCAAGGGGGGAAAGTGGCGGGGGGGGGGCTGGTGGTGTGATGAATTGTGAGATTGGGATTGACATATATACACTAATATGTATAAAATGGATAACTAATAAGAACCTGCTGTATAAAAAAAATAAATTTTTTAAAAAAAGACATTACTACAAACAACTATACACCAATAAAATGGACAACCTAGAAGAAATGGAGAAATTCTTAGCAAGATACAACCTTCCAAGACTGAACCAGGAAGAAATAGAAAATATGAACAGACCAATCACAAGTAATGAAATTGAAACTACGGTTTAAAAACTTTCAACAAACAGAAGTCCAGGACCAGATGGTTTCACAGGTAAATTCTATCAAACATTTATAGAAGAGTTAATACCTATCCTTCTGAAACTCTTCCAAAACATTACAGAGGAAAAACCACTCTGAAGCTCATTCTACAAGGCCACCATTAACCTGATACCAAAACCAGACAAAGATACCACAAAACAGAAAAGTACAGGCCAATATCACTGATGAACACAGCCGCAAAAATCCTCAACAAAATACTAGCAAACCGGGCTTCCCTGGTGGCGCAGTGGTTGGGAGTCTGCCTGCCAATGCAGGGGACGCGGGTTCGAGCCCTGGTCTGGGAAGATCCCACATGCCGCGGAGCAACGAAGCCTGTGAGGCACAGCTACTGAGCCTGCGGGTCTAGAGCCTGTGCTCTGCAACGGGGAAGCCACGACAATGAGAGCCCCGCGCACCGCGATGAGGAGTGGCCCCCACTCGCCACAACTAGAGAAAGCCCGCACACAGAAACGAAAACCCAACACAGCCAAAAATAAATAAATAAATAAATAAATTTATATATAAAAAAAAAATACTAGCAAACCAAATCCAACAGTACATTAAAAGGATCATACACCATGGTCAAGTGGGAATTATCCCAGGGATGCAAGGATTCTTCAATATACGCAAATCAATCAATGTGATACACCACATCAACAAATTGAATAAAAACCAAACGATCATCTCAACAGATGCAGAAAAAGCTCTTGACAAAATGCAACACCCATTTATGATAAAAACTCTCCAGAAAGTGGGCATAGAGGGAACCTACCTCAACATGATAAAGGCCATATATGACAAATCCACAGCTAACATCATTCTCAGCGGTGAAAAGCTGAAAGTATTTTCTCTAAGATCAGGAACAAGAATAGGACATCCACTCTTGCCACTTTTATTCAGCATAGTTTTGGAAGTCCTAGCCTCAGCAGTCAGAGAAAAAAAAGAAATAAAAGGAATCCAAACTGGAAAAGAAGTAAAACTGTCAAGGTTTGCAGATGACATGATACTATACATAAAAAAATCATAAAGATGCTACCAGAAAACTACTAGAGCTCAATGAATTCGGTAAAGTTGCAGGATACAAAATTAATACACAGACATCTCTTACGTTCCTATACACTAACAATGAAGGATCAGAAGGAGAAATTAAGGAAACAATCCCATTTACCATCACATCAAAAAGAATACCTAGGAACAAACCTACCTAAGAAGGCAAAAGACCTGTACTGAGAAAACTATAAGTTCCTGATGAAAGTAATCAAAGATGACACAAACAGATGGAAGGATATACCATGATTTTAGACTGTAAGAATCAACATTGTCAAAATGACTCTACTACCCAAAGCAAAATACAGGTGCAATGCAATCCCTATCAAATTATCAATGGCATTTTTCACAGAATTAGAACAAAAATTTTTACAGTTTGTATGGAAACAAAAAAGACCCCGAATAGCTAAAGCAAACTTGAGAAAGAAAAACAACGCTGGAGGAATCAGGCTCCCTGACTTCAGACTATAGTACAAAGCTACAGTCATCAAAACAGTATGCTACTGGTACAAAAACAGAAATAGAGATCAATGGAACAGGATAGAATGTCCAGAGATAAACGTACACACCAAAGGTCAACTAACCTATGAAAAAGGAGACAAGAATATACAATGGAGAAATGACAGTCTCTTCAATAAGTGGTGCTGGGAAACTGGACAGCTACATGTAAAGAACGAAATTAGAACACTATCTAATACCATACACAAAAATAAACTCAAAATGGATTGAAGACCTAAATGTAAGGCCAGATACTATAAAACTCTTGGAGGAAAACAAAGGCAGAACATTCTCTGACATAAATCGCAGAAATATCTGCTTTTATGCACCTGCTAGGGTAATGAAAATCAAAACAGAAATAAACAAATGGGACCTAATTAAAAGCTTTTGCACAACAAAGGAAACCATAAACAAAATGAAAAGACAACCAACAGAATGGGAGAAAATATTTGCAGATGAAGTGACCAACAAGGGATTAATCTCCAAACTATACAAACAGCTCATGCAGCTCAACATCAAAAAAACAAACAACCCAGTCATAAAGAGCAGAAGATCTAAACATTTCTCCAAAGAACATACAGATGGCCAAAAAGTACATGAAAATATGCTCAACATTGCTAATTATTAGAGAAATGCAAGTCCAAACTACAATGAGATATAACCTCACACCATTCAGAATGGCCATCATCAAAAAATCTATAAAGGATAAATGCTGGAGAGAATGTGGAGAAAAGGGAACCCTCCTACACTGTTGGTGGGAATGTAAATTGGTACACCCATTATGGAGAACAGTATGGAGGTTCCTTAAAAAACTAAATATAGAACTACCATATGATCCAGCAATCTCACTCTGGGGCATACATCTGGAGAAAACCATAATTTGAAAAGATACATGCACCCCAATGTTCACTGCAGCACTATTTACAATAGCCAAGACATGGAAACAACCTAAATGTCCATCAACAGACGAACAGGTGAAGAAGAAGTGGTACTTATATACAATGGACTATTACTCATTCATAAAAGTGAAGGAAATAATGCCATTTGCAGCAACATGGATGGACCTAGAGATTCTCATACTAAGTGAAGTAAGTCAGACAGAAAAAGACAAATGTCATATGATATCACTTATATGCAGAATCTAAAAAAATGGCACAAATGAACTTATTTACAAAAAAGAAATACAGTCACAGATGTAGAAAACAAACTTACGGTTACCAAAAGGGAAGGGGGGAGGGGTCAATTAGGAGATTGGGATCAACATATAAACACTATTATATACATAATACATAACTAATAAGGACCTACTGTGTAGCGCAGGGAACTCTACTCAATATTTTTAAATAACCTATATGGGGAAAGAATCTAAAAAAGAGTGAATATATGTATATGTATAACTCTGCTATACACCTGAAACACAACATTGTAAATCAACTATACTCCAATAAAAATTAAAAAATAAAATAAAAATATTACAGAATTTAATCAAGGAGGTGAAAGACTTGTACCCTGAAAACTACAACACATTGCTTAATTTAAAGAGGACCCAAATAAATGGAAACAACCCATGTTTAAAGATTAGAATGCTTAATATTGTTCAAATAATACTACTACCCAGAACAATATACAAATTAAATTCAATCTCTATTAAATCGCAGAGTTGTTGTTTTCTTTTCTTTTTTTTAAAAATGGGAAAAACAATGCTAATATTCATATAGAGTTCCAAGGGAGGCCGAAGAGCCAAAATAATCTTGCAAAATTGTGGTACTGCATTAGCGTAGATGTATAGACCATGGAATACACTTGAGACCCCAGAAACAAACCCTCACATCGATTTTCACTTGATTTTTGATAGGAGTGCAAAGACTGCTCACTGGGCAAAGAACAGACTCAACAAATGGTACTGAAAAACTTGGATCTCACATGCAGAACCTTGAGGTTGGACCCTACCTCATACCATATACAAAACTTAACTCAAGATCAACCAAAGCCCTAAATTTTAGAGCTAAGCTATAGAACTATTGAAGAAAACATAGGTGCACATCTCCATGACCTTAGATTTGGCCATGATTTCTTAAATATGACACCAGAGGCACAGAAAACAACGAAAAATAGATACATTGGTCTTCATAAAAATTAAAAACTTGGGCTTCCCTGGTGGCTCAGTGGTTGAGAATCTGCCTGCTAATGCAGGGGACGCGGGTTCGAGCCCTGGTCTGGGAAGATCCCACATGCCACGGAGCAGCTGGGCCCGTGAGCCACAACTACTGAGCCTGCGCATCTGGAGCTTGTGCTCCGCAACAGGGGAGGCCGCGATAGTGAGAGGCCCGCGCACTGCGATGAGGGGTGGCCCCCGTTTGCCGCAACTAGAGAAAGCCCTTGCACAGAAACGAAGACCCAACACAGCCAAAAATAAATAAATAAATAAATAAATAAATAATAAAAATAAAGGAATTCCTTTAAAAAAAAAAAAATTTAAAACCTTCCGTGCATCACAGGACATTATTAACAGAGCAAAAAAAATCCTACAGAATGACAGAAAATGTGTGCAAACGATAGGTCTGCTAAGGGTTTAATATCCAGTATATTTAAAGAATGCCAACAACTCAATTCAAAAATTGGCCAAAAACCAGAACAGACATTTCTCCAAAGAAGACAAACACATGGCCAACAGCACTTGTAATGATGCTCAACATTGCTGTTATTAGAGAAATGCCAATCAAACCTACAATGAGATATCACCTCACACCAGTCAGAATGGCCATCATCAAAAAATCTACAAACAATAAATGCTGGAGGGGGTGTGGAAAAAAGGGAACCCTCCTGCACTGTTGGTGGGAATGTAACTTGGTATACCCATTATGGAAAACAGTATGGAGGTTCCTTGAAAAACTAAATATAGAACTACAATACGATCCAGCAATCCTACTCCTGGGCATACATCTGGAGAAAAACTATAATTCAAAAAGATACATGCACCCCAGTGTTCACTGCAGCACTATTGACAATAGCCAAGACATGGAAGCAACCTCAATGTCCATCAAAAGACAAATGGGTAAAGAAGTGGTACATATATACAATGGAATATTACTCAGCCATAAAAATGAACAAAATAATGCCACTTGCAGCAAAATGGATGGACCTAGAGATTCTCATACTAAGTGAGACAAATGTCACATGTTATTGCTTATATGCAGAATCTCAAAAAAATGGTACAAATGAACTTATTTACAACACAGAAATAGAGTCACAGATGTAGAAAACAAACTTATTGTTACCGAAGGGGGCAGGGGGAGGGATCAGTTAGGAGACTGGAATCAACATATACACATTACTATATATATATATATATATATATATATATATATATATATATATATATATATATATACATAATAGATAACTAATAAGGACCTACTGTGTGGCACAGGGAACTCTCCTCAATATTTTTGAATAACCTATATGGGGAAAGAATCTAAAAATGAGTGAATATATGTATATGTATAACTGAATCACTCTGCTGTACACCTAAAACTAACACAACATTGTAAATCAACTATACTTCAATAAAAATTTTAAAAAATATATTACATAATTTAATCAAGGAGGTGAAAGATTTGTACCCTGAAAACTACAACACATTGCTTAATTTTCAGAGGACCTAAATAAATGAAAAATAACACATGTTTAAAGGTTAGAATGCTTAATATTGTTCAAATAATAATAACTACCCAGAACAATATACAGATTCAATTCAATCCCTATTAAATGTCAGAGTTTTTTTTTTTAATGGGAAAAACAATGCTAATATTCATATGGAGTTCCAAGAGAGGCCAAAGAGCCAAAATAATCTTGCAAAAATGTGGTACTGCATTAGCATAGACATCAAGGAAGTTTATTATTAGTCATAAGGGAATTCAAATCAAAACCACTTCACACCTGCTAGAATCACTATAATTTTTTTTAAATGAAAAGTTTTGCTGAGGATGTTGACAAATTTGAACCCTCAAACGTTGCTGGTGTGTCTCTAAAATGGTACAGCTGCTATGGCAAACAGTTCCTCAAAGAGTTAAACATTATTCACAATAGCCTAAGATGGGAACAAACTAAACATCCATCAACAGATGAACAGATAAACAAAATGTGGTATATACCTACAGTGAAACGTTTCTGTCAAAAAAAAAGGAATGACGTTCTGGTACATGTTACAGTGTGAATTAACCTTAAGAACATTATACTAAGTGAAATACGGCAGTGTTGGGCTGTACCCTACCAGCCAGCAAGCCTTGTATTTGCCCAGCCTCGAGACAGAAGAAAGAGCCTTGAGACGGTGACAGAGGTAAAGATTTTGTGGACAGGGCATCTTCCACCTCCAAAACTAAGGGTCCTAGATGGATAGCCCAGCAAGTACGGCAGATGGCAGGCAGGCCATGGCAGCAATTTGCTACTCGGGGGCAGAGGCCACCATTTACAGGGAGAATTGACATTAGGTTGGCTCACTTGTTACCAGGGAAACCAGCAGCCTGGGCACCTCCCTCACAGCCCCTCAGGTTAATGACCGTCACGAGGGCAGATGTTTCCCTTTAACAAACCAGCAGGTGGAGCGTCTCTGGCCTGGGGATTAAAACAATCACCAGCTGGTGCAGGGGGCAAGCACGTTCACGTGAGTAAGTGTAGGAGAAAAAGGCACTGGTCGAGCAGGGGGATGTACAGAGAGCAAGAGAACAGCCATCTTGAGTGGCCTGACCATACACTCCACCACTATATGCCCTGCACGACCCTTACCATCTCAGTCCGCCCATCTTCCACTCTATCCATGAGGTCAGGTGTGCAGAGGGGCACTGCAGCCAAATACCACAAATGCAATACAGACACCAGCAGCTAGAGAGTGTCTAGAGTCTAAGAGGTGGGCAAACTTTGGAGCCAGGCGCATATCGGGTCAATTTTTCATGGAATTCGAGGAGGACGACAACAGCATCTCACTGTAGACCCAGCAGACAGAGTCTTTTCGCAGTGAGGGCACCGTTGTCCCCCAGTTGGCCAACAGATTCCCTCCCCTCAGACTGTGGACTGTAAGTGAGCAGGACCCAGTGGGGCCTTCCTGGGACAGAGCCCCCTCTGAGTCCTCCGCCTATCTCTTTGTAGAAAAACTTGAGCCTCCTAGGCCTTCTCCAAGTTCCATAGCATAAATTTACTCAGAGAAGTAAGAAAATGCAGAAACAAAAGGAAAACAGTCAAGCAAGACAAAATAATAATTTAGCTATTAAACAAAGTCAAGGACCTTTAGCCCCTCCTCAAGGGCTATAGATAATACTCTGAGCCAAGTCCTTTGAGCTGTTTTGCAGATACTGAAACCCCAACCAGGTGGAAGAAGTTAACTGTATGCTGACCACAAGCATGTAGACACCAGACCCATTGGAACCAGAAGGTTGATGGTGTTGACTCCCAATTACCTCTCCACAACCAATCAGAAGAATGTCCATACCCAGTAACCCTCTCCCTCACCCTGTCTTTAATAAACCTTTCCCTGAAAGCCCTGGGGGAATTCGGGCCCTTTGAGCAGAGCTGCTGGACTCCTTGCTTGGTGCCCTGCAATCCGCACTGCACTTTCCTTCATCACAACCTGGTGTCAGTAGATTGGCTTTGCTGCAATGTGGGCGAGCGGACCCAAGTTTGGTTCTGTACTTTGGTTCGTCACAGGACGAAATGTGAGCTGTTTAACAGGCACAACACAGGGACGGTCATGACCATTAAGCAAAATACAAGCAGTAAGAGGATTCTGAGATAATAGCAGCCCTGCCTGTGGTTTTTGTCCTGGCCTGCCTTACCATACCCTCTGTCCACCCTCAGTACCCACAGCCAGTGCGGAATACCGGGGAGGTAGTTTAACAACAGACCACAGGGTTAATATAATGTGCCTTTCTCCGGTGAGGGGCCCAGATTAATCACCTTAGTAGTCTTAGGCGGGGCCAGGTAGAACACAGGTGAAATCTGTAAGTCCCTTTCTAATCCTATTCCCCACAAAGCGGCAAACCCAAACCACCAGACACTTACCTGCCAGTTCCAGGGCCATTTTATAACGTGTTCCCCTGGGGGCAGATGCCGTGGCAAAGGGCAAAAGCTAGTTGTTGTCCTGATGAATAGTTGGCAACGGTCCTTTGGTGGTCAACAGTTGAGCTCTGATTGTGTTGACTGGTTGCCTCTGGGTTAACATGGCGTGAGCACTGGGAGGAGTGCTCCTGGGATGTGTCCATGTGTTGACAGAGCGGGTTTCCCATCTCTATAGTTGTTTCAGTCCATTCATAGCCCGGCAGCTGTGGGGTTGTAAGGCAGGTGGAAGTGCCAGTGTGTCATTTTTATCGGCCCATTCCTGAACTTCACGGCTGGTAAAGTGGGTTCCTTGGCCGCTGTCAGTGTCCGTGGAGGTCCTGTATGTCACGCACAGCCGTTCTAGATCCAAAATAGTGGCTTTTTGCATTGTTTGAATTCCACCATGTCTTTCACCTGTTGTAACACATTGTAGACCGCGTATAGCTAGTGTTCTATCACACTATACCACTGCTCTGCCCCCTTCCATAGCTGGGACCAGAAGCCAATGGGTACTCATATTATTTTGCCACTGCTGCAGGCTGCAACCAAATCCTTCCAGGTCAACCAAATCCTTCCAGGTAACTGGCCATGTCCAGTTCACAAGCTTGTCCCTGAGTTAATATCCCTAAAGCCTGTGTCTGTAATCGTTTAGGGATGCTAGGTCGGGGGTATGCTTGTTTTACCCAACCAGTTAACATCCAAGATAATCCAGGTCCTTACATTTTGTCTGTATTCACCAGCCAACCTCATGTAGTCAGATGAGCCACGAGCACAGGGCTGCTACTTTTAAACTGGGAAGGTTTAACAGGATAGCATCAACATGACAGAAGAGAAAGACGTTTCTCATGGTATTCAGCTGCCACAGGGCTCCACATGCAAGTGGACGGCCACCCCGGGTATCACTCTCACAACCTTCCGTTCCCCGTCCTCGTTTCCAGACATCTCAATGCTCCCAGGAGTTTCCTTGGCCGGCTCGCCAATTGTTGGGCTGCACCCCAGCAAGTGTTGTAGTTGCTCAGCCTCAAGACCGAAGAAAGGGCCTGGAAACAGTGACAGAGACATCAATGGTTTATTGGACGGGGTATCTTACGCACCCAAAACAAAGGGGCCTGGAGCAACACCCCCACTGCGAACGATAGCCGGCAGGCAGGACGTTGCAAGCTATCTGCACTGCTATGGGGAGATGGAGGTTGCCATTTATAGGGGGAAGTGACGTCACGTTGGCTCATCAGTTACCAAGGAAACCAGCGGCTGGGGCACGTCCCTCACAGCCCTCAGGTTAATGACCATCAGGAGGGCAGACGTTTCCCTTTAATAAACTAGCAGGTGGAGCCACTCTGGCCTGAGGATTAGAACAATCAGTAGCTGGAGCAGGGGGCAAGCACGTTCGAGTGAGTAGGTGCAGGAGAAGCAGAGACTGGTCAAGCAGGGGATGTACAGAAAGCAAGAGAACAGCCATCTTGAGTGGCCTGACCATACAGGCAGACACGCAAAAGGACAAATATTGTATGATTCCTCCTATATGAAATATCTAGAATGGGAAAATTCATAGGGACAGAAAGTAAATTAGAGGTTACCAGAGGTTGAGGGGAGAGGGAATGGGGAGTTGTTGCTTAATGGATCCAGGGTTCCTGCTTGGGGTGATGGAAAATGTTAGAAATAGAGAGTGATGGTTATTACAACATTGGGAATGTAATTAATGCTTAAAAGTGGTTAAAATGGGAAATTTTATGATATATATATTTTAGCACAATAAAGATACACACACAGCATTAAAGGCAGCTCTGACTTCTAAAAATTGAGATAAAATTCACATACCATAAAATAATCCTTTGAAGTGTACAACCAGTGGGTTTTAGTGTTCACAAAGATGTGCAGCCATCACCACTATCGAATTCCAGAACATTTAATCACCTCAAAAAGAAAGCTCATATCCATTAGCAGCCGTTCCCCATTCTTCCTTCTTCCCAGCCTCTGGCAAACACTCAGTTACTTTGTTTCTATGGGTCGCTTATTCTGAACATTTCACATAAATGGAATCCTACAATTTATGGCCTTTTGTGTCTGGTTTCTTTCACTAAAACATAATGTTTTCAAAGTTCATCCACGTCGTAGAATGAATCAGTACTTCAAACTGTTTTCCACAGTGGCCAAGCCAGTTTGCATTCCTGCCAGCGATGTACAAGTGTTCCAGTTTTTCCATATCCTTGCCCAAACTTCTTATTTTCCATTTTTAAAAACTGTATCTATCCTAGTGGGTGCAAAGTGGTTTTTGATTTGCATTTCCCTGATAACTAATGGTGTTGAGCATCTTTTCATGTGTTTGTTGGCCATTTGCATATCTTTGGAGAAAGGTCTATTCAAGACCTTTTCCCGGTTTTCTAATTCATTCTTTTTTTTATGTAAATTTATTTATTTTTTTAATATTTATTTTTGGCTGCATTGGGTCTTTGTTGCTGCGCGCAGTCTTTCTCTAGTTGTGGTGAGCGGGGGCTACTCTTTGTTGTGGTGCATGGGCTTCTCATTGCGGTGGCTTCTCTTGTTGAGGAGCACGGGATCTAGGCACACGGGCTTCAGTAGTTGTGGCACACAGCCTCAGTAGTTGTGGCTTGTGGGCTTAGCTGCTCCGCAGCATGTGGGATCTTCCCGGACCAGGGCTTGAACCCGTGTCTCCTGCATTGGCAGGCGGATTCTTAACCACTGCACCACCAGGGAAGTCCCCCTTTGCCTGTTTTTGAATTGGGTTGTCTGGTTATTTTTTCTTGAATTGTAAGAGTTCTTTATATATTCTGGAGACTGGACCCTTAACAGATAGGTCATTTAGGTCTTTGATCCATTTTGAGTTGATTTTTGTATATCGTGTAGGGTTGGGGTCCAGTTTCATTCTTTTGCATGTGGATAGCCAGGAACAGAGGAGGATGTGAGAACTGTGAGTGACTCCCCACCCCACGTTCTATCCACAGACACTGGGAACTCTGGGCCAAGGTTCCCAAACACCCACCTGTGCCAGACACAGACACTTCTGGCCTCAGAATCAATTGGGCAATTTCCAAAATTCAAATACCTGGTGCTGCTGCTCCAGATTCTAATTCAGGAACTCTGCAAAGGGCCCAGGAATCTCTGTTTTACCAAGTTCCCCAGGGTTTCTGTTGTGCAGCCAAGTTTGGGAGCTGCTGGGGCTGGCAAGTCTTGATCATTTTAATCCAGTGTGCTTTCTTCCTGCCCTCCACTATAACAGGCTGTGTGTTTCTGGGGTGGAGTATAGACATGGATCCCTGTCCCAGATGACCACCCCCCAAAAAGACCCATAAATCTCTCTTTCAACTCTCTTTCTTCCCTTTCCGCTCTCCTTTCCTCTGCCTGTCAAATTTATAGCCCTTAAATCTCTCTTCCTACAGGAAGTCTTCCTGGCTTGCCTCTACATACTCTCTGATCACAGATATTCACAGTCACTTTAAAAATATAGAAATATAATATTAAAGAGTATGATACAGTAATATATAATGTATGGGTTATACTGGAGATAATTTTATTATACCATATGTTTATAGTATCACATGGTATACATTTTTATTATATTACAGACAGATAATTACAGGCATTTAGTCCCAGTGCCTAGATTTATGAGTCAAGCATGATGTGGTAGGGCTGAGAAGGCTCGTCTAATCTCTTAGTTCCTCTCTCCCCCATTTTACAGAAGGGGAAATTGAGGCCAAGGGGCATAGATAATAGAATTCAAATGACTTTGAGGATGCTTGGCCCCCACACCCCCAGCTCATTTGGATGTAAGCTCACCCACGATTGACCCACCTAGTTCTCTAACTGCCCAGCTCATAGCAGCTTGTGGTCTAAGGAGGTGAGGCCAAGGCAAGTCCTCAACGGTCAGCCCAGCCCCCATCCAGCTCCCAGTGTGCACGAGGGCCAGGGCCATCTACACAGCTGCAGTCAGTTACCCAGATGTTTATAGTTCTGGTGTTTATAGTTCCGCCTTTGGGTCTGCTTTGCATCCCCACTCTAATTAGAACAATACTCCTGGAGGCGGCATGGGGTGCTGGGGGACCACTGGATGGGAAACCATCGGCTGGACCTGAGCCCTGGCTTCTGCCTAGCCTCGGTTTAACAAGGATTTCAGACCTCTTTCAAGGATGCAGGAAGGACAGCAAGATGGCACCAATTAAAAGTGGGTGAGAAAACAGGCACACAGAGAAGGAGGAGAAAGTAGAGGCAAGAAAAAGGCTAAAAATGCAGGCTGCCGTGACTTAGACACTTAATGCAGGCAAAGCCTTGGGCCAAATCTTTCCTTTTAAGAAAATACATGTTTTTTAATCACAAAAGTTATAGATGTCCATTGTGGAAAACTGAGAACATACAGACAAATTAGAAGAAAATGAAAATGTCTGTACCCCATGACTCCAGGATAACCACTGTTCATATTTTAGGACTTTTCCTTTCTGTCTGATGTATAAAATCGTTTTTGTAGAAATGAGAATATACCAACATTCTATTTTGCAAAACTCTTTTTAATCGTGATAAATTGTCAACATCTTTACATGTTACTAAATATTTTTCTAGTACATCAACTTATTTCCATTATTATTGTGATACAAGATTATTGTGAAAGAATTGCAGTCATCAGTGAAGTGCACAAAATCTAAAGCATAAGTGTCTCTCTTGCCCCGGTCCCTGGGCTAACACTTCTAACTCTTTGGTGGGACTCCTTCACACGCTCTCCTATGCACATTGTAGAGCTGTGTTGTAGCTTATTTAAATGATCCCCTCACATTGAACACTGAGGTTAGGTACCTGGCTGTGGCTTGAAGCCCATGGGCAGCCAGTGTGGTCAGGGAAATCACCTGGTACCGAAAACAGATCAGTTTCTCCCAGAAAATCTCATCAGCGCATCATAATGAGCAATGTCCTCAACAACATGCTGGCAGGAATCACAGGCATGAGTCCCACTGGTCTGGTTCCTTAGGAAGTCATGTTTGTTTTTATTTTTCAAATTAATACACGTAATACACATTCGTTACAGGAAAAAAAGTTAAATACAAATAAGCAAACCTAAGAAAATTAAAATCACTCATAACACACTTTGGTGTCTATAATCAAAAAGCAGTGTCATCCCCATCTTACAGATGATGCAACTCGGTTCTGAGGTTTGGTGCCTTGTCCGTCGTCTCCTGGCTACAGGGTGGCAGAGTCTGCCCTTGGACCAGGCCTTGTAGCTTCTGAGTCTATGCTTTTACACTACACCTCCTGCTTCTTTTACATGTCTGCATGGGGGTTTTCCTCTTTTGCTTTTTTTCTCTGACTGTCTCCTGGTATCATTAAACATTCTTGGGATTCAGTTTTGTGACTGTCCCATTCTTACTTAATTGTTGAACATGATGGATTTTTAGTATCATAAACAAAGCCACTTGAATATTTTTGCGGCCAAACTCTTAAGCACATCCATAGTTATTTCCACAGGGCTGCTTTCTCCAATGGCCCTCACTGACCCTTCACACCAAAGGGCATGGGGGTCAGGGTGAAGGGGGACAACCAGTGAGATGTGAGTACCAGCTGTTGGCTCTTCAGCTCACTTTGAGGGAGACAGCGTAGTATATGGAGCAGACAAAAGGGACGGCTCATCATAAAACCATCCTCCAGGAGTGGTTTCTCAGCAGAGCCGAGAGAACCACTGAAAGGCTAGGAGCTAGAAGTGACCCATTCAGCAAATGACGCCCTGGACTCCCTAGATGGTTGAGTTAGAAGAGGCACAGAGAAGACCCATCTAAAGAGGCAGTGCCCCATCTTCAACAGAGGAGAGAGGAAGCCTCTCATTCCTCCACAGAGATAGATTCGGAATTTGGGGCCAGGCCCATAGCATGGCCCACGAGGCCCCAGGGCTCTGCTCCTGGCCCTCGGAAAAGGGGGGAAGGCATGCCCCGGAGCCCAGTGGGGCAGGTGGGGCAACCTGGTGCACCGGGTTCTTAGCTGAGTCTTGAAGGCCTGGTTAGCCTGGGTGGGAAAGGAAAGGTTCCAGGCACGTGAAAGCAGGAGCAAAGCCTGAAGGTGAGGGACAGAGGGCCAAGGGCTACCGAGAAGCTGAAGGCCTTAGCCTGGGGAGTGGAGGTTGGGGCAGGGGTGAGGGAGGAGGGGTGATGAAGCTGGAGACTTTTGCCAGGTCCTTGGGGCCTCGTCCAAGGGGCAAGGGGTCTGCGCTTTATCCCGACGGTGGCAGGACTGCCACCGTGGTTTGGTACAAAGAGACGTGACAAGGTTTGCGCCTCCCCTCGACACTTCCTCCCTCCCCTCTGTTCTCAGACGCCCAGGAGCCTCTCCTCTGTGCCAGGCTGTGCTGGGTGCTGGAAGGAGGACATGGGTCCTCGGGGCCTCTAGACTGGGCCTTGGGAAGCTCTGTGGGTGGGAAAGGAATCTGAGCCGGGAGCACTGCCCTCCAGAAGCCCCAGGCACTGGAGACCCTCAGGGAAGGAGCTCTCAGCTCCCTCGGGCAGGCCGCCCCGTGCCGGCCACCCGTGCAGCAGGTGGTGTGGAAGCTCCAGCCCGGGCTCTGGAGCTCGTTGTGTGCTCGGCCTCTCCCCAGCTGTGTGGCTGCGGCCTGGTTGCTTACCCTATCTGAATCCGTTTGGCTCTGTGTAATGCAAACATTAATCGAAGGAGGAGGAGAATTAAGTAAGACGCTGCATGCAATGCACAGAGCGCGGCGCCCAGCAAGGGCTCAGTGAACATTCGTTATTCCCATGCTGTTTGCCCTGAGCCTCTCCGGCTGCAGTGGAGGTGGGAGGCCAGCCAGCCCCTCCCGGTCCGCCTCCTCATGGAGCTGAGGTCTGCTTCTAAAGCTCCCTGGGTGAGGCCTTTTGAAGTGTGGAGGGAGCTGATGGAACTACAGAGGGGACTGTAGCCTCCCCGCGTCACAAAGGAAGTCACAACGGAGACCAGCCCCCTTGCTCCAAGCTGGGGTCCTTACCCTTCCTCATTGAGTTTGCGAGCCCCTGACAGGCTGGACTCTGGGTACAAAGTGCACACTATGTGCCAGGCCCTTTCTCCGCGCCAAGCCCCGTCTCACTGAATCCTCACAGCCCCGGGAAGGGGCTCTGTTACCCCCCTTTACACCGAGGGTGGTGCCACGGCCCAGAAAGCTTCTGTGTGTCGCCCAGACGGAGCCTGTGGGTGGCAGGCCCAGGACCCGGCCCTCCTCTGACCACAGGCCCTGGCTCTTTCCTGTGGTGCTGCCCTGTCCCCCCCAGCACAGCCCCCACTGAGGTCCCCGCACTCCTCCCTCTCCAAGGCTGCCCACCTGGCCCAGCCTGTGCGCAGGTGAAGCCTGCCTCCCTCTCACAAGGCACCACTCATCCCGGCAGGCTGCTGATTGAAACCATGTGTGGTGAGGCCGGCCAAGGTGGCGGCAGCTCCGGAAGCCGGGCCTGGCCCGGGGCCTGGGGGCCCTGGGGGAGGAGGTCCAGCTGACCCACAGGCCTGGCGGGCTGGCGGGAGCTCCAGGGCAAGACTGACCTCCCCGCTGCTATGCACACAGCAAGGGGACCCTGGGCTGCGGCCCTGACTCCTGTGCCCAGGCTGGGAAAGTGGGAAGTAGAGAGGCCCCTCCAGGTGAGGGTGGGGAACTGGGCCTGGAGCACCTCAGGGTCCTTCCCAGGGCTGTCCTTGGCAGGGTTTGGCAACTGAGGACTGTGTGCTCGCATGTGCCTGTGTGTGTACCCGTGTGTGCCTGTGCGTGTGTGTGTGTGCGCGCACGTGTGCTGACCTCCATGGAGGGTGCCCTGAGCCCTTGGACTCATGATCACTTCAGGGTTTCCACAGGGCGCTCTGATGGACTCTGGAGGCTCACAGGCCTGGGTTTGAGTTCCACCTCTGCTGCTTCCTGGCTGTATGACCAGAGGCAAGCTGCCCAGCCTCTCTGAGCTCCTCTCCTCATTCACCAAGTGAGGCCTGGGGCCTGGTCAAAACGCACGAGCAAGGACACCCTAGGGTGGGTTTTTGGGCCCTAGCCCCCAGCCCCAGGGCCTCTGAAGTCATTTCAGCCCTGACTCCTGACCTCTGAGTTGTGGCCTGTCTGGGAGTTGGGAGGGTGCTTAGCACAGGGTGTCTGGCTTTCCTCTGAGGCCCAAGGTGCCAGTTAGTGAGGGTGAGCCGGGAGCACTGGATCCCCAGCCAGTGTGAGTGTGGCTGAATTAGCCGCCCCCTCCCGGGCCAAGAACAGAGTGGGGCATTGTTCACAGGGCCTCCTCCCTGGCACCGAGGCCCCCAAAGGAAGGGGTGGGCAGGCCAGGCCACGGCCAGCACTGACCGCAGACTTGGCTGAGCCGGGACCCTTCAGGGGCTTGGTGTCCCAGAAGGCGCCCTGGTTTCCCAAGGAATGCACATTCTGCTGGGCAACTCAGGCCTTGAACAGCCTGAGGCTCGGGAGACAGACACTTTGAGGGCATTTGGTCCTGGCTGGGCATCTCCCACGGGATGCCCTTGAGACATCCCCAAGGATGAGACTAGACCCAAAACAGAGCTCCCTGGAGACAGGGGTCCCCAGACTCCACCCTCTACTCCAAGTCCAGGCCTTCCAAGAACAAACCTGGAAGAGCCCTGCCCCTCCTGACACAGGGCAATGCTGAGGCCAGGAGGGAGGGGGTGCCCATGGCACAGAGAGCCTTCAGGGGCAGAAGCGTTTTCCTTTGGGGTGGGTGGCTGAGGCAGGGGGAGCAAGCAGAGGGCTGTTGTGAAGAGGGGAACCTGAGCTGATGTGGAACAGCCCTCCACTTCCCAGCTGAGTGCCTGGGGCGGCCACGTACCCTCCTCTGGGCCTCCAGCTGCTTCTAAAGCAGAGAAGAGAATCCACCACACAGGGCTGTAATGAGGGCTGTGATGCAGAACCCGAGAGAGGTGGGAGCATGTGCTGGAGGGAACCTGGGTGCAAGCCCCAGCTCCTCCCTCTCTGCTGTGTGAGCTCGAGCAAGTTACTTTCTCCTAGAAAAAAAAGAGTTTAAAAAAATCTTCCTTATGGGATTGTTGGAAAAGCAAACCAGCTAGCTTGGGCTTGGCATTACATCTGGCCAATGCTGTGGTGGTCAGTTTTATGTGCCAACTAGGCTGGGCTGCCGTCCCCAGTTATTCAGTCAAACACTAATCTAGGTGTTGCTGGGACAGTATCTTATAGATGTAATTAAAGTCCATAATCAGTTGAGTTTAAGTAAGGGAGATTATCCTAGATAATCTGGGTGGCCCTGATTGAATCAGTTGGAAGGCCTTAGCAACAGAGCTGAGGTTTCCCTGAAGAAGATACTCCACCTGTGCCTGAGAGTTCCAGCCTGCCCTTCCTGACAGCCTGCCCTACTGTATCAGGCAGAGTCCTCCAGAGAAACAGAACCAATAGAATGTATACATACATATGTACACACGCACGCACACACACACACACACGCACACACACACACGCGCGTCTAGTGAGTTGGCAAGCTCAGGAGAGCTGATGGTGTAGTTCTAGTTTGAGTCTAAAAGCCTGAGAACCAGGAGAGCCAATGTTTCAGTTTGAGTCCAAAGGCAGGAAAAAGCCAATGTCTTAGTTCAAAGACAGTCAGGCAGAAAGAATTCTCCCTTACTCACAAGAGCATCAGCCTTTTGTTCTACTCAGACTTTCAACTGATTAGATGCAGCCCACCCACATTAGGGAGGGCAATCTGCTTTACTCAGGCTACTGATAAAATGTCAATATCATACAAAAACGTCCTCACAGAAATACCCAGAATAATGTCTGACAAAATATCGGCACCAGATCAAGTTGACATGAAATTAACCATCACCTATGAATTTCATACTTGCCTAGCCAGCTGCTGCAGTTGTGTAAGCCAATTCCTTGTAATAAATCTCTTAATATGTCCCTCCTACTGGTTCTGTTTCTCTGGCTGAACCCTGACTCTTGCACATAGTAAACTAACATAAGAATAAAACAGGGGCTTCCCTGGTGGCGCAGTGGTCGAGAATCTGCCTACCAATGCAGGGGACACGGGTTCAAGCCCTGGTCTGGGAAGATCCCACATGCCGCGGAGCAACTAAGCCCGTGTGCCACAACTACTGAGCCTGCGCGTCTGGAGCCTGTGCTCCGCAACAAGAGAGGCCGCGATAGTGAGAGGCCCGCGCACCACGATGAAGAGTGGCCCCCACTTGCCGCAACTAGAGAAAGCCCTCGCACAGAAACGAAGACCCAACACAGCCATAAATAAATAAATAAGTAAATAATTAAAAAAAAAAAAAAAAAAAAGAATAAAACAGTTACTATCATCTTCTCTGAGAAGTCCCCAGCAGTGGGCCTGCACATAGTAGGCTCTTGGAAAATGACATGGAGCCCTGTCTCATAAGGGAGCAGAAGTCATGTCAGTTTCTTTCATGACTCCAAAGGGGCCCAAGCAGCAAGGACAAGACCCTTCCCAAGTCCCCAGAAACAAGCAGCTTCACGACCCCATACCATAACTAGGTTGGCATCTATGGGTGCCAAACACACACACATAGCTCCACTGCACACCAGGACCTCTACTAAACACTTAACATATTAACTAATTTAATCTTCATAACAGCCCTCTGAACTAGGTACTATAATTCTCCCCATTTTACGGAAGGGGAAACTAAGTCACAGGGAAGCTCATTGTGTGCCCAAGATCCCACAGCCAGGAAGTAAAGGAGCAGGGCCCCAACCTGAATCAGATTCTTCCTCCTGCTGCCTTCATGACAGCTCTGGGCCTGCCACTTCTAGAAACTAAAAGAGGTTTTGGAGTGACGATGTTAGGTTCCTTTTATGTTTTCCCTCTTTATGAGATGGTAAAGTGGGTTTCCTCGAGCTTTGATCTCAGTTTGAATTCCGGCTTTGACCCTTCAGTGCCTGATTCATCTTTATATCCTGACTACTTGGTACATAGTAGGTGTTCAAGAAATATTATTACATCTTTTTTCTGGGCCTCAGTTTTCTCAGTTATACAGTGGGGATCCTGATATATTCCTTGAAGATTCAGGTGTCCAGTTGATTTCCTTTTTTCTCATTTTACACTTGTCACCTACCTGTACATACATTCTTCTCTCCTGATACCCCTAAACTCACCCCTGTTTGGGGTGGGAGGAGAGGAAAAGGCAGCCTGAGAAAGGAAGGGGAGACACGGCACAGACAGAAGAGAAGGGCCAAGGCAAGGATGCCTGCTCTTGCCTCTTCTCTCAGTGTTGTACTGGATATTCTAATTGGGACAACTAGACAAGAAAAAGAAATAAAAGACATCCAGATTGGAAAGGAGGAAGTAAAACGAATCTTCTTTTGCAAATGACATGATCTTGTATATAGACAGCCCAAGGAATTCACTAAAAAACTATTAGAGGGACTTCCCTGGTGGCACAGTGGTTAAGACTCCGCACTCCCAATGCAGGGGGCCAGGGTTTGATCCCTGGTCTGGGAACTAGATCCCACATGCATGCCGTAACTAAGAGTTCACATGCCACAATTAAGGAGCCAGCGAGCTGCAACTAAGGAGCCCACCTGCTGCAACTGAGGAGCCCACGTGCCACAACTAAGAAGGCGGCAAGCTGCAACTAAGGAACCCGCCTGCCACAACTAAGGCCTGACACAACCAAATAAATAAATCAATAAATATTTAAAAAAGAAAAATTATTAGAACTAATAAACGAGTTCCACAAGTTTGCAAGATACAAGTTCAATAT
The DNA here is from genome assembly GCF_028023285.1 of Balaenoptera ricei. NCBI lineage: Eukaryota > Metazoa > Chordata > Mammalia > Artiodactyla > Balaenopteridae > Balaenoptera > Balaenoptera ricei. Next base: position 127,699,990 of record NC_082641.1, read on the forward strand.
ACCAAAATCGATTGTATTTCTATACATTTGCAATGAACAATCTGAAAATGAAATTAAGAAAACAATTCCACTCACAATAGCATCCAAAAGAATAAAATACATAAGAATAAATTCAACAAAAGAAATGCAAAATTTATCTCTGAAAGCTATAAAATATTGCTGAAGTAAACTAAAGATCTCAATAAGTGGAAAAACTTCATGGGTTGGAAGACTCCATTAACATTATTAAGATGGCAATATTCCTTAAAGTGATCTACAGATTCAATGCAATGCCTATCAAACTCCCAGCTGACTTCTTTGTACAAACTGACAAGCTGATGCTAAAGTTCAAGGGATCCAGAATAGCCAAAACAACCCTGAAAAAGAAGAATAAAGTAGGAGGACTCACACTTCCCAATTTCAAAACTTACTACAGAGCAATGGTAATCCAGGTGGTGTGGTATCAACCCAAGGCTAGACATTTAGATCAATGGAATAGAAGTCAGAGTCCAGAAATAAATCCATACATCTGCGCTCAACCAATTTTTGACAAGGGCACCAAGACCATTCAATGAGGAAAGAGTAGTATTTTCAAGAAGAGAAGAGCAAGGAAAGAGTTTGGGTTTGGGGATCAGGCAGACTCTGCCATTGTCTTGCTGTGTGACTCTGAGCAAGTGAGTTAATCTCTCTGAGCCTGACTTTTCTCATCTGTTAACACAAGGATATGAGAGAGCGCCCATCTCACAGGTATGGACATGAGAGATAACTTTATGTGAAGTGCTTAGCTTAGATCCGGCCCCTTGAGCAAACCCACGGACAGGGTGGGACATGCTAGTGAGGGTTAGGGTCTGGCGTTCCTCCTAGGTCCCCCCTGGGGAACCCCTTTCCCCAGGAAAAGGCAGGGCTGCTGAGGTTTGAATGTGCAGACTGTGCTTGGCAGAGCTCTGCGGGTTGGTAATAAATGGACAGGAAAGGAGATTCCATTACGCAGGAATGTCTGGGGAGGAGGTGGGAAGGAGCCGGCTCCCTTCCCAGCACCAGCCAGCCCTGCAGCCTTGATTGATGTGCCTTGCATCACAGCAGCGTTAGGGCCTGGCGGAAGGAGGCCCCTCCGCCGCTCACCCCTCCTGGAGCAAGGCCAGCAGCCAGATGTTCCTGGTCTTTGGGGACCGGGGATGGGGGCAGGGAAGGCTGGCAGTGGGCCAGGGGGCAGCCGCCCAGAAGTCGAGCTTCTGCCTCCTTCTCTTTGGCAGCTGGACTCAGGTGGCTTTGGTTCTGCTTTGAACTTTGGCCAGTGGCCACATCTCCCTGGGACTTGACTCTGTTCCGAATTGGGGATGATGGTCTTCCCCTACCCTGTCCTGCTGGGAGAGGCACATAGCTGCCCAGGAAAGGGCTTTAAGGTCCAAAGAGAAAAATGTCCCCAAAATCCTGCCCAAGGCTCTTGTGTTATTCCGCCCAGAGCCATATGGAGAGGTATGACCGGGGCCTGAGCCCTCCATGGGGTCAGGAGACCACAGTGAGGCCCCCGGATTTGTGATTTGGGGAGTGGGTCTGAAGGCAGATTCTGGGCAAGAGGGTGGTTCCACCAGCACTAAGATAAGACACAAGGCTTATTGCCTCGTGCTCCTCTCAAGTCCCATGACTGTAGCAAAGACTTACACGGCATCATCTCCAGGCCTGCTAATGATTTGTAATATTAAACACGTAATAATTAGAGGAGAACAGGAAAAATATACATATAAGGAACAACAAAAAAAAGAGAACATCACCCCAAGATTCACCATGCAGAATAATTAACTGCTAACATATTTGTGTAAACTCTTCTCTTACTTATATTCTGGGGCTTATGTATATAAATAGTTACGTTTGCACAGTTTCCCAAAAAGTGGGCTCATCGTATACATCCAGCTTCCTGGACCTGTAACCTGCCTTCCTCCACTCAGCAGCACACGATGACCACCTGCCCGCATCCAGGACTGGAGATCCACAGCAGCCTTGTTGGTGCCTTTCCATTGTGCAGCTGCCCCATGTTGTCGGCTTTGGGTGATTTCCAAAATGTCCCTAATATGGACAGTGAGACACTGAATCCCTTTGTACGATACCTATACCTTTGTACGCATGTGGATTATTTCCTTAGGATAAATTCCAAGAAGTAACATTGGTCGGTTGAAGAGTATACTGTATGGGGTTTGGGGGACGCGTGATGAAACTGACTTCCTGAAAGCCTGAGCCTATTTCACGCACACGCGCAGGTCCTTGTTCCCCCAACTCGGGTCACCTGCTTCATCCCGGACCTGCCCTCCATGTCCAACGAGCCTGACCCCACCTTTGGAGGAAGGTGGTTGGCCGTGCCTGCAGTGGCCAGCGGGGGTCTGCCTGTGGGCCCAGAAACACATCCTTCCCTGCTGTTCTCAAGAAGGCAGCTAGGGGTCGGGGAGTCCTGGATGGGAACTGAGGGGACCTTGGATAAATCCTGTCTGGTCCTCACTTTGCCCATCTGCAAACTGGGGGAGCCGGTATCACAGTTCTCTTCTAGCTCATAGGGTCTGTGAACCACAGCATCTCCACTATAATCCCGCCCAGCTGGCAGGGACTTCTGTGACTCAGGTGGGGACTGTGGCAGCCACGAGGGCAGGACATCATCTCCTGAGCACCTACCCCAGGCCCGGGCCTGGGTACTGACAGGCCTGCTTACCCCCGACAGACACGGAAGACCAGGCTGGGTGAGCAGAGCAGCCTTGAGCGAGCCGCTGAGGAAGACTCCTGGGGTCCTTGGGGAGAGGGGCATGCGACAGCTCGGCAGGAGCCGTGATCTCTTGGAAAAGCACTGGACGAGGCGAATGGCCTTGGAGGTGACCTCTCAAGGGTTCCTGGAACCCAAGAATCCCATGAACTGCGTGGAAACTGCACCTTTGGTGACACACTCCCACTCAGCATCAATTACCCGCACCTCTGGTGACACATTCCCGTGCACACTCCCACTCAGCGTCAATTACTCCCGAAGCATTCCAGCCATCTCTTTCCTTCACGTGTGCGCGTGTGCACGCACGCTGAAGCCTATACTTTCCTTGCCTCGCACGCTCGATCGTGCTGAGACACACAATAAGAGTAATAATAATAATTAATAATAATGATTAAAAAATATTTTTACTAATACATTGATTGAGCGTTTACTACGTGCCGCACTTCCCAGGCACTGTTTGATCCTCCCAACAGCGGGCACCATCACTGGCTCCATTGCACAGATGAGATGAATTCACTTGCCTGAGGTCACAGAGGTGGTAGGCAGAGGAACCCCGCCCTCAGCGCACACGCACTTGGCCCACTCCCGTTCCCTGACTGCTGCCTTCCTGCCCAGGCTGGGTGCTGGCCACACAAATCCCTCCACACCTCTCCCAATCCTTGGTACACAGTGAACAGACCTGGCTTGTCAAGATTCAGGCAGCTGGAGATGCAGTAAATCCAGGCTGTAAGCCACCTCCTCGCCTTCTTGTGTAGACCCAGCGTTTTCCCCAGCCCTGTGCTTCTGAGCTGGAAAGGGGCAGCCCTACCCGCCCCCCGACCCCGTCCCTGAGTCCTTTACCTTCCCAGGCCTCCCCCGCCTCCTTCCCTTCTCCCTTCCTCTCCCTCCCTCCTCTCTCCTCTTTCTCCTCCTTTGCCCTTTCAAGCCAACCTTGAGGACCTACTTCCTGTGTGCCTGGCACTGAGGTCAATGCTGGGCTATAGTGGGGAAGGTAGCCCAGGTTCCCATCCTCAAGGGACTGACAGCTCCGTCAGTCATATGAGGCCCAGAGGACGGGCTTGCTCGAGGTCACACAAGGAGTGAGCGGCAGGGCCAGGCCTAATAGCGAAGTCTCCCCACGCCCAGGCTAGGGCTTTTATTTGAGGAGACGTAGCACAGCCTCTCCCCGCCAGGAGAACTAACAGTGGTGTTGCTTTCCGAGTATGGGGCTCGGACATGGAACACTACAGGAGATCAGAGCAGCACTAACGCTGATTGTAGCTGGGTACGGCTGGGTGGCAGGTACTTTTCATGGCTTCTCTTATTTACTCCTCCTAGGAACCCACTAAAGTAGATATTATTATTACCATCTTTCCCCCATTTCACAGATAAGGAAACCAAGGCTTACAGCCAGTCAGGACTCAAACCCAGGACTGTTTCTCCAAAACCCAAGCTCTCTCACCAGGCTGCACTCACTGGCTTGAACGAGGAAGAGACTGGGGCACCAAACAGTTGAAGGCTTTGAGAAACTGGGATTTGAGTGGTCTTTTAAAAGGATGGGGGGAAAGGATGGGAGGAGAGAGAGGAGCATTCTAGGAAGTGGGCGTGGCTTGAGTCGAGGGATGGGGGTGGAGTGTCCCTGTGAGCCCCGCACCAACCAGGGGACAGACCAACCTGAGGGGAGGCTCGTGGCTAAGGGATCCGCACGGACCTTTGTCAATCCTCCTTCTTTCTTGAGGGCAAGCCTGGCCCTGGTACCCTGGTCTGGGTTGCTCCTGGGGACTCTGCCAGGGTTGGCCCTGGAGGAGCCACAGGAGGCCCTTAGCCAGGCAAAGGTCTCCCTGGTGTCACTAACCAGGACCCATGGAAGGGGGAGGAGCCAAGAGGCCCCTAGTGGCTGTGCTACCCCCAGAGGGGGACACTGCCGGGTGGCACAGGTACCAGGCTCTGAAGGTCCTTGGGACACATTGGCATCAAGCTCCCTGGCACAGGGCTGACTGCAGGCCAGTGTGCCAGGCAACAGAGGTGAGTGCCAGGCAAAGGCTGGAAATGAAGGAGGGAGAAGGGGAACCCCACCTCCCCAGTTGTCTCCGTCTAGGCCGGGGCAGCTGAGACCAGCACTGGGATGTGTGCTCAGCCAGATCCCCAAACCACAGGGTTTAGAATCCATCGCACTGTAGGAGAAGCAGACAGCGATTCAGGCAGGAACCTCCTAAACCACAACCTGTGGGGTCACTATTCACCCCGATTTCCCATCTTCTGGTTAATGCCTCCTCCTCTGTCAGGTCTCAGCTCAAGCGACCCCTCCTTAGGGAAGCCCACCCTGATACCTGCCCGCAAGCCCCACCACACACTGGAGGTGCAGCCAAATTCCTCTGGAATAGCATTTACAGAACTGGGGCTTCTCCTAGCATGGTTTGTAATTATACTCTCATCTGTGGGATTATTTGGTTGATATTGGGTACCTTCTAGCTTCAAGCTCTGAGAGGGCAGGAGATGTGTCTGTCATGTTCACTGGTGTACCTACAGGCCCTGGCAAATAGTTAAAACCTGATAGATATTTGTTGAACAAATGGGTGGGTGGACGGGTTGTATGTATATATGGATGGATGGATGGATAGGTGGATGGATGGGTCCTGGATGGGAAGGTAGATGAATGGGTGGATGGACAGAAGCACAGGCAGAGGATGGTTAGGTGGAACTTCAGAAGTTAGACTGTTAGAACGTTTATAATCATAAAACTCTAGATTGCTAAAGTCAGATGCTTTTTATTTATTATATCATTAGAATAAAACAGCTCAGCATTATAATTAGAAGGGACAATTACAGAGTTCAATTCCCTCTTATAAGAGATGGACAGGCTCAGAAAGGTAAAGCAGATTTAGCCAAGATCACACAGCAAATTTGGTGACTCTAAATCCCTGTTTTCTAACTATCATACAAAAACAGCCTTTGAAAATGGGGTCAAAATCCTTTGTTCCAGTCCTGTCTCTTCTGTGGTTTCTGTGTGATCTGGGATGAGTCACTGGACCTCTATTTTCCCTTTAAAAGAAGAGGTTGCAAAATCTAGGGTTTCCTTTGCATTCTTGGGAAGGCCAGCCTCACCGGATTTTGTCAGGCCTGGTACAGATACCCTCCACCTTCCTCAAGGCCCGGTGGAGCTGTCAGGGTGGACTCCAAGCCCCTGGGAGTGTGGTGCATGAGGCCCCAGGTCTGCAGGGCGAGGACCAGCCTCCCTCTCCCTCTTGAGCCGGCCTGCCCACCAGCCGTATCCCAGCGTATGATTTTCTACTCTCAGGTGTGCCCCGAGGGCTGCAGGTTGTGGAAGGGCCCCCCAGTGAGTTTCCGGCTCCACACATCCTGCCTGGAACTTCCTCACCTACTTGGACACCTGCACCCCGGCCCCTGAAGCTGGGGGGAGTGTGCTTCATGGAGGAGAACTCCCCTAGAGCTGGCCTTGGGGTGCCTGGCCCAGCCCCAGGGAAAGGGGATCCATGTGTCGGCAAGGAAGGGGCTTTGTGGCTGCACCAGAAGAAGGTAGGTCTTAAGTGGACTCAGAGGCCCCAGACACAGGACTGCAGGAGTCAAAAGAGGAGGAGATCTCGTTCTGTGTGTGTGTGTGTGTGTGTGTGTGTGTGTGTGTGTGAGAGAGAGAGAGAGAGAGAGAGGAGACAGCCCCACGCCCCGTGGCAGAGGTGTGGGGTGGAGTGCGGTGTAGGAAGGGGCCGAGGAGAGGAGGCTGGGGCGGCAGTCGTGGGGGTTCCTGGGGCCATAAAGTCAGGTTGAGGCCTTTAGACTTTATCCTCTAGAGTAAGGAATCATTCTCTTAAAAAAGCTTTCACATTTTTTTTTTGACACTAAAAAAGTTTATGTTGCACACTTATTGTAAAAAAGAAAAAAACAGAAAATAGTACAACCGAATGCTTAGTAAAAAATAAATTTCTCTCCTCTGCCACCAGTTCCCTCCCTAGAAGGCAGCCTTATCATCAGGTCTTATATATCCTTGAAGAGGTATTCTAGGCTATATTTGTTCAATGTATCCATCCCTCCTTTTTACACAATGGAAGCCTACCCTACACACCATTCTGTTGGGTTGTATGTTTTGCAGATCATTTCTTAGCACAGATCTTACCACCATATGCCGCCGTCCGGCTATGCAGACACTCTGCACTTCATTACCTAGTCCCTACTGATGGACAGTGACATTTGTTTCTAGACTTTTGCTTCCACAAACAGTCCTGCAATGAATATATCCTTGCACCTCCACCTTTGAATACATGGGCTAGTATATGTTGGATGAATTCCTAGCCGTGGTATTGCTGGGTCAAAGGATACATGCATTCAGTGTTCAGTACACTCCCCCAATTTATCCCCTCAGAAGGTTTCAAGCAGGGGAATGACAGGCCTCCACAGTCTGGTCAGTAGCTCCTGAGGCAGGGATGGAAATAGCAAGGTATTGGATTATGAGCCGCACACTTTCGAGGTCTGAAATGGGCTAAAGGATCTTCAAAGGAAGGTCCACTTGTGAGCTCCCAGCTCCGTGCTCTCCGCAGTGCCTTCTGGAGCCTGGGAGAAAGGGATGACATGTTCCTTTGCTGTGGGGAGAGGCCTCCAGACTGGGGGCCGTGCATAGGACCCGCTCCCCTCCCCGCCCCTGAGGGGGGCTGCAAACAGCCTAGCGGGGAGAGGACAGGCTGCCGGCAGCTGTGAGGGGCACGAGTTCAGCCAAAGCCCGTGCAGAGGGCTGCCAAGAGTTTCTTCTTTTCATTTTTCCAAGTCCTGCACTTTGGGCTGGGCACAGTGTCATCCTCATGTTTCCTATTACTTTACAAGGCTCGGCATCAAAGCTCCAGCCGTGCAGGCCCTTTGATGTCTGAGCCGAGCCTGCCTCTGCGTTTGGGAGAAGCATCTTTGCTGAGGATCAAGAGGGGAGTCAAACTGAGATGGTCCCCAGGCCTTCCCTTCCCAGCGTGTTCCCGTGGCTCCACTCTCACTGAGACCAAAGGCTCCTGGAGGAGAGTGGAGGGACCATCACGGCCTGACCAAGACCCCTGTGATCGAGCCCAGAGGGGACACAGAGGCCCAGAGAAGGCAAGGGGCTACCCCAGGCCACACAGCGATTTGGTGAAGCGCTCCCTTGCAGGTGGAGCAGACACTGGTGGAGGGGATCCCGACTGGATCGGCGGAGACCAGCGGCCCCTTGGTTGTTGGTCTCTCAGTTTCCCACTTTGCTTCCTAGAAACTTTCTGGTACTAACACCCTGCAGCTGAGGCGGGTGGTTCAGTGAAGGTGTCTGCAGTCACCCTGCCAGGGTTCAAATCCTGGGCTCGTCCCTTTTAGCTGTGTGACCGTGGTCAAGTTACTTAACTCCTTTGAGCCTCAACTGTCTCCTCTGTAGAATAGGATAAAGACAATTCCTACCTCAGAGGGTCCTTGTAAGGGTGAAAATGAGAAGATTCAAGAAAGTACTTAGCGGGCTTCCCTGGTGGCGCAGTGGTTAAGAATCCGCCTGCCATTGCAGGGGACACGGGTTCGAGCCCTGGTCCGGGAAGATCCCACATGCCGCGGAGCAACTAAGCCCATGAGCCACAACTACTGAGCCTGCGCTCTAGAGCCCGTGCTCCGCAACAAGAGAAGCCACTGCAATGAGAAGCCCACATACCGCAACGAAGGGTAGCCCCCGCTCACCGCAACTAGAGAAAGCCCGTGCACAGCAACGAAGACCCAACGCAGCCTAATTAATTAATTAACTAATTATTAAAAAAAAGAAAGTACTTAGCACAGTGGCTGATACAGACTCTCAAAAAAAATGAGCTCTTACTACTTGTTGATGATAAAAAGACCGGGGAAGGGCTTTCTAAGTAGAGGGGGCTAGTGTGAAGTAGACTTGCTAATACAGGTCTCCACTCCTGCCCAGTGGTGCTCTAACGAGGCGCTGGGGCCATCACTGCCATCCAGGGAATTAGTTTCTTCTCTGCTCCTCTCCCAACTCCCCACCTCCAATTCCAAGGCTGTCTTCTGAGCCTCAGCTGGGGGGTGTGGATGGGAAGAGGGTGCCAGGCCTTGGGTGGGGGCACCGATGGGGTCTGGGCCAGGAGGCCTGGGGGAGGGTTTTGTGGGAGGATGTGGCCCTGCAGGCCCGCTCCTCCCTCCCCCCCCAATGCAGCCCTGACTCCAGGAGGCAGCCAGAGTGGGAAAGGAGGGGCGGTTTCCTGGCACAGCTGAAAAGGTCTGGATTTGACTTGGAAACACATTGAGAAGTCCCTGGCGGCTGCCTCCACAGAAACAGCCTCTCTGAAGTTGAGACCGGACTGGGGAGGCTGTTTTGTATAAAGGGGCTCCGGGGACCTCAGAGATGGAGGATGGGCTGAAACCTCTCCCCCAGAATTGCAACACACACGGATGAGGGACGGAACCGCTGCACTTCCCAAGGGCCTGCCCTGGGGGTGGGAGAATTCCATCCTCCAGCCCGTGCCAGCAGGGGACCAAGGACTGAGCCAGGGAGGGAGGGACCCTGCCCCTGGGAGCCCACTGATGGGGAAGGAGAGAAGCACCTTCTCAGGTAGCCCCAAGACTTATCCCTTGTTGCCACCTTACTGGTTTTTGGTCATATCTGAGTTTAGCCTGTGATCTTATTATATAACTTCTTTTCTTTAAATTGACTCACTTTTAAAAACTTGAATACGTTTCTTTAAAAAGGAACTTCGTATTTGCTACTGTAAATGGAAGACTTGTATCACTTGTTATACAGAGCAACCATATAAATAAAGTACAATAAACAATGTTAAATTCTAGCTAGAGCCTGAGACTTGCTTTCTTTGATTAAAAAAAAAAAAAAAAGGTAGGGGGAGATAAGCAAGTATGAGAGCTGTGTTAATGACAGGCTAACGCCCAACTAAGACTTCCTCTTTGATTAGTGCTGCCAGATAAAATACAAGATGCCCAGTTAAATCTAAATTTCAGATAAACAATGACTAATATTTTAGTATAAGTATGTCCTAAATATTGCATAGATCATACTTAGACTAAAAAAAAATATTTGTTGTTTAACTGAAATTCATATTGAACTGGGCATTATGTATTTTTATTTGCTAAATCTGGCAACCCTATCCTTGATGAGTTATTCTTTTATCCTTTTCAAAGAAGAACTTTCTCACTGCTGAGAGATTAGATGTTTGCATGTGGTGTCCCTATGCCACCAAAAATAATCTTGAGAAAAACTGTTCTGATTCAAGGTAGAGTTAGAGCAACAAAACACACTAGTGTGGGAATTTGGAGGTGGGGAAGAGCGTTGCAGTTGGGGGAAATTTTGAGAGGCTCCCCGGAGGAGAGGGAGGCACTGGGGCTGGACTCTACGGGCCAGCGAGGGCAGGGCAGCAGTCTTGTTGGAGTTCTGGGCACCCCTCCCCCCATCGGCCAGGGCTTGAGTGACAAAGGACACTCCTCAGGGATAAAGTCTTGACTCTGCTCTCAGAGGACAGAGGGGCTTGTGTTGGCGTGACTGTGGCTTGTGAGTATGAGCGACTATGTGTGTTTGCCCAAATCACACCCTCTCAGGACACAAAAGGGCTTTTGAGGGCCTCTCCTCTGACACCACCCCCAGTCCCTGCCCGCCCTATGGGGAAATCTGAAACTTGCTTGCATTTCTCCAATGATGGGGCACTCACTACCTCCTAAGGAATCTCTTTCATCGTTAGGCAGGTTGATTGTGAGAAAGCTCTTCCTTAGCCTGAACAGAAATCTGCCTTCCTGTAGACTCACTCTGACCCTCTGAACGAAGTGTTCCCCTCTGCCCCATGACGGTCCTTCAGAGGTTTGTCATCCATAATGATAGCCCACTGGAGTCTGAATAGACCCATTTCTTTGAACTGCACCCTTTATGGCTTGGTTTCTGGCTTCCTCATTTGTAGGGAAATGCCTGGGTAGCCCTGACTTGTGTACAGGCAGGGAGCAAGGGAAGAGGCTGTCTGTGGGGAATGCTGGGAGCTGAGGCGAGGACAGACCAGGACAGGGAGGGAAGTTCCTTTCTTGCAGATGTTCAGCCTCGGGGGAGCTGCAGGAGAGTGCTGGAGCCCTGGGCTCCGTTCCCTGTTCAGTCCCTAACTTGCTGTGTGGCTTCAGACAAGTGCCCTCTCCTTTCTGGGCCTCAGCTCTCTGCTTTATGCACTGTGAACGGCTTGGCCTGTTCTTACTAGTAAAAACATTTGTGCCTGTTCTGATCGACTGGTGCTGTGCTGGCTTGGATTTCTTGTGATAAGAAGGATCCTGAGGCAACGTCTGGATCCAGAGGGAAATCAGGCCACATGTGTAGGCAGTGGCATAGTAGTCCAGGAGCTGCATACGACCAACTGTGGCCTTGAGGGGGCTGCCAGCTCTGGCAGTGCCTGGCTCTGGAATGACAAAGCAGGACAGAACGAGGTGCTCGGTGAACTCAGATACGGGGCAGTGGCCGTCCCTGCTGGGAGGAGGGAGGTACCTTGCATGATTATGCTCGCCTTGGCCCTGTCTTTCTCCAGCCTGCAGACTATCACACATGTGTCAGCCCACGCCCTGCCACCCAGAGGGCCGGAGGACAGAGGTGCTCTGTGGAATCCTGTGAGCAGGCCAAGTCTCAGGGCTTGAAGGTGGTGTGGAATGTGGCAGGGGAGGCTGGCGGGGTGGGGCACAGGGAGTGCAGATGGGGCTCCTCTGCCAGGGGGCAGGTCGTTAGGAAACAAAAACACCGGTCAGAGCTGGGGCTTGGTTTCGACACAAAGGGGCTTTCTCCCCTTCTCTGCCCTGCAGGGCCAGGAGGCTGGAAAAGGGGAGAGCCCAGACTCTGAGTATCTCAGAGGGCTCAGATTGAATTTCCAAGCTGGGTAAAATCTCTACAAATCGACAAGTCCTCCCTCCAGCCCGCAGAGAGGCTTTCCTGACAGATGGCATCTCTTACTTTGCAGATGGTCAAAGAAGGGGGTCCCGCCATCTCCCTGTCTCTCTCCTTTTGACCCCTGTTCTGCGGCCATCTCACCGTGTGACCTTTGTCAAGTTTCTTCCCATTTTTCTGGGCTTGATTTTCCCCAACTGTATGAGGAAGGACTTGGATACGCAGTCTCTAAAAGCCCTGCCACATTTACAGACTCCAAGTTCTCAACAGTGATGAGGAGGAGGAGGAGGAGGAGGAGGAGGAGGAGGAGGAGGGGGAGGGGGAGGGGGGAGGGGAGGGGGAGGGGGGAGGAGGAGGAGGAGGAGGAGGAGGAGGAGGAGGAGGAGGAGGAGGAGGAGGAGCTCTTACAGTTTACAGAGCACTTCCCTATTTCCCACTTAGTTTATCTCGCAACAGCTGGGTGGTTAGTGAGGTGGGCATGGTGAGTGCTATTCCCCTATTTTTTTTCAGATGACAGACTGAGGCTCAGAGAGGGCAAAAGGGTCGTTCAAGTTCGCACAGCAAGGTGGTTGCTGAGCCAGGGCTCCCATGGCTGTGTCCAGACCTCCATCCATGTGAAACACTGGTTTGCACGCTCCCAGAGTGTGGGAGACATGGGGCCTGGGTCAGAATGGGCACAATTGCTTCACTTGTCTGTTTTCCATGTGGATTTCTATGTAGGAAATATTTTGAGGAAAAAATATTTGTGTCTAAAAAAGAATTGAAAGCCCATGCTCTTCCGGGCGTTCTCAGATGGGAGCTGGAAAGGACCCGCTTCTCAGCTGCATAAGCTCTGGGTTGGGTTTAGGTAAGAACTTCATGTGTCTAATGGAAATGAAGGCGATTTGCACAGTTTTTAGCATGTGATGGCATTTGGGTGGAAGTTGGAAATTTTCACAACACAGAGAACCGCAAGGTATGAAAATGTCAGCATCACAAAGTGTTAATGCTGGAAGGATCTTTAGTAAACATCTGGCTCATCCATCCCTCCCTGACCTTTACTGAGGGGAAACTGAGGCCCAGAGAAGGAAAGGGGTTTGGCCCAGGTCACACAGCATCAGAGACAGAGACAGGACCAGCACTTGGGTATCCTGACTTCCCAGATATTTTCAGCATAGGCTACTTGCTGGGGAGGCAACAGAGTAGAGGGGCAGGGGAGGGGGAAGAAACAGAAGGGGCTGCAGACCAGGGGTCAGTCAGACAAGAGGTATGTAGGGCCCAGCCGCCTGCTGATAAGAGACCCACAATGCCATTCCAAAAGGATATTTTATCAAGATGTAATTTTTCTCACCGCAGACACTATTTTCTTTCTCGTGCAGACCAGGCTGGCCTTCGCGATAAGGCGCCCAGACATGTTCACACTGAGGCAGCCAAAACATGAGGCAGGAGGAAAAAAATTCCCTTCTTAATCTCCCCCCAACCCTAGCCCACTCCCCCCTCATTTCCTCTCATTCTCTCCAAGTTCTCATGCCCCCCCCCACCCCGCCCCGACTCCCTACCCTCCCCGCCCCACGGCTGGCTGGCCTCTTCCTGCCTTCCAGTAAGTCAGCCCAAAGGAGTCAGGAAGGTATGTGGCCTGAGGAGGTCAAAGGAGAGAAGCGCGGAGGGGCCTCCCCTGGGAAAAGAGGCCCAGGCCACAGGCTGTCCGGCAACGTGCAGGCGTGGGTGGTGAGGGGAGGGCTTCCCCCACCGTCCCAATCCTTGCAGATGGAACGCAGAGCTCTCTCTGGTTTGGGGGTTTGAGCTGGAGGTGATTAGAGCTTCCTCCACCCAAAGATTCCCTACTCCCTGACCCCCACTTCTGACCTCCTAATTCAAGGACTGATGGGAATTACTGGGGAAGGGGCTACCCTGCCTACTTCCATCTAAACCCCCCAGATTTAAGAGATCTGGCCAGGCAGGAAATCTGGGACCCCCAGTCATGGCTGGACCAGTCCCTTCTGCTCTCTAAGCAGTCCAGACCTCAGTTTCCCCATCTGCCCCTGCAGGGGTTGCCCTGGCCCTGAAATTCTACTTCTGGCTTTTCCAGAAGACGATGTTCTATCCCAGGCCTCCTGGGCGCTTGGCAAGTTGGCTGCATGGCCCCCGTGTATGAGTACCCCGCCCCTGCTCTGCTCAGGAAGTCCACCCCGCCCTCCACATCTGGATGGAATTTACCCCCCAAAGCAACTCAATTACTGGTGATTTGATCAGGATGGCTCATGTGTCAGAGGGGGCCCTGGTGAATGTTGCTCTGCCAGAGATGAGGGTTCCTCATCCCTGTGATCCACCCCTCTCACAGCCCCGGGGGGCCTTCCTTTGGCCCCTGAAGACACAGGGCCTGGTGAGCAGTGTCCTGCTGAGCAGGGGACTCAGAATAGGCTGCCACCTCCTGCTCCGTCCCAGGCCCCTGATTCATTCAAGACCCAGATCAACGCATAAAGGCTGAAGGGTGAAGGAAGGTGGTGTAGCAATTTTACACCAGTTGGTACAGCCAAGTGTCCACTCAGTGGTGCCTGTGAGGGTGGCAACCCTCGTGAACCCTCTTTACAATCTGACCGCTAGCAGGGCAGCCTGGAAGGTAAGGGCTGCTGCTCACCTGCAGGGCTGTGATAGTGAGGATTTGGGAACCGAGTGCGGTGTCTTGGTGTACCGTCCTTGGGGAAGCAAGATAATCCCTGCCATCTTCCTGTGGCTTCTGCTAAATTGGTGAGTGGGGGGCAGTGGGCTTTGGGGTTTCCTGTTTCTTCAAGTCTGCGTTTAACACCCCTTGTCCTGAGCCCATTGCTCAAGAACTGTTTTCCTGGACATGGAGCCTCCCTGCCCCTCACCATCCACACACAGAGGAGGGTCGCTGAGTCCTCCTGTGCGCCAGGCGCTAGTGCGCTGTGCCCCTCAATATGGTGACCTCCTGGGAGCAGGGACCACCAGGTTGCCACAGGAGGGACGAACCGGCCAGGACTGAAAGCACAGTGGATCAAAACCCTCACGCTCGGCAGCCGCAGGATCACACGTGGGTGCCCACTGCCTTCCAGGTGACACAGCATCGTCACAGCTCCGCGTGGGCTGGGCTGGCCTTGCCAGGCTGGAGAAGCAGCACACATACGTGTGCAGACACACCACCTCCTTCCATCAGAGAATCTCACCGCGATCAGTCCAGTGTTCAGCCAATTCACTCACGCTGGTTAAGAGCAAAGCACTGCTGTGGGGAGGACGAAGACTCTGAGGCTGAATCTCACTCCCCCCCCCAAGAGGCTCCCACTGTCAGTGAGATGGAAAACACTGACCTAAAAGCCAGTGAGGAGCCCAGGCTGGCGCTGGGCAGGCCATGGGTGAGTACGGCTCTGCCCCGTGCAGGTGGAGGGCTTCAGGCCAACAGGTTAGCCACCCTACCTGCCTCTTGCCATTGTCAGGTTGTCGGGAGCAAGCAGACAATGCATTTGAAACACTAGCAAGTGCCGGGCACAGAGTAAGTGCTCCGCGAATGGCTGTTGGATTATTATCTTATGAAATAAGTAGCATCAGGACAACAACCTCTCACTTGCCTGGAAACCTTCCTACCTTACAGAACTCATCGGAAGACCCCTTTCTAAAAAGCCCTCTGAGCTGTCACCAGTAAAGTGTGGCAAGTTTGTGCCCTGAAGCTCGTGGACCTTCCTCATCAGTAAACTGATGATAGAAGCGGGAGAGATGGGTGGGTGGTGGTGGTGCTAGTTCAGATCACTAGGAGGCAGGAAGGCTTCCTGGAGGCCCAAGGATGCCAGGCCGACGTGGATAGAGGGTCTGGGCTGGGAAGGAGGGGGAGGTTCAGGTGGGGACCAGGCTCCCGGGGGTCTTGATTGCCCCTCTAACTCATTGGCTGCTGTAGGGCAAACGGGGCTTCTGTGGGGTCACTATGGGGGAGGGACGAGAGGAAGGGGGGCTTCTTCAGGAAGCTGATCCTGGAGGCTGATGCGAGTCCCAGCGAGGGCCACTGACTGGCAACGAGGCCAGTCACGGCGTGTTAGAACCTAGATAGGATTTAATGCCAGGATCCATCCACAACATAAAATTCCAGATAGGGAAATCACCATGTACCTGGCAAAGCGCCCTCCTCTCGCATCCTTTATATCACATGATCTTCATAATTCAGTGCAACAGCTATCTCTGCTTTACAGAGGAGAAAAACCGTGTCCTTAGCAATGGGACCTCACACAGCTGTTAACGGCAGAACAAGGCCAAGAACCCAGGGCTCCAGCTCCTGCATCAGTGCTCCTTTTTAGGAAGGGTTTGGGGGTGTTCTGCCTGCCTGTTGTTATTGCATATAGAGACATTCAATAATAACACAGTGCTGGGCAGTCTTGGGACCAGGGTAGAGGGTGGGGCAAGGGACAATTGAGCCCCCAGAGAGTTATAAGCACTGACTCTGGACTCAGGAAATCCTGGCTGGAGGCCCAGCCTCAGTACCTACCACCAGCGTGGCCTGGGGAAGCATCAGAACCTCTCTGAGCCTCACTTTCTCCCAAAGAGGGAGGCTGGGAGGGTGTGGGCTTGTCTCCTGTGCCTGGCATGGGGCTTGGTGCAGGGTAGAAACTCAGTCAATACCATCCTAATAAACTGTTCACATTTATTATGGGCACTTATTCTGTGTCAAGCACCATGCTAATTGCTCAACTAAATGGATGGTTAGATAGTTGGCGAGGAGAGCCTGGACTCGAACAAGAGTGAGGGGTGAATAAACATCAGGGGGGGAAACTGCAGACCAGGAGGAAGGGGCCCTGTCTGGAGGGAGCTGGGGAATAGCTCACCAGCAAAGCATGCCAGCAAGCCCAGAGTCTGAAGAGGCCAGTTCACTTTCCCACTCTGCCATCATCTTGCTCTGTGACTTTGGCCAAGGACTGGCCTTCCGTGGGCCTCTGTTTTTCCTCACAGAGGACAGATGGAAGGCACAAGGGAACTGGGAGCCGAGCTGTCAGGGGGGGAGGGTCCCTCACCTGAGGCCTCCCGGCCTGTTGGGATCTGCGGGCCTGAAGGGGATTTCCTGGGGCCAGCCCAGTTTCCAGCCCTGCTGACGTCTCCCCTGGATGGGTGCCCAGAGCAGCACTCTGGTGGAAAAGGCAGGCGGGCACTCTCCCAGCCCACACCTCAGCCCTCCCTCTGGGGCCCTGGGGTCTCCCCCACCCCCCAGATGAGGTGGGGAAGTGTGGGATCCCTCCTGGTGAAAGAAGAAGGCACTGCCCCTTGGCTCAAGCTCCTGATTTGCTGTGTGACTTCAGGCAAGTCCCTGCCCCTTTCTGGGCCTTGGACCCCTGTCTTTGAAATGAGGAGGGCAAAGATTTCCAAGCTCTGTGGGAACTCTGACACTCTGGGATCCTGCTGGGGGTTGAGGGGCCTGAGAAAGAGAATTGGGATAGGAGCTGGATTCCAGGGCCTTGCCCTTCCTGCTGTAGAGTGGAAGGTGGAGGGGGTGGAAGGAGGGCAGTGGGAGCAAAGGAGCCCCAAGGCCTCCAGGTGGCTGTAAGAGGGGGCAAGGCGAGCCTGAGGTTTTGGAAACATTTATTTTTAAGTGTCCGGTGTCACCGGGGGCTTTTTCTTTGGGTTTTGAAATGCTCCAGAAGTCAGCACTCTGCATGTGCGTGTTTGCGGAGCAGAACATGGGCTGTATTTATTCATCCTTTAGCCCGAGCCCTTAAAAATATAGACGGCTAATGTCTTCAGTATGTATGAAATATCCCATATGCTCGGAAACAAAAGGGGCTCTGTTATTAAAGTTTCATTTCCACACGCCCCCTCCCCTCCCTCCCGCCCGCCCCTGACACCCTGCCCTCCTCCCATCCCGCTCAGCCTGCTCAAGACAGAGCAGGAGCCAGGAGGCAGGCGGGCAGGGCTGGAGCCCGGGCACAGCCGGTCCCTGCGAGAGTGGGCGCGGATTCCGGCTCCAGGTGAGGGGGAGTCCATGGAGGACGGGAGCAGGGTCTTCCAAGGGAGAGGGGCCTCCAGGGTCGCTGGGATGGCCAGTGGAGGAATGGGGACCAAGGTGGCCCTTCTTGCGGGCGCCTGTGGGGCAGGGCCCCTGGCAGGGCCCGGCTGTCTGGGACGGAAATGCCCGCTCTGCTGCTAACTGAAACCACATGTGTCTCCCAGGCAGCGGGACAGAGACGCCGCCAGGCCTGGCGTTTGGGACTGGGGGGAGGAGAGATGCAGGCTGGCCCCCACTGTGTGTCCCGGGGCGGCTGGAGGGGTAGGGAGGGTCGGGGTCATTTGCATGTGTACCAGAGCGTGCGTGACTCTGAGTTCTGTGTGTGTGCATGTTGCATGGGTGGGTGGTCTGTGTGTCGGGGGGGGGTGTGGTGTGTGTGTAAGCGTGTCTGCAGGTTGGTGGGGTGTCCCTGCTCGCAGGACCGAATGAGTCTCCCCCTTGGCCTCCTGTGGCCTGAGTCCTGGGCGGACTCCTACCTAACACCCAGAGCCTGGGAGCCCGCTGGCTGCCTCCTGGGAGGGTCCTCTGGGGTGAGGGGACAACCCAGCCGAGCTGGTGGCGGTCCTTCTATGCTGAGACTACCCTGTAGCCACCACCCTCCTTCCTTTTGTCTCCAGCCCAGTTCAGTCTCCTCACACCTGCACAACCTCTACCCATTTCCCAGAGAGAAAGGCTGAGGCGTAGAGCAAGGGGCTGACAACAATCTCTTCTCCCACGTCTGCCGTCATCTTTTTCAGAGTGCTTGCCTCCGGGAGCTTGGCATCTTCACTGTAGCCCTTGGAGGTGAGGAAACCAAGCCCAAGACAGGGGACAGCTTGCCCACGGCATGAGGGAGACAGTATGGGGGCTGTCCAAACCCGCAGGGGTCAGGGGATGACTGGGACAAAGGCTCCTTGGAAAAAGGCTGCACTCAGATTCTATGGCAAATAGGGTTACCGTGCTCTGGGGGAGTTCTGTGACGTGAGTCCTGGGTCTTCTCTCCCTAAAGAGCAAGCCTTGCCAGGAGCTGGGCTCTGGGTCCTGGAGGTGGCCCTGGCACTGCCTTGCTCTGGATGTTGGATGGGTCTCCTCCTGACTCTGGGTCTCAGTTTCCCCATCCCCACAAAGGCAAGTGTGGACCAAGATAGTATTTCCCAAAGCGTGGTGTGCACAACACCAGCGGCTCAGGAGATGGTGCCATGGGGACTGCCAGTTTTCATTTTAACAAGGGTTGTGTGTTATTTTCACCCCCTCCATTAGGGGAAAATACATAAAAGCACGTCAAACCAGGGAGTGGATTTAAATAAAAATATAAACAACCCAAATGAATGAAGACTGAGGTCCACTAGGAGATCCCTGGGGTCCTCTCCATTTTAGCAACAGGCCCTCTTTATGTTTCTACCATTTTAAATGCTCATGAGAGTGTTGGTTCTGGCTATCTAGGACCTAAAGATGTGATCTGCTGTGTAGATCATTTTTTGGCCTCCACAGATTAGCAGCCCTGTTATTCTGTGTCACCTTGGAGTGTGGGGTGTGTGTGTGTTTGAGACTAGGTGCCCAAGGTCAGAGGCAGGGAGCTGGGGAAAGAGATTGTTCCCTGACTGACATTTCCAAGTGCTTTGTCCAGCCTCAGCCTTGCACTGAATCGCCGGGATGGGTGGGTAGGCGAGGGGCCGCCCTAACTTCAGCCTTTCCTGTCATTCAGCCCTGGCTCCCTGGCCACTTGGCTGCATTTTATGTGCCAACCCAGGACTGGCCCAGGAAAGGTGCCCCGGGAGGATGCAGGGCGTGTGGGAAGCCCCTTGGCAGAGGCCTCATCACCCCTCCAGGCTGGGCTGCTTGGTGCTGGCACCACTGAGGATGTGCTCCTCATGCCCCTCACCCCCACCCCACTGGGTGGCTCACTGTTGCTGTTACTGTTACCCAGGACAATGTTTGTTTTTTCATGGATCTTCATTGGTGATTTGTCTCATCACCAGCCCTCTAGGCCAGCACGACATTTCCCTGCTGCAGGAAGTGCACCTTCCCAGACTGCCTGACTTGTCTCATCCTGCACTGGGAAGAGGGCATCCAGAGGGCTCAGGGATGTGGATGGCATCCTTGGTGGGGATGAATGCATGGCCCCTTCTTGGGGAGGCAGCAAGTGCCAACGAAGGAGCCCAGGGCAAGCTCCCTGACCTTTTGGGGTCTCAGTGTCCCTACCGCCCCCAGGAGACATTGTCCTCAGTGAGGCTAAAGTAATTTTCTAGTTCTGTCCTAAGATGAAGCAACATCCAACTACCTCTAGAGGGTTCTTGTTCCTCTAGAAGAGTGCCTTTCTGGGGAAGGAGCGGGGGGACAAAACTTGTGAGTCTGGGGAGGGACTCCTGAGCAGGGATGGGCCACACGGAGTCATCCATACTCCTTGAGCCCAGGTTCCCTTGTGGGCTGGACTAGCTGTCTCAAATTCTGGGGAAGCAGCGGGCTGGGGTCAGGGACAAAGTCCCTGCTTGCAGAACTTAACACATTCTAACTGGCTTTCAGTGGCCCTGGGAACTACCAGCAGCTACACCCAAGGCCAAGGGCAAATGGAGACGTGGGCAGCCTTATGGGCATCATTACAGAGAGATCAACCTGGCCAGGGAGTGGGAGGTGGCACTGATTAGTGGGGAGGACACGGACTTAAAGAGCAACCTCTTCCTAAGGAAACATTCTCATCTGGAAAATGAAACTCTTCATATGACCACTGTCTGCTTAAACATGTCCCCCGTGGTGGGCTCAGCCATGGGTTCCAATGGAGGCAGAGGATTCTAGTTAAACTTGGCTTATCTACCCAAAGTGATGCCCGGGGGCTCTACTTCCTTAGATTTCACCTTGATTTCTTTTTCCCCGGGTTTGCTACGTGCGCAGAGTGTGGAGTGGTGACAAAGCAGTTCACCTATAGGGTCACACTCAGATCTACTGACAATATTTTCACGCAAAGGAAAGCGGAAGTTTGCTCTTGGGTTAGGAAAAAAGAAAAAGGAAAGAGATCAGGTGGACCCGCGCTCTGCTCCTGCTGCAGCTGCGGGACCTTGCCAGGTCCCTGCATCTCTCTTAGCTTGACTTTCCTGATCTGTAAAATGGGTTGTGATGAAGAGTCAGGAGATGATGGTACAGAAGACCTGGCAGAGAATGTATCTGGCACTCGATAAATAGCAGCTCAAAGGTATCAGGACTGAGGATAACTCTGCTGACTTAGGGAGGGTGTGTCATCGCCACTTCACAGAGGGGAGGGGCCCCGGAGCCACGTGCAGTGAGATGAGGGTAGAGCACCAACTCTTTCGCAGGCCTGGGTTCCGCTGGCTCTGTGCCTTCTGGCAGGTTCCTTCACCCTCTGAGTCTCAGTTTCCTCAGCTATAAAACTGGGCCAGGGATAGCACCTAGGGACCTCATTGGGCAGCTGTGGGGATTAAACGAGCCAACCTAAAACTCCTGGCATGTAGTAGGTTCTCAGGGAACACTACTCTAGCTGAGCGGGAACCTGGAGGCCCGAGGCCAGGTCCTGGGCTGACTTCAGGGGCCAGGCCCCTCAACATGCTTGCTTCAAATCATCCCACTCGTCCTCAGTTGGGGCCACAGCGTTTGGAGCAGGAAGGTCAGGCAGCCAGAGGCTCTGCAGCCCTGGGAGGGCATCTCCCCTCTGGACTGGTTTCAGGTCCTGCCACAAACACTACCGAAAGCATCTCCTAGAGGAGTGCTCTGTCCCCGCCCCTGTCCGCAGGCAGAGGGTGGGCAGTAACAGTGCACCTCACTATCACGGCCAGCAGGGGTGTGGGTTGGCTTCCTACCTGAAGGATCTTGAGAGAAAGGAGGAAACCGGGAAAACTGAGGCTCTAAGAGGGAAGGGGCCTGTGTGGGGTCCATGCGGAGGTGAGGCAGGGACTGGAGGGGTGGAGGCGAGAGGGTGGGAAACCTTGTGGGGAGAGGGAGGTGGGGAGGGCCCTGTACCGACCCAGCCGGGGCTTCCTTCCAGCGCTGTTCCCTGGAAGCAGGAACCGGTTGAAGGGCAACCGGAAAAGAGAGAAAGAAAGCAAACAGAATCAGAGAAAAGCCTAGAGCTCCAAGCGCTGGGGTTGTTTGGTCTGGCTGACCACCTCCTGGGCCACTCCCAGCTGCTCTGCAGACAGATTCCAGCAACCCTCGCCACACGCGCCTACACACACACACACACACACACACAGTCCTGCACAGACACACACACGTATGCACAGACGCACGGCGCTGGAGCCCCGAGCGGGAGGGCAGGTGCTGGGACGGAGGACTTCCGCAGCCCCTTCCAGCTGGGGCGCCTCGCTCCCCACACAGCCACGGCGCACAGCAGCCCAGCCCCTTGCTGCAATCACAGTAACACCTACGAGGTGCTTACTGTTGTTGAGCTCTAAGCCCTTTACTTGGATGAACCTGTTTAAGCCTCACAGCAACCCCTCGAGGTGGGCACTGTCATCAGCCCCAGTCTGCAGATGGGAAAGCGGGCTCGGAGCGGCAGGGCCCGGAGCACGGTGCCCCTCCCTGTCTCGGAGGGCACTAGGCCCTGGCTCTGTGCCAGGCCCTGGGATCAGCACTTTCACCGCCCCCCCCCCCCCACTCTCCACACCATGTGACCAGCAACATGATGCCGCCCTTTTCTCAGGCCCCGGGAAAGGAAGTCACAGAGAGTGGAGGGCGCAGGGCTGGATGCCTTTGCGTGTGCGGAGAGGAGAGACAGGGGGTCGGGGTCGGACAAACTCTCGCGTCACACGTAGGCTCAGTGTCCTGCAGCCTCCTCTTCCAGCGTCTCTGCCATAGCTCCCTTCCGTCACCTGCCCCGACCCCTGAGACTCACCTCTATCCCCTAGACCTCACCATCCAGCATCTCTCACCCTCACACTAGTTTATCCAGCCAGCCATTACCTCAACAAGTGTGTCCTGAGCTTGCTTAATAATAGCACTGGATGCCTGTTGACAAAACATATTTCCCTTCCATTATTTTATTTCATTTTGTATGTGTGTGGTGGTGGTTATTATTTTCTTTTACCTTGGCTCCACCATTCACTGAGAATCCTTTCCAGTCGAGGGCCAAACCAACTAAAATACATATCAGGGTCCTCCACTGGGCTCAAAATGCCAGCTGTGCAGGTACAGGGTGTGGGAGATGTGGCATAAAAGTAGCAGTGGTATAGTGATGTCTTGGTGAAGCATAAAGACAATATAATTCAGCAGAGATATAGCAGTTGAAAGGGGGAAAAAGCTAATCTGATGTTAGGCTGCATTAATAAAAAGAGAGTGCCCAGAATGAGGGAGGTCATGGTCTTGCCCTGGTTTGATTTTCCTGGATTATTGTGGTCAGTTTAGTTCTGAGAATCTGACAGACTGGGTTGAGAGTAGAGGAGTGTGAACAGGAGAGAAGGGGTCGGAAAATTCTTCCCTATATGGAATAGTTGAAGGGACTGAGGTTTAGCTTGAGGAAGGGAATAGAAAATACTCAGAGGATGGGATTAAAATCAGTGGGGTAGAGTGGGGGGAGATTTCACCTCTCTAGAAAAGGGATGCGAAAGATGGAATGAATGAGCTGCCTCTGGGGAAAGTGAGGCCACTGACACCAGAGATGCACAAGGCTGGAGGCCTTAGTGAAAGGGGATTTGAGATTGAGATGGGGGCTTTAGTTCCCTTCCAGTCCCAACACCGAGCCACTCTAATTCGGTGTCTCCTGACTCCAGCTCTTCCCACAGGTTGTGCTGAAGGTGAGGGGTCCCCAGGGAGGCCTGAGCACATCCCACCCCCGGTCTCTCCATGATGCACGGCCTCAACTCCCACTCCCGCCCCACGGCCCACCAGGACCAGGACACACATTCTTGGACAGGGTATAATCCACATGGTTGGAGGAACCCTTGGGAAGCACCTTGTCCACCCCCTCCCTGTATGGTGGGGTGAATGGAGGCAAGTGAGGAGAAAGGGTTTGCCCGAAGTCAGTGGCTTGTACGAGGTGATCATAACTCCACCTTGAACCCAGACCTCCACCCCTGGGCTCCTGCCTCCGAGCCTGCCAGGTCATTGGTGGGCCGACAATGTGGTTCCCCCAGTCAGGGAAGGCTCCCAGGCAGAATCAGTCCCACTCTTTTCCGCACCCCATAGTGTCTCTCATTTGAGATCTGCTTGGCGTGCATTTATTGAGAACCTACTAGGTGCCAGGCATTATGCTAGCACTTAGTCATGTGACAGTGGCTGCAGTAGAGTAGGGGGTGAGCTTCTTCCCTCTGTCACCTTCAGAGCACTTCTCATTTTTGAAATTACTTGGTTTATTTATTCATCTAATGGCTTACTCCCTGCCTTCCCTGTGCCACCCTGCCCTGGTCTCAACCCATCCAAGCCCCCACTGTACTCCCAGCTCCCAGAGCAGTCCGGGTTCATAGGATATGTATATAAACTGCTTGCTAAATGAGTGAATGGGGAGCAAAACTGATGCGATGCCAGCCCTTGTGGAGCCAGGGTAACAACCAACACTTCCTGAGCCCGTCCATATGCCTGGCACTGTGCCAAGTGCTTCTCCCACATCATCTCATTTAATTTTCACAACAGTGCCTAGAAGGTAGTGCTATCATTGGCCCGATTTTACAGATGAGGAAACGGAGGCTCAAAGAGGTTGAATAGCATCTCACGGCTCTTGCCGCCTCCCACCTTGTATTATAACTATTCAAGCCCCTGTCTCATGCCCCTCTGACCACACTAGACTCCTGGAAGGCAGGAACCACTTCTGCTTTCCCTCTGTTCTCCCCTGTGTCCTGCACAGTGCTGACCTTCCTTGGCACCTATAAACGTTTAATACATTCAGTTGGGTTGAATAAAGATTTGGGAAAGGAAAAGAGGACACGGTGAGGAAGAGAGGATGCGTAGAGAACACCAAGCAAGGGGCAGACAGCAGCATAACGCAGTGTCAGTGCTGGGAGCCATCTTCAAAGACCGTTTCATCCAGTGCCTCCCCCACCCACATTCAACTTTGGGACTCCCTCCAGAGCAGCCTGCCAAGGAGTTTCCCAGGCTCTGCTTGTTCACCACCAGTGATGGGGAGCTCAGCACTTATTGAGGCATGAGATGATCCAAGGATATCACTTAGCCCAGGGCCAGGTGGTCCCCTGACAGCTCGTCTTTCCTGAGTACTTTCTCTGTGCCAGGCACATTAAAGCCACAAGAGGTAGGTACTATTATTATCCTAGTTGGACAGATGAGAAAACCAAGGCACGGAGAGTTGTATGACTTGCCCAGGGTCTCACAGCTGGTAAGTGGGAGAATACAGAATACAATTCGAAGCCCAGGAGTGGGGCCCTAGAGAGCCTGCCCTCCTAACCTCTATGCCAGCGCTGTCCATTGAAATAAATGCAAACACATATGTAATGTTACATTTTCTAAAAGCCACACTAAAAAAGCAAAAAGAAACAGGTGAAAGAAAAGGAAACAGAAATTTATCTTAATAATACGTTCACTTAAATCCAAAATAGTATCATTTTAACATGTAATAAATCTAAAAAAAGTCATTAATGTGACACTTTATGTTCTTCTTTGGGTTCTAAGCCTTGGAAATCTGGTATGCATTATAGCACATCTCAGTTTGAACTCAGCACCTTTCAAAAGCTTAGTAGCACATGTGGCTAGTGGCCACCATACTGGACCACACAGTTGTATACTAGACTGCATTTCAAGGTGCTTGCTATGCTATATCCTAGTGCATAGGAAGAATCCAATAAATGTCAGGCACCATTATGATTATTTTTATCACTGGCTGTTGTTGGTGGTGGTCCAGGGAGAAGCTGGGCTGAGGCCCCAAGCCCTTGGCATAAGCACTGATGTTTCTGTTCTTAATCTGAGTCCTCCAAGCCAGCAACTTGATGTCTCCCAGGCTAAGCCAAGCTTTGTGCACCCTTGGCCTGTGGGTTGAGAAGAGCCCGCCTAATTCTCTCTAGGAGGTGAGGGAGAGAC
This sequence comes from Balaenoptera ricei, assembly GCF_028023285.1. Lineage (NCBI taxonomy): Eukaryota > Metazoa > Chordata > Mammalia > Artiodactyla > Balaenopteridae > Balaenoptera > Balaenoptera ricei. The sequence continues at coordinate 127,725,487 of NC_082641.1, forward strand.
CAGGTTGAGGTCTCTCCATCTCTCCAGCTGACCAGCTGAGTACCACATGAAGTGAGGCCTCCTTGGGGTTTATAAGCCTGTGGCCCATCTGCTGTGGAGAGTGGGGTGGCCAGGTACATATCTGGAAGGAAAAGGGCAAAGGCCCCTCCTTCTATGGTCTCTGGAAGCAGCACCTCCTGCATGCCTTAGGCAGATTAGGTCTTTACACAGAACAAACAAACACACAAATCCCCACACACTTTTTTAATACTTTTTTTTTTCATGAAACCCCACGAGTTAAATGGAACAGAGATAAGGGGTTGGCATTGCCCCCTATCCCTCTGTGGTTCCTGGACAGTTGCTGAGCGCTTGCAAAGTGGTTCCCAAACCTGTCTGCACATTGGAATCACCTGGGAAATTTTGATATATACCAATGCCTCAGAGGTTGTGATTGAATTGGCTTAGGGTGTGGCCCGGGCTTTGGAATGTGTAAAAGATCTTGGGAGATCTATCAGGCAGACAATTTTGGGAACTGCTGTGCTAACCGTTTGGGGCACAAGCTCATCTAGTCCTCACAGCAGCTAGGATGCTGGTGTGGTTATAGTTCCCACTTTACAGATGGAAACGTGGAGGTTCACAGAGGTAAAATAACTGGCCCAAGTTCAGACAGCCAGGAAACAGGCATGGTAGGGATTTACTAGCCATGGTCTTAGCCAGTGGTGTGCTGTTAAATGTTTAACAACTGGCTCTCTGGAGCGAAAAAAGCCCTGATTTGCAGCATCTGCCCATGTCCATGGTGGAATGACTCCCACCATGGCTGATTTCAAGCTACCAAAGTGATGTCACTGAGCGCAGAGTTGGGAAGTGATTCACACAATTGGCTGTTGGGTCAGTACACTGGGCTCCAGCACATGGCTGGGCCACGGGGCACGGTGAAGGGGGTGGGGGGTATCCTACTGAGTAGGAGGTAGATATTGTAGTAATTTGCTGAATTTTTAGTCATAGAACACTTTCTCAAATGAAAAATTTGAAAGCCCCCAATATTTCCAACAGATAAAAAGCAGTATGTTATCAGTAGAGGTTTCTTTTATAAACTTAAATTATAAGATCTTGCTCTTGCTAAACTGGGTGAGCCCCAGGGCGGCGTGGAGACTTGTGATAATGGGCAGTAGGTGGCGTGAAGAGCAGCCTCCACTCAGAACCAGAAGCCTTGTGGTCCAGGCCCACCTCTGACCTCACTGCCCGGGTGGCCTTGGGCAAGTCCCTGCCCCTCTGGGCCTCCATTTTCTTGTGTGTCCAGGAGGAGACTGGACGGCACGTGGGACCCCCAGGGTGTGGTTTTCTAAGCTGGCGTTGGCCCTGCAGCACCCCTGCCTGACCCCAGCCAGCCTTGGCCCTGTATTTATAGCCATGACTTCAGTCTCTCCAGTGCCACTGAAGCTAGTTCCCTGGCCCACATATTTATAAACCCAGCAGGGCAGAAATAGATGTGACGCGCAGGGAACTTGGCTGATTTGGTGAGCAGACTGGATTTGGTGTGTCCATTTGGAATGGGCTCAAGCCCCCAGCATCCTGGGTACCAGGACTCAGGCAATCCAGAGCCGGAAGGGCACTTGGAGACTCCAAGCCCAGCCCTGTATTTGTGTGGTTGGGGGTCACTAAGGCCCAGGAGTGAAGGGACATGTCCAGGGGTGCAGAGGGCATGGCAGAGACAGGCCCAGAATAGAGTTTTTTGCACTGTGCAAAATGGCCTCTCCCCGGACCCTGGGGAGACCACCCCCTCCACAAGTGATCATATCAGGTGCCAGGTACCTGTCAGGTCCTGGTTTGGTTGTTTTCCTGCTCTGGGACCATGGGCAGAGATTATCCTCACTCGGCCTCTATTTCTCCGTCTGTTAAATGCGAATAGTAGTAGGTACCTGCCTTCTAAGGTTACTGTGGGGAATAAACAAGATCATACTTGATATCATGTACCTGGACAGTGCCCAGCACACAGTCAGTGTTCGATAAGTGGTGCCTCTTGTTGCTTATATCCTCAGTCACCCCTTAACAAAAGTAACCTATAGGATATCATTATTATTATCCTCAGACTCGTTGTATAGCATGTGTTTTACATCGAGGAGACACCCTGTCCATTTAATGAACTTGGAAAAGAACACTCTCAAAGAAATAAAGCTAATATGTGAAATCATATTTTTATATACTGGACCATAAACATGCTCAGTCCTAAATGGTAGACAGGTTCATAGTGGAACATGAAGGTTCTAAAGTGGTGAATGCTTAAATGATCAGAATGTTAGCGTAAGACATCTCCCAGGGGCTTGCAGGGTTTGTGTTCCTGAGTTTGCCACCTAATGTTGATTTTATATATTTTTAATTGCATATGAGAATTTAACGTAATAGTGAACCTGAAATACATATGCCATACAAAACAGAAGATAGCATCATGGTAATACCACTGTTTTTTCTGTCCTAATGATACATGCACTCCCCAGTCCCCTTTCCTGCTTAATTATTTTTCCATTGCACTTATCACCCTCTGACATACTTTCTTATTTATTTATTGTCCGTCCACCCCAACTAACGTGTGAGCTTCACGTGGGCAGGGTTTCTTTCTCTTTTGTTCACTGTGTACTGCCAGGACTTAAAATAGTGGATGGCACAGAGCAGGCGTTCAGTGAACATGTGTCAAAAGAATGAATGAATGAATAAGTGAATGTGTGAATCTCCATCCTACCAAGAAGACAACGGAAATTCAGTGAGATGAGTGATTGGTCCAAAGTTACCAAGCTATCATGAGGCTGAACTGAGGCCTGGCTGACACTCATCTCTCCTGAGACCACCCAGTGTGTCCAGCTCAGGAGTTCTTCCCAGGCCCTCACAGCTACCTCTTGTCAAGGGATGGTTTCCCGACGCTTCCAGAGCTCTCCCAGCTTCACATGACGCTCATCCACCACTGGCCCCTTATGTCCCAGGAGTAGGACAGGAACAGCGGGGAGAAGGGAAGTGGGGAGGAAGGAAGAGCAGTCAGAGAAGGCTGGGCAGCCCGGGTGGTGATGGCTGGGGGCCAGGGCAAGAAGAAAGGAGGCCACGATCGGTCAGTCTGTCCTGCAGGTCTGGAGGGAGGGCTCAGTAATGTGGGGTCACATTTGCACATCCCTCTGGGAATGACTCTGCCCACTGGAAAATGCCAGGAGAGGGCAAGTCCAGGGAGGATTCAGGGACACCTTCAATTGTGGATACTGCCATCCCCACCAACCACTCTGCCCAAGGCCTTTTTTAGCTGGGGAAACTGAGGCCCATTGAAAGGAAGTGACTCTTTCAGAACACATAGCAAGATAATTCCAAATGGCAGGCTTCCTCATGCTCACCAGTTCTGGAGGTTGGAGGGGATTGAGACTCCCCCTTTGGAGCCATGGGGAAGAGACCCCCACCCACCTTGGCTCCCATCCCCTCCTTGAGAGAAAAGCACTAAGGCAGGAACATACTCTCAGCTCAGACTCTTGAGGGCAACAAAAGCTCTCTTCCTAGTGGCCAAGAGAACTCAGCTCTCGACAGTCCAGACACCACCCTCCACCCCACTCCTAACGCCAGGGTGCTGCCAGACAGGGGTGGGGTGGGTAGGTGCACCCTGAGCCATCTGGACCAGTTCTGGGTTACCCCTTTCCCCAGGGTGACTCCAATTTTGTCCCTAGGCTATACATACAGTTAGTACCTCAGTTACTCCAGGTCCATTATTCCACTTGATAAATATTTATTTAGTGACTCCTATGTGCCAGGCAGTGTACCAAGCATTGCAGATAATCTTCCCCTCTCTCCCTTCCATCCTCCCATCCTCCCATCTTTCCATTCTTCCTCCTCATTCATTCATTCATTTAGTAACTACTTAAACTATTAAGGCAGTACAGCCTATGGATAAGAGGGATATTTGGAGCTGGACTATCAGGACATGACCCCCGACTCAGCCACTCACTAGCTGTGTGAACTTGGCAAGCCACATAAGTTCAATTTCCTTATCTGTAAAATGGGGATAATAATAGTATCTTCCTTATAGGGTTGTGATGAGGATAACATGAGTCAATGTACACTAAGTGTCTGGAATAACACCTGATGTAGTAAACACTTCATAAACTTCAGCCATCATCTTTGTCATTGTGATTATGTGCCTGGCGTTGTGCCAAGTGCTGAGGAAATTGCTTCAAAATGCTCCTCTCACAGAGGTGTCTGCACGCCAGCCCTTGTTTCAGCCTCCACTTCCACCCCCAAAGCTGGGCCTTGCCATGGCTCCCGCAGCCCTATAGGGCTACCCTCTACATTACCTCTCAAGCCAGCAGGAGAGAGTCCAGGCAGCTGAAGCCTGTCACAATTTGGCCACCTTCTCTCCCAGCCTCACCTCCCTCTGCCCTGCCACACGTGCCCTAGCCTCAGCCTATCCAGGCCCTTGTGGTTCTCCAGATTCATCCTCAAATGGTCCTGCCTTCTTGCCTCCACTGGGCCTTGATGGGTGGAGTACCCTCCATTCATCAGAATGCCAAACACTTCCTGCCAAAATCCTTCAAATTCAACTGAAGCATCATCCATCATCCCCAGGAAGCCCTCCTTCCTTCCCCTCAGCCAAGAATCATGAGATCTGCCTTTGAATCTGCATTTCCCTTTGTTTGCAACTTTTCTTTATTCCATGAGCGATGGGGAGCCACGGAGGGTTCCTGAGCAGCTGAGCAACACACTCAGAGGTACACTTTAGAAGAATGGACCAGATCCTGTAGAGGATGGAGACAGGGAGAGATTGCAGGTAGGGAGGCCAGGTATGGAGTCCTTCAGAGGAATAAGGGTTTAAGCTTCCTGGGCTGCTTATCCCCTCTCTGTCTACTCTAGTCTCCCCCTTACAAAATCAGATCCTGTGATTTCCCCAGCATTGACTCAATAAGTCAGGGGGAAAGTCAAAACTAGGAGCCCATGCCTGACCCTGCAACGTGTCTACTTAAGCCCTGATACTCAGCATTCCTCACTCCCTTGATTTCCTCTGCAGCTACAAAGCAGGCTGAGGGCGCTGAAGACGATGAAGAATCAGGGGAGGCCAGACTGTGCTTTATGTTCACCTGGCCTGTGAGCCAAGCATCCCCAGAGCCCCATAGGGGAGCAGCACCCAGCCCTGCTCCCTCATCCCCTGCCAAGTAAAGGAACGAGCCTGTATTTTTCAATTAATCCCTCAACAACCCTGTGAAGTAGGCTCTGTTTTAATCTGTTTTACAGAAGGGGAAACTGAAGCTCACAAAGACAGAGAGACTTGCGCAGAGTCAGGCAGCCACTGAACAGGGGAGTCAGAATTCAAACCCAGATCTGATTCCAAAGCCAGTTCCCTTCCTCCACCACACAGGGACGTGAGGCTCCCAAGGCCACGTCCCCTGGGCCTACTCATGGCAGAAGCCAACCACTGAAGGAGCCTTTGGAGATCTCGGCAGACCCTCAGAGCTGCACGGACAGGGGCTGTAGAGATCTGATGCTCAGCTAGGCCTCTGGTCCTGGGGGCCCTGCTTGGATTCATGGGAGGCGAGGGGAGGGAGGACAGGAGGCTGACCGCTCAGGAGGGAGCAGGGCTTGTGCGAGAGGCTGGAGGCAGGTGTCTTGACACCTGGTCTCTAATGCCAGGCCTGTGTCTGAACCTTCTGTACAACCTGGGTGATCCCTTCCCTGTTCTGGGCTCAGAGCTCCCCTCTCTGAGGTGAGCGCGGTGGGTTTGCTGGACTCTGTCAGCCCTATCAGCTGAGGCTGGATGGCCTAGAACCTTGGGCCTGTGGCCAGAGGAGGGCTGTGGACTTGGGGAAGCTGGTATTAGAGGACTCCCCCTCCCGTTTCTGTGGAGGCCGGAGCAGGCTCTCTCCTGCCCACGGCGGAGCCGTGCCCACACAGACAGGTGGGCTGTGTCTGAGCGCGCAACCTCAGGGGCTGTGCGGGGTCCCTGGAGTCAAGTCTGCAGCCACTGAGAGCGCAGGTGAGAGCACGGGGCCCAGCAGCTCTACCACTCAGCCCCCTGTGACCCTGGATGCAGAATTTCTCTCTCCATGCCTCAGTTTCCTCATCTGTAGACAGCACTCACGTGGCTGTCCCACAGGAGCGTTAGGTCAAAGCCTTGGCCAAGCACCAGCAGATGCTCAGTAAGTGGCAGTTGCCATTACTGTTCCGGGTCCTGACACCCCCGCCCCTGCCCCGGGCTCCTGAGCAGGGTGGGTGTTCCAGGGCTTGGGCCCACAATGGGGCCTGCCCAGACCCCCCAGCTGGGCTGGGAGCCTTCCCTCCTTGGGAGGGAGACTTGAATTGGAGCGCTCCTGCCAACTCCTCCCTCCCGGCTTGGCAGTGCGAAGACAACGCCGGCCAAAAATATTTGTGTGGGTGGCGGAAAGTTAACTTTTCCGCCTCTGTCTTCTTTCCTGGAAACCGTGGCCACCGTCAAATACAGCAAAACAGAAGCAGGCATAGAGTGAGGCGAGGCCCCGTGGGGCGTCCCAGGGAGCCCTGCCCCCCACACCCACTCCTGCCTCCTGCCATCTGGCTTCATGGTGGGGCGGGTGGCGGTGGCGATGGCGATGGAGGGCTCCAAAGGCTTAGAATCATGGCATCCTGCAATGCCAGGGCTGGCTGGACCCTCCAGCATCATCTGGCTCGAGCCCACCATGGTGCCTTTGGGCAAACCGACTCGAGTGCAGAAGGCCCCTGCCCAAGGTCAAACAGCCACTTAGGTCTCTTCAGAATTCTACTGGCCCTTCGTGAGATTCTAAGATTCTTTGAAACTCTAATGGCAGAAATCTGGCAGCAGCTGGCGAGTGAGAAGGAATCTGGAGATGAATGAGGCCCTGGAACCTCTCTTCTCTGTGTCCACCATCACGGTCAAGGTGCCAGACCTGGGTTCAGAGACCAGCCTTATTGCTTACTAGCTGTGTGACTTAGGCCAGAAGTCACTTCGCCTCTCTAATACTCAATTTCTCCACCTCCAAAATGGGATAATAACAGTACCTCCATCATAGGAGCCTACTGGGGTGGGGGATGCCTGACCCTGCCTGGGGGCAGAGGCATGGCCTCCAGGTACCACAGCAGCAGAAGTCAGCCCAGGCCCTGAGGTCACCAACATCCACAGCCTTTAACAATTCTCAGGATTCTCACCGCCCATGGGGCAGCCAGTAGGAGGTGGGGGGATTCTTCTCTTTCTGTTTTATAACAGGATAAGTGACATTCAGAGTTCAGATTCTTCAGAGTTCACACAGCTAAGCAGTGGTGGAATCCCAGATCTGTTTACCAATGTCTATAAACTTCAAGGTTTCCTCCCGAGTGCAATTGGTCACTGACCCTGACTTAAGCTCTACCTGCCCATCCTGGGGCATCTTGCCCACCTCTGCCTGGGACCTCCACAAATGATTTTTAAATCTTTGTCTCCAACCTGCAACTCTCCCCTGCTCTTCAGGCCTCCATGTGGAGCTGACCGTGCTCATCTCCCCCGGAAATCCCAAATCAAACTCATCTCCCTGCTCCCCTGAACACCTGCTCCTTACCATTTATTCCTGATCTCTATTAACGAAATCACGCTGTCACCAGAGTGACGAACTGGGCTGCATCCTAGCCTCCTCCCTCTTCCTTCACACCCACTCTCCATCTGCCTCCCCGCCCAGCCAATTCTTCCACCCAAGTTTCTCTCCCATCTATCCCCTCCGCACATCCCTATAGAAAGACTCCATCTCCTCTCTCCTGGATTGCCATCATTTTTAACATTTCTAAATAATCATACTGTTATTATTATTGTCCCTGTTGTCATTCACAGCTCTCCCCACCAGATTTGAAGGCTTCACAAACCAGAGTACCACGTCTTCTTTAGTCCCACTGTAGCCCCAGTACATTTTATGGTGTCTAAAATGTAAACAGGAGCTCAAAAGTTTTTGGTGGAATGAAAGAATAGTCAACATGTATTAAGTTATGTCTCAGAAACTGTCCTAAGTCCTCTGCATGCATTTTCTCACCTAATCCTCATTGCAACACTATGATGGAAATATTACAGTTCCCATTTTACAGATGGGGAAGCTGAGGTCCACAAAGGTCATGGGACTTGTTGCCCACAACACAGGGGGCAGAGGTGGGATTCTAGCTCAAAGCCTGGGCATGTAAGCACATCACTGCACCACATCCCTTGGTGCACAGCCTCCTCAGGGGGTCCTGGCCCCAGTCTTGCACCCTCTGCACCACCATTGCTGTGATTCCTTGTGGCATATGTACCTTTGGTGACACATGAGAGAATTTTTTCTAGGAGGTGCCCAGATAAATATTTTTAAATAACTAGGTATTTATTTAATGTGTATTAAGGGGGAAAATGACTTAGCACAACATATTTGTGGTTTCTCTGCAATTATTGCTTAAGATAAGTCTAAAGTAATAGAAGTAAGTTATTTAAAGTTGATTTATGGAAGGATATTAAGCAAATAAAGTGTAAGTGGCATAAGTATATGGCAAAAATTGGGGCAAAAATTTGGGATGTCAAATGACTGAAGCTTGGGACTTTCCTATGGACACGTTGAGACCCGTACCCCAAACCCCAGTCAGTTCAGTTCTCAGGGTTCCCCTAAAGCGGTCTCAGAGACTCAGCCTGGAACACGCAGCGAACCGTCTCATGCACTGTTTCTTTTCTCCCTCTGCAGACAGATCATCTTGAAGGGGAGGCCTCACAGACGAGAGACGGGTTAAGGAGGAGGGCTTGGGGGTCCACCACCCACCCCATCCAGGAAGTCTAGCAGTTGGACCCCATTCCAGCTCTGTGAGTCGGCTGAGGAAGGCAGGGCTGCAGAGAGCCAGAGAAGGCCCCGAGAAGAGCAGACACCAGGGCTTACTCGGAGCCTCCAGTCCGGGCCTCAGCCCAGGCGCCAGCTTCTCTGTGCTCCTGAGGAGAGGCAGCACCATGCTGGGCCCTCACCTCCCACCCCCGCCCCTGGGGCCCAGCGAAGGCAAGTCCTCCCCCTGCACATTTGGGCTTCCTGACGGGAGCTACAGGTGTCTGGCCTTGGAAGCCGAGGAGAGCGGCGGCGAGGAGGGCCTACAGGGAGAGGCGGGGCTCACGGACTTGGAGGAAAACGAAGTGGCCAGAGGGAGTGAGGGCAACGCCTGCAGAGCCACCCAAGGGGCACCACAGCTTCCCAGAGCCCGGAGCATCCAGTCACCCAGGTGCTCCAGGGAGGTACGAGGGGGTTCCCAGCATGACAACAGAGCCAGCCAGGACTGGGACACGGTGAAGGCCCAGCAGGTGATGACAGCCAGCCTCAGCCCCAGCCCTGGGCCCAGGGTTGCCCAGAAACCAGGTAAGCTCATGGCCCTTTCCCCCTGGACTGCCAGAGTCATGGGGGACCCCACAGGTCCTTAACACAGGCACTCCTGACCATATTTTCCCGTGGTACACAAGAGACCATCAGAGTCCCACGGGCCTGCCCAGATTAACAGCTGTGGAGAGACAGGGGAGGCTGTGCCATACGTGTCATTCCAGCTGTACCACATCTAAGTCCACTCTTTTCTCTGCCAAAGAGGGCACGTGAGAAGGCAGCAAGAGAAAGCCACGGGAGCCAAGCAGAAAGGGCTTGGTTAAAAAAAGCCCATCGCTCACTCTTGTCTGCCCTTTGATCATTCGTGGTAACAAATGACCTTAGAGTCTGAGCAACTGATGAGGCAGGACCACCTTGCTGAACATACTAAGTGCCAACTACTTGCGGGTGCTGGGGGTGCAGCACGGGGTGAAACAGATGTGGTCCCTGCCCTCATGGTGCTTTTGAGGTAGAGACTGAGCCTTTGATCTAAACCGACCTCCTAATTTTACAGGTGGGAAAACTGAGGCCCAGAGTGAGGAAGAGACTGCTCCAGGTCACTCGGCCTGTCGGTGGCTGAGTCGAGCCCACATTCCTCATCCAGGCCTTGGTTTCCCATCTGTTAGAGGCGACAGAGGCACATCACCTGGGCTGCACTGATGACTCAATGACATTGTGTAGGGGAGAGCTCGGTGTGCATGGCACAGAAGGAAGGAAGGAAGGAAGATCAATTTCCCACAGGCGGCAAGAGTTGGCAGAGCAGGGCGGGACAGGGAAACCCACACTGAATCACCTCCACCGCTGGGTCCATGGCAACGCTGAAGTGGGTCCAGATGGGGAGGACATGAGCCGGGCCATGCTCGCTCAGGTGGGAGCCGCTGCCAGCAGATCCCGGGGGCGCAGGGCGTGCGGGGGACACAGGCCTGGGAGGGCTTGTGCGTCAGGAAACTGAAGGAGCACTTCATTTCTGTGCAGGCGTCGCTGACACCCAGCCTGGCGTCTCACCAGCCTCCCACCCACTCTCTTTTCCGAAATAATTCTCTCCAGGCTCTGACCACCCCCCACGGGCACCATTCCCCATCCCCCTGGCCCCCAGGCTTGGGTCACACAGGGAACCAGGCAGGAACAAGGAGGGGCCTTCAATGCATTTGGGGTAGGAAGGAGGAGGATCCCAGGAGGATCCAGCAGCCTTGAACTTGGAGACAGGCCTCCACACCAGAGTCGACCCAAATCCAGGTTCCCTAGAGCCGGAAGCCTCAGGACCTGCTCCCTTCCCTCTCACAGACCATGGCTGGGGGTCAGGAGACATGGGTGCTGGTTCTGGACCTGATGCAACTATTTGGGGATTTCCCCAAAAATCCCTTCCCAGTTTCTTCATCTGTGAAAATAAAATAAAAATATGAGCCCTATCTACCTCATAGAGCTATCGGGAGGTTGTAGGGTAATCTAGATAAGCAGGTAAGGGATGTTGATAATAACTAAAATGATCATCGTCAGCGCAACAATACAAGAGCTATTCTTTGTTGAGCCCTCATGTGCCAAGTCCACTGTGCTAAGAGCTCTACACATATCACTTCATTTAATCACATAACAATCCCCATAAGGGACATACTGTTACTATCTCCATTATACAGAAGAGAAGACTGAGGCTCAGAGAATATAAGTGACTTGTCCAAGACTCATGGCCAGCAAGCTGCAAAGCCATGATTCAATCACAGTGTTTTGAATGTGGGGCTTTGCTCTTGGCTACCACTGTGCTCTGGATCTACACGGGCAAGTGCTGACTGCTGACACCCTTGAGGGGAAGAGACCATATATGGAGAAACTACCAGTACTGACTCCTGCTGGCCTCTCACACAGAGCTGGCCCATTTCATGGTATCTCATTCTTGTTGATCTTACTCTAGCCTTTCAAGGCAGCTATTATTCTCCCCATTGTACAGGTGAGGCAACTGAGGCTCAGAGACTTACGTCCCTTGCCCAAGGTCACAGTCAGCGCTGGAGCTGAGACTATGGTCTTGTTCTTCTTGCTCACAGTCTGGTTCATTCCTCTCTTTAACATCTAGCCAGATGGTTATCTAGTTCTGTCCTGAACATTTCTAGGGACAGAAGAGGTAGGAGTAACCTCAGGAGGATGGAGTGGGCAGGGGAGACTTCTCAGAAGTGGAGGCAGAAAGGAAGCTGGGTCTTGCAAGAGAGTAGAAACCTGGGTGGTCTTGGGTCAGAGCCTACACTGGCCTTTCTGCTCCCTTGAGAAAGGGAGTGGCCAGAGTCCCTTCTCTCTACGCAGAGGGAAGAGGCCTGTGGAGCTGCCAGGTTATTAGCAGATTAAGGCGTCCTTTTAAAACTTCCTCCCATTACTGCCAAAGGATTATAAGCATCTTCAGACAGTTACACCCATCCTTCCGCAATTATACCTGCCTCTCTTGAGTGCTCCCTGACAGTTTTAACTATGGGTCACGGCATCTTCTGCCTTGGGTATTCACCACTTGGGGGGGGGGGTGGGTTCCAGTGACATTTTGCTAAGGCCTGAGTACCAGCTGAGCAGGGCAGAATGGGGTCCTTGGCAGGCTGAAGGGTCAGGGGATGCAAAGAGATGAGGTGGGCAGCAGCCTGCAGCTCAAGTTTCCTCCTATCAGCTGCTGCCAACTTGAGAGAAGATACGTGGGAAGGAAAGTGTCCCATAGGGCTCCTCATCAGCGCTGGTTAGTCCATAGCTCACCAAGAGAGACCCAGGCTGTACTTCCCACAAAGTCTCAGGTGGTCATAACTGGCAGGGCTTATTGAGATTATCCTATAGATAATCTTGTGGAGATTCCTAAGTCCAGAGATGGCAAGTGAATTGTCCAAGGTCACACAGTAAGCTGGTGGCAAAGCTATAGCTGGAACCCAGGGTTTCTGCCCCTCAATTCAGCTGCCAGGCCCTGTGTTAAATGCTTTGCATGGGTTATTTCTTTTCATCCTCTAAACAACCCTCTGAAGTTCATAATTTTCTTATCTGTTTGACAGATGAGGAAACTAAGGCATAACAAGTTTAGGTGACTTGTCAAAGTATCAGGCCAGAGGGTGGAGGAGCTGAGATTTGAACCCTGGGAGGTCTGGCCCATGCTTTCAACCACCCTCTGTGCTGCCTTGTCTCCATGGAGACAAGGCAGCAGGCTGTGTTCTTCTACCCACCTGGGGCTGGGGAAAGGTTGTTCAGACTCTGAGGGATGGTGGACAAGCCATACCCCCTCCTCCTTGGAGACACGCAGGGAGACATGGGATCCACTGCCAATCCAGCCCCTCCTCTGCCCGTGGCTTTGGAATTCCCACCTTCCCTCCTCTCCAGACCATTGTTCTGGGGGTCCAGGTTATCTGGAGAATTTGGAGACCTTTCCAACTCCAGTGGACACTGCTCCAAGCCTTTGGGGTGGAGATGGGGGTGTGGATCTGGGTTGTCAGAGGAGCCCTGCCCCTGGCCATGTCTATCGTGTTGAAGAAGAGGAGTCAGCGCCCATGATGAGAGCTGATCCCTGGGCCAAGGACAAGGCCCCTGCTCCTCAGGCCCGTGGAAAAGAGGGCAGACAGAGCGGCAAGGTGCTGCCCACTCTCCCTCCCCTCCCCGAACACGGTGACTCTAATAAGGGTGATGGTGTAGGAGCAGGGCTCACAGGTTCTCATAGACCTCACACGTGTACCCACACATACTCGCTCACACTCCCTACAAACACATGTGTATGTACAATGATGTCTACACACCATGTTCTTATGCAAACGCTCATGTGTATATATTCACAACTGCACACATATGCATGCTCTCAGACACCAACACACCCGTGCATGGGGTAGACATTGGCACACACCCTCCCACAGACACCCCCCTCACCCATGCATGCTTAACTTTCACATGTGGACACATGTGTCAGATTTGCATACATAGCAGTCCCACCTGAAAATATACAAGCACACGTATTCCCTCCCTTAGATACAGGTTAAAAGCATGTTCCTTTCTCCATTTTCTTTTGCTCACACACCTACACTGTGCAATCTCTCTTGCATGCACACACTCTCTCCTACAGGCATATCCACTCTGCACACCCACTGTCACATACCCACATACAGACGGAACCACTTTCTGTCCTTCCTTTCTCCCATCTCTTTCACTTTCATACCCACCCACACAGTAATCCTAGCCTCCCTCCCTCTCTCTCTCTCTTTCTCTCTCCCACACAGTTTGTTTCCTGGTTTCTCACAGGCTGGGCTATAGCACATGCACTCACAGAGCAGGCAATACCCTGCCTGATGCGAATCCCCAGGACCCCTTCAGTGCCCACCTCCACCCCACCCCCCACTGTCACCTGGGACAGCCCCAGCACAAGAGCAGCCACCGGGTCAGAGGGATTCTCTGAAGCCATGAAGCCAAGCAGAGGGTCAGCAGCCAGGGAAGGGGTTTGTCCCTTCTGTCACCTGACCCCATGCACTCTAAGCCCACCCACTGGTGACAGGGGACGTCTCAAAACCAGGCCACTTGCACCTCGGCATTTCACAGAACCTTGGGTGAGTGGGCTTATATCAGCACATTTCCAACTTCCTCTGGCAGAAATCTAAACACAGAACCTTGACATAAAGGACACAGAAGTGGAACCACCCTGGTTAAAGGGGTGGGGTACTTGGAACCCAGGGAAACTTCGGTGAAAACCCAGGACAGCGTTTTTCCAAGTGCTTTGTTTCAGAATTGTTGGGGGCGTGAAGGGTGCTTCTCATCAGCCCAGTTTCCAAGCCCATTGCTAGCCCCTCCACCACTGGGAGGGGGCACCTGATTGTGGAAATCTTGACTTTTCACAGCATCCCCACTAGATTCTGATGCACAATGACCCTTGCCATGGGGCTCTGAACGTCACTGCCCTTGTTGTTGCTGGCCCACTAGTTAAGACAGTGGATGGCCCCAGACTGCCTGGGAGGTGACAACCTTCCTCAACCTCCATTTGCCAAGGCCTACTTAGGCAGTCCTACCTGCCTAAGTCCTAGACAGTGATTCTAGTTACTGGGGCTGAGGAGGGAGAGGATGGGCCTAAGAGGGTACTGCATCTGGGTCTGAAAGGAAACGGGCTGGGGAGATGGGAGGTGGTGTCAGTTATGGGGACTCACAAAGACAGACTTAAAATGGGGTTAGTGGGAAGGATAGAGGAAAGAGGGGGGGATGAAATAGATGGGAGAGACATGAAGAAACTGAGTGAAAGAGAAAGCAGAAGGATTCAGGGACCCATCGAGAGACACAAAAATTGAGGAGGAAACAGAGAGACAATCAGGCAGCAGAGAGTGAGGCCAGGGAGAGGAAAGAGGGAGAGAGACGGGACCCGAGGGGAGACGGGAGGCCTAGCCCGTGGCGGAGGGAGTCGCACCTCCGAGGGCTGGGCTGGGCTGGGCGGGGCGGGGCGGGAGGGAAGGGCGGCGCTAGGGCCCCGGGGAGCGGGCGGCAGGAGCGTGGCTCGCCAGCCCGCCCAGCTCTCCGGGCTCCCGGTCCCGGAGCAGCCTGCTAGGCGGTGGAGTGGGCTGTGGCGGAGGTTCGGAGGGGGCGCCCGGCGCGGGGGGGGCGGCGGGGGTCTCGATCGGGGCGGGGCGCGCTGACGGACGTGGCCAGGTGCGCGGAGGTGGCGGCGCCGGTGAGCTCGGGGACCGCGCGCGGAGGCTGGAGGTGAGTGAGGGGCGCCGGCCGGGCAGGGGTGACGGTGCCGAGCGAGCCTCGCCCCTTCCCACCTGTGCCGGTCTAGGTGCCGCCCGTGGAGATGGCACGTCTGGGCTCCAGTCCCCACACGCAGGGTGACCTTGGCCGAGTCGCTGCTACACTCTGGGCCTCAGTTTCCCCACCTGTACGGTGGGGTGGAGGCGGGGACCTGGGGAAATCTCGAAGCTCCGCGGCAGCTCAGCAGCGGGAGGACGCCCCGAAGCCGGGCTGCGTGGGAGCTCCAGCCCTCGAGCCCCAGCCCGCAAGCAGATCGCGGCCGGGGCAGCCGCGGGCCCGCGGGTCTGCGCCCCCCGGCCCGCTCTGGGGAAGGGGGGGAACGGCTTGACTCCGGGAAGTGGCGGGTTGGGCTCTCCCGGGGGGTTGACCAACATGGGCGCCTGTGGGGCAGCGGGAACGGCGTGTGCTGGGCCCGCGCCCTCACCCCTTCCCGCGGGCGGGGCGCCCGGGTCCGGCTGTGAGGGCGAGGCACGCAGGACGCGGAACCCGCAGACCGCGGGGAACACCGGCGTGAGCCCCACCTGGGGAAATCGAGGCCTTTCCTGCGTGCCTGTGGGGGAGAGGGGTAACTGTCCTAAGGGCTCTTCACCGCATTCTCACAGTTTGCCCCAAGGTGAGCGCGGAGGCCCTAGAGGTGAAGGGCGGGGCTCCTATCTAACCATTACACCGTGGAATCAGGGGGCTCCATCCAGAGCCCGGACAGGACCTTTCTGAGAACTCGGGAGAAAAGGTCTCCCTCCTCCCCACCTCCACCCCAAGTTATAGGCTAACTCTGGATGGGGACAGGACCTCCCATGTTCCATGTCTGGGTTGTTCACAGGGACAAGAGCCAGTGGGGAAGCGGCATGCGCCCCAGTCCCCGTCCTACCCTGAGTGGCAGGTGGCACTGGAGTAAACCACCTTGCTCTGTGATCTTGGGGCAAGCCTCCTGCCCTCTCTGGCTCCCAGTGAGAGGGTGGGTGGGTGGCCCCTGCGGGGCTAACTGCATTGGAGACAGCAGCACTGGTAGTGGCTGTAGGGGCAGTCGGAGGTTGCCCCACCCCTGTCATGTTGCACGATTAGGATGAGGCAGGATGCTGATTAGAGGGACTAGGGTACGCTGGGGTAGGGCACTGTAAGCCTTGCTGGTGCCAGCCTGACTGTCACCAAGGCCAGGCCGGACCCCCACCCTGTGTTGGGGGACAGCACCACAAGCAAACTGATGGCCTCTTGCTCCTCCAGTGCTTGCTGTATTATCTCAGGCAGTGGAATGGGACCTCAAGGGAGGCGAAAATGCTTCGTTTGCTTGGGAGGTGGGGGAACACCTGCCTCTGTCTCCCTGTGGGATCTTGGGTTGGTTCCTCTTCCTCTCTTTCCTTATCTGTACAACGAGGGGAATGGACTAGGATAATTCTAGTTTGATATTCAGAGAACTTCCCAAAAGCAAATTGTTTGCTGCTATGCCACCTTGGCTCCCCATCGCCACTTTGCAGGCCTTGGAACAGCTCCCCCCACCCCCCACCCCTGTTCCCCGCCCCCAGACTAGTACCTAAATTAAACTGTGGTTGGAATCAGCATTTACATTATCAAAATAAGGCCTGTGAACTCTTTCCCTCCCTTGTTGTCTGCTGCCTTTCCCCTAAGGTAAAAAATAAAATAAAGAAAAAAGAAAAAAATCCTGTGGCATTTGGTGCCTGGTTCCCAACTGATCCCTAGCCTCTTCAGTCAGCATTTTATCTAATCTCCCCATTTTAGAGTTGGGGAGACTGAGGCCGGGGAGGGGAAGAGATTTGCTCAGGGTGGTTCTGTGAGGAGAAGGCAGCAGAGCCCCCTTTCCTTGGGACAGAGCAGCTCCTTGACAAGCAGGAGGGGCCAGTGTGGCAGAGGAGCACCTGGAGAGATGGGAGAAGCACAGGAGGAGCCTTTTCTCCATCTCCTCTCTACCCCTAGTCATGCTCTATCTCCCTGGATGACACGTGTCTCCCTGAGCCCACTGCACAGCCCTGGGCGCTGGGCTGGGCAGGGGTCATCACACTTTCTCCACCGGCCAGGGCTGCCATCCCACAAGGCTGAACACACCTCCAGGCCTAGGGGCCCGGCCTGGGAGGCACCTTTTCCTTCAGGGCAGCTCCCAGGCTTCCAGACATGAGCTCATCGGAGATGCTGATGCCAGGAAGGGAGGGACAGAGGGGGAAGCAGGCTGGGCTGCCCAGATTGGGGCACCGAAGGCCCCTGGGGCAGTGGAGGGACACTGTTGTCAAGGACTGGCAGGCCCTGGCCCCACTGTAGTGTGAAGGCAGGGAAAAGATAGGCCAACAGAGGGTCAACTGGGGTGGGGATGGGGACAGGCCAAGTGCCCTGGGCCATAGTGCAGAGTTGCAGGTGCTAGGCCAACCTCTGCCACTTGCTTGCTGTATGACCTTGGGTGAATCCCTTGCCCTCTATGGACCTCAGTGTCCCTGTCTAGCAATGGGGTACGTGGATCCTTAGGCACTGGGGTTACAATAGTGAACAACATAGACCGGTCCCTGCCCTCAAGATTGCTTTTTAATTGGGGAAATAGGCAAGAAAAAGGGAAGCAAAGAATTCAGCAAGATAGTTTCAGATAGATAAAAGTAGCATGAAAAACAAACAAAAAGCCATTGCTAAGATGAAGAACACTTAGAGGGGGTCTTTGTCTTGGTGGTTAGGGAAGGCCTCTCTCTGGAGGTGACACTGGATCAGCACCCTGAATGTTATTTGAAGGTGTGGTCATGGCTGCCTTTTGTGGAGTTGGCATGTCCAGAACTTGGGTCTAGAAGAATGGGAGGGATTTGGTTGGGAGGAAGGGTGTTTCAGAGGCTGGTGAAGAGTCTAAACTAAGAGCTGGGGGCAGGAAGTGGGGTGGGCATTGGCTGTAGGTTATGAAAATGCCTTCATCCCTCAGGGCTTCAGGCTGTCCACCCAAAGGAACCCAGGCCTGTGATCTGGTCACAGGGGCAGCTGGGCTCTACCAGGCCTGTGTGTGTGTGTGAGCTCAGAGTCCTTTGTGAACTGTCCCTGGACACTGTGGCTCAATCGCTACCCAGTGTGGCCAGAGAAGTCAATGTGGGGACAGCCTCCGGGCCCTGTAATTCCAGAGGCTCACAAAAGCCCTCTCTCTCCGAAATGAAATCTTTACCAACTGGCCACTGCCTGAAATTCCACCGTCCTAGCTTCATCTTTTCCACTCAGTGAGGCAGTATAGTATGGTGCTGTGTTGACCCTACCCTACCCTACCCTACCCTGTCCAGCCTCCCAGGGCCTCTTCAAGTGAAGCAAAATTCGGTCTACTCCTGTACTAGCTGTTTCCTGTGAGCCTAATACACAGATCCTGTGGTTGGACCCCTGGATTCTCTCCCCAGCTTGCTGGGAGATCTTGAGCGTGTTATATAACCTTTCTAGGCTTTTGTTTCCTCATCTATAAAATAGAAACAATAACAGACCCTACCTTGTACTGTTGTTCTGAAAATTAAATGAGATGATAAAAATAACTATTACCTATTAAATAGTATTATAATGTTTTGATCTCTGTTAAAATAGCAAGCCCTGGAGAAGAGGGACACTCGCTGAAGACTCATATCTCAGTATATGTTACTTTTTGACGTTTAGCCAGGAACAGGTTTGATAGTGGGAGGATGGGCACAGTATGGTGGAAAAGGGCCTGGATCGAGCTTCAGGAATGGATACTTGAACCTCCAGCCTTAGCCAACGAGCTGGTGGTCTTGGACAAATCATTTGCTTCCTCTGGGGCTCAGGCTTTGGTTCTGAGCTACTATGAAATGGACTAAGAAGGATATAAGGGGATCGTGAGTGTGAAAGAGCTCGACAGACACGAAAGCCACTGGGCTGGCAGGAAGGGTGGTCACCAGGGTGGGTCAGGAAGGGGCAGGCTGGATGAGCCTCAGAGACAGGAGAGTGGGCTGACGTGAGACTCTTGCATGTAATCCTCTGGAATAAAATCTCTTGGAGACGAAGAGTGTTCGATAGGTAAAAGCCAAAGTTCTTGAAAAATAGTTAACATTTATGGTAACTTACTATGTGCCAGGGTGTTTTAAGTTCTTTACATGTCACCAACTCTATGAAGTAGGTCCTGTTATTATCAACATTTTACAGATGGGAAACTGAGGCACAGAGAGGTTAAGTGAGCTTCCCAAGGTCACACAGCTGGTAACTGGCCAGGTTCAAACCTAGGCAGTCTGGCCTCAAAGCCCGCGTGCTTAACTCCTGCACGACATGCTTTCTCCTGCCTTAGGTGGAGTGCCAGAGGCTCAGAGGGGCCAAGCCACGTGCTTAATAACGCACCTCTTTCCCCTTTGATCCTCATCATCTCTGCCCCTCAGGTGCTGGAAGGGGGAGCCTCACTGGGTCTGGGGTCTGGGGCTCTGAGGTTGACCCTTGAGCCAGATCAGCCTCTTATCTTCTCCCCTCATCCCCTGGGAGTAGGTCAGGGAGGATCATGTGTGCCCTGGGAATGCTGTGGGCAAAGGAGGCTCTGCCAGGGCCTGACAAGTGAGCGTCATTAGCGTAGTGAAGCTTGAGTGGATCCCAAGAGCCTGAGCTGTAATAAACTGCCATGGAGTCTGGCATGACTCTCATCACTGTACAGACAGGGTAAACTGAGGTCAGAGAGTCCAGGGACAGGCCCAAGCCCACACAGCCTCCCTGAGTCTCCTGTACTGCCTTCTGGGCTGCTTAGGACTTGTGGGCTTCGTGAAGATATGGGACTTGGGGACCCTCCCACCAATCTCCAAGGTGGCCCCTGGTCTCAGCCAGGACATGATTCCTACTATGTACCCTTTAGGAGGGCACATGAAGTTGGGGGATGGGGAGGGTGCTGATTAAAAAATAGACTGTCACGCGCATGTGGAACAGGCCTGTCACCACCCAGCTTGAGCCAGTTGGCTCCCCTATGCCCAGCTGCCAGGCCCCACTCAGGTCTCCTGCTGGGGGCCCCGCCCACCCCAACCCTGGCTCTGGGCCTGAGGCTGGATGCTCCCAGCCACCTCCTCTCCTCTCCTCCTCCACCCCTGCCCCGCCTCCAGCCAGATGGTGCCCTCACTGAGCCAGGGTGGGCCTGTTGGCTTTAAGCTGTGCCACGGGGGGTCTGGCGTCACCACACACTGGCTGTGTGGCCTTAAATGAGGCCCTTTCCCTCTCTGGGCCTCAAACACGGATGAGTAGAGCTACCAGTTAAAGCTCTTTCTAGCTCTCAGAGCCTTTCCCAGATTCTACCTCTCATTTAGACCCGACAAACAGCGCTCCCCATTCAGAGAGGTGATATGACCTGTGAAGGCCACTCAGCTGGAGCATAGCAGAGCAGAGGGTTAGACCCACATAATCTTGCAAGTCCTGGTCCTTTACAACTTCTCCAGGGTGAGCGAGGTCACTGGGAACCATGGAGGTAGATGTCAGCACTGTTTTTATTCATTTATTCCCTCATTCAGTCAGGAAATGTTTATTGAGCCCAGCTATGGCCTAGGCACGGGGGCAGGAACATAGCAGAGAAATGATAGCCAAGGTCCCTGCCCTGCGGGGCCTCCTTACCATGGGGCAGGGCAGACTGACACTAAAACAAATAACGATGGAATTACAAATCTCATGAGAGTTTGGGGGAGAGGTAGAGGGTGCTGTGGCAGAGGAATGTGACCTCCCAGGGCAGGCGTACCCTCCCTGAGACCTGTAAACATACCTGAAGGATGAGAAGTATGGCCAGAAAGGGACAACTGAGGGGTATGGGAGGAAAGGGTTCTAGGCAAAAGCAGCAGCCAGTGCAAAGGCCCTGAGGTGCGAAGTGCTTAGTTCCCATCTGAGCGCTCGAAGGAAGGCCAGCGTGGCTGGCGTGTAGGGAGGGCAAACACCATGAGGGGAGCTGCAGCATGGCATGGAGGGGCACTGGGGCTAGTCATGCAGGGCCTGGAGCCTGCAAAGGGGTTTGAGGCCAAGCCTAGGAAAAAGGAGCTGTTCCTAGTGCTGGTCTTAGAGGCTGATCTTGCCTCCTTTCTTTTCTGCTTTCCTTCCGATGCCCATCCTGTTAGTGCAGTGGGCCCCCCACCACCACCACCGGCCCCACGCACTCCCCCAGCCACTTCTCAGTATGACTGAATGCACAGTGCTCAGACCTCACCTTCCTCTGCCTGGATCTTGTTTGCATTTTAATAGCCCCCTGTTTCACCCTGCCTTCCAGGAGGGTGCCAGTCCCTCAGGCCTCAGATGCAAGCTGATGAGGGCATGATCTTGAGCAGGAGGCTGCAGTCGCTTCAGCTGAGTGCCTCTGTTCAGGTGGATTCTTATTTCCTTTTACGCCTTGTGGGAGCCTGTGGCTCCCAGGAGGTTCAGCTTTCGGCTGAATGAAGGCCTGCCCCCGGACCGACTCCTGCTGCCTGGAACTGCCGCCTGAACCCTGTCCCACTCCAGGCACCTCCACTCAACCCCAAAGCCCCTCTAGGACCAAGCCCAAGAGGATTCAGGAGGCCTGTGTTCGAAGCCCAGCTCTGCTGTATGCTTTTGGGGACATCCCTTTTCCTTTCCGGGCCTCGGTTTCTCCATCGATTTTATAGGGAAATGCTCTAGCTTTTCTGTACTCATTGTATGGCAATCATGTATGCAATATCAGCATCACCCAGAAGCTTCTTAGAAATGCAGACTCTGAGGCTGCACCCCAGACCTCCTGAATCAGAATCTGCAATTTAACAACAACCCTGAGTAATTACTATGTACATTAAAGTACGAGAAGCACTAAGTCAGTCATTTTTAAAGTTAAAAAAATTTTTTTAAATTAAAAGCTATAGAATCTTCTTCTCTCTCCAAAGTCTTACAGATGAAAACACATTAAGAGGGGAACCACCCACTCTGTTCATCACATGAGTGGGGGTGGGGATCGTGGGGTATGGGCTAGGGGCATGGGCTTTATTGGGATGGGCATCAGAAGGGAGGAGGAAAAGAAGCAGTCCCAGTGGGCGAGGGTGGGTGGTGCCCCGTCTCCTCAGGCCTCTCCTGACCAGGTTCCCCCAGGAGCCCTTTCAGCTCAGACCTCCAGGGTCCTCAGTTTGATGGGTTTGGAAAGGTGGGCTTGAAGAAAGGGCGCTTGATGGTCCACAGTCTAGCGATGCCTTTTCCTGCTTGTCCCCATCTTGGTGTCCTCCTCTGTTCCCTGAGAAATCCCTGAAAGGGTAGCCGGTGCTATTCTTAGCATGACAGGATGGCGAGCAGAGAATGTGCTAGTGCATTATTTATGCCTCTGAGTCAACAGGATTGCACTCAGGTCTCCCAGAACACGGCCCTCCCCAGCGGCCTTCATCAGTGCCTTCCCAGGACCCGTGACCCACCCCTCTGGCCCCGAGCATCTCTGCTCTGTGCATCCAGCCCCCACGCTGGGAAATGGCTCATGAAAGACAATGATGAGCTGGGATCAGGAAGAAGTTCGAGATGATATCTCATTTTTCACCCATTCGGGTGCATATTAATCAAGCATACGACACGTGGTAGGTGTGGGCTCCCTGATGACCACTGTGTGGGTTCCTGCCTTCCAGGAGCTCACACTTTAGCCTGCAAGTTAGTGGCGCTCCAGCATTGCAGGCCAGATGCTGGGTACTTCGCACAAAAGACCTTATCCTCACAATCACCCTGAAGGATAGGAATTAGGAGACCCCTTCGCAGAGGAGGAAACTGAGGCTTAGCGTATACAAGGTAGTGATCTGCTCAGGTGGGATCTGGACTCAGGTTGGCTGGAACAGAAAGACCATTCCAGATCAAATGGTAGCGTGGAGCATTAGGGCTTTGGGAACCCCCTGCCCTACCCAGTGAGAAGGGCGTTTCAGCTGGAAGGAAATTAACTGGCTGAGGTTGTCCCATTGTCAGTGAACCCCAAGTGACTGGAGAAGTCAGTGCACCCGGAGTGGAAGGACTGTGTTTGCTGTGTACACAATACGCCCGCCGTGGGCTGGGAGGCAAAACGTTATGGGATGAGGTGACAAGGCCCCGAGGTGGCACATCTCACGAAGCTGAGCCGAGGACTCTGGCTGGGAGCCAAAGACCTGTGTTCTGTGAGATCCTGGCCAGGCCCCTTGACCTTTCTCTGCCTCAGTTTTCTAGTCTTTAAAATAGCATCACAATCCCTGCTCTACTTCTTTCTCTGATGGATGTGAAGCTGCTAGGAAAACTATAGAAGTGTGTGCACGCTCAAGGATGGTGTATGATTACTACATATAATTACTTATGTAAATATATTTTCTCAAACTTAGTTTTTGTTGACGTGGGTCTATTTGCCAGACTATGTTCCAAGCATTTCCCTATATGTTCATTTACTTATAAACACATTTATAGAATCATGAGCTCTAAAGCCCACTGGGTCCCCAACCTAGCTGTGCTTCAGAACCCCTCAGGGAGACTGTTAATGTGCATATCCTGTGGTCCTGGGTCTGGGGCGGAGCCCAGGAATCGGCATGTTGGACACACTCCCGGAGAAATTCTGCAGCACCCACAGGTTTCCGATCTGGGCCAGAGAGGGGACAGGACTTGCCTGAGGCCTCGCAATGTGTTGGAGACGAGGTTGCGACTAAAACCCAGGCCTGAAGCTCCCAGTCTGGCCTTTTCCTTCTACTCCTCAGCTGCCCCCTGAGCAGCCTAAAGGCATGAAGCCAGGGATGCGGATGACTGTGATGAGCGATGATGCCAGTAGCGGCTGATCCTGTTGACAGTGCTGTGCTAGGCGTTTTACATGGCTTTTCTATTTAACTGCAGTAGGGGTAGAAAAGGGGACATTCTCCACAGCAACATGATCCCTTGGGACATTTGAGCATCAGGTGGCCGATTTTAATGTAGCCCTGGAAATGGGAAACCATGACTGAGGTGCAGAGATATGGAGAAGTGAATTTGAAACCACGCCATCAGGGCACTTGCCCTCCAGGCAAGGGTGGTCTGGTAACTCAGAGACAAGGCAGGCTGGCAGGAGGGAGACACATATGTCCGCCCATAAGGTGTGTACCTGCTGCACGTGCACCTGTGCCAGTCTGCCACCTGAATACCTGTGTGTCTTCACATGCATACCGACGGGTGCTCTGTGCACACACACTGGTGTGTAGGTTCTGCCCCCTCTGTGGGTGCACACGCAAACAGCACCTTTGTGTGTGGGTGTGTGTGCAGAGGAAGGTATACTATTGCTGGCTAGGCTCTCACCAGCATTAGGGAGCTGTCCAGAATGTGTGTGTTACAGGGTGTGTGTGTGTGTGTACGCACAAGCACAAATGGTTGCAATGCAGGGGGGGTCCCTGAGACCCTGCAGGCCACTAGAAAGGCCACTAGAGAACCTGGTTTCCTTATTCATGTCCCACCTCCACATTACGTGCACCATCCTCAACCTGCCAGGTGCGAGCCTGCCTAGGGACCTTAGCACTAGCTGTTCCCTCTGCCTGGTCTTTCTTCCCCTAGAAATGCACAAGCCTCACTCCCTCACCTTCTTCACTTCTTCACTCAGATGTGATTTCTCAGTGATGCCTCCTTTGATAACCTTATTCACCTTTGCACACCACTCCCCACCCTGTGCAGTCTGTATATCTCCCACCCTGGCTTTATTTTTCTCTATAGAATTTACCATCTGACTTAATTGTAAGTCAGATGGTAAATTCTATAGAATTTATTATAGAAGTAATAGAATAAGATTATAGATATATAATATAACAAGATTATAGAAATAGTCTTATTTATTATTTGGCTCCCGTGCTAGAATGCAAGCAGGGCTTTATCTGTTTCTCTTCATGGCTATGAACAGTGCCTGGCCCTTAGTTGGTGTGCAATAAATAGCAGTTGAATGAATGAGTTCATACACCACCTATACTTGTTTTCTTTAAATTGTCTGACTTTTGTTGCTGAAATATCTACTTTTACCTCTCCCTAAGCAGTAATATACCTTTGATGGATTTATTATCCTCCTTTTCTAATACACACGTGAAATTTACATAACTAGTAAGATGTTATTAAGTATCAGGGTACCACTTAAATCCTTTTGCTCCCACTAGAGGTGTGGGGGTACCACGCTCTAGGAATCACTGGTGCAGGCCAATCCCTTCTCTGAAACACATGGACAAACTGAAACCCAAAGAGGGTCAGGAACTAGTCCAGCATCTCACCCATATTGTGACAGAGCAGACTGGAACCAAATTTCCTGACCTCCAGCCTGCTTTCCTTTTGCAGTTTGAGGGACAAGGGGAGGGTGAGGCTGGATGGTTCAGCCTCTCCTCTGGCTGGAGACTCCTCCAGCTGGAGGGGAGCCACACATGCCTGGTAACCGGCGAATGGCATGAGGGGATGGCAGGATCGGTAGCCTCCTGCCCACTCAGGACCACAGCGCCCTCCTGGCTGCAGGTCTACGTACTGAGTGGTGGGAGCCTGGGCCATACCGTTCCTCCCAGGAGTCTTGGGTCTGGGGCCATCCAAGGGGGTCTGGGCACTCACATCCAGTAAGAGGCAGACCTGGGATTCAAACCTGGTTATCTCCTGCTACAGCACAGTTAGCTAGAGGTTGACACTGGGGTTCCCTTGTTGAGAGGATGCTGGAAGGGGGAGGGGAAGGTTGGGCTGTGCCTGACTGTGAGCAGAAGAGGGAGACCAGCCCCAGAGAGGGCTGGAGAAGGGAGGGAGACAGACAGCGCCCTAGCCTGGTACAGTTATACAAAGGTAGGTTTGTGCAAAAAGCTGAAGTTAAATCCCCCTCAGGTATGCACAACGTTTTATGCTATAGAAATAATTTGTGCATCTCATTTGCTCAGCAGTGACTCTGCAAAGCAGCTATAATCATCCCTGGTTTACTGATGAGGAAGTTGAGACTCAGAGGTGAGGTGACTTACTAAAGGTAGCCCTCACAGGATGCTTTGTTGAGCAGGACGTGGGAAGGGAACAGGCTGCACCTCTGGTTGGATTTGGTAAAGGAGGGCTGTCTGGGGGAGGGCAAGCAGGCTGAATAGATATGGGAGTAAGAGGCAGGAGTGGAGAGGGTAGACCACTGACTGGCCAAACTACCTTCGCAAATCATAAAACCTTTCTGAGCCTCAGTTTCCTCATCTGTAAAATGGGTATGACAGTACTTCCAGTTCACAGCTTGCAAAGATAAAACAAAACATAATGAAATAATGATAATAATGCCTGGAACATAAGAAGTGCTCAGTAAACAGCAACCTGAGTAGTAAAAGTGAAGGGCGCCCAGCCTCTGGCAAGTTTGCCCTCTGTGGTCACCTGCCACAACTGAAAGATTCCCAGCACCTTTCCCAGCACCTTCTTCAGCAGATATGAGTGACCCTGAGAACAAAAGAGGGTTGGCAGGCCTGGGGGAGTGGTGAGGGGCTGCGGGAGGCTCGTCTATTCCAGGGCCTGGCAGTGAGGACGCCTCGGGGAGAAGTAGCAGCGTCCCCATCCCCGCCCCAGCCCAGGACTGTCTCTCCTCTACAGGGTGGGGAGGCGAGCTGGGACTGCAGCGTGCTGGGGCCGTCATTATCATTCCTCCAGCATTTTTTCTCCCCGTTATTTATTTTTCTGTGAGGAAGGAATGTGGGGAATTTACCACAGGGCGCTGGCCTTGCTTTGGGCAGTGCAGCGGCCTCTTCTATGAGAGGGAAGCAGCAGAGACAGATGGCTGGGGAGGTGGAGGCGGAGGAGGGTCCCGGCTGAATCTGTGGCCCCGGCGGTGGGGCGGTTATGTAACCCACCCGGAGACCCAGGGCCGATACCACGGTGCTTCTGAGCTCTAGGCACGTGCCTTCCCATGTACATAGCTCCCTTGGAAAACTACCTGGACCACCCCAGTCACCCTTAGCCTCTGGGCAAGCCCAATGGTGGACGTGTTCCTCTGTCAGAGGTGCCTTCCTCTCCAGCTGTCTTGACTGGAAGTGTGAGTGGAGGAGGGTAGAGGATGGGGTGGGGATCACCTTGAGCCTTCCAGCCTCCACTGCACTGTCCCATTGCTTGAAATGCTTCCACATCTCCATCTTTCAAGACCTAGGGCATATGCTGCCTCCTCCAGGAAGACTTCCCAGATTTCTTCATCTTCATTCATCTCTCTCTTAAGCTCTATATTCTCCTGGAACTCAATGGAATATTCTGCCTCTTGGATCTAACACTGCCATTTGAGGTTTCATCTCCCTCTTCACCCAAAGGCTTGTTGCTACCTCCTTCCTTCCTCTCTCCCCTTCCTCGAGGAACCACCCTCTAGATCTCTGACCTAGAATCTCCATGACTCTGGGATCTAGACAAATCGAGAATTCGTCTCCTGGGGTGAATGGTGGAGTAAAATGTGAAGGTAGATTTGGACTGTGGGAGTGCTCATCCTTCAGTCATTTGTTTAGTCAACACTTAGTGAACCCCTCCTGGGTGACGGCCTCTGCTGAGTCTGGGGAATTTAGAGAGAATGGGACCAGCTCCGGCCCCAGGCTGCCACAGGGACAAGAGCAAGGGCTGTATCTTTGTCGAGAGACTTGGGCTGGGTGCTGGGGACGCAGAGATAGACTAGGCTCAGCCCTGCTCCTGGCAGAGGCATAGTTTAGGGGAAATTCTCTCTCTCCCGCCCTGGCTCACCACCTTTTCGCCTCCTGGATTAAGTGTTTTCTCTGGAAGGGTAGGGTGTGGTAGTCCTTTCTGTACTCTCAAGGCTCCCAGGGCTGGGATGATGGAGGCTGATGCAGCAGGAGAGGGCTTGGGGGTCGGGGGGAGGCCTGGCTTACCAGGGCTGGACTGGGGGAGGTGGGAGCCTGGGTCTGAGCTTGGCTCCCTGTGAACCAGCCCTTTCCAGTTTGTTGTGCACCTGGAACTGAGCCTGCCTCTCTCTGGGTCACCGTTTCCAAGTCCCTGAAAATCTAACTGTAGATTAGTGTTTAGGCTAGTAGAGCAGGCAGGAAGAAGGTGGTGGCTCCTGGCCTTTGGGAGAGGAGGACCGCATAGCAGGGCCCTCGTCAGCCAGCAGTGAGCAGTGCCTGTGGCCTACAGGGATATCTGCTAGCCAACACCCATGCCGACCTGACCTGGGAGCCCTCGACTTAGCCCACCCATCCTGCCCTGCATGATCCCGAACCCCTGTCAGGGAGATACCAGGAGTTGGGCCAGTCCCAGCCTCCTTTCCCTTGGGCCTTGGTTCCTGAGCTTTCTCAACCTGTTGTTTCCTCCAAGCCCTGCTCCTGCTCCGAGGCCCCTGGGCCAGGTCGAATAGGGGAGGAGCACTGATCGAGGAGTCTGGATGGATTGATGAAAGCTTCCTGGAGGAAGTGGCATTTGGGCTGAGCCTGGGACAGTAGGTGGGGAAAGTGAGTGTGCTTTGTGGGCAGAGCTCTTCAGAAGGAGGGGCCCAGGCTTGGGATCAGTCAGACTCCCGGCTCCAGCTCTGCTCTGCCTGTCCCTTGCTGGCTGTAAGACCTGGGGTGAGTTGGCTAATTCTCTGGGTCTTGTTTTCCTCATCAATAAAACAGAGGTAAGGGGGCCTCCTGTATGAGTTGCTGTGAGGATTCAATGAGAAGATATATGCTAAACCCTTAGCTTGGCAGCATCTGGAGCGCCTCACGTGTTGGCTGTTGTCATCCTCATTGACTTCATCCTTTCTGCAAGCCCCCGGGGAAGGTGTAGGGGACAAGGCGGAAGCAGTTGAGGCCCCTGTCCCCCGGCTCTTGCACTCTCTGGGGGAAAATAAGACCCAGACCCTGACTGCTGCAAAGCAAGATGTTGGGAGGAGGCAGCATGGCCCATGTGATGGGTGCTGGGCTGGGTGCTGGGCCACCCTGGGTTCGAATCCCAACTCTGCCTCTGGCTAGCTGTACCACCTAAGTCACTTCACCTCTCTGAGCCCGTTTCTCCCCTAACATGGAGATAAGGGGACTGCTGACCTCCCCGCTGCTGTTAATGGAGCCAGGGCCTGGCATGGGGCATGTGGTAAGCACGCCCTGGACGAAAACTCTGACTAAAACAAATAATATGCCAAGTGATGAGGTTATTAAGCGGTGCAGATAAAACACTGATGATCTGGGGATTGAGCATGTAGAAAGGATAGGAGACAGAGACGGGTTCCGGGTGGAAGGGTCTGCGCAAACCCACAGCGGAGGCTGGAACTCGCAGGGCAGGTGTGGCACCACGAGCCACTGGACTCCCTCTGACCGTTGCTGAGTGCGCAGGGAGCAGGTGAGCGAGCTCTCGGGCAGACCCTGACGTCAGGGACCCTGAATGCCAGGATGAGGACTTGCTGCTTGATCCCCCATGTCCCGGAGAGGAGGAGAGCGGCCCGACACGAGTGGAGCCAGGCGGGAGGAAGATGGATCTGGCAGCGTGGGGTGGGTAGATTGGCGGGGGAGAGACTGGGGGCGGAGAGACCATTTAAAAGGCTGTTGCGAAATCGGTTTTCCTGATAAAGAGCTAGGCTGAGTCATCTGTGGAGGAGAGAAGTCATATCCAGCTCCTCCGCGTTGCCGTCAACGTGGGATTTTCCTCTTTGTCAGCTAGTCGATTGGCTGCCTTTCGCGGAGGCTTTGAGAAGCAAGGCCGGCTCGGCATCCAGAGGGAAGCTGGGCCGCAGGGAGGACCCAGCCGGAGTGAGTAAAGCGAGCACCCAGAGGTGCCTTTGTGGTTTGGGGTGCGTGACTTAGGGCATACAGCAACCTTCTCTGGTCTCAGTTCCCCCTGGGCATTAAGGGAGAGGCATGCCATGACTTCTGCCGGCCGGTTGGTGGCCAGGCTGGAGCTAGGTCTGGGGCTCTTCCCTTCCATTCCTATGCATCTCCCGTGTCTGGCAGTCCTTCCCACCTTAGTATGAATTATTCTCTGCAAGGAAGCCTGGCAAGTCTGCTGGGACTCAGGCAGTTTGCACTCACCAGGACTTTGGCATGGATGGAGAACTCCCCAGGGAAAGGAGGCTGTGTCATTTCCTCCTTTCAGCAGGGAGGATGCGGGGCAGGGGCTGGCAAGGTAGTCAGGCCATTACTCAGGTCCAGTTCATCTTCCTGCCCCCGGCTGAGGCCGAGGTTGTGCAGCAGCCAGCCATTGGTTCCTTCCTGACCCCACCAGGGGGGCAGTTAACCCAGCCTGTTTACCTGTCCCGTTGCCAAGACTCCCAGGCAGCCACAATGGGCCGTCTCCAGCCAGTCTCTCTTCCTACCTCTGGCTCCCTGTCCCACCCCACCCTACCCGGGCCCTGGGCACTCCCATTGACGGCAGCCGTGTGAAGAAGAATTTCCTTGAATTCTCTCCCTGTCCTGACCTTCTGCTCTGGCCTCCGTTCCCCTGCCCTGCCTCCCTCCTCTGGATCCTCTGTCCAAAAGGCCTGATGGCTGGCAGAAGAGGCAGCTGCCTACAGAAGTAATGGGGTGGGAGAAAGGGCTTATCCCTGCCTGAGCACAACTTGAACTCAAGTCTCCTGACTCCCCACACCGTGCTCTTTCTACTCCACTAGGTTTTTTTTTGGCTGTGTTGGGTCTTCTTTTCTGTGCGAGGGCTTTCTCTAGTTGTGGCGAGCGGGGGCCACTCTTCATCGCGGTGCGCGGGCCTCTCACTATCGCGGCCTGTCTTGTTGCAGAGCACAGGCTCCAGACGCGCAGGCTTAGTAGTTGTGGCTCACGGGCCTAGTTGCTCCGCGGCATGTGGGATCTTCCCAGACCAGGGCTCGAACCCGTGTCCCCTGCATCAGCAGGCAGATTCTCAACCACTGCTCCACCAGGGAGGCCCTACTCCACTAGTTTTTTATGTCCTAGAAGTCATTTCTACCTTAGTCACAATGAGTTTATCAGCTCTTCTCCTGAGAGAAAGAAGGGCGACAAAGCATGAGTTGCTCTGGGCAGCTGAATATGAAGAGGAGAGGGCACTGCTGCGGGCACTGGTCACGAGATGTGGAAACAGAGGGGTCTGCAGACCAGCATCCAGGAGCACCAGAGTCTCTGTTGGTGCCCCTCCCACCAGAGTCAGGGTCCAGAAGGCAGGGTGGTTAAGAAATGAGATTCAGCAACCAGATTTTGAGTTTTGAATCCCAGCTCTGCTACTTAAAAGTCATATGACCCTGGGCAGGTCTTTCTGAGCTCTGGTTTCATCTGCAAACTGGGAAGAATGCTAGTACTTATCTCTTGGGGTCATTGGGAGGATCGAACAAGATGATGGGTCTAAAGTGCATGGCACAGCACTTTACACTGGGCAGTAGTGAGGGCTCACTAATTATAGCACCCACTGCGATCTTCATTCTAATGGCTGTACTCAGGGCTTCTTGTCCCCCTTCCCCACTTAGGGATTCAACCCTGTTGGACCCAGGTCTCCTGACCCTGGGCAGCTCTTCCTTGAGTCTGCCCTCACCCCTCCATCTCCAGAAGGCTGGTCTTCAGAGCTCCTCATCCACTGTCCAGGGTGGGGCTTTCAAGGGCCAACCCTGAAGAGGCTGAGGGAAGAGGGGTTGTTAGGACTTGTACAGGTGCAGGCTGCAGCCAAGCAGATTGGGGGCTCAGCAAGGGGTCTGTCCCCTGTGGGCCTTGGCCACCTCTTGCCTCTCTGACACCAGGGACCACGATCTTGGACCCACCTGGCTGGGGCATCACTAGAGGTGGCAGTTCCCTAGTCTGGGGAATTTTGAATGGAGCTGCCACCCCCGGTGCCCTGCAGTGGGGGACTCTGGGATGCCCGTACTTGGCCCAGCCCCCCTTCTCCCAGCTTTGTTTGTGCAGGGTGGCAAAAGTCGTCTGGATTGCTGGCTGGGTCTGGTCCAAGCCTCCTGCCAAATTCCTTTTCCGTGGAGTCATTGCAGGCTGGGATGGGGGGCACGGGAGCTCCCTCGGAGGAAGGGCTCTCTCACCCGCTGGCCTTTTCTGCTGGATTCCTCTTGTCCCAGAACAACAGCGTGGGGAAGGTTCACAGCCTGGCTGGGGGTCAGCAGACCAGGTCTTGGCCCATGGCCTCCTCTGCAACCCCTTCCCTCCCAGGCCAGCTTATCCCTGAGGGCCCTTCACTCTCTGACACTGGAGCATTTTCTAGCCCCATGGCCCTTAGAACCAGCCTTGGGATAGGACTGAAGCAGAGGTGAAGAGAAAAAAGAGAAAAGTGCAGGGATTTGGGAGGTCTGAATTACACAAACACTGAAGCCCTTTCTAGGAGCCTGGCACTGTGGGAATCCGCTAGCCGGGTACACAGTAAGAGCCCAATCAATGTGAGCTACGATGGCTGCAGTTGTGTCATAAGAGCCACTGGTGGGACTAGGGATGTTTATCCTGACCATGCCCCGTGGGGATGTGATTTGTGACTGAGTCTCTGCAGGTCTCTCAGGTTGGAAAGAGAAAGCTCTTTATCTGTGTGGCAGTGAGGGGCAGAGTCATGTCAAGAGGTGGGAGTGAATATAAGGGCGACTTTATAGCTAAAGAAAGAATGTTAATTAGCAGAAGGCATATCTTCAGGGTAGTGAGCTCCCTGTCAGTTGAGGGTATAAACAGAGGCTTGTACACTCAGGGACATGGTTTTAGGGACGCAGGAATTGTGTGGGGAATTGGACCCGGTGACAGCCATCTCTAAGATTCTGAGGTTCTGTGATTTGGGGCAATGATCCCTGCCTCCCAATAACTCTAGAATCCCCTGCCGTGTGACCTTAAGACAGTCACCCCTCTCAGGACCATGATCTGTAGGGTGAATCTCCTTTGCTAGAAGAAGCTCTGACCCCTTCCAGGGTGTCACATGGGGTCACCATCAACTCCATCCCAGGGTAGCATGAGCCCTCAGTCCTCTCTACTTGGGCTGAATGACAGTAACCCCCCTGGCATCCACGATCTCACTGTAGCCTCCAAACCCTAATGTCAGTGCTTTTATTACCTTCTTCTCAGCTAAGGAAACTGGCTCCGAGAGGTGCAGTAAGTTGCCAAGGTCACACAGCTAGCAAATAGCAGAGCCTGGATTTGGGCCGGGAGGCTTGGTTTCTAAGCAGACCTGAGGAGATGGACATCGCGTGAGCTGAGCAACCCCTCCTGTGTTGCTGGCTTGTCCCCTACCTAAGTTCCCCCCAGGGGAGCAGCCTGGCCCAACCCCCAAAGCCGTCATCATGGGGTGATCCAGGCAGGAGAGGAGCCCCACCAGGAGGAAGCAGGCGTCAGGGGCGCATGGGGCAGGCTGTGTGCTGTCACCGTTCTGGACCTGTGGGCACAGGTGTGTGTGGTGGGGAGCCAGGTCGTGATGGGAGGAGGGAAGAAGGAGGTTGGAGCCAGAGAGCCTGTGGCTGCTGGGCCTGGTCCCAGTGAAGCAGCTGTCGGCAGCCACTCTGTCCTGTGTCACAGGGCCTCCCCACTGACCCTAGTGTGAGCTCTACCCTGCACCACTCTCCGAACCTTGGTTTCTTCATCTATAAAATGGGGGTGGTAGTGAAATAGCTCCTCTATAAGGGCCCTCCCAGCTCTGAGAGTCCATGAATTCTGAGCCTCGCTGGCAAGATGCCTAGAAAAACTGTCCCTGGAGACCCACTCAGCATGTCATGGCCAGTGCTAATGAGGGCAAGATAGGAGGAAGGGCAGGGTCAGATTCCTCAAGAACTAATTAGCTTCCCTCGGTGGGGGTGGGGTGACAAAGGGAGGAATTTTCCCAGCCACCGACTGAGCTGCTAGCCCGGCCACAGGCTGTCCCATCCATCTGTCCATAGGTTCATTTGTTCATGCATCCATTTCTTCATTCCTTATTCAATAAGCACAAATTAAACACTGACTCTGTGCCAGCCGGGCACTGGTGATATAAAAAGAAATGGTTGCCTGTAGTGAACTTACATATTAATAGGGCCTGACCCCCAGCCTGATCCCTGACCTCAGGCCCCAGACTCCGGTCCTAGCCTGCAGCCCCAGACTGAACCCCGACTCCCACCGACTCTGTCCCCTATATGTCCCAAAGGGACCTTTGGGACAAGCAGGCAGCTTGAGCATGCACTGTGGACCCAGCGAGAACTGGTTCTGACTCCAGCCTTGCCACCCTTTGCTGTGTGATCTTGGGTGAGTTACTTACAAGTCTCTAGACCTCATTTTCCACTTCTGTAAAATAGGGGCAAGTAATGCTTGTATCCTAGTGTTCTTGTCAGGATAAAATGAGGTAATGCAATGTTCTAGTAGAGTCACTGAAATTAGCCCAATTTATTACTTTTATAATATTAAAGTATGAGAATTTTTCAATGATTGTTTAAATGAAAATGGTAAGAAATTCTGCAAGGACTTGGAAGAAACTATTAACAGTTGTTACCTGATTTGTGGTGTGGAGCACTCAGAGGTAGAGAGACATTTTTTACTGTATACTTTTTTATGTTTTTAAATTTTTAAAAAAATTTTAGTCCACGTAAATGTATTACCTATTCTAAAAAGAGGAAGTGTCAGTGTTAAGAAATGACTACACTATGAGTTTGAAAGTGTAAAGGGCCCTAAGATATGCACTTAGGCATGTGAATATCCTGCAGGTTCATTCATGCACTCAGTAATGCTTACCGAGTGCCCACTTTTTGCCAGGCACTGTTCCAGGGGCTAGGGTTAGAGGGATGAACAAGTCAAGCAAGTTCATTTCCCCCTTAGAGCTTGCGTTCTAGGTGAGGGAGATAGATAATAGACAAGGAAACGTGTAAGGAAGATAATACTGAATTGTGTTGAATGCTATGAAGAAAACAAAACAAAGAGATGGGTGGGGGGGGGTATGCTGATTATAGAGGAAGGCCCCTCCAGAGAGGTGACATTCACGTGAGTCCTGAGCGATAAGGAACCAACATGGAATGCCACCTGGGAAAAGATCATTCCAAGCAGAGAGAACAGCAAGTGCAAAGGCCCTGGGGCAGGAACAAACTTGGCATTTTCAAGGAACAGAAAGCCAGCCAGGAAGACGCCAGTGAGAGAGAAAGGTGGCACAAGATGAGTCCGAGATGTAGTGGGGCCTTGACTGCTAGGGCGAGGTGTTCTTGCTGAGTTTGGTAAAGTGCCACATCAACAACCTTCAGGCGGAATCCAAACAAGGGGGCAGTTAACACTAAAAGGGTAATCAGGGAAGGTTTTACATGGGTATTTGAGTTGGGCCATGATGGTTGGGTCAGGGATCTTTATGAGGAGATTCTAGGACACGGTGAGTAAAGATCAAATTCCGGAGGAAAAAGCCGTCTGTAGTGGGGGCATGGGTGACCATCTGTCTGTCTGTCTGTGTACCCCTGTGGCTCTGCAATCCCGTTTGCTGACTCGGCCTCTGTCCCTCCTGCAGCGCTGGGCCGGAGCACTAGCCTCACCGAGAAGGATCTAAAAGAGGCCAAGGCGAGGAGCCAGCAGATCGCAGCCCAGCTGACCACCCCTCCCAGCTCCAACTCCCGCGGTGTCCAGCTCTTCAACAGGCGCCGGCAGAGGGTGAACGAGTTCACCTTGGAGAGCCGCGGCCAGAGGGGACAGAAGCCCAGCCAGGAGTCCCTCAGGGTGCCCCCCGCCAGCCCCACAGGCCATGTCCCAGGGCTCAGCCTGAGTCCCACCTCACTCCCTGAACCAGGCCCTCTGAGAAACCCCGCCTGCCAGAGCGCTGACACAGGGGTCCCTGGTCACAGCATGGAGGGCTCCTCAGAGGAAGCCAGCTTGCTGCGGCACCTGGAGAAAGTGGCCAGTGAGGAAGAGGAGGTACCACTGGTGGTTTATTTAAAGGAGAACGCGGCCCTGCTGACGGCCAATGGGCTCCACCTGTCCCAGAACCGAGAAGCCCAGCAGAGCCCCCCAACTCCACCTCTGGCGGAGGTCCACAGCCCAGCCACAGATGCCAGCCAAAACCTTCCCTCGCCCGGCGCCACGGTCATCAATCCACCTTCCAACAGCAACCACAACCCGCCAGCCACGGATGTCGATCAGAACCCACCCGCAACTGTCACCCCGCAGAGCCTGCCACTGTCCAGCGTCCAACAGAATTCTTCAGAGGCACAGCTCCCGCCGAAGGGTGCAGTGCCAGATTTCAAACCCAGCACCCCGTGTGCTGGTGGGCAACCCCAGGAGCCAGCTGCGGAGGTGAGATCCAGCACCCTACTAATTGATAAGGTATCAGCTCCACCTACCACCACCAGCACCTTCTCCAGAGAAGTTACTCCCATCTCCAGCTCCAGGCCCCCAGCCCCAGATTTCATGTCCAGCTCCCTGCTCATTGATGTCCAGCTTGGTGCCCCAGTGGTGTCCACGGAACAAGAGATGTCCGGGCGGGCAGCTGCCACCACGCCCATCAAACTGTACAGCGAGGTCCACCTCACGCTGGCCAAGCCCCCATCTGTGGTCAACAGGACGGCCAGGCCCTTTGGGATTCAGGCGCCAGGCGGCACCAGCCAGATGGAACGAAGCCCCATGGTAGAGAGACGACATCTTGGAGAGAAGGGTACCGCTCCCCGGCCCCCCAGCGTGGCAGACAGGAGCCCTCGGCCACAGAGGCACGTCATGTCCCATAGCCCCATGCTGGAGAGGAGGCCCGTGGCACAGCGAAGCCCCGCCTTGGAGAGACGCCCCTTGGGGAACTTCACCCCACCCCCAACCTATGCCGAGACCTTGTCCACGGCCCCCCTGGCTTCCCGGGTTAGGTCTCCCCCCTCTTACTCTGCCCTGTACCCCAGCTCCGACCCCAAGCCTTCTCATCTAAAGGGCCAGGCAGTTCCTGCCAGCAAGACGGGCATTTTGGAGGAGTCGATAGCCCGCAGGGGCAGCCGGAAATCCATGTTCACCTTCGTGGAGAAGCCCAAGGTGACCCCGAATCCAGACCTGCTGGATCTGGTACAGACAGCAGACGAGAAGCGGAGGCAGAGGGACCAGGGGGAGATGGGCGTGGAGGAGGAGCCCTTCGCGCTGGGGGCCGAGGCCTCTAACTTCCAGCAGGAGCCCGCCCCCCGGGACAGGGCCAGCCCCGCAGGTGCCGAGGAGATTGTCCCCGAGTGGGCCTCATGCCTCAAGTCACCGCGCATCCAGGCCAAGCCCAAGCCCAAACCCAACCAGAACCTCTCCGAGGCCTCTGGGAAGGGGGCTGAGCTCTACGCCCGCCGCCAGTCCCGCATGGAGAAGTACGTCATCGAGTCTTCGGGCCACGCGGAACGGGCCCGCTGCCCTTCACCCACTATGTCCCTGCCTTCGTGCTGGAAGTACCCCACCAACGCGCCTGGCGGCTTCCGAGTGGCGTCCCGAAGCCCGGCTCGGACCCCACCTGCCTCCCTCTATCATGGCTACCTGCCTGAGAACGGGGTCCTGCGCCCAGAGCCCTCCAGGCGGCCACCCTGCCAGCTGCGGCCCTCGCTCTTTGTCCTCTCACCCATCAAGGAACCTGCCAAGTCCTCGCCCACGGCCGCCCCGCCTGCCAAGCCGAGCTCCCTGGACCTGGCGCCCAGCCTGCCCAAGGCGGCCCTCCCACCGTCGCCTGCCCTGCCTCGGCCCTCCCGCTCCTCCCCAGGCCTCTACACCTCCCCTGGCCAGGATGGCCTCCGGCCCACTGCCGTGAGCCCTACCTACAGCAGTGATGTCTCGCCTGTGTCTCCCTCCAGGGCGTGGTCTCCCCGAGCCAAGCAAGCCCCCAGGCCCTCCTTCTCCACCCGGAATGCCGGGATCGAGGCTCAGGTGTGGAAGCCTTCCTTCTGCTTCAAGTAATGGACCCCACAGGGATCCCGCTGCCTGTCAGAGCCCGCTCTCCGAGGGCTGGATGGAGAGCAGGAAGTGGCACAGGGCTGAGTCAGGAGTATGGGGACTCAGGTCTCAAGGGCTGACGCTGCCACCAGCTAGCTTTGTGACGTCGGGCAAGTCACCTCCCCTCTCTGAGCTGCAGCCGCCCCTTCCCTACCACAGAGTGGTTCGACTCCATGTCTGAGGGATCTGAAGTCTGCCACTGCGGGGGGAGGAGGGTCACGGAGAGAGAACTCCCTTGGCAGGCCCTAATGAAGCTGGGGGGCTTCACCTGGCCTTGGTGAGCTGTAGTGATGCCAGCGTCTTGCTGAGGGGCTTCTGCAGCAAACAGAGCCTGCCCTTGCCTGTGGGACCAGCCAGCCAAGGGTCTGCCTCCTCAGCCACCCCGGTGGGGCCGTCCTCACTGGGGCCCCAGCTCTGGCATCTTTCTGCCTCTTGCTGGATTCTCACCTCCACAGGTCTGTCTCTTCCACCCACCTCTGCCTTCTGGACACTGTTTCCTCTCCGCTGCTTCAGAGACCTTTGCCTCGGCCTCCACATTTTCTCTTCTCCTGGGTTCTGCTGGATGAGGACTCAGCCCACCACTGCTGCCTGACACTCTTCTTCCTGGCCCTCTGCTCAGCTGCCTTCATGCCCTCTCCAAACATCCAGCTCCGCTTTCGAGACAGCTAACGCAGTTCATCCCAGACCTCAGTCCTGGTTCTCCCTAGCTTGCCCTCACTGTTCTGGGATGTGGGAGGTCCCAGGGGACCCCTGAGAGACAGAGAGCCCTGTAGGAGGCTGTGCAGAGGTTGGTGTGCAGCTAGGAGAGAGGCCCCTAGCAGTGTATCCATCAGCTGTTTTGCCTTCAACCTCAGCCAAGATCTGCACGACTGAAAGCAGCCATCTACGTGCAGTGGAAGGGGCCGCAAGGAGAGAGGCACCTCAGCTTCCCGTTTGCTGTGCGACTTTGGCCAAGTCACTTTCCCTTTTTGTGCCTCAGTTTTCTCATTTATACAATGAGGGCCCTCCTAGCTGGACAATCTGTGAGGAATGAGAGGAAAGGCTGGTGCTTTGGAAGAAAGGCCCTGTAAGTGATAAGACAGTCCCCTGGGAAGAGAGGGGAAGGAAATGGGACAGTTGCCATAGGACAGATGGGGAGTAGATGTAAGGGTGTCCTCGGGAGGGTGTGGCTGGAATGAGCTGCAGCAGGAGGCCAGGAGATCAGAAGTTTAGGCTGGGACTGCTCAGGCTCAGGATCGCCTGGAGACAGTGGGAACACGGCAAGGGCTGGGGCAGGAGCACAGCAGCTCAAGGAAGGGACAAAGGAGACCTTAAGGTTTTGAAAAAAAGGCTGGGACTTAGGAGATCTGGATTCTCAAAGATGGACTCCATGTGTAGCTTTGGGTCTCAGTTTCCCCATCATACTGTGAGGGTTTTGAGTCAGGTAGTCTGAGATCCTCACCACCTCTGACATCTTTGATGTGCTGCAGCCCCCCAAAACCACACTTTGTGGGGGTTAGAGAATATAGACGCAAGAGACAGAATTCAGATGGAAGCTTCCCAAGACCGGGGGTGAGCACCACCCACTTTCTCTTTCCCAGCCCTATTTCTGGGCTCCCCAGAGGGGCGAGGGGTGGTGGAGGCAGTGCCCATGCTGGGCTGAGCCTGCAGTTTTCGTGAGCTCTCGGCTCATCTCCATGGCAACAGGGGGTGCCTTCCCAGTGAGTTCATTCTGCCCAGAACGTGGGGGCATGCATGGGAGAGTCGCGAGGGAGCTCGGCTCCTTCACGTCACACCCCTCCCAAGACAGAGTGAAGCCCATGTTCCGGACCCCTGCTCCCTTCCACCCCTGAGGGCCAGCAATGGAAGAGCCCACCCTCCATCCTGCAGCTCCTGTGATCAGGCTGGCTGAGCTCTTCCCTCAACTTTGTTTTCTCTCCTGTTCTCAATACACTCTGCCTCAAATCTGTCTTGCTTCTTTCTTTCTTCCACGCTCACTGGCTGGTGGTCAGGGCCCTCTCCCTCCTCCCCAATTCTGGCCTGGGAAGTGGGGTGGGACTGCTTAGTTACGGCGTGTGAGCCTGTGGTGTGTGTCCACGTGCTGCCTGCATCTGCTGAGTGTCTGGATCTGCCATGGGTACAGATGTGTGCTGGCTTGAAAGTGAGGGCTGCCCTCTCTCTTCCCTGGGTCAGCACTGAGGGAACCAGAATCCTGTGGAAATCATGTTCTGTTTTCTCCTTCCTTAAGAGTTTGGCCAAAAAGTCTGTAGAGCATGGGGGAAAACCCATGCCCCTTATGGTCCAGGTTTGTTCGAATTCTTTAAAAGTAGTATTTAAGTGCCTTTAGCCAGAGCATATATACTTTCTGGTTCCCTCAGCAGCTGCCCCCCGTCGCCCCCATTATCTAAATCTGGCCACTTTCCACAGTCATCACTGCCGGGCTCGTGCGTAAAATGAGTTTCTGCCCTCGTGGAGAGGAGCAAACTGCCATCAAGAGCCAGAAACATGGGTGCTAGGCCCAGATCTGCATCTAACTCCTTGTGTGACCTTAGACAACCCGTGGGCCTCAGTCTCCCCTTCCATGCAACCAGAGGATTACAGAAGCTGTCTGGGAGCTAGCTCTCTTTGATATCTGATAGTTCCTGTCTGACTCTGCTCTACTCATGCCTTCACCCCACACATGTGTCCTGCTTTGGGTCTGCTGCTGGGTTAAGTTGGTGCCCCTTTCTGAATTTTCACCCATGTGCATTTCCAAGGAGTTCTGGTGTATATGGTACATTGAGAACTTTTTCAGAAAGTGAATAATTCTGATTCCCTGCAGCCTTTTTATATTATTCACTGCTCCCCCGCCCCCCAACACACACACACACACACAGTCAGTACCCAGACATGGCAGTCTCGATGAGGTCAGGCCCTGGCCCACCTCCAAAGGATGAGGAGCTGCTCACCACTGCCCCCAGTATTCCAACCCAGGCATTCTGAGAAGTAAATCCTATTACTCCTTCCACTTGCTGGCCCTAGCCTTCCCCTTGTGGCCACTAAAGGCAGACCATCCTTGGAGATTTCAGACAGTTATCATAGCTCCTCTTGCCCCAGCCTGCTTTGCTCCTGGCTGAAAGCCCTGGTTCCTCTGCCTCAGTGCTTGTTGATGGACTTGGATCATGAACCCTTGGCCCTGCTCCCCCCAGCCAGGCTCACTGAAAGATTCCTGAGATGGCTCACAGACAGCAGCTCCCAGTGTCTCTGGCTCACATAGACAGAACTCTGACCCTGGGAGTAAAAGAGGCGGAGCCCATGCTGAGCTATAACTTTCCTACTTGATGATTGGGGCCTTGGATGTCCCCGGGAGGTTCCTAACATTCCCAATCCCATGAAAAATCTGTTCAGACTGCTGTATGTTCCTCTGTAGGTTAAAGGGCTCCATTTCTGAGTCTGGGCTCATCTGGTAGCTGCTGCATTGTTTGGAGAATACATGTACTTTATTGCTTCCTTTTGATTGGGAGAAATTAGATTCTGATTGGATGAGAAGCTGACTGGCTTGGCTGTGGCTAGTTACTGATTGGATGAGAGAATGGATCTTACGAGAGGTTCTAGATTTTGATTGGGTAGGAGGCACTGAATGGACTGGCTAGTTCTGGACTCTGAGGGATGACTGCTGGTGAATTTGGATTGGATTGAAGACTGAGTGGACTGGCTTGTTGCTGGAATCTGATTGGCTGAACAGCTGGATGGTTTAGCAGATACATGCTGGGCATGGATCCCCAAGCCCTGTACTTTCAAATCAGTTCAAACTGCTTAAGCCTGCCTCCCACCTTTAAGCAACAGATAGTCACACACACTTCCTGGTGGGGCAGAACACACCAGATAGTTATTTACACGTCTGAACTTCATTTTCATCACTGTAAAATGGGTGTGATAATACCAGCTACTTCTCCAGGCTGTTGTGAGGATATGATGAGAGAGTAAGGATGAGACCCAACTTTGTAGACTGGAAAGTTCCTAAGGAGGTAGGAAGCAGGTATGACAGTGTATAGCAGAGCAGTGCTTTAGAACTTCAAAGAGGTTCACCAACTTGGCCTCACGGAACCCACACTCCCCACCCCATGCTGGCAAGAAGTCCAGTGAGGGGAGTGTGCTGCCTAGTGAGGAACGACCCAACTTCCTTTTATGTTTCCATCTGTCGGTGGGAACCTCCTCCCTGTTCAAGGTGTCCAAGGAACAATTAGGAGGTGACCATGGCAACATGGCAGGGGGATTGAGACAGAGAGGGCCTTTCCCTAAGTCCAACTTTAGTAATAATGATCAATATTTTTGCTTGTAATTTTTTGAATAGATATTATAACC
This sequence comes from Balaenoptera ricei, assembly GCF_028023285.1. Taxonomy (NCBI): domain Eukaryota; kingdom Metazoa; phylum Chordata; class Mammalia; order Artiodactyla; family Balaenopteridae; genus Balaenoptera; species Balaenoptera ricei. Next base: position 127,767,455 of record NC_082641.1, read on the forward strand.
ATATGGTTCAAAACCTTAAACTTATATAAAAAGTATATAATACATTAAAAGCCTTATACTCCTGTGGCTGTGTTCCCTGCCCTGTTCACCCCATATCCTCACAGAGAAGCACTCTGGTTAGTTTCATGTGTATCCTTCTAGTATGTCTTTAAGGTAACTAACATCTATTGCACACCTACTCTCTTCTAGGGAAACTTCTCATACTGTGATAAGTCTTTTACATAAGTTATCTCATTTACTCCTCACAACAATCCTATAGGGTACATGCTGATATTATACTCCCATTTCACAGAGGAGGAAACTGCAGCCCAGGGGCTTCGAGTTGCTTCTGTTGCTGAAGCAACTTGCCCAAGTTCATTCAGTAAACAAAGAGGTCTGTCTCCAAAGCGAGCGTTCTTAAACCGCCAGTCATCTGCCTCCCTGTTAAGCGCAGGGGCAGGCAGCGTGGGCTCGTTCAAGCACCTGAAAGATGAAAGTTGGGGCACCTGCGTTTTTCTGCAGGCACTACCTGACTTTGGTCGCTGGGTTCCCGACTCTGTACAATGGACACAGCCGACTCGGTCCCTTCTGAAACCCCGGTATAGAGGAGCCCAGCACTAACGCCTGCCCCCACCCTCTCTGTTCTCTCCCCAGGACCGCCGAGAGAACCTGCCCACCTCCCCGCCCTGGACGCCGGGCGCGTCCCGGCCCCCCAGCAGCCTGGACGGCTGGGTGAGCCCGGGGCCGTGGGAGCCGGGCCGCGGGAGCAGCTTGAGCAGCCCCCCGCCGCTGCCGCCGCCGCCGCCGCCGCCGCCGCCCATGTCCCCCTCTTGGAGCGAGCGCTCCGTATCCCCTCTGCGACCTGAGACCGAGGCGCGGACCCCCAGCCGCCAGCTGCAGGCGCTCCTGGCGCGAAACATCATCAACGCGGCCCGGCGCAAGAGCGCCTCCCCGCGGCCGGCGGGAGCTGAGAGCCTTCGGCCCTTCTCCCCGCCAAGAGCGCTGCCACCGCCGCCACCGCCGCCACCGCCGCCACCGCCGCCGCCGCCGCCGCGCATGCGCTCGCCCCTGCCGGTCCGACCCGGCCAGGCCGCGGACCCCGGGGCAACGTTCGCTCCCATCCCCCGGAGCCCACTGCCCGCCGGGCCCTCGCCCTGCGCCAGTCCCCGGAGCCCGCTGCCCGCGCCGCCCAGGCCCTTCCCCTACCGCCGCTCGCCCACGGACTCCGATGTGTCCCTCGACTCCGAGGACTCTGGGGCTAAGTCGCCCGGCATCCTCGGCTACAACATCTGTCCCCGCGGGTGGAACGGCAGCCTGAGGCTCAAGCGTGGCAGCCTACCCACGGAGGCCTCCTGCACCACCTAAAGGCTTCCCCGCCCACACCCCATCCCTGCCCCGGGAGAGCCGAGCCAGAAGAAGTGTCGTTGGGCTTGGGAGATCCCAGCACCATGTCCCCAAGGGTCTGACCTCTTCGATAGCCCCAGAGATAAGGGGTCAGGGGAGGAGAGCTCTGGGCTTGGGGGTGGGGTGGTGATCCAAGCTTGGGTTCTAGCCCTTTCTCTGTCATTCAGTCATTGTGGGAAAGACCCTTCCTCTGCTCCTCAGCTTTCCCATCTGTTTAATAGAGCTTTGGCCAAGGCAATCTCCAAACTTCGAAATTACCCCTTCTATCAGTACACACACACTAGTGCCTTGGAAGAGGCAGGGTGTTGTATGTATGGACCCCTAGACTTGCTGCATTGCAGGGTTCCATACTCTTTCCCCCCCTTCCCGGCTCTGATCTCTGGAGTCTGGTAAATGAGGGGTGTGTTCAGAGGATCCTACGCCTGAGTTCCTTGTCCAGGCCCTGGCTTGACCCTCCGCCTCCCTGGCACCAAGTCCCAGGCAGGAGCAGCTGTTTTCCATCCCTTCCCAGACAAGCTCTGTTTTTACCATGGTGACCTTTAGAGAGGGTCTCCCAGGCCAGCTAAAGGTGCCCTGCTGGCTTCTCTGGAGAGTCTCTCTCTCTGGAGAGAAGAGGAGGGAAGATTCCTCCTCTCAGATCCCTCTCAGGCTTTTCTCCATCCCAATTCAGGCTTCCCAGGGTCTCCAGGAATTAGGCTATAGGTGTCTCCAACCCATCTATCCCTTCCGGGCCCTTTCACGGCAGGCTCTGCGCTCAAAGCTGAGCCGGGCAGAGAAGAGTTGATACGGAGCTATCTGCTATCCTCTGGCTTTACCTGGTAGCCCTGAGTTTGAGGTTGCCCATTTGGAAAGAGGGAGGCAAAGAGTTCTTTGTTATGGGTGGTATGCAAGCAGTGGCCAGGATGCATAGAGGAGATTCTAGTAGGGAATGGATTGGCTCAGATGACCTCTGGGGGCTCTTCCAGTCCTGAAATGCATTCCGCAGTATTAGGGAGGGAGGGAGAGTAGTGCTGGAGGATTGGCTGGGGAGATGAGCTTGGGTGGGTGAGTGAGGGGTTAGACCAGAGTCTGCCTGTGTTTCTGGTTCCTTAGGAAGTACTCCACTCTTCAGTTTCAGGCCCCAGCATCCATACTGTGCCCAGACGAGGGGGCCCTGTTCTGCCTCATCTCTTTCCCATCACACTCCGGCCTAGCCAGTGTCTGGTGCCCAGTGACCTTGGGGAGCCTGGCTGCAGGCTCTAGCCTGTCCCTTAGGCTTGTAGTGACTCTGATTCCAATCCCCAGGAGGAACATAGGGAGGAATGTACCTCAGTCCTATAGTTTCCAGAGTTGGCTGGTGGTGCCCTCTAGAGGTTCAGAATATCAGTTTCAGGAAACTAAGTTAGGGGGTGGGGGGGTGGGGGGGGCTGGAATTGGCTGAGGATCAAAGGTATGTATGTAAGTGAAAGGATACCAGGATGTTGCTAAAGGTGAGGGACAGAGGGTGATTTTGGGGTTAAGAGGAGACTTACCCATCCCTCAGGGTGATTTAGACCTGGAACCCCTAAGTGAGGCTAGGGCAAGCTGGGGTTAGGATGGGAGTCAGGGTGAGGGTGGGGTGCTTTGGAATAAAGGACTGATCCCAAAGGATTCCCAGGGCCTAAAGATTGGGAACATAGGCCCTGTTGGTAGGAAGATGAGAGGGTGCTCCAACTTGTCAGTGATGAGTGATCACATTACTGAAGTCCCCACCTGCTTCAGGGACCCTTGTAGTGTGGGAGGCTGGGGCTAAGGGCTTCTTTCAGAGAAAAGACACTATCAGGCCACTGGTTGATGCAGTGGCAGAGAAAATCCACTTCTACCTGCATTTCCCCCAAAGAGCCAGCAGGAGGCAGCCTTGGGAAGCTGCAGTTCTGTCTGGCTGTTCTCTCCCTGTAACTGCCTTCTCCCCCAGTCCTCTCCTCTAACCCACTAGAAATTTCCTGTGTCCTGCCTTTTGCCTCCTGTAGAATTCAGCTCTGGCCCTCAATAAATGCTTCCTGCATCTTTCTGTCTCCTGTGTCATTTTCAGCTATGTCTAAAGCCCTTCCCTTTTCCCCAACCATGGAACAGTCCATGGGATGCTGGGTGGATGAGAATGTTTGATACACATGGGATGGGAGCTTGGGAAGTAGCAATCATGAGCAGAGATGGGGAACAACGAAAACACTCTGGGCCATAGAAGAAGTCCCTGGGTTGAAGTTCTGGTCCTATCATCTACTAGCTGGGTGACCCTGGGTAAACCCACTCCTTCTCCAGGCCTCAGCTTCCCTATCTGTGTAATGAGTGAGTTGGTGAGATGATGTCTCAAGGTGGTATTGCCCAGGCCCTGACCACAGAACACTGTCACTGGAGTGGCCAGGGCCAAGCTGCATCAGGGCCCAGTGCTCTGGGGCTGCTTCCTGATGGCAGGTCGGGGCTTCAGACAGGAGGAGGAGCCCCTATGAGAGGTAACGTCAGAGTCCAGGCAACCCTAGAGAACTCAGGATCCAGACCATCAGGAGTGCTCCTCTCCTGATGGGGGCGTCCTTTGCCCAGAGAAGGGGATTGGGGCCCCACTCCCAGGTGAGACCAAGATCCCTCACCTTCCTCTCTAAAAGCTCAGGCCCAGCAGAGGCGGGGCAAAGGACTCTGACGGGCAGGAAGCTGAGTTCAGGTGGTCCACAGCAGAGTCCAGGCTTCTTCTTAAGAGATATGCCCTTGGACAGTCTGTCCAGCACACAGGTACAGGAGCTCCCTGCCCTGGACCCGGCGCATCCCTGCTGGTCCCACCCTTCCCTGGTAGTGCTTAGTGCACCTCTGACTCAATCTTTATCTTCAGCAGGAACCTCTCCTGAGCACAGTATCCCCCTGCCTACTGGTGATCCTGGTGCCCAGACACGCCAAACCAGTTTCACTCCAAACTGAACTCAGTCTCTGCCCCCAACCCCAAGCTGCCCCCGCTACTCCTCACCATTATTTTCCTTGAATGACTCAATCCAGAAACGGGAGCGGCCCTTCCCTCACCTCCCACATCCAGTCTCTAACTGGGACCTGGTGATTCTTCAAATACCCCTCAAGCCCCTCTCCTCCTCTCCATGCCCTCTGTCACCTCGCTGGTCCAGCCACCCCCAGGTCTCACCTGACCACAGTGAAATCGTCCTGCCTCCAGACTAACTCCTGCCAACCCACTTTCCACAGGGCAGCCAGAGATATCTTTGGAAAATGACCATGTGACTGCTCCATTCCACTGCCTTAAACTCCAACAGCCCTTTATAAGACACACTATACTTTTGAAAAGCCTGCTGTGATCTGGCCCTTGCCCACCTGTCTGGCCTCATCTCTCAGCACCACCCCAGCCCCCAGTTCTAGCTCTCCTCGCTGACCCCTCACATCCTATGTGTGCCATGGCCTCAGCCTGCAATGCCCGTGCCCCTCTCTGCCTGTGAGCTCCCACTCAGACTTCAAGGCCCAGCTCAAATGTCTCCTCCTCTGGGAGGCCTTCCCCACCCCCAGGCCGATCTGGTGGCCCCCTTCCCTGGCCCTCCCAGAGCATTTCCCATGATGCGTCGCAAAGGCTGTTTACAGGTCTGACACAGGCCTGGCTGAGCTCCTTGAGGACAGAGCCCTGCCTTATTTATTTTCAGTCCATAGAGAGAGGCTCAGAGAATGTGAGAAGGTGGAAGGAGGGAGGGAGGGAGAGAGGGAAGAAGGGAGGAAGGAAGGAAGCAGAGGAAGAAAGGAAAGGAGGAATGAACAAGTCAAGCAAAGTTACTGGGGGACAATTCATTCATTCATCAATCTACCCATTCAATCATTCATTCAACAAATATCTACTGAGTTCCTACCAGGCCCTGATCTAGGCCCTAAGGATACAATTTGCAAGCTCAGGGGACCAGTGATTCACTCAGCATTTCCAGGTGACTTTGGTGTGTGCATATGTATGTGTATTGTACATGTGCAAGGCCTTCTGTTTGCAAGGGCCTGCTGCCCATGCACCTGTCTTCCCTGGGGCCTGGTGCTTCTAGCATCTGTCCCTGGATCCTGTTGCAGCCCAAAATAAGGCTGTGAGCCACGACAAGGCAAGGACAACTCTCATCAGCTGAGGCCAGAGCTGGCGGCAAGGCATACCCAGCTCACTGACGACCGCCTGCACAGACACCGACCACTCAACTCTCAGCTTCCCGACAGAGGTGTTAATCTGAGGGTCTGACACTCCCTCCTGCCCACTGTGGTTCCATCTCCCAGGTACCAGGATTCAAGGGGAGCTCGAGGCGCTGTGGGGAGTGGGCAGTGGGGAGGAGCCAATTCCCAGAGCCCCTTCCCCCAAGCAGAGGAAGGGCCCAAGGGGGTCCGGGGAGGGTGGGGCCTCGTGGAAGCCTGGACCCTGAGTTGGGAAGGGAGGGATTCTAAGCTCTGGGTTACTCTGGGTTAAATGGAGAGGGGGTGGCTAGGATTCAAGGTTGGGGTAGGTAATGGCTCTGCTCAGGACTCTAAGATCTTTCAGCAATAGAGGGAAGCAGGGTCCCTGTCTATAAAATGAGGGGTCCTTCCCAATGTCTGTGAATTTCTATAAGGAGAGTGTTTGTCAAGAAACAGCTCCGGGGACTGTGGAATCCTAAGTGGTCCCAGTTGGAGCGCTGTCCACCAGCTCGTGGGCATCACCCCAAATGCATGCATGTGTGCTCATGTTCGCATGCAGTTTTAGGGGGTTCGTGTATGCCCTGAAGCACATCCATGGATACCCATGATCTAGCCCAGTCTCCTTAGGTTACAGGAGAGCTACTTGCTCACAGTTACCGAGGGAGTCAGGGACACCGATTAGAATCCAGGCCGCCCAGCTCAGCGCCCACTGACCCGGGGCTGGGTATGGGCGTGGGGGGCACAGATGGAGGCAGATTGTTTTTCTAAAAGAAGAAATATAGAAAAACCTGGAAGCAAAGCAGAGGGGCACAAGGGTTGGTAAGGCCGTCAGGAGGCTCAAGGACTTTGCCTTCTCTCCTGGGGGGCGAGTTAGGGGATCTGGATTTGGGGCCCACAGGGCTTCTCTGGGGCTTTGGACCTCATTTTATTTGTAAATCACCTCCAAGATTCCTGGGACACGCCATAAGATGCAAATGGGGGGATGGAGGAAGAGGGAGAGAAGGAGCGAGGGAGAAAAGAACACCATGCAAGTGAGCTGAAGGAGGGGGGGATAGGAAGGGGGCTGATGGTTGTTTTTAGTGTCCTTGGATCAGCCTGCGCCCTCAAGCCTCAGAGCCGAGTCCTGAGGACAGGAGGGGCGCACCTTGCAGACCCCAGTGCAGCTTCAGCCTAACCACCCACGCTCCTCTCCCCCTGACTTCAACCTCCAACCTCTTTCAGCCTCTGATTGGCGCTCACTTGAGTCAGTGGACAACAACAGTCAGAGACCCTCGCCTCCCCATCTCCTAATGTCCCAGAAACTACCCCCAATGAGTGTGTGCTTCTCTAGCATCAAGGAAGCAGATTTGTGTGACCTTGAGCATCTCCTTTTTCTTCCATGGACCTCAGCCTCCTCTTTCCAGCTCAGACAGCCCTTGCTTGAGGCTTTGGGGTGGGCCAAGGCTGCGCAGGCCTGGGGTTGGGTAGACCAAGGATTGGGAGGTCTGGGGAGGAACGGAGGTAGCCTGGACCATTTGTGGCAGTCTCTCCTCCACAGGATGATCCCCAAGGAGCAGAAGGGGCCAGTAATGACTACCATGGGGGACCTCACTGAACCAGGTAAGGTTGACCCAGTCCTTGAGCATTCCTCAGATCCCATGCTTTCTTGCTCCCAGGCTGCAGCCACTCAGGCCTGCTGGTCCCAGGTCTGGGCAAACAGGTGTGAGTTCGAGGCCAGCCTGTGGAATCTGCTGCCTGGGCTTGGAAGCTTCCCAAAGCACTGGCAGGGGCCTTGCCCTGATGCCTGCACCCCCAAGAGCTGAGGTTGAGTGCCCTAGATTGGGCTCTGCCCCCACCTAAGTCCTTACCTCAGCCCCAAATGGAGCTCTGAGAGCTCTGGTCCCAGATTCAACCCTAACAATGGCCCAAGCGTCCCACAGATTGCCCCTGCTTGTTTTAACTGGGCGGTGTCCCCGAGCCCCCATGGCAAGAGACAAGGGGTCAGGGGAGAGCGGGTCAGGGGGGCAGGAATAGGCTGCCCAATCTGCCTCAAACCATTTCACTTAAAAGCACATTCATCCAATGCATAAATCATCTAAAATACATGATTATCAACTTTATAAGACCTCTTGGCATAATTTTGGAGTCTGTTGATTTGGCCTACTTTAGAGCATTTCAAATATTTTAAAAACAAATTTAGCTAAGGCAGGACTCTCAAACTTTACTGTGAATCGCAGTGACATGGCGTTGGTTAAAAATACAGATTCCCAGCATCAACCCCCAGGAATTCTGATTCAGGGGACCTGGGGAGGAGGCCATACATTAGCCTTTTAGACAAGTACCCAGGTGATTCTGATGCAGATGGGAAGTGAACCAAGCTCTGATAAACCCATGTCTAAGGGCATTGCTGCAGTTTTACCTCCTTCAGTTTTCTAGGAAGTATTTAATCATGTGTATGACTTTATGTGTAAGTCGTACTTTTAACTTGTTTTGTGTGTTCTTGCCTCCTTTTGTTGGTGTCATTTTTTTTTTTATTCCATGATTTTCTGTGCTGAAATACACAAGCTTTGTGAGGTACCGATGCTCTAACTAGAAGAATCAGGCAATGCATTTTCTTTTCTCTTGTCTAAGTAATTAATTAGTTACAGACCCCCAAATACTGACGCACAACATTTATGCCAGACTGGAAATACATGAATTGTTGACGATTGCTAGGGTATTAATTAAGGACAATTTTGGAACTAAAGAAAAGCAGAAAGGAAAAAATCTCATGGTGTCACCACCGAAAGATAGCCATTGTAAAATAATAATAATAATAAAACACTTACCGTTATTGTGTGCTCACTATGTCTCAGATACTGTGCTAAGAGCATTTGTACCTTTCGTTATATATATAACCCTCACAACAACTCTGTAAATTAGATACGATCACACCCATCTTGCAGATGAGAAAACAGGGGTCAGAGAAGCTAGGAAGTCACATATATAGTAGGTGGTAGAACTGAGATTTGACCCCAGAGCTCTGTCTCCAAAACTGCTCCTTTACCACATGGTTATATAAATAAAACATTCATTTTATAGAATATTCAGACAAAGCAGACATGAATGACTTTGAATGTGAAAGTTCCTCATAACAAAACCATCTGGAGAGAACCATTGTTAACAGTTTTGTGTAAATCCTTCTTCCGTTCATATATAAACGTATTTATATAAACACACACACGGGCGAAATACTATACACTGTGTTCGTCATCTTAAAGTTTTTTCACTTAGCGGCACACCACAGGCTTCTTTCCATCCTAGTATGACTTATCTCACCCCTCCCCTCCCCTCGCTCCCCCAGCATATAAGATATTATATATATTTATACACACACATCCCCTAAGGGAGGCCATGAAGCCTCAGCCCAGGTTGGGACCCTTAGGAGTAGAGCCTGAGGATTCCCAAACAAGTGACTTGTTGAGCTCGCACTCCTAGGAGAAGGGAACTGACAAAAGCACAATCCAGCAGAGGAAACTGCTAAGTAAGGACGTGGGCTCCAAAGCATAAATTAATTGCCCTACAGAATTCATCTCATCTTCAGCAAGGGGGCTGTTGCAGCCTCTACTCACCGGGGCAGTTCTCTGTGGAGGTGACAGTTGTGAGCTGTTAGTCACTGATAAAGGGCATCTGGGCAGCATGCACCACAAGACTGATTCCCAGTTTTCACAATTCGAAAACTCACTGCAGTAAACATCCTTGTATGTATATCTTCAGGCATGTTCATTCAACTTTTCTGCCCGAGGACGAATGCCTAGAAGTGGAATTGCTTAGTCAAATAGGTTTTACCTATAGCTTTTTTTTTTTTTTTTTTTTTTAAATATTAAGCTCAGTTCATCTGAACAGCATTTGAGAATATGATGCCAGGGGACTTTTATTATGTATTTAGGTATAAATGGTCTTTCATCTGTTTAAGTATGCAGTACATTTTCTTGTTCAAAAACAGAAACAAAGCAAACAATTTCCAGCCCTCCTCCTTCCGAGGTCCCCAAATTGTTACTGCCAATATTTGGCATATCTCCTTGCAGATTTTTCAATGCATACATAAACATGTGCTTATTTTTTAAAATATATGAGTGGGATCTTAGAATACAGATTCTTCTGAAATTTCCTTTTTTCCCCCCTTTTAATCTACAGTGGATTTCTTTCTGATCCTAACATGTAGAAGGTGCTGTCTCTATATTTGCTGAAAGAATGAAAGAAACATCAGCCTCCTTTTTTAAAAGGCCGTTTAGGATTCCATTGAATGGGAAGAATCACAGCACCTGAATGGCCCTCAGTGTTGCCTGGTGACCACATCACCCATCCCTGACCCATTCACTCTCCCCTGCTGTTCTCTGAGATAACTTTAGCAACCTCTCTTCTCAAACCTCCAATACCTCCTCCCCCACCTTCATTCTCAGCTAATGACCTTGCTTCTTATTTCACCGAGAAAAGTGAAGTGGCCAAAAGAGAACTTCTGCAAGCTCCCGCCTCCACATCTGTCCACTTGTTTGCATCTGTGTCCCTGTTCTTGGTTTTCCTTCCTGATATGATAGATGAACTCTCCTTGCCCTGTGTGAAGCCAACCTTTCTTGCTGGGCACTGAACACCCTCCCTGCCCTGTCTCCTGCTCAAGCCATTCCTTCAGTAATTCTCCCCTCTCCTTATTGCATCGTCAGATTTTCTCATCAGCTAACAAACATGCTATTGTTCCTCCCTCTTTAAAAACAAGCAAGCAAGTAAGCAAACCAACAAGCAAGCAAACCGCTCTTGCTTCCACAGCTGCCCCCAGCCATGGTCCTTCAGAGCACACCTCCTCAAAGCCTCTGTCTATACTTCCTCTCTTTCTCTCTTTTTCACATTTTATTAAACCAACTTACACACACACACACACACACACAAAAGTTGAGAGTGCAAATCCCTGTGGCCCTCCTTTTATTCTTGGGGTCCGGAGCAAATCCCAAAGAGCATGTCATTTCATCCCCCAAATACTTCACAGAAAGTAATAAAAAGGACATTTCCTTACATGCCACAAAGATATTAACACACTGAACAAAATTAAATGTTGATTTAATACTATCTAATAACCAGTCCTATAAATTTCCTATAATTCCTCCAATTTTCTAGTTTGTTAATGGGGATCCAAATAAGAGCCACTTTTTAACTGAGGTAGCATTGGTTCATATTTAACGTTATATATTGATAGTTTCATGTGTACAAAATTATGTTTCTACTTCTGTATACACTACAGCATGCTTACCACCAAAAATTTAGTTTCTATCCTTCATCATACAGTTGATCCCCTTTACCCATTTCACCCTCCCCTGCGACCCCCATTCCCTTCTGGGAACCACTACTCTGTTCTCTGTATCTACATGTTTGTTGATGTTTGGTTTGGTTTGATCATTTATTTTGGTTTATGTTTGTTTGTTTTTATATTCTGCATATAAGTGAAATCATATGGCATTTGTCTTTCTCTATCTGACTTATTTCACTTAGCATAATAACTGTACCCTCAAGGGCCCTTGTTTTTATTTGGTAGCTATGTCTCTTAAATCTCCTTTAATCTAAAACACTGCCCGCCCCCCTCCTTTTTTTCCATGTCATTCACTCCTTTGAAGACACCAGGCCACCTGCCCTCTAGAACGTCCCACATCCTAGATTTGGCTCATTGCTTCCTCGTGATGTGGTTTAACTCTGTCCTCTTCTCTTGAACTCTGTCCAATAAGGCTTTCACACCCAAATACTCCACAGGAACTGCTTTTGAGGAGATTGCCAATAATAACACCATGTTACTAAATACAATGGTCAGTTTTCAGCCCTCCTCTTACTTGACACATCAGCAACATTTGACTCCGTTGATCAGTCCATTCTCCTTGATACACTTTCATCATTTGGTTCTAGGACACCACAGTCTTTAGATTTCCTCCTAACTTGCCGGGTGTTTTCTCCCAGGCTCCAGGGCTGGGGCTCATCTCCTCAGTCTAAATGTTGGAGGCGCCGGGGCTCGGTCTTTGGATCTCTTTATCCATTCTCATATCCTTGGTGATCTCACCTAGCCTCCAGGCTCCAAATACCATTTAGAGAGCTGGAATATGAACCTACGTGTGTCTGATTGTAGAGATGACAACTCTGCCTGTGCTGCCCATACGTATCCCTCTCCTACCAACGTCTTCACCACACTGACACTCCTCTCTTCCAAAAGTCTTCCCTTGCGGCGCCAACATAAAAGTACGTGTTTTGCTGGCGGGGAAAGTGCCAAGGATGTGGATGGGCCACCAAACTACTAAGGACGGTCATCAGCCCTGGAATCCGTCTACATGGCTATAATGACTGGTCCTAACTATGAGAAAAGAAATAAATGGGACAGCCTTCATTAAAAAACAACAACAGCAAATACCATTTCTACTTCCTGATGCCCCAGTTTTTATGTCCAGGTCAGTTTTCTCCCATGAACACTAGACTCATATATCCAGCGCCCTCCTCGGCATCTCCGCTGGGATGCCTACAAGGCTCTTCAAACGTTATGCTCAGTTTTGGAGACAATTAGGGGAGTTTGAATATGGACTAGGCATTATATTAAAAAAAAAAAATTCATTCACTTGGAAAGGTGGGGATCTTTAACTGATAAAAGCGAGTTACAAAGCAGCTGTGCTGTGATTTCATTTTGGTTAAAAAGTCACATATGAATACACAGTCAATGAAAAAGACAGGAAAGGATATACACTAAGGTGTTAGTAGTGGCAACCTCTGGATGGTAGAAAATGGTGTTTTTCTTTTCTTTTATGTCTATATTTTCTAACTTTCTTCAATGCACATATATGCTGTTTTTATAATAATAAAAGGCTATTTTAACATTAAAAGAAGACATGTCTAGAACAGAATGCCTGGTCTTTCCTCACACCTCCTCCTCCTCCAGCCTTCCCATCTCAGAGAGCGGCTACTCCATCCTCCCAGCGGCTCAGGCCAGAAACCTTGCCTTTACCTCCCACACCTCTCTCTCTCTCTCTCTCTCTCTCTCTGTCTCTCTGTCTCTCTGTCTCTCTGTCTCTCTCTCTCTGTCTCTCTCTCTGTCTCTCTGTCTCTCTGTCTCTCTCTCTCTCTCTGTCTCTCACATCCCACACCCGTGGCCTACCTTTAAAAGATACCTAGAATCTGATCATTACTCACTACCTCCACCATTATGGGCAAAGAGCTGCGTGGGAAACGCATGGAATAAATATACCCGGCCAAAGAACATCTGAAATGATGCTCAATTTCACTGAGTGTCAAACACATGCTAATTAAACTCGGAGGAGTCATTTCTGCCCATTGGGTGGGCAAAGATTCCTAAGAATAATGACACCCAGGGTCAGCAAGTGGGGGAGAAATCGGCACTCTCATACACAGCAGACGGTGCTGTGTAGAGGTCCCCTTAGAGGCAGCAACCCAGAGTGCCCTGAGGGTTTGGTAGTAAGAGCTCCCTCTGGCCTCTCTGGGCAGTGCCTTTGCTAGACCTGGGCAAGAAGCTGAAGGTGCCCCAGGACTTGATGCTGGAAGAGCTATCACTGCGTAACAACCGAGGATCCCTCCTCTTCCATAAGAGACAGCGCCGCGTGCAGAAATTCACCTTTGAGTTTGCATCCAGCCCGCGTGCGGTGAGTAAGCCTCCATTGTGTTCACAGGGAAACTGAGGGCCAGAGAGGGCCAATCGTTAGCCTAGAGCCAAACAATGAGCCAGATAGGACCTCTGCCCTCTATGGGGGGGTCCCTCAAGTTCCAGCTGGGGACGGCTGTGATATCGCCATCAGATTGACCTCTGCCTTGCTAGGTGATCCTAGAAAAGGGTTAGCTCTTTAGGCACCTTTCCCCAGATACAATACATAAAGTGGATTGGACAGGATGACCCATGGAGTGAAGGGACTCTGGCTCCTACAAAAAGTGCAGAAGAATAGTCAGGTGCTCTGGGCTGAATTTGCAGCAAGTAGGATTTAGATTAGACTTGAGCTTGATCTAAGATGGAAAATGCAGAATGCCGTCCTCTTCTTCCCACTGGAAGAAGGCAAAGGCCACGAGACAGTCAGCTGGTAGAGAAAGAAGGCAAGAATGGCTTGTCCTCCAGCTTCAAAAAGGTGGCAGGCAGTTTCAGGTACTTCTAATGAACTCAGGGGCCTTTCATCCTACTCCACTCAATTTCTGGATGAAACAGGAGATGATGAGAGGGATCGATGTGGCAGAATAATAAAAATGACAAAACACCTACCTTTGCTATGTGCTTATGACGGTACTAGCTAAGCAGTTTGCATGCATCCTCTCAGTTAATGATCAGAGAATGATATTATTATCATCATCTTCACTTTACAGAGAAGGAAACTGTGGCTCAGAGAGGTTAAGTATTATATGCCCAGGGTCAATACTATAATAGCAACTAACGTATATAAGAGCACTTCTCTGTTCCAGGGTTTAGCGCTCTATTAACTCATCCTCCCCTCCCCGAAACATCCCTGGGAGGCGGGCTCTAGGATTATGACCTCCCACCACCCCCTGCCTTTTTGTAGTGGAGGGAGAACCCTGGCCTCTTGCCCCGTTGGGCCTTCCTGCAGTTTATTTGCCCCTCGCCTCCCCCCAGCTCGTGGCAGGAAGCGCCAAGGAGAAGGTGACTGGAACAGCGGAACCTGGGACGGTGAGCGTGCACAGAGACCCCGAAGTGGCGGAAGCCTGCGGGAAGGGGCCAGGCAGCTCAGATTCCCCGGTCCACCACCTCTGAGCTCCCGCCCCTGTGCCTAGGTTGCTAACAGCTCTGAGGGGCAGAACTACCACTCTGAGCTCCACATCTTCCCGACCTCAGGGCCTGGGGGCCCTGAGGGTGCCCAGCCCACAGCCGCCCGGCCAGTGAGTGCCCACAGCCCCAGTGCCCTGGCACCAGGTAAGTGGCCTGCCCGCGTCCCAGGACCAGGGGACCGTAGCATGGGCGAGCTCCACGGTGGGGCAGGAAGAGCATCCAGAGAGTGTCCTATATCTCCACCTCCTTCCCAACACACACACACACACACACACACACACACACTCACCCCACTCCAAAGACCCAACACAAGCCCAGAGTAGCGCAGCAATGTGCCAAGGTCACAGAGCGAGTCAGCGTCCGAGGCAAGACTAGAGTCTGCGCCCCAACTCGCAATTCCAGTGCTCCATCCTCCTTGTTTCCAGGGATGGGGAAGGGTCCTCTTTGCTGGAGCAACTTTAGCACCACATTCCACCCCTCCCCCAACTCCCCTTTCCTAGCCCCCCAAAACAGTGTCTGCAGCGGGGCGTGGGGGGCAAGGTTAAAAGGAACCCAGGCGTCCTGCTCTCCCACCTCCCACGTGCCATGCTCCACCCCTAGGCTATGCTGAGCCACTGAAGGGCGTCCCTCCCGAGAAGTTCAACCACACGGCCATCCCCAAGGGCTACAGCTGCCCGTGGAAGGAGTTCGTCAGCTACCGGGACGACCTGGGCGAAGGCGGAAGTCACACCGACAGCCTGTTGGAGTATCGAAATTTCAACACGTAAGAGCAGGCGGGCTGCTTGGGGAAAGACCTGGAGGGAGGATGCACTGGAGCCAGTCACAACCACGGCAGCAGCTGCATCTCCTGAGCACTTGCTACATGCCAGGCTCTACCCCCAACGCCGTATATACATTTATTGAGCCCCTGCTAAAACTCAGTAGAGCTCTTGCCTTAACACAACTAACTAGTGCTCAATAAATGTATAGGGAGTAAATGGGTGAATGTGGCACACATCTTGCTGGATACTCCTCCACAACAGGGTGGGGCAGGTGCTACAGTTTTTCCTATTCTGCTGGAGAAGAGGATTATCAACAATCTGCCCAAAATCACAAAGCAAGGAAGCAGTGGCAGGGCTGGGATTCAAGTCTGGTTTTGTCTGACTCCGGAGTCCAGTTGCTTATTCTCCATCACTGCTGTGTGCCATCTGCTTGATGGACATCAAGGTGCGAGTCCTTCCCTGGGTGGGGGCCCCAGATCTCACCAGTCCTAGGCCAGCTCAGCGTTTTCCTCACTTTCATCAGTGGTCTGGAAGAGGCCTAGAAAGTGATCTTGAGGCTGTACCACTGTGGGGAGTGGCAGTGAAATGTTGGACACCAGAGGTGAGAGCCACAAAGGAGTGGCGCATAGTGTTTAGCACGTGGGCCCTCGACAAGGGCTTAATGCAATCTCCACCCCTGGCTGTGTGACCTTGGGCAAGTGGCTTAACCTCGCTGGGCCTCCCTTTCCCCACCTGTAAAATGAGACTGTTATAGTACCTGCTTCATAAGATGGTCGTGAGGATGGCATGAGAGGCCTTAGGCAAAATTTCTGGCAAGTGATAAGCTCTCAATAAATGGTAGCTGCCATTATTATTATTATTATTATTATTATTATTACTTACAGGTTGAAATGATGGCTGAAAAAGCCAACAGGGGAGAACTTAAAAGGGATAGATTTAACATCCTGCCCTGGGGGCCTGAAAACAAATCACAGCAGTCAGGACAGGAGCTTGGCAGGAAGGAAGGCTTTGGGCTGGGGGATGCATTTCAACTGCATTTCAGTTGGCTTCCTTACTCTGCTGCTATTTGTGAAAAATGCTCCTCTGGCTTGGGCTGGATTAAGTGAGAAAGTGGAGGGTCCACAGAGAGGAGGCCACAGTCCAGCTCTTCTGGCACCTGCTCAGACCACACGTGGAGACTGTGTCTGTCTTGCTAGGCCTGGAGACCAAGCCCTCTGAGGAAGGGCTGAAGGAACTGGGGGTGATGGGCCTTGAGAAGAGACTGCTCAGGAGGGATGTGACTGCCCTCAAACAGCTGAGAGCCAGGCAGGACCATGATGGGAAGAATGGGCCCAACAGGCCTCATGTGAATCACAAGCCACTGGCAGACATTTTGGGGTTTCCTGCCAGGCAGGACTGTGCTGTTTCTCCTCCTGGGGCCCTCAGACCCTGCCTGTCCAGCTATTTAAAACCCTCAGCTGACATTCAGTGCTAGCAGCCAGCTTCCAGGCTGGCCATTGCAGGTCGCAGCCCCATCCATTTCATGCCTCAGCTCTGACAGGCTGAGGCATGTTCCCACCAAAATGAGGAGGGTCTTAGGGACCCCTGAGCCCAGACCCCTCCTGGGACAGAAGAGGCAACTGAGGCAGAGAGAGAAGGAACTGTAGCGTTGGTGGCCAAGCTGTGCTCAGGATCCAGGACTCTGGGCTCCTGATCAAGGGCCCAACGGTGAGGCCTGCTTGACTTGGAAACAGCCCAGCCTGTTCCTGCGGGGCCTGGCTGTTGCCATCGCAGCTGTGGTGGTCCAGGCAGAAACACTGTCCTGGCTGGAACCCAGGCCCTGGCCTTGCCTTTTTACCCCAGAGCAGGCGTTCCCCTCTCTCCATTGGTCCCAGGCTGCAGGGAAAACACTACATGAGCAATGCTTTTTATTCTCTTAAAATTAAAAAATAGTTTGAAAATCATGTATTTATATTATCTTTAAAGAAAACCCTAGGCGACTTCAAATAAAGGTAGGGCCCCTTTGTTCCCCATCCTCCAATCCCAGCTCTCTTCCCAAAGGTAACACTGTTGTCAGGTTGGTATGTATGTTTTCAGAACATTCTCTACAAGAGAATATTCTCTACAAGCAGCTACATACCTATGGGGATGTAGCATTGTTTGGTGTGCATGTGTGTGTGTGTGTTTTGCTACTTTGTATTTCATCCTGTAACTTGCTTGCTTTTTTCACTCAACGTTATTATGCTTTTGCAGTCTCCTCTTTCTAATACCTATATCTCTTTTCATTCCTTTTAAGTTGCTATATAGTACTCTGCCATGTGAATATACTATATTTATCTTATCCATTCCTCTGCCAGTGGGCATATGGCTTGTTTCTGGGCTGTCACTAATCGCTGCTCATACCTGCTTCCTTGTGCATGCACTTCCCTAAGCCATATGCTTACAGGTAGAGTTGCTGGTTGACAGAATTTGCACATTTTCAGGTTTAAAAGATCCTGCCACATTGCCCTCTAAGGGAGCGACACCAATTTACTCTCCAACCAGCAGTATATGAGTGAGACTTCGCCCCACCGCCTCACTAACTTTGCCCCATTACCAAATCATTTATCCTTGCCAGTCTTATGAGTGAGAAATGGCATGTCTCTGTGGTAATCTGTAGTCTCTGATTCTCAGTGTTCTTTCTAACCCTCCTTCCTCTCTCCAGTCTTGATATATTGTTTTAAGGGGAGATGACAAGAGGAGGGAAAAACTCTATTCCAATTCTACTCCCTTCT
The DNA here is from genome assembly GCF_028023285.1 of Balaenoptera ricei. Lineage (NCBI taxonomy): Eukaryota > Metazoa > Chordata > Mammalia > Artiodactyla > Balaenopteridae > Balaenoptera > Balaenoptera ricei. The sequence goes on from NC_082641.1 coordinate 127,785,253, forward strand.
AGACCTTCCTTAACAGGAACGTAGAGTTTTGCCAGGACAAGCCAGTTCTCACTGAAAACCTCACTCCTATTTCAAAGCAAGAAGCCATCCCCACTAGGGGCAGATTTGAGAATGGGCAGAGCTGGAGAAACCTGTTAAAGACAGTACAGAACCTTGCTGAGTAGCAGGGAAACTGAGGCCCAGAGAGAGGAGGGGAGGGGGCTGCACGTGGTGACCCACAGGTCTGTTCTGCCACCCTTTCCCACACTGCCTTCCTCTCCTGCTGCTCTTCTCTCCCCAGGACACCAGTGCCCTTTGGAGGACGCCTGGTGGGGGAAACCATTTCGAGGGCAGGCACCCTCTTCGTCCCGGAGCTCACCAGTGGCTTGGAACTCCTCCGCCTCAGACCCAGCTTCAACAGAGTGGCCCAGGGCTGGGTCTGCAACCTCCCAGAGTCTGAGGAGCTGTAGCCCCAGCCCCTTCAATTCCCCCATCGCAGAGGGCGGGTAACACCTGGAGCCAAGACTTGTGGACAGCACTTCACAGTTTACGAAGGGCCATCACACACAAATGGCCTCCAAGGTCACAAAGTTCAGCAGTTCCCAAATGTGGTGTGCTTCAAAATTACCTGGAGGTGTTTTAATACAGATTTCTGGCCTGTCCCAAACCTGCAGCATCAGAATCTCCTGAGTGGAGGGTCTCTATTAGTAACTAGTACTCCCAGCTGATTCCAGGAAAACTCGTCCCCGGTTTGTATCTTTAGGAATTCAAACCACCAATGAGTTCACGTCCAAGCCTCCACTCTTTCCTGCTCCTGTAGTCTAGCTTACACTGCCCCAATGACAGGGAGCTCACTAGCCGCCTATTTACCTGTGAATCACTCTGATAATTAGATTTTCCTTTTACTGAGACACAGATGGTCTTTATTTATGCTGTTAAGATTTACTAAGCAGCAACTGTGTGCTAGCCGCTGTGCCAGCTCCAGGGAGAGGGTGTGCTAAGTAAGCCCAGGCCCTAGCCTAGGGAGGAAAACACAGTAGAGAAGACAGATTTGTAAAGCAGGAAGTCATCTTAATTTTCCCTAAAGCACGCTAATTGACAACTGAGGAACAAAGGGCCAGTGAAGCAGAGGAGGGGTTCTCTAACCCTGGGTGTGGGGTGGGATTCTGGGAAGCTTCCCAGAGGATTCGAGTGGGGCCTCAGAGGAGTGACAGTCCAACAAGGGAAGGGGGCGTGATGGGGAGAGTGTGATGGGGAGGGCATTCCTGGCAAGCGCACAGCGAGTGCAAAGGTGCAGAACTGTCATGGGGGCAGGTGTTGTGGAGAAGGGAGATGGCAATGTCAGAGGAGTTGGTGACTCCTCAGGGGGCCAGAGTGGGGTGGGCTGCACTAAGGAGATGGGGAGGTTCTTAGGCTGGAGAGCGAGGGGTCTCGCTGGTTGCTGTGTGGAGCACAGACTGGAGAGGAGTACAGCTGGACGCCAGGATCCTTGAAGGAACAAGGCCTGGACTAGGGAGGCGGCCATGGGGTCAGAAAGAAGGGGCAGTGCTCGGCACCTCACAGGACAGGTGCAGAGTAGGGTGCTTACAAGGACGACTCCTTTCCAGCCCCTTCCACTCACCGTTTAGAGCAGGCGCCAGGGTGGATCTTGTCCTAGTCCCCACTGGGCGTTTTCCGGCCTGTATGCTGGCTCGTTAGGAAGAGAAGGGAAAGGAACGCCTCACTGCAGGTGGTGGTGATGATGATGATTATGGCTGCTTTTTATTGGGTGCCTCAGTGCTTGGGCTGGTAGTAGGTTCTCTCCATATCCCATTTCTAATTTTCAGTACAACCTTGAGACAAAGGTATTGTCCCGTTTTACAGATGTGGATATCCAGGCTCAAAAGGGGGAAGTGACTTGTCCAGGGACAAGTGGGCATCTGTCCGATTCCAGTGGATGTTTCCTATCACCCCACTGGGCGGCCAAGCCCATTCACTCTGGAATCACCTAGTCATGGTGCCCTGCTTTAGAGTTTAGAGGTCAAGAGTACAGGCTGGGGGTCAGACTGGATGGGGTGGGTTCTAATGCCACTGCTGGCTGTGGGAACTCAAGTCATTTCTCACCTGTGGGCCTCTAATTCTCCACCTGTAAGATGAGGACGAGAGTAGAAGCCCCTGCATAAAGTTTTGTGGGCATAGTGACGGACACATACCTAATAAGCACTCAATCATTATCAGATTCCATGCAGCTACTACTCTTGGCTGGTAAGATGTTCCTGCAGTGAGTGCACCTTGAGAAGCAGGCTCATGGAAATGTCACTGTGGGTCAGTAAAGCTGAAACCTGAAGGAAAGCCTCTGATCACTGCAGGGCTCTGTTGGACATGACTCACCTCCTTCCCCGCTGCTTCCCTCTGTCTCCGCCCTGGCGCCCTCTCCTGGGGAGATGAGAAGGCCGGGAATCTAGCTGGTTCCCAGGTGCACGGGATAGTGGTTGCATTTTCCTTTTGCTCTGGAGTTTCACTCTGCCCCACACAGTTTCAAGGGGCCAACAGCTGACTCAGATTTGCTTGCAGTTGATGTGTTGGCTTGAATTTGGGAGCTGCCATTTAAAGTCATGTTTCCGAGAGCTGAAAGCCAACCATTAGAGTGTCTGAAACACAGAAGAGAGGATTTGGTCCGCCTTAGGTTGGCTCTGCTGCGCTCTGCGGGTAACGGCAGCCACCAGGGACAGAAGAGGAGAGACTGGTAAGGAGCCTGCTGCACCCCAAAGTAAATTCTCATTCCTTCCTTATTCTGATGTGACTTTTGCTGATGTTGTTTAAAAAAAAAAAAAAAAAAAAAGCCTACTGTAAAAATAAATAAATGAAGAAGTAAAATGTGAAGGTATCTGCCCACATAGCTCCTCCCATGCACATACATAGACCTTCCCACTCTCCTGCATTCTGCCCCATTCCCGTATACCAGAGGTAACCAGTGGTAATAGTTTGGTCGCTCTAGAATTCTAGACTTATTTGAATAAACATTTACATGTATATAGATGCATAAATACAAAGATACGTCTTTCTTTTAATGGGATCATACAGTATTTGTTGTTCTGTATTTTGCTTCTTTATTCAACAAGTAAAATTTTGATCCTGAAAAAGCAAGTCATTAGCCATTCATGTAATTTGGGGGCCTAGTAGGCCCTTCATATAAACTCTATGCTTTGGCCTGTTTTTGTTCTTTACATGAATGAAATCAGACCGTGACATGGAAATGAAAAGGGCTGAGAATAGCCCAAACATTGGGAAACCTGACACTAGACATGGCAGCAGTGAACATGAATGAACTACAGTTACATACAACAATATGGATGCATCTCAGAAACAAAATGGTGAGCAAAGGAAGGCACATATACAAACATATGTTTACTGATGCAAGGAAGTGTTGAATATAAAAGTCAGGATGGTGGTGCTTTGGAGGAAGAAAGGTTTGTGATTGTGAAGGGACTTAATAAAATGCTTCTGGGGAAAGCTGGACAATTTCTATTTCTAGATCTGCGTGATTGTTACACAGATATTCATTTTAAAATATTTAATTTAGTTGTGCTTCTGTGTTTATGCACTTTTTCTGTACATGAGTTACATTTTACCAAGACAATCCCTCCTTTTAAAAAAGTTAATGGGGGACTTCCCTGGTGGTACAGTGGTTAAGAATCCGCCTGCCAATGCAGGGGACACAGGTTCGATCCCTGGTCTGGGAAGACCGAACATGCCATGGAGCAACTAAGCCCGTGCGCCACCACTACTGAGACTGCACTCTAGAGCTTGAGAGCCACAACTGCTGAGCCCATGTGCCACAACTGCTGAGGCCCACGTGCTTGGAGCCTGTGCTCCGCAACAAGAGTAGCCACCACAATGAGAAGCCCACTCACCATAACGAAGAGTAGCCCCCCTCTCCGCAACTGGAGAAGGCCCGCGTGCAGCAACGAAGACCCAACACAGCCAAAAATAAACAAATGAATACATTTTTTTTTTAAGTATACAAATAACAGGGACTTCCCTAGTGGCACAGTGGTTGGGAATCTGCCTGCCAATGCAGGGGACACGAGTTCGATCCCTGGTGCAGGAAGATCCCACATACCGCAGAGCAGCTAAGCCCGTGCGCCACAACTACTGAGCCTGCACTCTAGAGCCCGCGAGCCACGACTACTGAAGCCTGTGCGCCTAGAGCCTGTGCTCCACAACAAGAGAAGCAACCGCAATGAGAAGCCCGCGCACTGCAACGAAGAGCAGCCCCCGCTCGCCGCAACTAGCCCCACACACAGCAACAGACCCAATGCAGCCAAAAATAAATAAAAAATAAATAAATTTATTTTTAAAAAAGTATACAAATAACAAATGCTGGAGAGGGTGTGGAGAAAAGGGAACCCTCCTACACTATTGGTGGGAATATAAGTTGGTGCAGTCACTGTGGAGAACAGTATGGAGGTTCCTCAGAAAACTAAAACTAGAGTTACCAAATGATCCAGCAATCCCACTCCTGAGCATATATCTGGACAGAACTGTAATTCAAAAAGATACATACACCCCAATGTTCATAGCAGCTCTATTCACAGAAGCCAAGACATGGGAACAACCTAAATGTCCATTGACAGACGAATGGATAAAGAAGATGTAGAATACTACTCAGCCATAAAAGAGTGAAATAATGCCATGTGCAGCAATATGGATGCAACTAGAGATTATCATACTAAGTGAAGTAAGTCAGAAAGAGAAAGACAAATACTCTATGATATCACTTGTATGTGGAATCTAAAATGACACAAATGAACTTATCTACGAAACAGAAACAGACTCACAGACGTAGAGAACATACCTGTAGTTACCAAGGTTGGGGGGGGGGATGGACTGGGAGTTTGGGGTTAGTGGATGTAAACTATTACATATAGAATGGATAAATAACAAGGTCCTACTGTACAGCACAGGGAACTATATTCAATATCCTTGGATAAACCATAATGGAAAAGAATATAAAAAAGAATGTATATATGTATATAACTGAGTCACTTTGCTGTACATCAGAAATTAACACATTATAAATCAACTATACTTGAATAAAAATAAATTTAAAAAATCACCATTACTCAGTACAAAAATGGGTTTCTGCTTTTTTTGTGTGATCAGATCTGATTACACCTTTTATGAGAGTAACACTAGCTGCTGTTACAGACAGATTCCCAAGTCTCAATGGCTTACTATAACAAAAATTCCTCTTGTCACAATGCTCTCCTTGAAGCAGTGATAAAGTAACCCAGGCTCCTTCCATTGTGTGACTCTGCCGTCTTCCAGGGATCATCCTCCTGTGCATTCAGCCAGCAGATGGGGAAAAAGCTCATAGGACTGGATGGGTGAGATGTTTTTTACAGAGGCCTGGGAATGGCAAAGTTTACTTTTCGCCAAGTGTACCCCTGGCTGTACACCCTAGAGAAGGAAATGGAGTTTGGTAAGCACCTAAGAGTTTTTGCCAAAAGCTAATTCCTCATAATTCTGATTTCCATAAGAAAGACTAATCAAGCATCTATTCTATACTTCAATTTATGTTGGTTTATGCTTTAAAAAAAAATACACATCCACAGCCAGGTAGTGCACAGAATTTAGAATCTCTTTCTCAAAAAGGCAAGAATACGCAAATTGGATAGTCATATTTACGCGTGTATATAAATATGTACAGATATAATTGAATTTGGCAATTATTAAAACACTATGTTTCACATTATTCACAAATTGGCTAAAAACCTCTCACCTGCTCAAAAGTAAAAAACCCTACCCAAAAGGGTGTCAAAATACTTGGAAGTACCCCTACATTGCTTCACATCCGATATTACTAGAATTAAAATCAAAATTTCTAAGTGCTTCTAGATTAATTTTAGATCTTAAAAAAAACAAGGCAAGATAAAGTCCTCTCGAAGAAAACAACAAAAATTCTCCAGAGAAGCTAAGATAGGGTAATAAGGGGTATACCCATTCTGTAAGTACGTATTTTAGATAAAAATGACATGGGAATTGGCTTCTGGTAAAATGCACTTGCAGATAAATTTTTCCTGTTTCCTTTTAAAATGACTTGTATAATAACTAGGACAACTTTTTAAAGCTACCATGTATCAACAACCACATGACAGGCTCTGTGCTGTGCCTTCTGTGTATTCCTATTTCAAGCCCACAACTAACCTTTGACATAAGTACTAAAAAGGCCTGGTTCTTTTAGAATGGATAGAGATCAGAATCAAAACAGTCTAAAACAAAAACATATTTATCTGTAACTTGTTTCTAACTCCCACTGACCTCAAGTTCAGCTACCAAGGATAAAGAAAACAGAAATAAACCTATGACAACATTTAGAAAATTGACCCGTTTTAATTTTTTAAAAACAAAACCACAACATCAATTTTTTTTTTTTTTTTTGCCATCTACAATTCAGTTATATCCAAATATTCTAAGACCAGAGTCCCCTGCCCAGAAGCAGGGAATTAAAATGAGACGCTGAAGTCACACAAAGGTGAATGCTGAAGATCAAAGTTCCAGCTATAGGTCACAAGTCTTCCATTCAAACACACTCTAATTCTTTTCCTTTCACAGTTTGTTCAAGTGTTTTACTGGAAGTTCTTTAAAATAATTTCATCCTAGACACCAGGTTTCTTCAATGATACACAGCCCCATGACATCTGTGTTTCCATCTGATTGACAGGAATAAAAAGTAATTTTTATCTTTGTCTTTTTTTGGTAGCATAAAGAAGTAAAACTATCAGCCAGATTCCTTTAGTAATAAATGAGGAGAGATGAGAAAAGACCTGGGCTGTGCTGGCTGCTGGTTTCTACTTGTCTTTCTGAGTGTGACTTTAGAAGCATTAAATCACACTCTTGCCACTACAATGATTAGTACTAGTAATCTTTTTTTAGATGATAAAAAGGAAGATATCCAATGGACATAAAAATGGTCAAAGTTGTTTGTTTTTTTACTGCAGGTCAACTTTTTCCCCCCAGAAAAGATACAAAATGAACATTTAATTGGGATGGTAACTCCACTGGACATTCCAATTTACCCAGTTGCTTGTTCCCCATACAGGTAAGGGGAAGAGGCATTAAGCTTTATTAGTAATGTTATAGCAGTAACCAGATGTGTTAATGGCAGCTTATTTCAGGTCCATCAATCCTTTGAGCACATGTAGGAAAGCACGGCTGTTGTTCTCCAACTGCCCACATCTGAACACATTCCGTTATCATGGAAAGTACAAAGGAAGGAAAAATATATTTATTCCAAGATTCATTTACTGGGATTTTTAAGCGCCCTCTCTTCCGTAGATCCCTAGAGTGGTGATAATGTGCTAGGGGCTGCTGTGTTTCCCGGCATGAGCTCCCATCCTCTGAGGGTCCTGAGAAGGATAGTGGATTGGTCCTGGAGCCCTCATGAAAGGAGGGGGTGGTCCCATTGGGTGGAACATGTGTGGCCCAAAACCTACAGATAGGAGAGAAAAATCTGTTAGGTTTGCAGTTCTCTTGACAACCTTTCAAACCCTGAATTTTCTAAGGTCAATACCACCTACACATAAATCAAATTGACATGGGGCTTCAGAAAATGTCAGTTCACAAGACTTGCTTAGGAATGTCTACCTGCTGACTTCCTTGGTTTTAGAAACCTTCCCCCTCAAGATGGCTTAAAAAAAAAAAACTCCACACGTCTCAGGTATTGCTAGTATGTCATCTGAGCCTCTGCTATCTATCAAACATGCCAAGCCTATCAGACAGGATTTGATCAGAATTTGGGAGGTGAGGGAGAAAACAGGCTGATGGCAAGACCCTGTCATCATTAACCTCAATGCTTTATACTCGAGTGAAGGGTGTTCAGAAACCAGGACTTTCTCCAGAGAGTATGGGAACTCTGCCCGGGAGAACCGGCTGCTTGTGATTTACTTACACTGCTCATGCTGGCATTGACAGTGCTATAAAGAGCAGTGCTATACAAAGTGCTAGTCCCTGAACTGTTTATTACTTGCCATGAACAAGGTAAAGAGCTTGAGCCAAAATGTAACTTCATTACATGACCAAGTGCATTGTTTAGCTCATCTGACAATTTTTTGGTAACACGACTTTCTTGACGAATTTACATTTTGGTGCAAACTCCTTACCTCGTTGCAGGCAGGTAGTAAAGGCTTTACGAGCTAACACACACCCACAGCCTACAGGACTTCGCCAGGGTTTCCCGATTTCCTCAGAAGGAAGCTGAAGTTACCTGGGGGTGGGGGCGGGGCAATACCAGGTGGGGGTGGCAGGGCGATGTTAACCACGGCTGGAGGACCGCTCGGGGGTAGGTTGAAGTAGTTGGCTGAGGCCTCTTCTTCTGCGGCAGGAGGAGGAGGAAGAGCTAAAGAAGAGAAACAGCTAGTTAGAGCAGAGGACAACCGTGCAACAGCGTTTCCACTGCCTTGAAATCCTGGGAGGTCCTGCTGGGAGAACACAGCTGCTGGGAGCCAGAGACCTGGGTCTCTTCTAACATCCGTGGGACACAAGGGCAGTGTGAGCAACTGAAGTTAGCAAGCTACCAGGTAGGCAGAAAGTCTGCACTCACCTCCTGGTAGCCCTGGAACGGGCTCTAGCTTGATTCCAGAGTCTGTGGTTCCGTCCTTCTCCTTTTCTTTTCCTCTGGCTGCTTGGGACCTGGGAGACACAGACCCTTACGCCATCAGCACACGGTCCCACCTTCTCTCACACCTCTGCTTCTCATGCTTCCTAGTCAAACGGAGTTCCTTCACTCCTTGCCTCCTCTTCAGCACACACTCTTTTCCCATAAATGCCACAGTGCACAGAGGATAAGAGCAAAGGTTTTGAAGCCAGAAAGACTTGGGTTCAAAATTCACTAGAACTGCTGTAGGGGCTGGAGGAGGCAACACCCATGCGCTGAGCCCAGTGCTCAGGAAGCACTCCGTGAGGACTGCTGCTGCTGCTGCTGTGAAAGGTCTCCCTGGCTCCAAGCCAGAAACACCTTCCACCTCTGAATGTCCAGGGCATTTTACCTGTGTCTCTCTTATGCAATCACCACTTTCAAACTTATGTTAGCTATTCTTCTTCACTAGACAGTTGGCCTATAGAGGACAGAATCTAGGTCTAATTCTTGTGTAAACTCGCATGCCACCTTTCATGCCCTGGCATTACCCTTGGCCTATAACGGCTGGTCACAAAACACATGAACCTTCAAAGGATCAGATCACTACACCAAAACCCTGAATAAATTTCCAAAGTAGCATCTTCCTAATATCCACAGGAATGGAGTGCCAGACAGAATGAAAAATTCTTTTTAAAGGTCCTATTGATTTAAGCTAACTAGTCCCCAGATAATGAAAAGGTTCTTGAAAATCTCAATAATGGTATTTTAATACAGTCTAATGCTCACCTTCCCCATTTCACGTTGAGCCTGCGGCCATTGACGATCAACTTGTTAAAGGACTTCTCAGCAGCCACTTCTGCAGCCTGCCTTGTGGCAAACTGGATGAAAGCACACTGCTGTCTCTGCACAACAGTGATTGTTCGGATCTCTCCAAACTGGTAGAAGTGATTTCTGAAGGGATACAGGTAGAGAAAAACGGAGTTAATAACATAGACATTCCCAGGAAGTTGAATATGGATTATTAACTCTTTAACTGATTCACCACAAGGCAGGTGGCCCCATGGTGATCTGCCTAATTACCTGCAGGTGGTTCCCCCCATACCTTACACCCTATTGTGGGTGCTGTGTATTGAGGAAGGGAAAGAAAAATAATGAGTAAATAAAGGCTATCAAACATCTCAGTGTTTTTCCCATGGAGGAAAAGGGGCTCCAGAAGGTTCCCTAAAGACCTTAAACCCTAGATAAGGGGTTGGCAAACTACAGGCCCCATGGCTGATGAGCCAAGAACGTTTTAAAAAAAATTTTTTTTTAAGGTTGTAAAAAAGAAGAGAAAGAGCAGGTGGGAAAAAGTCTGCCACCCCCTGGGGACACTCTAGTTCACTTAGGGTTTAATGCAGACAAGTTACCAAGGGCAGGTTGTACACCTATAAGAGTTTCTTCTCCCCTCTCTCTCTTTGCAAGAGGCAATTTCCATCAGTATCTGCCCAGATGTTTCATCTAGCCATGCAAAATACAAGCCAAGAATAACACAAATTTACCAAATACCAATCTCTTTAAAAAGCCAACAAGTTAAACCACAAGGTTTTGTAATTGCAAAGCTCTCCCTCCCCTACAAAATTAATCATACTTGGATATGTGCCATCTTTAGAAATTCTAATGGCTATTAGGCCAAACAGAAGCTCATGTAATTAATACCCTACAGAAGCATGGAATAAGCACTGTTGAGGAACATTATGTGGCATCATAAAGGACAACTTTATAAAAATTCCAGTCAGCATGACACTTACTAACTCTAGAGCAACTAAAGAAAAATGTACCATATACAGAATTATCATGTTTTCCCATGTTTTTGCCAAAAAAAAAAAAAAAAAAAAATTCTAGGGCTGGTGAAAGCAAAAATAACTCATAAAATTATATTCACAAACCTTAGATCTGTCTCAGTAATGGTATCGCCCAGACCACCAACATACAGTGTGGTGATAGTCTTGTCCTCTGGTGGGTCCAGACGAGGCATTGTTGATGCCCGCTTTAAAAGTTTATCTGCCACAGGGTCATTGATTCCATAATATCGGTCTTTAATATTCTGATCAGCAAGGGGGTCATCCGGATCTGTTGGCTTCTCATGTCTATGGTTCAGGAAAGAACAATGCATAAAGGTGAAACAAGGGAAAAATTTTATAGATACCACCCAACAGGAGCTACAAAAGTCCCCATTTGATCTAGAAACCATGGCCGTACCAAAACATAACTATTAAAACAGAGCTAATATCAAGGGATTTACTGTATCACACAAGGACTTGCTAGCCTCCGAAAAGCCACTTAAACGGCCACAGCGTGGCAGAGTTTCCTTATAAAGATGTTTTTGGCACAATCCACTCCAAAACAAAAGGCAACCACATCATGATTACCCTCCTCTAGGTCAAGGGTTCTTAATGTGTCTGAGGTCTTGCATTCCACTCAGTGTCTTATTAAATCTATGGACCCAACCCCAGAAAAAAACATAGCTAACTTTTTGTTGGGTGTAGGCTTCACCAACCCCAACGTAAGAACTCCTAATCCAGATGCCTGGCAGTCTTGACTCAAACACACTTACACATTCTTTAGAAGTCTGGTCTTAATCTGATTTCAACTATATACTGAGATTCAAGCCAATCATACCATGATGGCAAAGACTTACATCTTAGGCAGAAACTTTTGAGGTCAACATTGATATTTTATGGCAGAGCAATTTAGTTTCCCAAGGCTTGGTTGTAAGTAAAAGTTCCATTATAAGTAAACACAATTTAATCAAGCTCTAGTCCTAAGATATAAGACATATGACACTAGTTGTGTAAACTTTTACATTTTAAAGCCGAAATAGTTTAAGCTAGCACCTCCCCCTTCTTAGATGACTAATCATCTGAAAGCAAAAACTGAAAAAGCAGTTCAGCTCTTGCCTGTATGGACACTCCTCTCCTCTCTTACATTCTCCTTTCACCCAGAAGGAGCAAATGTGGGGTCGATTTCTTTTGTAGTAGGGTGTGGTCCGGGCCAGTTTGAGCAGCATGTCACTGGTGGATGTGGCCTTCCCCAACATGCCAACTGGCCGTGTTCCATCAGAGTTAGAAATCTATAAAGGAATGACACATTCAAAAGATAAATTACACAGGTTGTATCAATCCCCCAGGATTCATTCATTCTTTCAAATATAAAACTACATCAAGCAAGTGGCAACATACTTCTCGCTCCATATTCTGTGTGTAGTATTCTTTGTTGACATCGGACTTTGGCATGTCATCCTTAAAAGACAATCCTGCGTCACGAACCTGGATGGGCAAGCCTAGAACAAAGGAAAGGAGGAAAAAACTCAAAATAATTTTAAACCATATCCAAACTGAATCTGTAGACAGCATACATCATTCTTCCTTTCTCTACTTTCTTAGTTGGTACCAGAGGCTTTATTTTAATTCAAAATCTTTAGCACCATCAGGCCAATACTACTACAGAGCATTCTAAGAAATTATCCAAATTCCTGAGTCTTCATGAAATTTCATGAAATGAATGTTTTAGGAAATCTTTTAGATGAACAAACTTTTACTATAGTTAGATTTGACCTACAATGAATAATGCATCTAGCTTTTACTATGCCATAATTTATTTAAAACAAATACAAAAAATGGATTATTTTTAGGCTTGTCCTACACATCCTCTGGATAGTCACAGTCATGTAAGCGTCATTGTATTCCAGAATCAGAACACCCCCTCAACAAACATACAAATAATATTAAACAATATGTGACCAGGACTCTGATTAGCAGAGTCAACTTTCTGAACTTAACATAGATAAACTTGTATTTTCCTTTTCCCTTTTATTTTACTGTATAGTAGACACTTTTGTTGAAAGAATATTTTTCTCATAAATAAAAAGTCACCTGCAGTTAAAAAAAAAAAAAATCACTCCCAAAAGCAGTTATGCTGAAACAGTAGCAATATAGTGTATCAGTCCTAACAATATATTTGATACAAAAATCTAGAGCACAATTAGCCAGAACTTTGTCAGGGATTGTGGGAAAAAAAGCTCTGGATTTAGAAAGAAGCCAAAGGCAAAGAAATTACCTATCATAGCAACAATGCCTTTAACTTACCTTGGCTACAAAGGTATACAGAAGGGAGGTTTCGGCCAGTGCTGATCAATTACCAACTTTTCTTTAAGTCCCTACTGTTGTTCAGAACGCTAGAATAAACTAGTATGGTTCTTTTCTTCTTGGGAAAAGCAGAGCACAGCAGACACTCCAAAGTGGGTGAGAACCAGAGAAGGGGTGAGAAGTGGGAGACAAGAAAACTGGTTTGTTGTGTAGAGTAGTTGCACACTTTCAGACCTATGGGACAGGGCAAACATACCATACTCTAGGTCCAAGAGGCAGGTCTGACAGACATTCTTCAATTTACTGCAGGTCTGGCAAACTTCAGTCTTCTTGAAACGCATGCGGACCCCGGGGCACCAGCGAAACACTGTGAATGGCCTGGCACAGATCTGGAACACAAAATAAAGCCACAGAGTGTTAATGGTCCTGATCTGGACAATCAATCCAGGAGATTTAATAAAAGGATCCCTGAATCTAGGGTGTAGAAGGGATCTTAGCAATCATCTAGTCTAAACACCATATGATGTTTCAATCCTTTGCAACACCCTTCCTCAGTAGTTAAAAAATTCACATAGTACAGAAATAAAATACTCAAAAATCAAAGTCCTCCCCACCCTAGAGGTCACCACCATTAATGATATAACCCTTAATCTTTTACGGGGTGAGTAGGGAGTGTCATATACTCCTTTGAGAATCTTATGGTGGCTATGACCTTCCTCCTCAGCTAAAATGCTCATGTGCATAATCATACAACACTTGGTATATACAATCTCAGGGGGTTCAAAGCCCAACCACAGACACCAAGTTAAGAATCCTTACATGAAAGGGCTCATTTTCTTATCCCTACACTAAATAGTTAACAGCCAATGAGTATATAAATGATACATGAATGTCTGTGTAGCACTCACTTTTATAAAGGACTTCATACCTCAGCAAGTGGAAGAGAAAAGGAAAATAAAATTAAATCATTACTCTTTAAACATACTTACTTTGCATTCCTTCCCGTACTTTTCTTTGGTCTGAAATAGAAAAAATAGAAAAGAATGAGTTAGGGAAAGAAGAAAACCTGATGCCTGCTCCTTCTCTAGACAGGACCCAAGAAATTTATCTGGAAATCCCTGGCATCTTGAAGAGAGGAGGAAAAAATGCACCCTTTTGGGGAGGGAGGGGGCGTAAGGGAGGGCTGGGGATATAATCTAGTCACCTACAAGTTATAACCTCTTAAGAATCTTACAGATCTAACACCAGGTAAGTATGTACCTTTCCACAACCGCAACTCTTAGATTCATTTCTGGCTCCGAAGTTCTCTCCCAAGAACCATTTCCTAATGGTTTCCACAGTCCCTAAATGGAGGATGCAGCCATGGCCAGCCCATTTTACAAAGTTTAGTCAGAGTTAACTACTACAGATTCATCCTGTGCTGGTCCCCTGCATATAGTCAACCAATACCTCCAAGACTGATCACAACACAGCCCTAATCTAAGTATTAAATGTTAACTGCTGCTAATTTTACCCTTATTTGTAAGGATAGAGGGTACCTATACTAAACAGATTACAAGGTGCAGAGGCCAAAAGGCACTTGATTAGGAGTCAGGAAACCTAGATTTTTAGTCCTGGTTCTCCTCCTATTTGCTGAGGTCCCTGGAGTCAGAATATCTGAACTTAGATCCCAGCTCCACACCTTACTTGCTATATTGAAAAGACATAAACTCCCTTTGCCTCTGGTTAACAGACCTATCTCCTAGGTAAATGCTCAACGAATATTAGCTATTATCATGACTCTTATATCACAGGACTGTTGCTGAGTTCCAAAGTGAGAGGACAACCATGACAGTCCTTTGCAAATTCGTCGTACTCTTCGGGTTAGTAAAGGGGCATTATTACTTCTTGGCTAAGACAAACACATCACCGACAGTGTGCAAGTACCACAACACTGACAGAACACAGACAGTTAAGTCCCGTTTCACACACGATCACTCACCATTCGGATATATGGGTTTTCTCCAAGACACGTCTGGCACAGAATAGGGAAGTCCTGGTGAAAATGGGAAATCTGGTCGAACGCCAGGCTCCGAAGACCCTGCCATCTCGGCCACAGTGGTGGTGGTGGGGGGCGGGGACGAGGAGCGAGGTTGGGGAACAGGGGGCAGGAACCCGAGGTCCAGCACGGGCCGGGTCGCGGACGGGGTGCTGTCTGCACTTCCGGCAGATGGCGGGAGAAAAGATCCCCTCGAAAAAAGTGGAGGGAGTAGGGATGGAAAGGGGGCTGGTGCCGGACCCTGGCTAAGCCCTCTCCCTCCAAGCCCGCAGGCGGGCCGCCCTTCAGCTTTCAGCCGTGGCCGAGTTAGGCCGCGGTGCTGGCTTCTCCCCGGAATTCCCTCGGCTGCGCCGCAGCCACGTCCCTGCCCGCCCGGTGGAGGCCTGGCTTCGCTGCCTCTTTCCGTCCTCCTCCGGCAGGTATACTCACCGCATCCTCCCAGTTCTGCCTGTTGTAGGTGTTGGAACCCAGAGAGGTCGCCATCTTGAAAGCGTCCGGAGGTAGCCGCAGCTTCCGAGTTGGGAGAGAGGACCGCCACAATCCCGTCAGGCCCCGAGGCTGCCTGCCGGCCGTCGACGTCTGATTTACGCGTCTTGTGCGCCCTTGGGCGGGCCTTGTGCGTCATGACGTCGCCCGCTCAGAATTTCTTCGCCTGATAGTTGGCTTCCTGGTGCTTCTTCAGAGCGGTGACAGCAGGGGATGAAGAATTACGAGTACAACTGGTTTATTTAAACATTTGAGTGAAAGAATAAAGGAACAAGTAATGAATGAGAGGTTGGGATTAAAACAGCGTTGGTCCCCCACTGAGCGCTTATTATGCGAAACGGTGGGGTAACGTCTTGCCGTGACCGTGTATTACTTAATTCCCACAATAAGCCTTCTCTCTGTAGGGTTGCCACATTTAGCAAGGAAAACCCAGAACGTCTAGTTAAATTTGAATTTCAGATAAACAGCGAACCCTATATTAGTTCCAAATATGTTCCAAACATGCTTACACTAAATAATGACTCGTTTTTCTGAAAGTGAAATTTAGCAGGATGTCTTGTACTTTATCTGGCAACCACTACCCTCTAGGCAAGTATTATTGTACCTCTTTTATAGAAGGAAACTGAGGTTTAGAGAGATTAAGTAACTTGCTTCTGGTCGTGTAGCTAGAAAATGGTGAAGCCACAAATCCAAAGACAATAGTACTGTGTTTCCAACTTCTGAAATGAAAAGGGTCCTATGGATCAACACATGTATTGTTACATCGTTTTTGGAACAACTCATAACCACACTGCCGATACTTTATGAATTCCAAGCGTCCTGGTATCACTTTCGTAATTTTTGACATACCCTATCATCAAACTAATACTTTTATTTATGCCACCTTATATCTTAACAATTAGGTTTAAAGCATAATTTGTGTAGAGTAAAATTTTACCCTTTTACTTGAACAATTATGAATTTTTACATATAGTCATACAACTATAGAATAGTTCTATCATCCCCAAAAGTTCCCTTGTGCTGAGTGAATCCACTTCTCCCCATGCTTGGTCCATGGCAACCACTGATCTGTGTTCTGCCCCTATAGTTTTGCCATTTCCAGAATATCATAAATGGAATCCTTTTTGCCTTTTGGGTCTGATTTCTTTCTCTTCGCATATTGTATTTGAAATTCATCCATATTGTTACACGTATCAGTAATTTGTTCCTTTTTATTGCTGAGAATTTCATTGTATGGATGCACCTGGGGTTAAACACACACCGCCCCCCCCAACACACACTTGCCAATTGATGGACATTTGAGTTGTTCCAGATTTTAATGAATATAAATAAAGGCGTAAGCTCATGCAGCTCAATATCAAAAAAACAAACAACCCAATCCAAAAATGGGCAGAAGACCTAAATAGACATTTCTCCAAAGAAGACATACAGATTGCCAACAAACACATGAAAAGATGCTCAGCATCACTAATCATTAGAGAAATGCAAGTCAAAACTACAATGAGGTATCATCTCACACCAGTCAGAATGGACATCATCAAAAAATCTACAAACAATAAATGCTGGAGAGGGTGTGGAGAAAAGGGAACCCTCTTGCACTGCTGGTGGGAATGTAAATTGGTACAGCCACTATGGAGAACAGTATGGAGGTTCCTTAAAAAACTAAAAATAGAACTATCATATAACCCAGCAATCCTACTACTGGGCATATACCCTGAGAAAACCATAATTCAAAGAGTCATGTACCGCAATGTTCATTGCAGCTCTATTTGCAATAGCCAGGACATGGAAGCAACCTAAGTGTCCATCGACAGATGAATGGATAAAGAAGATGTGGCACATATATACAATGGAATATTACTCAGCCATAAAAAGAAACGAAATTGAGTTATTTGTAGTGAGGTGGATGGACCTAGAGTCTGTCATACAGAGTGAAGTAACTCACAAAGAGAAAAACAAATACCGTATGCTAACACATATATATGGAACCTAAAAAAAAAGGTTCTGAAGAACCTAAGGGCAGGACAGGAATAAAGACGCAGACATGGAGAATGGACTTGAGGACACGGGGAGGGGGAAGGGCAAGCTGGGACGAAGTGAGAGAGTGGCATTGACATATACACACTACCAAATGTAAAATAGCTAGCTAGTGGGAAGCAGCCACATAGCACAGGGAGATCAGCTCGGTGCTTTCTGACCACCTAGAGGGGTGGGATAGGGAGGGTGGGAGGGAAACACAGAGGGAGGAGATATGGGGATATATGTATATGTATAGCTGATTCACTTTGTTATAAAGCAGAAACTAACACACCATTGAAAAGTAAGTATACTCCAATAAAGATGTTAAAAAAAATAAAAACAAAAACTAAAAATAAATAAAGGCATTATAAACGTTCACATACAGGTTGTTGTACAGACATAGGTTTTCATTTTGCATGTGTAAATACCTAGGAGTGGGATTACTTGATCATGTGGTATGTTTTTTTCCTGTAAAAGAAAGTGCTTGCGTTTATCTGAGCTTTGTGCGTCTGTGATTTGTTGTCCTTCATTGTATTTTGAAAATTCTTAAGTGTCATCTCTTTAAATATTCTGCCCATTTTCTTCTCCATCTGGGACTCCAATTACACGTTAGACTATTTGATATCATCCCATAGACCTTGAATACTCTGTTGTTTTCTTTTTGGGAGTTTCAGTTTGGATAATTTCTATTGACCCATTTCCAAGTTTCCTGATTATTTCCTCAGGTATGACAAGGTGTTCTGATGAGCCCAGAGAAAATATTCCTCATCTCTGATCCTGTGGTTTTCATTTCAATTTGTCCCTTTCTTATAGTTTCTACCTCTCTGCTGAAATCTGTTCATGCATATTATCCCTATTTTCAACTAGATCTTCAACATGTTAATCAGAGTTTAAGCCCCTGACCAATAATTCCAACATCTGGGTCATACCTGTATATGGTCTCGTTGATTGTCTATCACAAATGGGTTGATTTTTCTTGCTTCTTTGTGTATATCAAAATTTTTATTGAATGCCAGTCATTACTTACGTTAACAGTAGAGACTGAAGTCAATAGTATTAATGCTTGGAAATAGGCAAGCCTCTTCTGTCAGGCCATTCATGTGGGGTTTGGTCATTCTGGTCAGAAATTGAGCTAGGTTTGGGTTTTGTTGTTGCGATGGTTGCCTTCAGTGTACCACAGGTTTCATATCCACTAATTTTGTGCTTTAGGTTGGGGCTGAAGAATTTTTCTCAGGTGTTCATACTTCATCCTTAGCTTTCAGCTGTCCTGCATACCTGCACCATATGGTTAAGTCTCTATGCCTTTGCCCATGCCCCCAGCAGCTGCTTGCTACGTTGGTAGTCAGGGAGGACTCAGGGATTCTTTATTCTAATTAAGCCTCAGTCTTTTTTTTTTAATTTTTAAAAAATTAAAAAATTAATTATTTTTGGCTGCGTTGGGTCTTCATTGCTGCACGTGGGCTTTCTCTAGTTGTGGCGAGCATCGTTGTGGTGCACGGGCTTCTCATTGCGGTGGCTTCTCTTTGTTGCAGAGCACGGGCTCTAGGCGCACGGGCTTCAGTTGTGGCACGCAGGCTCAGTAGTTGTGGCTCACGGGCTCAGTAGTTGTGGCGTGCAGGCTCAGTAGTTGTGGCACATGGGCTTAGTTGCTCCGCATCACGCAGGATCTTCCCGAACCAGGGCTCGAACCCGTGTCTCCAGCATTGGCAGGCGAACTCTCAACCACCGTGCCACCAGGGAAGTCTAGCAGGCAGATTCTTTTTTTTTTTTTTAAATAATATTTTTTTATCTAGCTACTTTTTTTTTTAATTTATTTTTATTTATTTATTTTTGGCTGTATTGGGTCTTCGTTTCTGTGCGAGGGCTTTCTCTAGTTGCGGCAAGCGGAGGCCACTCTTCATCGTGGTGCGCGGGCCTCTCACTATCGTGGTCTCTCTTGTTGCGGAGTACAGGCTCCAGACGCGCAGGCTCAGTAGTTGTGGCTCACGGGCCTAGTTGCTCCACGGCATGTGGGATCTTCCCAGACCAGGGCTCGAACCCGTGTCCCCTGCATTAGCAGGCAGATTCTCAACCGCTGCGCCACCAGGGAAGCCCCCAGCAGGCAGATTCTTAACCACTGCGTCACCAGGGAAGTCCCAAAGCCTCAGTCTTTAGTAGGTCCTTCATGCCCAGGCCTTGGGAATGGGTCTTTTCTCAGCATTCTTGCCCCTCCTCTCTGTGGCAGCCAAACCCTGATTTGTATCTGTGGTTGGTCTTGAGGGGGGAGAGTTTCTTGCCCTTCTTGCATTGGCAAGAGGCCTTTAATGGTATTGGTATAAAATCTTGGGGGGGGGGGGCTCAGGACTGAATCCTGTCCCTCCCAAGGGTAGAGGTTTTTTCTTACCTTGTCCCAGCAGCAACGGGTCTTTACCTGTGTTCTAGGGAGACAGGGTTTTCTGCTCCTCCCCCAGTGGCTTAGGCCTTTTTGCTCCTAATGAGGGAAGGGCCTAGCCAGGGGGAGGCAAGGTTTCATGCCTTTCCTACTCCTCCTTCCTTTGCATGCCTCCAAACCAAGGGAGCCTCTGTAGAGCTCCAGCACCCCACTCCCCCCAGCTCTTTCTCATGAACACCCGGTGGAGGTTTTGGAAAGAGCTTGTCAGTGCATGCAAGGTCCCCTAGTATCTCAGGCTCCCAGGGGTTTTATACTGTCATGTTAGCCCCAGTTTGGCCTTTATCAATTCTTTATTTTAGTTGATTTCCTCTTACCTGCTTATATGGTGGTCAACACTGCTTCCTCCCATGCTGTGCTACAAATGAGCCAGTCTACATTCCATCTCTCCTTGGAGAGGTCTGTCCTTCCTTGAAATTCAGGCTAGTTGACTGCCCTGCCACATCAGCTATCTGATAGATCCAATAAAATGGATGATTTTGTCATCTATCCACTTTTTTTGTTTGAGTCAGGGTGACACTCTTTCCACACATCCACATCATAGGCACAAGTGGAACTCCTAAGTCTCCTCATTTTACTTAAATATATTTTAAGAGGAACATTTTTTATCACTTCTGTAAATGGAAAATTAGTATCACTTGTGTAGATGTAGCCTTAAGAACAAGTACAATGAAAATGAAACAATATTTTTTAGTAAGTAAGCCTCTGTTGTCTGCCAAAGGCTCTGAGACAGAAGCCTATGTTTAAAAGAAAAAAAAAGTGCTACATAAGAGAACTGATACTTTATCCTTATTTGACAGAAGGATGGGGAAAGGGGAGCAGGGCATGAGAATGATACAACTTTCTATTTGATTCCATATCATTTAATGTTACTTTCACTTAACACTTAAAGTCATTGTCTTGTGTAGGTGGTTTGTATCGTGAAATATATTTCACTATTGATGTCCCTGACCACCAGAAAATGGGGATAAATAAAGCTAATGATGATTGACCCTTGAACAACACAGGTTTGAACTGCATGGGTCCACTTGCACACTTTTATCCCCCACTAAATACATACTACAATACTACATGATCTGCACTTGGTTGAATGCATGGATGCAGAACCTTGGATACAGAGGGCCAACTGTAAAATTATACACAGGTTTTTGACTGCCCCAACGTCAGTGTCCCTAACCCCTGCATTGTTCAAGGATCAACTATATTGCAATTGAGCAAGTGACTTGGCTCTGAGTTTTTGAATTTATTCCAGGTTACCCTTTGACTGGAATATAGGAGAAAGAGATGACAAAGGGGCCTGGATTTGGCTCTGCAAGGGTGTGCATTACAGCAAAGGAACTATACACATACAAAACCCAATACTAGGCAGAGGTAAATGCCCTGGAGAGGTTAAGTACTACAGATTAAGACCACATCTAGATGGGAGTAAGGGAGAGATGGGAGCAGCAAAGTAATTCTGGAGAAGGTGCAGAGAGAGGAAAGAGTATCCTAGGTTGAGCTAACACTGGAACAAGAGAGCTCAAGGGAAGTTAAGATATTTGGCTTATGACAAAAAGAGGCATATGTACATATATTTTTTAAAAAGATAAAAGACCAACAGCTACATAAACAAGGAAAAGGAAGATGGTATTAATTTATTTAACAAATATTGGTTGTCTGCTATTTGCCAGGCATTGCTCTAGGCTCTGCAGATACATCAATTTTAAAAAAAACACAAAAATCCCTGTACTATGGGAGCTTATGTTCTTGTATGATGAAACAAAAAATAAAGTATATAGTGCTGGATGGTAATCAGTGCTATGGGGAAAAAAAGCAGCAAAGAAGGGGGATACGTGTTTAGGGAAGGGCAGTTTTCATTATCACATAGGGAGGTCAGGGAAAGCCTAAGAAGGAAGCATTTAAGCACAGACCTGACTGGTGAGGGTTTGAGTTGTACAGATATCTGGGAGAAGAGTTTTCCAGGCAGAGGGAACAGCCAGTGCAAAGACCCTGAGAGAGCGCAACCTGGGGTGACTCAGGAATAGCAGAGACTTGTGTGGCTAGGGTGTAGAGAGCAAGGGAAGTAGTTGATGAATTCGGGGAGGCAGGGGTGGGCAGTGGGCTTTGGGTCCTGTAGGACCCCCTAAGCTATTGTAAGGACTTTATATTTGTTTTGCTCTTGAGCAAGCTAAGAAGACTAAGGGTTTTAAGCAGAGAAATGACTTAATCACTCTGGCTGCTATGTTGAAAACTGACTAGAGTGGGGCAGGGACCAGGGTGGCTTCAAGACCAGTTTAGATGCTACTGTAAATATCATCTAGGGGTCTACATAGATGATGCTGATTTGGCCCAGGATAGTAACGTTGGAGAGGCTGTGAAGTGGTCACAGTTTGAAGACAGACCTGAAAGGGTTTGCTGACTTACTGGATGTGGCATGTAAGAGGAGTCAATGGTGATGCCAAGGTCTTTGTTGTGAGCAACTGAAGGGAAACAATTGCCACCTAGTTAGGGACGAATGCTGGAGAGACAGATGTGGTGAGAGACAATCCAGACTGTGGTTTTGCACTTTCACAGACTATTCTAGAGTTGGTATATGAATTTGACAGACGGCCTGAAAACTGGGTGAGATCGCTAAGAGTGAGTGCAGAGAGAAAAGCACTGTAAGAAATGAGAGCTGGAACACTCCAAGGTTGGGAAGATGGGAAAGAACTAGCAAAGGATACAGAACAAAAGTTGCCAGTAAGGTAGAAGGAAAACCAAGAGAGCTGTGTTCTGGAAACCAAGTGAAGTAAGTCTTTCAAGCAGGGAGACGTCCACTGTGCATGTGGGATCTTCCCCAACCAGGGATTGAACCCGTGCCCCTTGCGTTGGGAGCACAGAGTCTTAACCACTGGACCACCAGGGAAGTCCCTGACCATTATATTTAATGGTGTGGATTCTTGGGGACCTAGACAAGAACAGTCTGGTGATGTGGAAGGGGTGGCAGCCTAAGTGGAATGGGTTCAGGTGAAAATGGGAAGAGGAACTGGAAGGTAAAGTTAGGCGTTTGGGGACTTCCCTGGTGGTTCAGTGGTTGGGACTTCGCCTTCCAACGTGGGGGGCACGGGTTCGATCCCTGGTCTGGGAGCTGAGATCCCACATGCCTTGTGGCCAAGGAACCAAAGCATAGAACAGAAGCAATATTGTAACAAATTCAATAAAGACTTAAAAAAATGTTCCACATAAAAAATAAAGTTAGGAGTTTTGCTGTAAAGGGAATAGAAAAATGGGGTGGTGGCTGAAGAGGGGCATAAGGTCAATTTCTTTTAGATAAATCATAGCATGCCAATGGAAATGATGCAGGAGAGGGAGGGGGAGAAACTGGTGAAGCGAGGTCTTTGAATAGGTAAGAGGGTGAGACTGAGTGCAGTAAGTGGTGGGGCTGGCTTTAGACAGGAGGAACATGAACAATTCATCTACAGTAAGAGGAGGGAAAAGTTGAGTACAGATGAAAGTGGACAAGTGGCCACCTGAGAGGGCTGGGCCACTTTGTACACTTAAAAGGATATCTTTGGGAGCAATGACCCAGGATGAAAGCTGGTGGAGTCCTAACAACATAACATTTACATATTGGTTCTGATAATACGTTCAGAAGGAGCTCAGGCAACATCTATCTATATAATGTTATAGTGAACTACCTTGAGGTTTTACCTTAGTTCATTTAGACAAATGGAAGAAGGGAGTATGCCCCACTGACCCTCATGCTAACCCTAACTCCACCCCTGGCATGCTACTCCAATCAGTCTTCATGAAACCAAACAAAAGACACTTTTCAAGCTTTTTCTGCTTTATTTCACCACACGAAGTTAAGCAATCAGGCAAAACAGTAACCTGTCATTCATAAAGACCAAGGAGTGCCTCTCATTCCCAAAAGGAACCAAAAAGGCTGTTTCTTTACAAATATGCATGACATTTAGCTCATTAAACAGTTTGAAAAGAAAACTCTGGTGGGCTAATCAAATCACAAATTCAAATTAACTTAGCTTTAAGTTTCCAAAATTGTAGTTTCTAGTGCTAATGACATCTAATTTGCCTGCAGTGGTGCACACTGACTATACTTTAAAAATCTTGCACCTAATCGAACATAAAAAAGGAACAAATAAAATTCCAAATTCACCAGCTGCAGGTATTGAACCATTTCTACTAACACACGGATACTGAACCATTTCTACTAACACACGGAAGTACCAGCTTGCACTGAAAACTATCTTGAGGAACCATTAAATCAATGGCTCTGTTATTCTGCAAGTTAATTTGGCTTCTGAGGAAAAAATTCTATGATCAAAAGTGTTCTTGTGTTTCTGTGTCACATGGGGGTGATGAGACCCATTACTTCAACATTATTATTTCTGGGAACAAACACCAGCTATATGCCATAAACACGTAACTGTGTGTAGTCTATGCAAATGTGTAAACACAGGAAGCTATCCTCTACCTTGAGGCTCATCTCCTCCACTGGCAAATACGGAGCACTCACGTCACAGGAGGCTGTAGTGGGGAGTGAAATAAAAATTAATTTGACACTTTGTGGGGTCACAAAAAGTTAAGCAATTTCTATAGTCTGCAGAGGTGTCATTATACAACACCCTGCCCCAACTCCTAACAGGCTAAGCCTTATTACTGTCAAAATATTGGAGACATGAGTGTTTTTTTCTTATACCGCAGCATATATATTACTCTGTGGAATACTGTTTCATAATATTGGCTTGATCTTAAAGAGTAGTATTTAGTGTCTTTCAGAGGCTTCCTAAATATTTTTATCTTCCAAGGGGAGCTGAAAAGTAACTATGTCCTGTCTGTACTCTAGATTACTATATATACCTTTAATTTTTTTTTTTTAAACTGAAGGCTTGAACTTAAAAACAAAACCAGAATAAACAGGAAATTTCTCTTTCCCCGAAAGTCTGTTGGCTGCTTGCTAACAATACATTTACAGAAAATGTGGTGCAGGTGGTGGTCTACTTTGTCAAGTCTCAGTTGAGAAAACATCACAGAAATTAAGGTTAGCAACCCAACTCCAGGGTACCAAGTGAAAACAGCATGTGTGCTGTTAGGCAAGTATTCTTTATGATTTATGGTCAAAATGCTCTTATTTGACAAACCGTATGATAAAAGTCTTAAGTGCAGGAAGGGAGAAGGTTCTTTTTCTGAATATCCAGTTTTGGATTCAAGAGATTACAAAATGTTAACTTCCCCTTCGAATCAATGGAAAGAACATTAGTTCAGATCATGATAAACATCTAACATTTAAAATGTTTTCTGCATTCCAGAAGTGAACTTGTCCACCAAGTTTTCTTTGGGCTCTTTCCAGGTCCCCAGTACTCAGAACAACTTACTGAGTTAAAGAGGCCGAGCCGAAGAGAAGCATAGGGAGTAAGACATAAAGCCTGGCTCGCTGTGGCAGCATCAGTCCCTGGATATTGTGGCAACAGTTAAAACGAACAGAATTTGCCACCCCCTTGACATGACATGTAATTGCTTGCTTCTCAAAATCTTCCTAGAAGAAAAAGTTCTGTATTCTATTGGGAAGAAATTTTTTAAGAGCAATTAATAAATAAGTATCCTATATTCACTTAAAAGAAGGCAAATTAAGGTGCCTTAACTATTTCACAGGTTTTTCCAATCATCACAAAACTAAAGACAACATGACGATTCTATTATCCTGTCAAATGGATGGAAGCCAAGACGGCAAGTGAAGGGATATGTTTAGAGTTCTAGATTATATCTAGTGGAATGCAAAAAGCAGCTGGTATACTGAGACCAATGCTGGGTCATCAATAGCGGGCCTACCTTTCGGTTATTTTAAGTTTCATCTGTGAGACTGTGATCCTTTATGAGATCAGATCGGGAGATAGTATGGTCAGTTTCTCAAGTGGTCAATCGAATGCCACTCCAAGGAACAGCCACCCCCTTTCTTGGGATGGAACTATGCTGTTGTTAGTCAACGTGCAGGGTTCAGTGAGGGAGACACAGACTTACGGGTGCTAACAGAAGAGAGGGCCAGAGGAACAGCAGTCACCCTGTGTTCCTAATGCCTTGCCTATGCCCCCAACCTCCTAGGAAGAGGATTCAGTAGTGCACGGGTACATCATTATAAACAAGGCCTAACGAAGCAGCGGCTTCCACATTTTAACGCGGGTTCGTGATGATACTGTCCTGTGGGGTCGGCCCGCCAGTGGAACACTTTAAGGAAGAAGCGGGCCCAAGCTGAGTTCCACATGCTGGGTGAGCCAGATGACCTCTGTACCCTGGTCAGCTTCTTCGATGGGGCGGATGGGGGTGGCCAGGTTTTTAAAATCGTGCTTCATCTTAAAGCACACGGTCACTTCGCCCTCCTCACGCTGTGGCGTCACTTTGATGAAAATACCCACTTTGTTGGCCTTTCTGAAGGCTATAATGCTATGGAAGGAAATAAGCATAGTATTAGGCAGGTCACAAGTCAGCCAAGCCTGTTAGACTCACAGTCATGTTATGCCCCACTGAAAATCTCTGTTGACAAGATATGACCACCATCCCGTTTGTCAACAATGAAGAGTTTCTTCAGCAAAATGCTGACCTCCTTATTTTTTTAATATTACAACAGTAAAATATAGTCATAAAAATTTTAAATGGGGAAAAGTAAGTCTTTCCTCTTATTTTCCTCTTCAGTACACAGAGAACAACTGTAAACGGTTTGGCTCTTAACCTACCAAATATTTTTCTGTGCACTTACACTTTTCTGCTTTTTTAACCAACACAAAAGGGACACACACTATTCTGTAACATGCTTTTTTTCACTGTTTATCACAAACACCTGTCCATACTGGTATATATAGGTCTTCTCCATTCTACTTAATGGGTGCATAGTGACCATAATTAGTATACACCGATTTCCACTGTTATAAACATCCCTTCACATTAACCTTTATATACATATGGTATTATTTCTGTAGGATATAGACGGATGCTAACTTGGAGCTTTAAAGGAATTTCTGGGATACCATAAATCAGTGTGTTTTGTAAATAGAGTCTGTAAATTAGGAATTTTTAGAATAGGAAAGAATCTCTTTAGTTGAAGTTTCCATTTCAGTTTTCTGATATGCACTTGAAGTTTGTGTTTAAATAACTTAGCTTCAAAAAGTCAAAAGGCAATGAAATAAACAGAACTTGATCTACTATCCAGATGATACTCAATTACTTTAAGAAAAGTTACTGAAATCAAATATTTACATATTATCCAGTATTAGTACTATTAATTTCCAGATATATGGAAGTCCTATAAAGTACAATAATGTGGAATATAATTAGTTCAATCTTTCATTAATCTGTCATGTAATCTGACTGGAATTTATCTCAGATGATCTTTCCAGAAGTTCACCTTGGCTTAACAAATTTCTGTACTTAAATTAATATAATTTATATAAAGCAAGGATTATAGAGAATGCATTTTGTATTATACTAACACAATCATTTTGTAGTAACTAATCAAACCTTTGATTTACATCAGATTCACTTTAAAAATTCAGTTCAAAAATAGCAAAAAAGAAAAAGTTTTTCTAGCCTTAATTTCCCAGGCCACCACTGATGCCTGGGAAGCTTTTTTTAAAAAAATTCAGATTCCTGGTGCCTACCTAGACCTGTTAAAGAGAAGCTGTGGGGTCCGGTACTCTATACAGAATTAAAAAAAAAAAAATTAAAACAAAACACCCACGCTGGTGCTTTCTGAAGTTCACCCAAGTTTGGTAATCACTGTACTAACCTCCTCTTTGCCCTCACTTTGTTTTTCTAATTTGTCCCATGTTATTTCTTCTTTCCGGGATCTTGCGGAGGGAGCTTTTTGATCATTCTGTTAAAAAACCTTAAATATTCCCTACACCAGTGTATTACATGTTATTGCTTTTCAGCTCCAAGCCCACTTTCTGCAGCCGGCTTTGTGACACAGGATTCTGCTAACCGCATTTCTGCTTGGTAGGCTGCTCCTTCCCAGGCTCCCTTTAGGGGCTCTAACGGAGACGAGAGGCCTCCCGGTGAGCTTCCCGTCTGCAGGCAGCTCCTGTGGGCAGCAGTCCGGCAATGCCTCTTCACTCAGGAAGCGGCAGTATCCAGGTTTTCCAACTGCATAACCAGCTTCAGCATGCCACCCCTCCTCTGGCACCCTGTGATGCCAGCACCAGTCAGGCAGTGTCCCCTCTCCCATTTCCCAGGGGTCTGAGTTTCAGCTCCATGGGGCTCCTCCTTCAAGCTTCTAAATTTGAATCATTTAAACCATTTCCCTTTGTTCCCTCAGCCCTCGGAGTGGTAACTGCTTCATAAAATTACCATCTCTGGGATATTTCAGATTTCTTCTTAACCTTTGAAGTTACCCAGTTAACAAGTCTTTATATTAAATTCTCTCTGTTCAAATAACTGATGTGACGTCTGTTTTTAGACTGGAACCTGACTGATGTATTCCTCTTCTGGGAAAGGTTTGGTTTTTTACTTCTCAGTTATTAGGTATGAGAGAGTAAAATCTGTTGCTCTAAGAGGGAAAGGTTGGCGGGCAGGTGGACAAATCCAATGGTAAATCTTTGGGGATAGAATACTATATCCTGTCCACAACCATTAACAATCATACACTTGAAAATTTTTTAACACAGGAAACATAGGTTAAGAAAACTGTGCTTATAGAATGATCCCAATGATGGAAATGTTAATGGTGCTTATCTCTGGTGGTGAGATTTTATTTTCTTCTTCATGGTTTTATACATAAATATAAATATATATTCACCAAATTTCTATAGTAATTATTTTTATAAATAGGAAGAAAAAATTACTTTAAAAATTCAGATAAGAAAATTGAGATCTATGAGTGGGCCTCGTGTACCAGCCAGTTGTGGCGTGTGTGTGTGTGTGTGTGTGTGTGTGTGTGTGTGACAAAAGGATCACTCACTCAGGATCATCCTGAAAGTCCTGGGGTTCTGCCAACTCATCATACTCTGCTGCTGCATCCTTGCCGGCTAAAACAAGCTCTTTGGGAGGCACCACCACCTGGAGAGCAACACAAAGAGGGCTGCCTGAGAAGGAATCAGTGTGTTGTAGAACATTCATTCAATGGGATACAGAAAAGTATTGCCCTGACCTAGACATGCAGAAGTAAGCAGCAAGTTTCAAGAAACATACATTATTTCACTTATAAAAAGTTTAACAAATATATTGTTCGGTCATTTCTGATAAAAATATAAGAACAAAGAAATTTAAGGGAATGGTAAAGTCAGGTGAGTGCTTACTTCACTGGGGCTGCTAAGGGGAATTTAAGTGGGCAGGATGCAGGGGCTTCAATTGTGTCTTTAATGTTTTATTTCTTAAGGGGCTGGGGGAATATGGGTGTTTGCTATATTATTCTTTATGCTTTGTGGTATATCTGAAACAGTTCTTCATTTTTTTTAAAAAAGAAAAAACATAATGTGAAACAGTGGTTCCAACATATTTTCTGAAATGCAGATATTGGGTATGTTTATGGCCATGAAAAACAGTTAAGCATTCTTTACACTTAGCCTTATGTTGTAACTAGGCTTCAACTTTGCTATGTTAGAAGTTAACAGATAACAATGTAAACAACATTCCTAGTTATGGATATAAATGTGGCCGGGGAGCTGTAAAGAGAGAGAAAAACGGCAAATCCATAAGCTGCGTATACTCATCAGGCACTTATTTCTGTCTCTGTCCTCACTGGCACAGCTTATTAGTGTTATTTTAAAAAGGAGCAAAAAAGAAAGAAAAAAAAAGAAAAAAAAAAAAGGAGCAAGGACAGATGAGTGTCATCTCTCTTTTTTTGGAAGTGATGCTAGTAAATGAAATCATTAAAAAGAAGAAGTAAAAAAAAAAAGATAAATTCTCTAGTAAGTATAACTTGAATAACAGCTAATTAAAGATACAGGCATCCTTTCTACCAACTTTTGTTATGAGTATCGTGCTGAATTATGAGTCAGTAATAGATGGTCTATAGAGAAAAGTTCTTGCTCTAAAATTTCAAGTACTAGATGAATCATGAAGTAGCAAAATGTAGAAAGGCCTCATTTCATTCATTCAACCAACGAGAGTCAAAATCACCTATTTTAATATTTAGTACTTGGACTTCCCTGGTGGCGCAGTGGTTAAGAATCCGTCTGCCAATGCAGAGGATACGGGTTCGATCCCTGGTCCAGGAAGATCCCACATGCCGCAGAGCAACTAAGCCCGGGCACCACAACTACTGAGCCTGCACGCCACAACTACTGAGCCCGTGAGCCGCAACTACTGAAGCCACGCACCTAGAACCCATGCTCCGCAACAAGAGAAGCCACCACAATGAGAAGCCCGCGCACCGCAACGGAGAGTAGCCCCCGCTCACCGCAACCAGAGAAAGCCCACGTGCAGCAATGAAGACCCAACACAGCCAATAAATAAATAAATAAATAAATGAATTGACTATTACAAAAAAAAATATTTAGTGCTATGTATACTCTGTGTAAGCAGAGGGCATCTAGTGGAGGCACACCAGCTTTTAAAAGGAAATGTTATTTCCTTTGTGTCTTGAAAAATGAGTATGCATCAGGCAGAAAGAGAGGTGTGGCCCATGTATGGGGAGTGGGGATGGGAAGGAGGAATTCTAGATAAAATGAATAGCATATGCAGCCCTCCAGAAGCATGAAAGTTTATGACCCAATGGATATGCTTGGATCTCAACCATTAATAGGCACAATTTCGAGAATGCTAGATTTGGGGGTTTCAGGGAAGATCATCCTGGAAGAAAAGAGAGAGGTGAGGACAGTAGGGAGCTCTTAAGCTATGCCAAGGAATGTGGACTTCATCCCAACGTCAGAGGGACACCAAACAAGCTGCATGCCATGATCAAAGTGAGATCTTAGAAAGAGCACCCTCGTGGCAAGATGGAAGATGGGCTGGCACGGAAGTGGGGCTGAAGAAAAAACAGGGGCTTAGGAGGCTACTGTCACAGTCCACATAAGAAATGATGAGACCTTCAAAAAGGGCAGTGGCAGTGTGCCTGCGGATGAAGTAAAAAAACTCAAGAGGTGAAATCAGAAGAACCTGATGACTGTTTGGATGTGAAAATGAGACAGTGGGGAGTCCTTTAAGCCAGGGCAAATGAGGCCACTCCAGGAGAAGTCAGGGTTACTCAGGATGAGGCAAAGCGTTCCTACCTTAGCAGTGCTGTTGATATTATCAGGGTCTCCCTCCTCGTACTCCAACAGAGTCACGTGGGTGAGGTTTTCCACTGGATTCGTAAGAGTCAGGAGGACCTGGCTCTCCTGGGGAAAAGGAAAGGCATCTTTCAGACATGTTCCACTGCTGCCACCTAGGTCCACTTCCTTAGATGCTTAGATCACAAAATCATCACCCCCTCCGCCCTCCACGCCCCCACCATTACTCTTGAACAGTAACACCCACCTGTGCCTCTACATCACTGCATTCTCAAAGCGCTCACTAACTCCTATTCTGTTACTTACATGCTAGTCTACATACTCTCTGGAGCTGCTATTTCACCGAGGAAATCGAATAGATCCCACAGAAAGGGCCAGTTACTAGATGCAGAAATTCTGAGAAATACACATTATCTAAGTGATTGTTTAAAGTTTACAACTCTTGCCCTACCCAGGTCGCCACTTAAGGACTAAAAAGAAGTAAGCCCTCATAAATAAAATATGGGAGCCACAGGCTAGCCAGATATATTAGCATAGAAAAAAAATGGCACATCAAGACTGTAAAAGACTTTTAAGATTTCTTGAACCATAATTTGCTCTTGTTTGGTATGCTCTTTACATTAGCAAAAAAAAAAAAAAAATTAAAATGAACAGGGACTATAAACGTGTCTTTATGAGCAGCATGAAAGAACTAAGACGCTGCTGCAGAACAATGTGCAATTCACTGGGGTGTCTGTGTGTGGGAGATAAGGACCTCAAAGAAGAGAGGGGCTGTGGTAAAGAAGAAATCTAGCTGACTCCTAATATCTCACACATACACACACATGAGGTGGTGGAGAACCTCCTGGCTGGAGGAGAGCTGAAGATGCCTGTGGGGTCTAACATCTCCTTTCTTTCCCTGCCATGATTCTACCTCAATGTAATGTGCACACTGCTCCTTCTGCATATATTTCAAAGGTGCTGTTATCAAGAATCCCAGCTTAAGGACACTTAAAATCTCAATCCCTTTATTATTTCAAACTTTCTTCTTTATCCCTTGTTCATTGCATCCCATGTCAAATACACACAGCCACCACATACACATATGCACACATCTTTGATCAATTAATTCTTTCTCTTCCCGTAAATAAGCATGGTACTAACCTTCATGTAGCGAAGGTTGGGAATTGACATGATTCTCACTTCTGGGATATAATTGCTATGCGTGAATAAAAAAATGCATTAATGGTCATTGGAGTCTCTTAAAATTGTTACTTTTTTTTTTTAAAGCTAGTGCAGCAAAGAAACGATTTCTTCACGTTAATTAGAACATGTCAGAGAAAATTTTAAAGAATCATACCACTATGATAAGAACTTAAGATATGAAACCAAACTGGTAATGGATTCTTTCTGAAATCTTACGTATACCTCTAGTTTACAGCCTACATATGTGGGTGCATCATGGCAGATATCTCTACCTTATATACTGATTAGATATATTTTTTGAGATTTTTATTAACTCATTTCTGTAAATCTATAGGCAACTGGTTACAAGATCCAAGACTGATTTAATAATACATTGTAGGGGTATAAAAACACTACCAAAAACTTACCACTTTTATATAGCACTTACTATGTGTAACATTTGAAGTATGTTACAAATATTAACTCATGTAATCTTCACTGCAACTGCGTAAAATAGATATTACTATTATCCCCATTATAAAGAGGAAGAAACTAGGCTTGGGAGAAGCAGCTTGCTGGTAAGCGGCCAGCATTCAAATCTAGGCAGTCTGGCTGCAGGGTCCTTGCTCTTAACCACTATGTTACACTACCTCTCTAAATAAGACAATAGAATTTTGTACTTATATGTGCTTGTTCTGGACTCAAAACCTCAAAACCCAGGTTCAAATTCCAGCTTAGTGTTTATATACCAAGATACTTCTTTGTAAAGAGCAGGGCAAGATATTTACCTCTTTGTGCCTCGGTTATAAAATGAGAACATTGAAAGTACCTTTATCTTGAGGTTATTGTGAAGAATAAATTAAATAATAGTGCAAAAAGTGCTTGGAACAAAGCATGCATAAATGTTATCGTGCATATATTAACGTAAGACAAAATCTATTGCAGAAACACAAGTGGGCAGGGGTAGGAGTGCATCTTAGCATTAAGGTATTTTAACTTCTTACTAGGTATTTTTCATGACGGTCATCAGGACTACCTGAGTAACTTGATACAAATTCAAGAGCCCCACTATCAAGGATTTGGATTTAGCTGGTCTGATGTGTGACCAGAACATATGTATTAAGATTCCCCGGTGACTCTGCCATGATTCCAGAAGAAAAGCACTTTTTTTCAAAGCAAACTTAAGAAATTGATGCAAAGCACATCCTGCCATTCAGGATTTCTGTAATGAGTGTAATTCTTAATTAAGAAAGGAGTTCGTACCACACTTCACATGCCATTTTTGTAGTCCTAACCAGTCAGGCATTAAGTAGCACTTGGGAAAACAGAACATACTGTACGGTGATTTACAGTTACAAAGCATTTGTGAACACAAAGCTCATTTGATCCTTCTCAACAACCACAAGAGAGAGGCAGGACTGGTATTATGCCCATTTCAGAGATGAGGGAAATCAGTTTAGACAAATTCTGTAAGTGCCAGAACCCATATCTGGCCCTCCTAGTTTCTTCCTCCTAAGTCATGAGACCAGCACTTCTCTGCCATTTTGACTGCCAATGATTTCTTTTTAATTGTTGCATAATATTCTACCTGAGTGTATCTCAATTTAATCAGTTATTTCTTTAATGGTTAATCAGTTTGACATTAAAATTGTTTCCAGCTTTTTGCCTTTAAAATGTTATAACATACATCTTTATAAATGTATCTTTATGTATTGGTCTTTATATATTGCTTTGTTTCTACAGAATAGATTCCTGAGATAGTACTACCAGGTTAAAAGGTCTATGTCATTTTGTCTTGATATTCCAGGTCTCTCTCCAAAAAAAGACTCTAGCAATTCAGTCTACCAACAATGTATGCAAGTATGTTTACCCACACGCTCACGAGCACTCACTACTACTTATTATTTAAAATTTTTCCTATCAAGTCTCAGCATCTTTCCATATATTTACCGGCCATTTGGAATTTCTCTTCTGTGAGCTACATGTTCAAATCCTTTGCCCTACCTCATCCCCCCACAACAAGCCCATTCCAGAGATATTCAACTTTTATTTATCATGGAGTAGCAAATATTCTTTCTTGCTCTACCGTCTCAGGACTTTGTTGTCAATTTTGGTTTTTACAACTCATATCTTTCTGCTAACGTCAAAGCTGGCTACTTTCCTTAGTGGCTTCTGGGCTTCCTGCCTTACTTGGGAAGGGCTCTCTCACCCTAAAGTCAAGACAATTGTTTCCTAATTTTTCTTGTTTCATAGATGATTTTCATACACAAAATTCCCTTCTACTGACAAGTCTCAGTGAGTTAACGCTAATTTAATCATTTTTATCCCACTCAACAAAGCATTATCAGAACACAGTTAAATAGCATGAACATTGTTACAGGGATATTCTTCCATCTGATATATTTTATTAATTTTTTTAAGAGATCATTCCCAAACGGAGGTACTTTATCATTTGTGATGAATGACTAGTGACTCTCCAACCAGCAACATACCACATTGCCACAAACCATACTATCACGTGCCCTGATATAACACCCTGGATTCTGTGTCTGTATATTTGCCTTAAACTTCCTGGTATGTATTTCAAAACCAAAACAGGAACAAAACAGCAAGATTATTCTGAGGTAGTTTCTCTTTCTTTTTCTAAGCCAAGAGTAAGCACATGTCACAGTGAAAAAACAAAAAAAAAAACAGTAACCCAAAACACCAATCCCAAATACTCACACAGCAACCAGCTGGATTTTGAATTTGATAGATGTTGGATTAAATTCTGGCTTGCTCAGATTATGTTCACATTTCTAAAACGAAAAAAATATGTATCAGAGGAAAACAGGAACACACTCTGCTGATCCAGAGACCTGCCAAATCCAGAAGCATAGCATTTACTACAGTTTGGATTTATTTTGCTGCAAGATCACAGATGTTTTGAAATAGAGTGTATACTACCCATAACCAAAATATACAAAAGATGTTTTGGACTTCTGGAAATATGCAACCACACTATCAAATATTAATAACCTTGTAGTGCTTCAAAACTACTGAAATAATAACACAGACTTGTTAAGTGTGAACGATGTGGATTTTTCTGAGTTTTCCTCTTCCTTGTTTTGTTTTGTTTGTTTTTTTGCCCGTGCCTTGCGGCATGCGTGATCTTAGTTCCCTGACCAGGATTTGAACCCATGTCCCCTGCAGTGGAAATGTGGAGTCTTAACCACCTGACCGCCAGGGAAGTCCCTTCCTTGTTTTCTTTTATATTATTATTAGTCCTTTTTAATTTCCTTTCTACTAGCCTAAAAGATATATATTCTTGGTTTAAATGAATTTAAACATCACATCAACTTTATGAGGTAGGTGTAGGTACTATAATTATTATTGTCCCTATGTCACAGATGATAAAAATGGGACACAGGAAAGGTATATAATCTGTGCAAACTTCAGAGCCAGTAAGACTTGGAGCTGGGATTTAAGTCCAAGTGGTGTGATTCCAGATCTCATGCTTTAAAATACAGTAACAATTACTTGCTTACTTTCTTCAATGGGTTCCACATGCATCCGGTTAAAACATTTTTTTTAATGGTATAAAAAAGAAACAGTGTAAAGATACCAGTTACCTGTCCCACTGTTCCTCTCCCCAGAGCCAACAAGCTTCTCATGTGTTTTCTCAGATAGCTGATGCGCATAGAAGTATACACATACATCACCTTTCTTTTTCACAGTAACACAAAAGAGAACATTTTATATTCTTCTGCCTTTTTCACTGAATTGATCTTGGAATGACATACCAGCACACACAGATGTACCTCTGTGTCCTACTGTAATGATTTCCATAACTTATGTAACCAGACCCAAATTGATATTTCCTTGATTTTGCTACTACAAATAATGCAGCAATGAGTAATCTTGTATGCAAATCACTTCCCACACATATAAATGTATCTGTAGGATAATTTCCTAAAAGTGGGTGCATGCATTTATTATTTTGATGGATATTGCCAAACTGCTAACTTTTGCCGATCTGATGACTATGAAATGGTTTCTCACTGTAGTTTTAATGTACATTTCCCTGATTACTGTACATGTTTGCGTATCTTTCCTATTTATTGGGTATTGGGATTTCCTCTGCCATAAATTGCAAGTTAGTACCTACTTGTTATTTTTATACAGGGTATCTTTTCCTTACTGATTTGCTATACTTCTTTACATATTCTGGATACTAATTGTCAATTATATACCTTACAAATTACTTTTTTCAGTCTATGGCCTACCTTTTCATTTCTTTATGGGTTTTCTTTGGAATGGGGGTATAAACTTTACTTTTAATGTGTCAAATATATAACTTTTCCTTTATGGTTTGTCTTATTTTCTGACTACTCCCTTAACTAGAAGCCACAAAAAATATTCTCCCATATTTCCTTCTAGACATACTGGTCATCATATTTACTCTTTAAAGTTTCCAATGCTCCTGAAATTGACTTTTGTGTATGGTGTGAGTTAGAGACCCAATTTTATTTTATTTTTCATAGATTCATTTGACCTAGCAAAATTTCAATAGTATTCTTTCCCCAGTGACCTGCAAGGCCATATTTAGTAAAATCAAGTTTCCACACATGCATGAGTCTGTTTCTGCTTTCTCTATTCTGTTCCAACAGTCTATTAATCGAACATACACAAATATTTTTTATGTTTAAATATATATTTATTTTCCCTCTTTTCTTATACAAAAAGTTATGTAACTGCTGCGCACCCTGCTTTTTGCATTTAAAAATACATCCCACATTAGTACATTCTGTTTTATATTTTGGTACTCATTGTGTGGATGTACCTTAACCTCTATATATTTTGGCTGGTAGAGGTGTACCTTCAGGGTAGACTCCTAGAAGTGAGATCGATGGGTCAATACGAAACTGATTTTTTGCCTGCTGGATCTGTCCATTTCTGAGAGACAGGTGTTGAAGACTCCAACTACGATGGTGGACTCATCTATTTCTCCTGCAGTTCTATCAGGTTTTGCCTCACACAGTTTGACACTCTATTGTTCAGCACATACACGTTAAAAATTGTTACATCTTCTTGGAGAACTGACCCCTTTACCGTTATGTAATACCCTTCTTTATCCCTCGTAACTGTCCTTACTTTGAAGTCTGTTCTGTCTGAAATTAATATGGCTACTCTTGCTTCCTTTCAATTAGTATTGACATGGTATATTTTTCTCCATTTACTTTTTTTTTAATTTTTGAATTTTATTTATTTTTTTATACAGCAGGTTCTTATTAGGCATCAATTTTATGCACATCAGTGTATACATGTCAATCCCAATCGCCCAATTCATCACACCACCATCCCCCCCCCCACCGTGCCTTTCCCCCTTGGTGTCCATACGTTTGTTCTCTACATCTGTGTCTCAACTTCTGCCCTGCAAACCGGTTCATCTGTACCATTTTTCTAGGTTCCACATACATGCGTTAATATATGATATTTTTCTCTTTCTGACTTACTTCACTCTGTATCACAGTCTCTAGATCCATCCACGTCTCAACAAATGACCCAATTTCGTTCCTTTTTATGGCTGAGTAATATTCCACTGCATATATGTACCACAACTTCTTTACCCATTCATCTGTCGATGGGCATTTAGGTTGCTTCCATGACCTGGCTATTGTAAATAGTGCTGCAATGAACACTGGGGTGAATGTGTCTTTTTGAATTATGGTTTTCTCTGGGTATATGCCCAGTAGTGGGATTGCTGGATCATATGGTAATTCTATTTTTAGTTTTTTAAGGAACCTCCATACTGCTCTCCATAGTGGCTGTATCAATTTACATTCCCACCAACAGTGTAAGAGGGTTCCCTTTTCTCCACACCCTCTCCAGCATTTTTTGCTTGTAGATTTTTCTGGTGAGGCCCATTCTAACTGGTGTGCTGATACCTCATTGTAGTTTTGATTTGCATTTCTCTAATTATCAGTGATGTTGAGCAGCTTTTCATGTGCTTCCTGACCATCTGTATGTCTTCTTTGGAGAAATGTCTATTTAGGTCTTCTGCCCATTTTTGGATTTCTCCATTTACTTTTAATCTATATGTGTCTTTATATTTAAAGTGGGCTTTTCCTTTCTTTTTTTTTTTTTAATAAATTTATTTATTTATTTTTGGCTGCCTTGGGTATTCGTTGCTGCGCGCGGGCTTTTCTCTAGTTGTGGTGAGCGGGCTTCTCATTGTGGTGGCTTCTCTTGTGGCGGAGCACAGGCTCTAGGCCCACGGGCTTCAGTAGTTGTGGCTCGTGGGCTCTAGAGCGCAGGCTCAATAGTTGTGGCGCACGGGCTTAGTTGCTCCGCGGCATGTGGGATCTTCCTGGACCAGGGCTCGAACCCATGTCCCCTGCACTGGCAGGCGGATTCTCAACCACTGCGCCACCAGGGAAGCCCCTTTCTTTCTAAAAAGGTTTTTCAATATAGAAATTTTTTAACATATGCAAAAATACAGAGTAGTATTATAAATCCCTTGGTACCAGCCACCCAGCTTCAACAATTAGCAACATGTTAGCAACAATGGCCAATCTTGTTTCACCTAGACTCTTACCCACTCCCTATGCCTATTTTGAAACAAATATGGGACATCATGTCATTTCATCCTTAAACATTGGTATGCAGCTCTAAAAGATAAAGATACTTAAAAAAAATAACAATACCATTATTATCCCTAAAAAAATGAATAATTCTTTTAATAGCATTAAAAAATCCAGTATTTAAATTTCCCCAAAGGTTCCACACATTTTTCTTTCCTCCCTCCCTCCTCCCCTGGTCCCTTTCTATCTTTCTATGCTGTGTTTGAATCAGGAATTAAAGTCTATACACTGTGTTTGGTTGATAGGCCTCGTAAGTCTCTTCTAATCTAACGCTGTGTTATTTGATAACAGGAGCTACTAGTCACATGTGATTATTTAAATGAATTTCATCTTAGAAAGATTCAGGCCCTCAACTGCACTACCATATTTCAAGTGCTCAGTAGCCACAGGTGACTAGTGGCTAACATGCTGGACTATGCAGATAAAGAACATTTCTATCACCACAGAAAAGTTCTGTTGGACGGTACTGATCGCAAAGGTTTCCTTTCCATTTTCTCTTTCATACTTTGTTTTCTTTTACAATGTTTCTTTTATTTATTGAAGAAACCCTGTTGTTAGTTTCATAGATTCCCAGAGGCTTTTGCTGATTTTTCTTCTTTCTTGCTTTCTTTTAAATTGATTTTTTTTATTAGTCCTTTTTTTCCCCTCTCTACTGGCCTAAAAGCTTTATATTCTTTCAGTATTCTTTTAGGGGTTAGCAGTATGAACTTAACCTTCAAATACCCCAGCTTCCACATCTGTAAAACAAGGGTAACAATAGTACCTACCTCACTGAGTTAGGGGGATTAAGTTTATCTTGAAAGTTTTAAAGTAGTGCCTGGACACAGGAACGTTATCTACAAGCATTTTCTACATTTACTACATTCCAGAGGTTTTGATACTGACCAGATGCCAATTGTGTTTATTTTTGCTTTTCTCTTACACAAATGACAACTCTACAGAAAGGAATACTTACTCGGCAGCGCAGGGACCGTTTGATCAGAAGATGCTTGTGACGAGGATAGAGCTGTGAAGCACAGATTGGCTGGAAGTCAGGCTGTAAGAGGCGCTGCTGAAGGGTGGTCACTAGCATGAAAGGCAGAAACCAAGCTTGGTTTACACTGACTTGCTCAAAATCAGACGTATATGAGATAATTACACAAAATAACACTGCCTTTGTGAATAGTGCTCTTCAAAAAACTATAATACAGAAATTTGACAGACGTTTTCAAGTTCTTCAAATGATTACATCTATTTTATTTTCTACATGATTCATTTTAGTACTAACAACTATGCTATTAAAAATCTCAAAGAAAAACCCTCAAATCACAAGACATATAAGTAAAAACAGAATTAGATGTAAAATAGAAACAAAGCAGAATCATGTATAAAATTACCCTCTGTTAAATTTACTGGTCTCGTATAATAGTCTTCAGGTAGAGGTTCCACTTCATCTACAGCCTGAGCTGGCTCAACCTTGATCTCTTTCTGGTCCTCTCCTTCTTTAAGGCTAAAAGATAAAAGCCATCATTTCTCAAGGGTCCACCTCAATATCTTCAAAGTCCATGATATCAATAATTGAAGTATTACTCCATTGTAGAATATTCTTTCTGTTTAGGTTTTTCCTAAGTATGAGTATCTTCTTCCCCATTGGCAACTGTTATTAACTTTAAAACCACATTCCTTCAATATTCATTTTGATATCAGCTTTTTCCCTCAAAGCCATTTAACGTCCAAACTTACGAAAGTCCAGCAAGGGTACTGATGGTTGTACCAGCTCGTGGTCGCTGAAGCCTGGTTCCAAGACCATATTTGTCCTAAACAGAGTTCAGAAATTCCTATTAGAAATTCTACTTTTATATATCCTGTGTATCAAAATAAAGAATTTTGGGAGGGACAGCATGAGAAGCTCAGGGAAATAAGCCAAAAAAAAAAAAAAGCTAATTTTAAAGCTTCTTTTAAAGAGAGTAATTGTAGCCCCACATCATCTTACTCTTAAAATAATAACAAAAGCACCGAACATGGAGATTGAAACTACATTAATACAGTGAAAATGAGCAAAATGTGATAATCTAAGAATATCTAAGCTATGGCTTAGACCAGAACTATGTTGAGTATCTAAGATACACGATGAACGTCTTCTTGGAACACCAGTGATCATCTGCTAACTTCTTCAGGGTTAGCAAGAATCATAAAAGAGAACTTACCACTACATGAATAGTATGTTGCTGTAGGCCCCAAAATAGCAGCAGGTTGCAACAGAGACAAAAAATGCAGCATCAGATAGAAGCAAACTCATACAGCAGGCAGCTTATATGGGAAAGTTGGAAGAATAACACATTTAATTCAAATTCCTCTCCTAAATACACTAGTGCATATGCTGATTATACCACTGGATTGGTCAAAAAATTCACTGAGACTTCATAAAAATCTCTGGCAAATATGGATGCTTTGCAAGTTTTAATGTTTTATTAAATTCTAAACTAGATATTTTTATATGAACCTTACCAATTCTTAGGGTTTTAATGCCTTAATTCTCATGCAGAGGCAGTAAAAGAAGTTAATTAACCTTTACAGGTCTCATTCCCTTCAGCGTAAAATGGGGATATACCACCTACTACACAGGATTGTTGTGAGGATTAAACAAAATAATATGCATAAAGTGCTTAGCACAGAGCTTGACATATCATTGCTATTCAATAAACATTATTTATTAAATGCCAACCTGCTTGGCTCCAAGCAAACACACAGAAAATAAACTGTTCTGTGAGAGCAAATAAAACTTGGGGGACAATAGCAAAAGCTCCAAATCCTAATTTCTTGCTTCTAATTGGTAGTTTACAAACGAGTAGAGAATGACTTTTGTAAATAATTCCTATCAAAAATTACACCTGCATATAGCACTACTTATTTAACCACAAAAATGCTCTGTGTAAAAGTCAGGGTTTTTTATACTGGAGAAATATTGGAAGGGGCCAAAAAATTATGGTAACTAAAGCTGGGAAACCACTACTACCAGGATGCCAAAGGTGGGTGGGCTACAGGGTAATATGGATAAAACCTACCACTCGCCCATATTCTCCTGACTTTCTGTAATATCCGAAAGCTGTAAATGTGGGTGCCTACAAAACTAAACAGTAGCCTCTTTAGGAATGATCAGAAGAGAAAGGGGTGTGATGGAGAAAGAAACACAAATGTACTTAAAACTCAAAGAACTCAAACAGAACTAATGATATGGCAAAAGCGTAACCGCTGGACTTAGACACCTATCACCTGAGGAACCTTTTTCTGTTAGCCATCGTTCAGGAATCTAGGGACAATGGCCACTTTCTGAAACGTTCCCTGTTCTTATGCCACACTGGTCTTGATCCATGAATTGCAAACTCCTTTTTGTACCAATTTCTCACCGAAAAAGCCAAAGGCATATAGTTTCTACGCCGTGCCAGTTTCTTGCGATCTCGCTCAACCTTCTCCTTCTGAGCAAGCTGCTGGTAATATTCAATCAGTTTGTTCATCTGTAAGAAATCAAAGACTCAGTATTCGTTTCACGAAAAAGCTAACAAGAAACTTACAAAATTAATCAACTCCACTGACTAGACATATAATGAATAGACAAGACAGATTTATTAAGGTGGGCAAGTTTGCCCTCTTCTTCAAAGAGAATTTGTCTTCATTACATGCTCTATTTTCAGAATTGAAATGGAACCTTCAAGCTCAACAACAGGAAGAAATGAGCAATGAAAAGGCTTGAAAATTTCATGCTCTCTTTTCACTGCTCTCTAACTTCATTGCTTACTTCCCCTCACAACTGCTCCTATTTTCTCTGCATGACCAGAGGACCACCTACTTCCAAGGATGTGACATTTCATACTTTATTTTCTCCCACTCTCCATCACATATTTTCATTTAAAAAATATATTTTAATCATAAAAGCAATATATGATAACTGTGAAAAGTTCAAACAATATAGAAACATAAAGAATAAAAAGTGAAACTTCTCTTTTATCTCTCACGCCCAAGTCCACCCTTCCCCTCACCACAGGTATCCACCATTAAAGTTCAGATATCTTTCTTACACACTTACAGACACGGGTATGATATTATATCCTGCATACATTAAAAAAATGCATGTACAGACATATCGCTTTTATATGTGTAAAATAAATACAGCTCTTTTTATTTTTCATATAAGGGGAAAAAACATACTATTTTAAAACTTTTTCACTGTAAGTGCCATGAACTTTCCATTCAGTACAAATAGATCTACCTCATTCTTTTTAAAGGCTGCATCTTATTAAACGGTACAGATGTCCTAAAGGTATTTAACCATTTCCTCTGAGAGCACTTAAATGGTCCCCTGGTACCCACTCTTGTCCTCTCAATTCAGCAGTAATTATTTTTTAGAAACACTATCCTGATCCTTTCAGCTCTTTTGCTTTAAAGGCTTCTCAGACTCCTTAACTTGGTCCACATGGTTCTGCACAGTCTGACCCCAGATCTTTTCTCCATTCACCTACTGCTATGCTCCACTCTGGCACACTCGCCTTCTTGTCTATAACTTGCTTTGCTCCTTCCACTTACAAGCTCTTTGCCTATGCTGTTCCTCCGCCCTGAATTCTTTCCCTTCTCTGCCTGTCATC
This sequence comes from Balaenoptera ricei, assembly GCF_028023285.1. Classification (NCBI taxonomy): domain Eukaryota; kingdom Metazoa; phylum Chordata; class Mammalia; order Artiodactyla; family Balaenopteridae; genus Balaenoptera; species Balaenoptera ricei. Next base: position 127,828,530 of record NC_082641.1, read on the forward strand.
CTCAGATCCTAGCGCAATCCTCAGATGTGGACCTACCTAGTTGAAACTCCCCCTAATAAATGCCCACATGCACAGTTTCTCTCTCCTTCATATTACCTTGAGTTTTTCCTTTATCTGGGGATTATTTAATTGATTTTTGTTTTCCCATTAGACTTAAGCTCTATGAGGGTAAGGACCATGTATTCCTATTGTTCAGCACAATCCCTGACACACAGTATGCAGCACATGCTTGATAAGTGTTTGATAAATGAATATACATATTTTTGTGCATAAGTACAAGTATTTCTGTAGGTCAGAGTCCAGGAAGTAGATACTGCTGAGAGACCAAGAAATCTGTACTAATTTACACTAACAATAGTATATGTGAAAAGGTCAAATTCCATACATTCCCATCCAAGATATTTTCAGTATTTCTAATTTTTGCTGATGTCATAAGTGAATAATTATAAATTACTATTTAATTTGCAGTCTGTACAACTTCATTTCGATAGCATTTTATCATCTCTCTAATATTCTACTTCCAGGGGCAACAAAATCAGTTCTAATGTATACTGCAGAGATCAATTCACTGTGAACTATTAAAGGATGTCTAAATCATGATTCTATAAGCAACCACTACTGAGTCCAATGGCATCTTCCAAATTAGTGGTGTTTCCAAGAGTTAAAATGTTTATATGTTGATGATATTTCTGAGAACAAATGGACCCTTAACATAGTTGGTGGGTACGTGGAAAACAGAAACGTATCATTTCCCTTTTCCAATTCACAACCTGAGTACAGAACTAAAACTACACCTAGGTTTCTCTATTAACTTAAGTCAGACTGGAAAAAACTGCCACTGTGATTTAATGTCTTACAACGAGAAGCACTTTCTAAGTGTAAAAAACACCAAAATACACATCATGGATTTATAAGCATATGCCATATACACTGATAAAATGGTCTTTTTCTTCATCTTTTCTCATTTCATCCTCTCTCTGATGACCCTTTACTTACCCGTTGCGTGTGAGGATTTTCAGGTTCCTGCCAACCACCACTAGCTGCAAAATAAAGGAATATTAAACAAGACTTACATAATTTGATTTTATTTTCACAAAAACAGGTCATCTGCAGGCCACAAAATAAAGCTTAAAAACATAAAATCACAGAATTTCCAAGAAAGAATCCTAGAAATTATACAGACCGAAGGGCTCAGAATGAAATTTTTTCTTTAAATATAATGATGGTGATAATAATAACCACCATTAGGACCACAACTACAACTAACACATGTATAACTTCTGTGCCAGGTATTTGAAATGTATCACACTCTATTTTATCCTCATAATAACCCTCTGAGGATTTCCCTGGTGGCTCAGTGGTTAAGAATCCACCTGCCAATGCAGGGGACATGGGTTCAAGCCCTGATCTGGGAAGATCCCACATGCTGCAGAGCAACTAAGCCCACGTGCCACAACTACTGAGCCTGTGCTAGAGAGCCCGCGAGCCACAACTACTGAGCCTGCGTGCTGCAACTACTGAAGCCACAGAGCCTAGAGCCCGTGCTCCGCAATGAGAAGTCCGCACAACGCAACAAAGAGTAGCCCCTGCTTGCCGTGACTAGAGAAAGCCCCCCACGTGCAGCAACAAAGACCCAACACAGCCATAAATAAATAAATAAATAAATTCATTAAAAAAAAAATAACGCGCTGTGGTAGGGACTCTCATTATTAGTCTTATTTTACAAATGAGGAAATTGAGGCTCAGAGAATTAAATAACTTGCCCAAAGTCATAGAGATAGTAAGCGGTAAAGCCAGGATTCAAACTCAGGCAGTCTGACTCCAGAGAACTTGCCCGTATCTGCAACACTGGGCAATTTCTGTGTTCTACGACCTCAGTTTAGAGAAGAGTTTCTTACATAAGAGACAAAAGCACAAATCATATGGGAAAAGATTATTCCAGAAAGCTGAAAGTAAAACCATAATGAATACTTTCAACAAATGGTGCTGTAACAATTTACAAAAAATTAACCTCGACCCTTACCTCACAACATTTACAAAATTTACCCTGAAATGGTAATAAACTTATATGTAAGAGCTGAAACTATAATATTTCTAGAAGAAAACAGAAGTGAAAATCTTAGCAACCTTGGGTTAGGCTAAAGTTTCTTTACTAGAACACAAAGGGCACAACTATAAAATAAAAAACTGATAAACTGAACCTCATGAAAATTAGAAACTTGTAGGGCTTCCGTGGTGGCGCAGTGGTTAAGAATCCGCCTGCCAATACAGGGGACACAGTTTCGAGCACTGGTCCGGGAAGATCCCACATGCCAAGGAGCAACTAAGCCTGTGCGCCACAACTACTGAGCCTGCGCTCTAGAGCCCATGAGCCACAACTACTGAGCCCACATGCCTAGAGCCCGTGCTCTGCAACGAGAAGCCACCGCAATGAGAAGCCCATGCACCACAACGAAGAGTAGCCCCCGCTCGCTGCAGCTCGCCCAAGTGCAGCAACAAAGACCCAATGCAGCCAAAAATAAAATTAAAATAAAAATTAAAAAAAATTAGAAACTTGTGTTCTTCAAAAGACACAGCTGAGAAAATAAAAAGGCAAGCCGCAGACTGGGAGAAAATATTTGCAAAATATATATTCAACAAAGGACCTGTATCCACAATACAGAACTCTCACAACTCAATAAAAAGATTAAAACTCAGTTTAAAAATAGGCAAAAGATTTGTACAAACACTTCACCAAAGAAAATACATAGATGGCAAACAAGCACATTAAGAAAATGCAAATTAAAACCACAATGAGGTATCACTGCCCACTCACTAGAATGGCCAAGATGAAAAAAAAAAAAAACAATACTAATAGTTGATGAGGAACTGGAACTCTCCTACACTGCTGGTGAGGACCCAAAATAGTACAGCTGTGGAAAACAGTTTGGCAGTTTTCAGTCAAGGAAAACATACACTTAACCCTAGGACTCAGCAATTCCATTCCTAGGTATATACTCAAGAAAAATGAAAATACATATTCACGCTAAGATTTCTAGGCAAATGTTCATAGCCAGCTTTATACATATGAGCCCTAAACTGCAAAAAATTCAATGTCCAGTAACTGGAGAATGAATAAACAAATTATGGTATATCCATACAATAGAATACAACTCAAAAATAAAAAGCAAAAACACGAACGAACCTCAGAAGCATTATGCTAAGTGAAAGAAGACAGACACAACAGACTAAACTACTCCAATTATATAAACTTCTAGAAGAGGCACAATTACAGTGAAAGAAAGAAATCAGTGGTAGTCAGGGGTCAGGAGGTGGGGGGAAGGAAGTGACTGCAAAGGGGCATGAGAGAACTTTCTGGGGTAACAGAAATGTTCTATGATTGTGGAGGTGGCTACATGGCTATACACATCTGACAAAAATCAAAGCATTTTACACTTAAAATTGGTGAGCTTCATTGTATGTAAATTATATCTCAATAAAGCTAATCAAAAAAAAAGGGGGGGTGCAGAAACTGTAATGAGATGACATTTCACAACCATCAGTTTGGAAAAACTTGAAAGAAGTCCAACAATGCTAAGAGCTGCCGGAGATCTGGAGCAATGGGTAGTCTACTCATATATTATTAGTGGGAGCAAAAATTGGTAAACCATTTTGGAGAGCTAAACATGTACACATCTTAAAACCACCAATTTTACTTTGTTATACAGAGAAACCCTTGCTCTTCTGACAGGAAACACACACAAGAATGTTTCTAACAGCACTGTTGTCAGAACCAAAAAACTGAAAACAACCTAAATGTGAAGAAGAAGAGTGAAGAAGTAATCTGTGGTAAGTGATGCATGAATCACCCACCATCACAACTACATACCACAAACCTGATAGAGATAAATTGTAGCAGGATGCACAAAGCATGGTTCCATTTGTTTCAAGTTGAGAAGCATTCTTTGCTAGTGGCTACATACATACATGAAGAAGTGCAAAAACATGCATGGACACTGATGACCATCTGAATTCAGGATTGTGATGACTATCTCTGTCTTGAAGGCAGAAGAAGGCAGATGCAGTGGGGGGAAGGCTATACAATGGGCTTACACTGTTTTGGTTATGTTTAATTTCTTAAGCTGGGTGATAAGTTCATGAAAGTGTATTATTTGTATAATTAAAAATAACTTTTTTTCCAAATAAAAAGGACTCCTGTTGAAGGTGACACTATAGCCCCCTGCAAGAAAATGTAGCAATAACATCCTTAAGTACAATATTTATATTTTAAAAGTTGCCTTAAGGCAATTATGAAAAATAATTATGTGAAAGAAATGTTTTAGTAATATTTTAGAAAATCTGAATGTTTTACCTAATTGTGTTTTTAGAACTGGTGATTTATTCTAAATATAAATTTGAGAGACATTAAAAAGTTTCTTCACGTTACTGACACAATGGCTTACTTAAAAATAAACAAATAGTTGTAACTAAAGTGGTTTCAGGGCTTCCCAGACACCAGTGACATCATGGAAGAAATGAAATTATCTGTACTCCTTAAGAACTCCTAGTATTCAATTATCACTGTCAAGATACCCTAGAGGAGCTAGATTTCTAGAAACAAGCACAGCCTTTAAACTCTGAAAAATAAATTCTCCAATCCTAATAGCTTACAGTCCAAAAAATATTAAAAAAGCACTTACAGAGTAACAAACTGAGAAATCCATTTGGATTTCTAGGCTTCGTTTCTTTAACTTGATAAAAAGAAACAAAATACAAACATGGAAAAAATACACTTTAACTCACTGAACTAAGTGTCACTTTGAGGTTGTTTTTTACATTTAACATAAATTCATAAACAAATTCAAACAATTTACTTGCTACACTGACATTAAAACACACACACACACAAATATTTACTGACAATCTAAGAAGATGCTACAGAAACTTTCCAATATAAATCACATTTCAGGAAACGCCTACCCACCAATGAGCATTTTTAAGGGACTTGTTTAGTTAACTTTTTGTCTTTGAATAGTATTTTATCAACATAATTTATGAAGTTAGAAAAACAACCAAGAGCTCAAGCATTCTAAACCAAAGGGCGAACTCAAGAGAACCAAGGATTAAGTTTTAAGAATAGAGTTGAATCTAAAGGAACTTCACCCATATTTACTTCCAAACTATGTAAGAATCTGTAGAAAACTTTCAGCTGAAGTCCATCTTCATTTTAGTTATGTCAAATAACATAATGAGTTTTTAATTGGCTTCCTCATGTAAATAGTAAGTAGATATTTTGAATGGAAATGTAAAAATGGGAATTTTTAACAAGTCTAAAACGTTTTCACAAAATTAAACAAATGAAATTTCAGAAAGAAAAAAGACAATGGGGAGTTAGCAGTGCTGCTGTTTATATAAAAAATAAACAGCAACTCAAGATTTTCAACTGATTGTAATAAAGAGTGTTTCTACTCTCTGATATTAACCATGGAGTACAGGATATGAAAAAATAAAGGAAGTTTCCTAATAAAGGTAAATGCAACCTCTGCTTTGAAATGCTCAAATGATGGAGAGGTAATTTAATACCTTAGGTTTTCTTTAGGTCCAAACATACATAACTTTTCTGTTTCACTTATGATACATATAGATGTATCTTTGAGCATGTGTTTGAATGCTCCAGGATAGGTACTTGGACATGTAATTTCTGGGTAAAAGAATAAAAGCAATTTGAAATTTTAATAAATGTTGTCAAACTGCTCTCTAAAATGGCAGCAGACAAAACAACTATTTTCCCATATTCTTGTCATACTACCAGATTTTTAAAATTTTGCCAAATCAATGGACGAAGTTTTAATTTGCATTTTCATGATTATTAGCAAAACTGAACGTATCTTTTTGCATATTTATTGACTTTAAAAAAATCACCTCACCAAGTTGTGTGCAAGAAAAAAGATCCAATGATTTGTGCACACTTTGGTCATTGACCATCTTTATTTCCATTTCTGAGAGCTGCTGTTCATATCCTCTGACAATTTCTTTCTTTCTATTGGGTAGCTTTCTGATTTCTAAGGGTTCCTTATTTTTGGTTATTTATCTTTAGACTGTTATATATGATCCAAGCTTTGTGACTTTTATCTTTTAGGTTTGTTCATGGTGTGTTCTACCATCAGGAGCATTTATTTTTTATGAAGAACATTAATCTTTTGATTCTAAAAAAGTATCAGATTTATAAATGCTATTTTACCAACTTTAAGAAAATGAAATAATTTACCAAGTCTCAGATGAAACATCATGGTCCATGTGAGAATGTGGGAACATAGAAGATTTAATGACAAAATACTCTGAATTTATCGCCTACCTCCCAACAGGTAACAGAAATAATGATTTGTGTGCAATTAGAGCACTGCCGATTTCACAAAATCTCATGTTGAAGTCCGCCTCACTCACCCACAGATTTGTCTGCCATGCCCACATCTCTAGATGTCCAGCGACAAAATCCACAGGCCAGATAATAGGCTTTCTTCACCGTGGTCTTGGCTGGGTCATCTGGAAGCTGTGTGGAAATGCTTGTTGCCCGAGTGGAGAGGGTGTGCATACAGCCGGGACAGTCAAAGCAGTTGGCGCATCTAGGACACGACAAACAACCATTGATTCATTCAACAAATATTTACTGAGCACCTACTATGTGCCAGACATTGTTCTACATGTTAGGAATTCAAGAGAGAACTATAAGGGAAGGGCGGCTCTCAAGCAAAAAGAAATTAAAAAGTACTCTGAAGAGGCTCCTACAAACTTCATTTTAAAATTTCAAAAGTATTACGATAATTATTTTTAAAAATTCAATCATCATCAAAGTTCCTGAAGAGTCACAGCATGACCCAATCCTACTCCAGAGAGGGAATCACTGTTAACAGTCTGGAGTTAACTTTTAGACTTTTTTACAGACCACAAAGATTTCTGTGGGACAGAGAAATGTCACAGCTTATGACTTTAGAGAGGACAGACCAATTGCACAATGGAAAATTGAGAGGCAACAATACAATAAGCTGTGAAACTGGGTTTGGAAAATAACTGCTTGTTTGCTGTGCCAGAGAGCTGAAACAGATACCAAACAATGCTACCAAGATGAAATGTTTCAGAAGCGGGGCATTTTCAGGGCTTTCTGCTCTCTTTAGGCATTACTCTTCCTAGTGAAACACTCAACATTCCCCTACAGGCTCCCCCATGCCTTGTTGCTTTTAACTTTCCCACCATCTGAGATTATCAAGATTTCACCTCCAGTCCTGGACTTGTTCTGACGTTCCATTCCATAACTCCAATTTTCTGTGATATTTTGCTACCAGATAATATCCTCAAATAAGGACAATAACAGTACCCACCTCATAGGGATATTTTGAGGATTAAATGACAAAATTAATGTATGGAAAGCATACAAAACTGGTTTACAAGGAGCTGTTTCTCCGGGACAGGAAAGACAAAACAGTGGTTCATATCCATGGAGGTACAGAGGTGTGACTGGTTACAAGGGACTTCCACACCATGCTAAAAACCAAAATGGCACCAGTAGCAGTGAGTACCAGATCTTGGTTTTTAATACCAAATCTTGGTTTTTAATACCAATCTTGGTTTTTAATACTACCTAGATCTTGGTTTGCAATACCAATCTCGAATAAAAGGTACCAGGGCTCCTTGGAGAAATGGCTAATTCTAGGACTGGAGCAGAAAATATAGAGGATGAGCCTGGAGTAAGTAAGAAAGTTCTCAAACAATTGAATAACACTTCCCTCCTCCTCACTGCCATATAATGACGAGGGTATGCCAAAGGGAGACGGAAGTCTACTAAAAGAGGTCCCAATGGCCAAAGCTGGAACAATCTGAGTTAAAAAAAAAAAAAAAAGTTGTACTGGATTATAACCTAAAGTATAAAATAAATATTCACAAGCCCATACTGCTTGAAGTAAATGACTAAATAAATAAAAAGGGGAGAAGAGAAAAATCTTCCACACAAAAGAATTCCAAGTAATACATGGAGATAGCCTTCATGGAAGGGGATCATAACTCCCCACTATTTAAGTGTGGGCTATAACAGTGCCTTTCTTTCCAAAGAGTACAATATGGAAAAGGAGAAGAAAAAAAAAAAAGAGAAACTTTACATCAGAGAAACCTGACAAACACTAGCACAAGCCAGGTAATCAAAGTTAACATCAATAGTGATGTCATGTTGGTGGTATATACCTTTGATATGATGTGATGAGAGATGCACTTTACCTGTGTGTTTCTCCTCCCCACAACACATTCCCCCAGCTGATGAGAAAAACATAAGACAACTTCCAATTGAGGGACATTCTACAAAATATCTTACCAGTACTCCTCAAAACTAAGGAAAGTCTAAGAAAATATCACAGCAAGAGGAGCCTAAAGAGACATGACTATTAAATATAATGTGGGTATTCTGAATAGGATCCTAGAACAGAAAAAGGAGATTAGGGGAAAACTGAGGAAATCTAAATAAAATATAGAGTTTATTTAATAATAATGTTACCAATAATGTTCATTAGTTGAGACAAATATACCATACTAATATATGACATTTACAATAGGGGAGACTGGGTAAGGAGTAACGGGAATTTTCTGTATCATCTTCACAGTAATTCTTAAGTCTAAAACTGTTCTAAAATACAATTTATTTTTTTAAAATGAAAGTTTCATCTTTGGCATAAGTGATGCTAAAAAAAGAAAAACAGCTTGTTAAAAATGAGAGTTAATTCCATGTGCTTTTTTACCAGCTATTAAAAAAATAGTTGGGGAAAATAGAAAAAATTGATCCCAGTCTTACCTATTCTTTTTTAGTTTGGCTTCAGCCGATGGCATATTTTCTAAACAACTGGGACAATAATGAGAGTCCACCTAGAAAGAAACAAGAAATCAAAAAATCGGAGGAAAAGACATTTAGCTTGGCTTGTATATATGTCTATGCCAATTAGTGAAATTTAAAATACATTATTCTGCAGCAGAGGTGAGAGATCATTGATCTGGCAAAGAACCTGGGCTGTTTTCAGCATCGGGTTTATTCTTCAATCACCTGTTGTTTTCTTAACCTCTGGATTTCCTGAAATCCTTCTATTTTTCCTTTCTGGTCTTTCCTATTCCCTTTCATCAGGGTTTTATGTATTAGACGTGTTAAAACATGTTTATGTAAAAGAAGATCTCTATGATAATCTAAATAGATTAACAAATAAAATAACCCAATTTATGAGGCTGTGATCAAATATCCTTCTATCTAGTCTAGCTTTGTGTGACTGCAATAACTTGACCACACAAACTGTTAAGAGATTTTAAAAGTTTTCCCATTACTGAGGTATTACATGTTCACTGAAGAAAAGCATACATTAACATTTACAAAGTCAGCTGTAGCCAACCAATTAGAGATTTTTAAATGGCAAATTAAAACTACTAAGTTAACAACATAGTCTTACTGCATTTAATGCAAAAACATAGTACAAAAATTAAATTCATTGTATTTTTTTAAGGACTAAATATTTTCTTTAATGTAGTAGATCCTATTTGATAATTCTAGAACTCTAGTCACCTGCAGATGGACAGATTCACTTGAACATAAATACTATGACAGAAACTGTTTTCTTTTTTCATCATCTGCTTATAAACAGAACCACCTTTGAAAAGATAAAGTTACTGCTCAAATAAGTCTCCAGGAACACAAAATATAATACTGTTAACTTATATTTGCACTTACTATCATAAAAGGCAAAATATAATTCATTCCTCCCCGTCCCCTTTCCAAATTATGCTCATCCCTTCATGTGAAGCTCCAATCCCAGGCTTGTCATTAGAAATTTCTGGACTGCTTCAGCCTTCACTAGCATCATCCTTCCCCACACCCTAATGGCCTCCATTTCACAGGTGCACACCAGTCTGTAAAAGATGCAGTCACAGACTGAATGTCCTAGCTGAAGAGATCCTTACAGATCATGGAGACTCAGCTCCCTAATGATCACCAAATGAGAATCTAATCCAATAAATTCTGGAGATGGAGTTAGGACAGCATCCTAAAGAGAAAGGACCTGCCAAAGAATAAGCATACAAAGTGCTAATGGAGATGGAGAAAAAAAAATCATGTATATAATACAGCACTGATTTTTCTCTTGTGTTATTTAACTGCTTTCTCTGACTATTCTTAACAGTATGAAAAATATTCCCAATAAAATAATAATTATTCATAATGTGTAAAATGGCTTATAGTATAGGACATATTCTCATATGCATTTTTAACCGTCCAGGGATCCTCACTGAAGTCCTCTGAATCAGGCTGCTTGGTTTCAAATCTTGGTGCCCCCCTCCCAACCACAAATTTTTGGCTGTGTGACCCAGCGCAAACATTATGTGCCTCTTTCTTTAACTGTAAAGTGGTTTTTTAAAAAAGGTATCCATTCTAATTTGTAGGATGATTAAAGATTATGTAAAGCACGTGGCATATAGAAAGTACTGAATAAGCATTAACTATGTATTATTACTAATCAGCTTTTCCTTCACGAGACTGCAAGTTACTCAACAGCAAGATTTACGTCTTAACGCGTCTTTTAATCCGCAGAGCCTACTGAACGAACAGCATGCTCCAAGTGCTGCAGAAGTTCTGGGGTTTTGTTATTTGGTGATTTTTTTTCCGGGGGTCTTTTACATTTTGAGCAATCCCGCCTCCAACGCCCACTTGCGCCAGTGAAAGTCAGAAATGTACCCTCAGGAGAAGCGCCATGAATGTAACACTTCGAGCTTCTTAAACGACAGACCCTATTGTAAGCGCTTTTCACTCAGCTCACCCCATCCCAACCTCTTATCTGCTGCAGGCCTTGGGCTGGGTCAGGAAACAGAACAAGGCAGTTGTTAGAAGGCCCAGTTTCTGCCCAAGCTGGGGCAGAACTTCCAGGATGGGAGGGGCTTGGATGAGAATGCCCGCGGACCTCCCCACTCCCTCAGTCAATGCTGGAAAGACGATACCTCGCCCCTCAAGTGGCCTGAACTAAGCACCCCCATACCTTTTTTCCCCTGACCCACCCAATTACCAACCCCCGCCCCAGGAGATGGCCAGGGTCCCCAAAGTCAAGTTTGTCCCAGAGGGCGCTCTAGAACAGAAGGGCCGCTCAGCCCCACCCAAGGCCGCTCCTCCTTTCCAAGTGACAAATTACGTACGTATAAGCAAATTAAATCACAGGCAAATCTGAGTGACGGAAGGCAGAGCCAATCAACATGCTAGGAAAATTACCACCCGCTGGGCTCGGTGACTAGCAGGAACCGCCTTCCCCCCTCCCCCCACACACACACTCTTCATGGGACGACTGCATTACCTCGTGAGACACACATTCCAGCGACCGCAGCTCGCTACAATAGCGGCAGAAGTAAAGCTGCGAGAGCGGGGCCCGAACCTTCTTTTCTCCCTGGACTACGTAGAGAACCCGCTCCGATTGCAGCAACGACGCCATCTTGAGGGGGAGGAGTCAACGACGCTCTCGTCGCATCACGTGACTCGAGAGTCAGCGTTTCCCTGGCTTCCCTCCCTGTGTCTTTCAACGTAGACTTTGACGTAAGGTTTCCGAGCTAGGGGGGCTTTGCGCCGGAAGAAAGTCAAAGTGCGCATGCTCAGCTGGGGATCCAGGTTTTTTTTTTTTTTGTTTGTTTGTTTTTTTGTTTTTTTGTTTCCCCCTGCCTGCATCTTCCCCCTCAACCATTTTTGTGAGCGTCAGCCGTCCGGGCTGAGCTTAGACCTTTTTTTGACAAGTACGGAGTCGCAGAAGAAATCCAGACAGACTCAGTGCGCTCCTTTCCTTTGTATCTAACAGAAAGGAAGGCTGCTCTTCCGTTTTATTTAACACTGCCTCTACCGCCCTCACCTTCCAGACAAACATCCGGAAGTTAGGGAGGGTCTCTGAGACAGAGTTTCCTTGGAACTGGAAAACTAAGAGTCCACACCAGCACTTGCTTCTGACAGTCTTGCTGCTGACCTATAGGAAACTTTCACGGACGTTATCTCGTTTGAAGTTTCTTAGATTGAGCTCCTCCACGCAGAAGCCATATCTCATTCATTTTCGGGTTTCGCATATTTAGCATTAGGACTAAGTCTATACTCTGGGTGTTCAATAAGTATTGCCTAATGAAGGAGTGGAATCAATGAATGAACAATGTTGCTAGGTGTCGTTTACATTTTTCTAGTGCATAAACTAAAGCTTAGACATGTAAAATAACCACTTAGAGCTGGGCTGGCAGAGACTGGAGCCCATGTTACCTGCCATCAGTTCAGTGCTTTTCTCTTTGTACTAGTGTTGTATTATTGCCTATCTGATATTAGAGTTGGTGATTGAGAAGAAATAGAACTGAATAGTAATATTAGTTGATGTTTATTGAGCACTTAATTGAATGCAGAACACTGTGTCAAAACTATACATACATTGCCTCATTTAATTTTCACCAGAACTTCAAAAGGCAGGTAGTATCATTATCTCTATTTTACAGTGCAGGAAACTGAGATCCGGGTGCCCTTCTCTTCTCCCAAGAAAGCCTGGCCATCTCAACTGGGGCAGACTGAGATTCCTCTGCTCTGTGACTGGTAGTCACCAGTAGCAGAATCCCCAGTGTGTAGGTAGGGACCAGCCTGGGCCCTGGACAGCAGCAAGGCACAGGCACTGGCACTGCAGACCGGCACTGGGAGCAGAGGGAGAAAGTGAGTCATAGGAGGATACCTGGCTTGGTTTCTGAGGCTCACAGGGCCAGCCTGCTTCAGTGGTGCTGGCAGGTTTTACCAAAACAGACAACAGCCACGGGTTGGAGTTTGCTGACGCCTGCTATAGCCTCCTGGGGTAGTGGACTGGATACCTTAGAATTATCATATACTAGAAAGATCCTAGTTCAATACTTGTATTTTTCAAATGTTGAAAATGAGGTCCTGAGCGTCAACACGCCCCAGGAACATGCCCCAGGTTTTCTCACTCCTGGTACAGTATTCTGTTTTCTAATTCCATAAATGCAGTTCCCTGCACACTACAGCAGTTCACTTATATTCACAGCAGAGTAAGAAACCAGTTGCTCTTCTAACAACACTTAGAAAGAGAAGAAAGCAAATGCAAAGGAAAGTGGAACATTAATTGATAGCCTACTCATTTTTGCCCTGGAACTTTGCTGGAATTGCATCATTCCCATTATGGGCACATGAGTTTCACACCTCTAGAATGCTCTCTGCTTGGCTTCAACAGTAATTTCCCAAGCATACCTCAAACCTAACCAAGGCTTGTTCCCGCCCCCCCTTCTCTGCTTAGTAGACTAACCGGAAGCTAATGCTAATTCTGTGGCACCATGGAACACTTCCTCTGTGTTCTGCTGAGGATGCAGGGAGGTGAGACGGGCATCCTCTTTCGGCTGGAGGATGCACAGGGTGACTTCAGGTTAACCACTGCAGCTATTACCCAATTGCTGCTAGTGCTTAAGGCAGACCTCAGGCCCCTGAGGTGCTGGCTTATAAGGGATAGCTGGTGGCCATGCACTCTCTGTGCCCACTCACCCCTGAGAACTCGCAACTGACACAAGAGACCATAGCTCTCTGTGAAATAAGGGTAAAGTCATGGAGCTATAGAGCCAAACGTGACCTTAGAGACTAACTAGTTCCCTCCCCTTATTTTCAAGATGGAGAACTGAAGCCCAGAGTAGGGAAGAGACTTGCCCAGGTTCCCAAAGGAAGTTAGAGGTGAAGCTAGGGTTTGAATGCAGGTCTTTGTTCCAAGTTTATTGCCTTCACTACACTTTGCTGGACCTCCATCTCTCCACAATTCACCATCCAACCCTAAAGCTTGCTTCTGGGAGACTACCAGTGTATTGTTTGTTGAATTGAATAAAAGAGAATTGAAAATTGAATTCCAGCCTAACTCAATATACTATCTTCAACTATCTGGAACTTGCTGCAGATGGAATCCAGTAACTAAATTTTTTTTTCTTTTTGGTCTTTAGGTAACTCCTTCTTTCAGAAGGTAAAGGAAGAAATAGGGGAAGGAAACTGGTCACAATTTTAAATAGGGTGGTCAGGGTTGGCCTCATAAGAAGGTAAGATAGGAACAAAGATTTGAAGGAGGTGGGGAGAGGGCCGGGTGGCCATCTGGGGAAGAGCCTTCCAAGCGGAGTCTCAGCAAAGTCTCTAAGGCCTAACTGAGGAACAGCAAGGAGGTAGTGGGGCTGGTAAGGAGTGAGCAAGGGAGAGAGGTACAGGGGCTGAAGTCCCAGAGGTAATGGGGGTGCAGCTCATGCAGGATCTTGAAGGCATTTTAAGGACTTTGTATTTTGCTGTGAAGGAAGTGGGGAGCCATTATAGGATTTCACACAGAACAGTGATATGATCTAACCTACATTTAACAAGGGTCACTCTGGATGCTGTTTTGGGAATGGACTGTAGAGGGACAAGGATAGAAGCAGGGGGTGAGTTTGGAGATTACTGCAGTGACCAGGCAACAGGCAACAGTGCCATGGACTAGGGATTCTGACTATATTTTGAAGTAGAGCTCACAGGATTTCCCAATGCCCAACCCTGGGAAGACATGTACATAGACTGTCATATGAAGGGTAGTTTGGAGTCTCAGCAGAGATGCCCTTGTTAGGCTGGGGGAAAATCCATTTCATGGTTTAGCCAAATTCAGCCGCTGGGAGTTTATTTCCTCAGAAATTATCAAGACTCTCTCTTTTCCCGGAGGTCAAAATAAAAACATCACAGAAAGGATCAGACACTTTCATATTTAAGGGAAGCAGATGAAGCTAACTTGTTTAGCCTCTAGTTTACTTTGTTCCAAGTCAAAAAGCACGGTGATTGCCACACAGGGAAGCATATTTCACAAGAAGCCCAGAGAAAGAGCCAGCCCATTACTAAACACATGATCACATCTTCGGAGCTCCAGCTCAGGCTGAGAATAGGAAACTGGTGTGGGAGCACCCAACACATTTGCAATGGTGCCGAGGGCTCTTCCAAATGAGCTTTGCCTTTCGCCATGCAGGAAAAATGAGTTAAAAGTTAAAGTGGGTAGAGCACAGAACATGATAAGTTGCTACGTATTTGTTATTCGGCCACAGAGTTTAGTCCAGTCCCTTCATTTACAAGTGAGAAAACAGTTTCAGAGAGAGGAAGTGTTTGTCTGAAGTTACATGGATCTCCAGCTTACTTAATGAGCACTAACTAAGTTGATTTCTTTTATTATGTTTGGATGATTGGGATCTCCAGTCTTGCCCACACTCTCATCTGTGCCTCTTGAGTGCCTCTTACAGTTCATTTCTGGGAAGCTCTTTTAGACTTTGAGCTGTCAGTTTACATGAGAGGATCTTTCTGGCCTCCCAGGGAAGTTCAATGGGATGTTTTGTTTCTCTTGACCACCTGTAGAAGCCAGCCTGCAACTTGTCCTTCAATGGTATTTATACCCTTGTGTATTCCCCTTCCACATTGTACCAGGGTTGGTCTGTGAGACCAATAGCATACAGTAGAAGTGGTGGTGACCCTTCTGAGGTTAGATTATGAAAGTCTGTGGTTTCTATGATGGGCGCCCTCTTGCTGTGTTGGGTGCTCCCTTACATCACTTGTTTGGGAAAAGCAAGCTGCCGTTTTGTGAGCAGCCCTATGGAGAGGCTTATGCGGTAGGGAACTGAAACCTCCACCAACAGCCAATGAGGACCAAGGCCAGCCAACAACTAGTGAATGAGCTTGGAAGTGGATTCTCCTGTTCCAGTCAAGTATTGAGATGACTACAGACCCAGCTGACAGCCTGACTTTAATCTCTTGAGAGACCCTGAGTTAGAACCACCTACCTAAGCAGCTCCTGGACTCCTGACCCTCAGAAACTGTGAAATATTAAATGTTTGTTTTAAGCTGCTACTTTTTTTTTTGAGACAGGGTTCAGTATCAGTTTTATTTTGATTCTTTCACTTTGAAAAAATGTAAATGCTAAGAAGTTTTGTTCACATGAATAGGTAGAAGGAAATGAAAAGTTTTTCTCACAGCATTGTCACACAATTCTTTGTATTTCCTCTGAGTTATGTACCAAAAATTCCATCATGAGCCTCAAAAATTAATTTTCATGATTTATTAGCTGACAATTCCATTAGTTACTTCAGCAATTTTGTTGAAAGCAAAGAATTATAAACCTCCTGTGTTGCAAAAGGTCTTGTTAAGCAGAGATTAGGGTCATTCATTTTTCCACATCAACACCCTTATTTTGGCTGGTCCTGTTGTTTGGTACTCAGAGGCTTCTGTCCCTTGGGGCAATGCACCAAGGTCAGATTAGCCACATGAGGGGTAGCGGGGAAAGAGGAATGTGTTTTTTTCAGTAAAATGAGAGAAGGGCTGTTGAGAAAGAGGAGGTTGGAAAGGAGACAGTGTTCTCAGGCTCATCATTTTAGGAAGTCAAGAGTCTAGAAATTGGTTTCTTTACAACTGAATGTGCCCATGGACTCCTGGCAATTCTTTGTGTGTCCCCAATGATATTCCTAACCTAGTGTGACCTAATTTACTAATTTATTGGGAATGTAAATTGATATAGCCACTATGGAGAACAGTGTGGAGGTTCCTTAAAAAACTAAAAATAGAACTACCATACGACCCAGCAATCCCACTACTGGGCATATACCCTGAGAAAACCATAATTCCAAAAGAGTCATGTACCAAAATGTTCATTGCAGTTCTAATTACAATAGTCAGGACATGGAGCAACCTAAGTGTCCATCAACAGATGAATGGATAAAGAAGATGTGGCACATATATACAATGGAATATTACTCAGCCATAAAAAGGAACGAAACTGAGTTATTTATAGTGAGGTGGATGGACCTAGAGTCTGTCATACAGGGTGAAGTAAGTCAGAAAGAGAAAAACAAATACCGTATGCTAACACATATATATGGAATCTAAAAAAGAAAGAAAAAAAATGATCAGAAGAACCTAGGGGCAAGATGGGAATAAAGATGCAGACCTACTAGAGAATGGACTTGAGGATATGGGGAGGGGGAAGGGTAAGCTGGGACAAAGTGAGACAGTGGCATGGACATATATACACTACCAAACGTAAAATAGATAGCTAGTGGGAAGCAGCCGCATAGCACAGGGAGATCAGTTCAGTGCTTTGTGACCACCTAGAGGGGTGGGATAGGGAGGGTGGGAGGGAGGGAGATGCAAGAGGGAAGAGATATGGGGACATATGTATATGTATAATTGACTCACTTTGTTATAAAGCAGAAACTAACACACCATTGTAAAGCAATTATACTCCAATAAAGATGTTAAAAAGAAAAAAAAAAAAGAAAAGAAAACACTTATGATTACCAAAGGGGAAAGGGAGGGAGGGAGGGATAAATTAGGAGTATGGTATTAGCAGGTACAAACTACTATATATAAAATAGATAAGCAACAAGGATTAACTGTATAATATAGGGAACAATATTCAATATCTTGTAATAACCTATAATGGAAAATAATCTGAAAAAATATAACTGAATCACTTTGCTATAAACCTGAAACTAACACAATATTATAAATAAACTATACTTCAGTTTTAAAAAAAATGTTATGTAACTTGGCCAAGATTACATGAAATCCATTCTATATATTATATATATTATATATATAATATATATAATATATATATATATATATATACACACACACACGCACACACACACACACACACACACACACATACATACATATCTTTCACATTTTCTTCATCCATTCACCCATGGAAACAACTTTTTCCATGTCTTGGTTATTGTAAGTAATGTTGCAATGAACACAGAGGTGCAGATATCTTTTCAAGTTAGTGTTTTCTTTTTCTTCTGATAAGCTGCTAAATTTTGAGATACTTTGTTACACAGCAATAAGATAACTAATATAACCAGTTTCCCTTCCCACCACAACAGTTAACCTTTGTTGCACTGTACACTTGTCCTTTCATCTCTGCCCCCTCTACCATCCTTGCATCACCTTGTGTACTTCACCTCACCCAACTATCTGTAGCCAAACCCAGAAGTCATCAAACCTGCTGAACCGCTTGTGGTACAAACAGGAACAGATCATGGACTAAACTTGGAATTTGAGGAACATTTAATGAAGGGACTATTTGCAAAAAGGGTGAATGGGGTGGAGGGTAATCACAAGGAATACTGCCGTACCCCAGGGCTAGTGGAGGTGGGCTTCTGTTTGTAGCCTGAGGCCTGACAGGGTAAGGGGAGGGAGCACTTGCTGGGATCTGGAGACAGAGAGAACTGTGTGAAGAAGGCCCCTGACAGGAGTTGGACCTTTGGGTACAGGACAGAGCCAGGCATTGACATCCTGGGGGTAGAGCGTAGAATGCAAAACACCTCAGTTCCTGCTGGTTCTTCCCTCTTAGCTAAACCCAGCAGAAAGTCAGACATCAAGGAAACCTATGTTAGTTTGGGTTCCCTTAGAAGCAGACTATGCAATAAGGGTTTAAGTAAGTCATTTATTTGAGAGGTTTAGGGTAAACTATTAGAGGAGTGAGGAAGTGATACAGGGAAGAGAAGGTAGCCAATAAGATTGTGTTATTAAACCAGTTATCAGAGTGGGTGACTGGAGCTGAGTCCCATAGAGAAACTCAGGAAAACAATATAAACACATGCCTCAAAATGGTTCCAACAATTTTGCTGTTAAAAAAATAATTCCATCAAAGGGTGAGGGAGTTGGGGTATTTATACTGTAGCTCTACAGTCTTTGATCGAGAGCTGCTCCTGGGGATGGGTGTTAATTCCTGGGTATGTATGGAATGCCAGGCTGGCAGACTGGCCTTGTGTGGTTCTGGGAAAAGCCCTCAGACACAAAGGTGCAGATAGTAGCAGTTGGAAGTCTGTGGAGAACAGAAGTGGGTGAGGTCCAAAGGATTTGAGTAAGGTATTGACAGTGTCTCCTACAGGGCCCATTGATGTGGGATAGATGTGGTACAGATGCACCTCCCCGTGTACAATGCAGAATGGAGAAGTGTGTGGAGGGTGAATCTGGAGGGACAAATAAAACTTACATGCATATCTAAAGTAGCTAAGTAATATTTACCAATACTCTGTAAAATTTAGAAGCACCATTTGGATTTCAAAACAATTTTTCATTTTGATTCTCACAATTACTGTCCTCTACCCTCTATCACTGTCATGCCTCTAATGGTCTGACTGTGCACTAACTACAACAGGAATTACTCCAGTTCATGGATTAGAAAACAGAGGCATAGAGAGGACTTAACTCAGTAAGAGTCAGTTAGGTGCAGGACATTTAGAGTCAGTTCTGCCACTTAATGGCTGGGTTATCTTAGACAAGTTAACTTATCTTCTTTGGGAGGTTAAGTTAATAACATTTTCACCATAGAATTGTTACAAGGAATAAGTGGTATGATGCATGTAAAATCCTAGCTACACGGTACGTGCTCTTAAAGCAATGTCTTTTAAGTAAGTAATCTTTTTTGGGGAAAAAAAAGGCAAAGGCTTTTATTACATATATTTTTCTTGAGCTCACAGTTTACATCAAAAATTAGTCCAACTGGACTGAGATATCTTGCAGTAATAGGCATTCTCTTTTCTCTCAGCTACATGACTGTGTGATAATTGAACACTTTTGAATTAAGCCATGAGAATTGATTCAAATAATTATAACCACATTAACGAGACCATGTGACCATCATTCTGCTTGAAAGCTATAAAACAGAAACTTTCATTTCCTTTTCTTTCTTCCTGTCTGCTCAGAAACTTGTTTAATCTCAAATTCCACGTGTTTGGAGAGTTCCATCATTTTACCTTCTTGCCTAATCATTAGTTCAATTAGTTCTTTCAGCTACAGTAAAAAAAAAAAAAAAAAAAAAAAAGTTGTAATTTAAAAAATTCCTGCATCTAGTTTTCAGGCTAAAAGCATATTTCTTTAGAGAATTAGCAAGCAAGTGGGGCTTCCCCAAAAAGTAAGAAGGCATTTTGCCCAAGGATGTGTAGAGCAAAAAGACCTTGGGAATTTTTTCAGGGGAGAAGGGGAAGGGAGGGAGCACAGTGATCTCAGGAGTCCTGGTGCCCAGTTCCGGATTTCCTGGAAAGAACTGAGCTGTACAGGGGCCTGGGAAGAGGGAGCTTATGTCTGAGCCAGGACATAACCATATGTGGAACAAGATGGATCACCTCACATTCACATGCTTTTAACTCAAAATGGTAGTCATTTTATGATCTGTGAGTCTTAGCTTTAAAGGGATTTTGGAAGTGTAAGTGACTTCAAAGAATATCTAATTTAACTCCTTTTTTTTCACTTTTGGGGTCAAAAGACCTAGAGAGGGGTAGGGACTCATTGAAGATCACATAGCAAACTAGTGATAGAGCCAGCAGAAGAAGCCATGATGTAGTATGATTTAGTGCCAGTTTCGTGCCCATTACCTTGTGCCCATGCTGCACTCACTTCCCTCTGTCTCCCTGGCCCTCCACCATTCCAGTGGAATCCTCTGCTTGTGTGCCTCCAGTGTAGGGAGCTCATGAACACCCCAAGAAAGCTTATTCTGTTCCATTTTCAGACAGCTCTAAAAAAATTGTTTCTTAGAGTGAACTCAGAGTTGCCTCTCCTTGGCTGACACTCTTTGGTTCTAGGTTGGCCCTCAAGATGGCTTGCTCTGTCCCAGTGTATCATGGAGCTTTGCTCAGAGTCCGCATGGCCTCCATGAACCCCCCATCTCTAGATCCTGGTTTCTTGCAATTCTGTATTTTTCTGGTCTGCTTTAGAAGCTGAGAGGAATCTTATATTCTACACACACGCAATTACCTAGTTAAGGTTTCCTTCGGACTGTGGGAACACATATGTGATGACTAATTTTATGCATCAGCCTAACTGGGAAATGGTACCTTGATACTTGGTCAAACACTTCTTGGTATTGCTATGAAGGTTTTTTTTTTTTTCATCTCAAGTCAGCAAACATTTATTAAGCATCTACTCTGTGGCAAGAACCATGCCAGGCACAGGAGAGGCAGAGACAAATGAAATCAGGTTCTCAAGGTACTTACAGCCTCCAGGGAGGAAGCTTTATTTATTTATTTAGGCTGCGCTGGATCTTAGTTGCGGCACGTGAGATCTTCGTTGCGGCATGTGGGATCTTTTAGTTGTGGCATGCATGCAGGGTCTAGTTCCCCAACCAGGGATCGAACCCGGGCCCCCTGCATTGGGAGTGCAGAGTCTTACCCACTGGCCCACCAGGCGTGTCCTGCTATGAAGGTATCTTTTTAGATGAGATTGACATTTTAATAAGTAGACTTTGAGTAAAGCAGATTACTCTCCATAATGTGGGTGGGCCCCATCCAATCAGTCGAAGGCCTTAAGAAAAAGACTGTCCACCTCTGAGGAAGAGGGAATTCTGCCAGCAGATGGCCTTTGGACTTGAGCTGAAGCATCAACACTTCCCTGGGCCTCCAGCCTGCTGTCCTACCCTACAGATTTTGAAGTTGTCAGCCTCCACATTCATGTGAGCAAATTCCTTAAAATAAATCAATCTCTTTCCCCCCATATCTCTTTACAATACACACACGCACACACAATTGGTTCTGTTTCTTTGGAGAATCCTGACTAATACGATGTTTTCAAGCATTGAACTTTGCCTTTAGGCAGAACATCAGACCTGGAAAGAGAAGCCTTGGTTGATCTCTCAGCATCCATCATTCATTCATTCAACAGAGGGAACATTATTCTGTACCAAGTGCTGGTGATAGAAAAGAAAATATTGCAATAAGAGTTATGAACTTAGGGCCTTGATAAAATCAGACCCTGGCCAAAATCATAGCACAGAGTGACAGAGAATTTAGGCTCTGTATTCAGACAGTCCTGGGTTCATGTCTGGCTTTGACAATTGCCAGTGACCTTGGGAAGTCACTCACCCTCCCTGAGCCTCAGTTTATTCTCCCCATCTATATGAGGGGATTAGATTAGACGATCTTTAGTTTTCCCTTTAATTTTGTACAAGCAGTGTCCTAATTTATCAAAAATTCAGGAATTGAAGAACTGTAAATAGTATCAGTCAACCAATAGGATGACAAAGGATGCTGAAATAAGATTGATAAATTAGATGCAAAATGGGTTGATGCTCTATAAGGCAAGAAAAACATCTACTTTAGGGCCCAGGAGAAAAACCTATAGATGAATATAAAATTCATATTTACTATGTATACAAATAAGCAGTGTTATCAGTCATAAGCTCTTTCACGTTCATGAGTTGATCCTATTTCATGTTCACTAAAACCCCTGGAGGTAGGCACTGCATTCACAGTTTGTAGAAGAGAAAACTGAGACTCATAGACATTAAATACTGTGCCCAAGTCACACAGTTAGTAAGTGCCAGAACCAGGATCTGTTTCTAACGCTGTGTTCTCTCCAAATAGTTTGTCCAAGTATAATTTTGAAAATGTTAAAAATATTCATACATATAGTGAGTGTGTATCAAAGTTTTATTTAGATGTTTAACGGAGGAAATAGTAGGATGACAAAGAATGCTGACAAAATATTGATGTTAGGTACAAAATTGGTTAATACCATATAAGGCAATAAAAACACAACTTTTGGGGTTATCTTTTCTATCAGATAGAAATAATTTGCATCTCTACTAGACAAACCAACCAACCAAACGACCAAACAACCAATCAACCAAACAAACGAACTGTACCTTATCAAATTTTCTACAAGTTAGCATCTAACTTTACAGAGCTGTAAAATGTCTGGACCCTAATTAACAGTAAGGGACCAGTGGGGACTCTGGGGGTCCAGTGTTTAAGACCTCGCCTTCCAATGCAGGTGGTGCAGTTTCGATCCCTGGTGAGGGAGCTAAGATCCCACATGCCTTGCGACCAAAAAACCCAAAACATAAAACAGAAGCAATACTGTAACAAATTCAATAAAGACTTTAAAAATGGTCCACATCAAAAACATCTTCAAAAAAACAAACAAAAACCCCCCACAAAGAACAGTAAATAGTAAATCAAACAAACGTACATATTTCTAGAGAGTCAGATGATCTTTAAGCAGGCTTGTTAGGCCATGCTCTTGTATGATGTTGACAAGACATCTGGTTATCCTTTTGGTTTATATCTGAGTTCTGGATAAGTTTTCTTATCAGTCCACCTCTATGACTACAAACTTCAAAAATTATTTATGATCACAAAAATGGCTGATTTCATTATATGCTGGGGATATTTGACCTGACTCATGTGCATAGATGCCTCATTGTTGTATGGTCAGCAAATCTAGAGCATGAGTACTGAACAACTACTACAGCCAGAGGATTGACTTCTGTTTGGAGATTTCGTAAAGAACTAGGATTGAATGTTCATTACCCACTATCATTCCACACATATTTTTAACTTGATTGAGATATAATTCACATATCATACAATTCATTCATTTAAAGTATACAATCCATCAGCTTTTAGTATGTTCACAGAGCTGTGCAATTATCATAACAATCAATTCAGAAGATTTTCATTATCCCAGAAAGAAATCCCACATTCTTTATATGCTGCTCCCCACCCCCTCACTACCCCCAGCCCTAGGAAACCATTAATCTTTCCATCTCTATTGACTTACCTGTTTTTGATATTTTATGTAAATAGAATCATATAACATGTGGTCCTTGTGGCTGGCATCTTCCATTTAGCATAACATTTTCAAGGTTCATGTTGAAGTCTGCACCGGTACTTCTTTTTTTTGTTGTTGCTGAGTAATATTCCATTGTATCGTCATGAAGATTTATTCTATGTTTTCTTCTTAGAGTTTTACAGTTTTAACTCTTTCATTTATGCCTGTGATCCGTAGGAATCCAATTTTATTCTTTGGCACTTGGATATCCAGTTTTCCCAGCACTTTTTTTGAAGAGACTCTTCTTTTCCCACTTAATTGTTTTGGCACCCTTGTAATCAATTGACTGTAAATGTGAGGGTTTATTTCTGGACTCTCACTTTTATTCCATTGATCTATATGCTTATCATTATTCCAGTACTACACTGTTTTAATTACTGTAGCCTTGTAAGTTTTGAAACTGGAAAGTGGGAATCCTCCAACTTTATTCTTTTTTTAACACTGTTTTGGCTACTTGGGGTACCTTGCATTTTCATATGAATTTAATTTATAAGCTTGTCCATTTCTACAAAAAATACACTTGGGGTGTTCATAAAATTGCATCAGATCTGTGTCTATTGAGATGATCATGTTATTTTTGTCCTTTAGTCTCTTGATGTGGCATATTACATTGATTTTTGGATGTTAAACAACCTTGCATTCCTGGAATAAGTCTCGCTTGGTCATGGTGTTTTTGTGTGTGTGTGGCCTTGTTGCTAGGCGCATATATGTTTAAAATTTCCTGACGGATTGACCCATTATAAAATGTGGCTCTTTTAATATAATTGGATTTACAAGTACCATTTCATTTTTTAAATATCTCATATGTATTTTTGTTCTTTTATTCCTCCTTTACTGTTTTCTTTTGTATCAAGTAATATTTTCTAGTGTTAATATTTCAATCATTTAATGATTGATGTTTAAAAATTGCTCTTCTTTGCTCATCTATTCCAGTATGAGAAAACCAAAGCTAAGAAATTAACCTCTATCAGGCTTTACTTGAAGTCCCTAAAAATAAGTGAATTCATCTTTTCTCGAGGTCCTCAACATTTGCTAAAGTTCCTGACCTGCCAGCAAGTGAAATTCTTACTATCTTACTAGCATAATGCTGGGCTCTGTAAGCCATAAAATAGGTTTATCAGGCCAGTCTCCTGGGAGGACTTCATAGTCTTGCTTCCACAAGGAGGTACAACTCTTGTTCCTTAATGGTTACACAATCATATTTTCTCAAATATAAAACTCTTTGGATGGCTTTGTTTTTATAATAGATTTGTCCAATTGCAGCCTGATAAAGATTAAGGGCAGCTTCTTTGAATCTTGGTGGTTATTCTTTGCAAATAATTACATTACTAGGGGCTCAGAGAAAGTATTCACATTTGAACTTCGAGGGATCAGTGGGAACAAAATATCATTTAAAAATATTTCCTTTTAGTTTGTATAAGCGTACCTTGCTAAACTGAGGGTTAGAGATAGATCAGGAAGAAAGCAAAGAAGCAACAGAGAAAACAAGGACATCCTCATAGGTATATCAAATACAAAACATTAAAAATAGTCCAGCAACAATATTCTACAATGCATAACCACAATCTACAATTATGTTCCCCTCATCAACTTATTAGGCTTATGTGATTTATTCTTGACTCACAAATCTTGGACCAGAAGTATACTTCCATGAAGTTTTCACTTCTGGACTAACAAGAGTCCTAGAAATCCTGATATAGATATAGATATCTACTTGTGGTTGCAATGTCAGCTTATGTGGAGAAGCCTAGCACTATAAGTCTATTCCAGTTAAGAGTACCTGGTGCAATCTTTCCCACCAAGTCATTTGGACTGTCCTATGTTGAAGACTTTACATGCAGCAGAAGACTTGAGGTAAGCATGCAAGGAAAGCAAAAGTCACTTGATCTTGATTAGACTGAAGGCTTTATCAATTTATTAGAGAAAACAACTACATCAGAATAGAGGAGAGTAAAATCCTATTAGGTTGTGGACTTTGTCAGTGTTTCCTCAAAGGCAAGAATATACTGTGGACATGGGGATACTGACAAATCTACTTTAAAAGATGAACATAGGGAAGATAGAAATTATTTTTTTGATGGGACAGCTTGTCCCAGTTTGTGGGCTTAATATTTAATGCATATCCTACAACAGGATTAAGCCAATTAAGAAATATGGAGCATACCGAGACTTCCCTGGTGGTCCAGTTGTTAAGACTACACGCTCCCAATGCAGGGGGCCTGGGTTTGATCCCTGGCCAAGGGACTAGACCCTACATACTGCAACAAAGATCCCGCATGCTGCAACTAAGACCTGGCGCAGCCAAATAAATAAATATTTAAAAAAAAAGAAATATAGAGCATATTAAACTCAGCTAATTAACTTTACTATCCCTCCTGATTGTGAATGACACATCATGGGTTATATGGTAAGAGGCCAAGCCTTTGGTATTTTAGTCATCTAGGAAGCAACAAAGATGGTTTGACATGTAAAAACACATTAATAATTACATTTTTATAAACTACAGGATAGATCTTGGGAAGGTAATATTGTAAAGAATTTTCAAAAAACCATCAACAGCTTAAGATGGAAGCCTAGATGCCTAGGAACAATGAATGGTTGTAGCTTGGCTATCTATTAACCAGTGTGACAATACACTGGTGCTAAATAAACATAACTGTAGGTATAATTACAAGGAACTTCAACTATCTAAGAAATGAGGAATTTCTGCTACTGTTTTTTTTTGTTTTGAAATAACCAAGGCCATGACAAAGTCAGCAGAAAGTACAGACAGTTCTTCTGGTCAGATATATAATATCTGATATTTGGGCAGATTACACAGAAGTTAAAAATAACTTTTACTATCTCTTGTTGATAACAAACTGAATAGTCCAAGACTAGTTTGTCATTTTAACATAAAGGAAAAAAATCAAGTTCTACTCTTGTATTAATATAACAATTTGCAGCACAGACCTTTTTTTTTTTTTAAATCTCCTTTTTAATTTTTATTTATTTATTTATGGCTGAGTTGGGTCTTCGTTTCCGTGTGAGGGCTTTCTCCAGTTGCGGCAAGCGGGGGCCACTCCTCATCGCGGTGCGCGGGACTCTCACCATCGCAGCCTCTCCTGTTGCGGAGCACAGGCTCCAGACGCGCAGGCTCAGCAGTTGTGGCTCACGGGCCCAGCTGCTCCGCAGCATGTGGGATCCTCCCAAACCAGGGCTCGAACCCGTGTTCCCTGCATTGGCAGGCGGATTCTCAACCACTGCGCCACCAGGGAAGCCCGCAGCACAGACCTTTATAACAAGTCCTATGAGTAAACGCATTAAAGCTGAGCCAATTTTGTCAAAAGTTTTAACATATTTCATTCTTTCTTTTGAGACTTACAATTTGTAGGTATTATAAACCATAGAAAACAAGTTTTTCTTTCCCTGAAACTTCTACAACTTACCCATTCAAATTTTGTCTCTTACTAATCTTCACATTCTGGCACAGTCAGCCATTTATTTTACTTCAAGAAAAAATTGCTCTTTTTACGTTGATAAACACAATCACACTCATAATCTTACATACATATTCATATTTCTTTGCTACTTCAATTCTTAATATAGTCTCAATGGCCCATATAAATTAAAACTTTTAAAAAAATAAATTTTTGGCTGCATTGGGTCTTTGCTGCTGCACGCGGGCTTTCTCTAGTTGTGGCGAGCGGGGGCTACTCTTCGTTGCGGTGCTCAGGCTTCTCATTGCGGTGGCTTCTCTTGTTGTGGAGCACGTGCTCTAGGCACGAAGGATTCAGTAGTTGTGGCTCGCGGGCTCAGTAGTTGCGGCTCACGGGCTTAGTTGCTCCGCAGCACATGGGATCTTCCTGGACCAGGGCTTGAACCCGTGTCCTCTGCATTGACAGACGGATTCTTAACCACTGCGCCACCAGGGAAGCCCAAAACTTTTTGAGCTTATACATTTATATGAAGAGAATTGACATTGTCTCAACTAGATTTTTCTTCTAGAAAAGTGATAGGTTCATACATTAGTTCGTATCTTATTTTGTGTATCTCAAAAAGATTTTTCTAGTTCCCATCATATTGAATAAAATGGGATCCTAACATAATAGAGAGCCCAGAAATAAACCCACACACCTACAGGCAATTAATCTTCAACAAAGGAGGCATTAATATACAATGGAGAAAAGATAGTCTCTTCAGCAAGTGGTCTTGGGAAAGCTGGACAGCTGCATATAAAGCAATGAAGTTAGAGCACACCCTCACACCATACACAAAAATAAACTCAAAATGGTTTAAAGATTTAAATATAAGACATCATACCATAAAACTCCTACAAAGAAACATAGGCAAAACATTCTCTGACATAAATCGTACCAATGTTTTCTTAGGTCATCCTCTCAAGGCAAAAGAAATAAAAGCAAAAATAAACAAATGGGACCTAATCCAACTTATAAGCTTTTGCACAGCAAAGAAAACCATAAACAAAATGAAAAGACAACCTACAGAATGGGAGAAAATATTTGCAAATGATGTGACTGACAAGGGCTTAATTTCTAAAATATACAAACAGCTCACAGAACTCAATAACAAAAAAAACAAGCAACCCAATCAAAAAATTGTCAGAAGAACTAAATAGACATTTCTCCAAAAAAGACATGGAGATGGTCAAAAGGCACATGAGAAGATGCTCAAAATCGCTAATAGAGAAATACAAATCAAAACTACAACGAGCTATCACCTCACACTGGTCAGATGGCCATCAACAAAAAGTCTACAAATAATAAATGCTGGAGAAGGCATGGAGAAAAGGGAACACTCCTACACTGTTGGTGGGAATGTAAATTGGTGCAGCCGCTATGGAAGTTCCATTAAAAACTAAAAATAGAGCTATCATATGATCCAGCAACCCCACTCCTGGGTATATATCTGGAAAAGATGAAAACTCTAATTTGAAAAGATACAGGCACCCCAATGTTCATAGCCACACTATTTACAATAGCCAAGACACAGAAGCAGCCTAAATGTCCATTGACAGATGAATGGATATATATATATAATAAAATATTACTCAGCCATAAAAAGGAACTAATAATGTCATTTGCAGCAACATGGATGGACCACCTAGAGATTATGATACTAAGTGAAATAAGTCAGACAGAGAAAGACAAATATCATCTGATATCTCTTATATGTGGAATCTAAAAATAATGATACAATTGAACTTATTTACAAAACAGAAATAGACTCACAGACACAGAAAACAAACTCACAGTTACCTAAGGGGAAAGCGGGGAAGGGGTAAATAAGGAGTTTGGGATTAACAGTTACAAGATGCTATATACAAAATAGATAACCAACAAGGTCCTGCTGTATAGCACAGGGAACTATATTCAATACCTTGTAATAACCTATAATGGAAAAGAATCTGAAAAAAAAAATATATATATATATCTCACTTTGCTGTACACCTGAAATTAACACAGCGTTGTAAATCAACCAAACTTCAATTTAAAAAATGGGATCCTATCCATTTCTCTTTTTTTCCAGCTTTACTAAGATATAATTGGTACTTAACATTGTATAAGTTTAAGATGTATAAAATGTTGATTTGATACATTTACAAACTGTAAAATTATTACCACCACAGTATTAGCTACCATCTCCATCCCATCATATAGCTACCATTCCTTTTTTTTGTGCTGAGAACATTAAGTTCTACTCTTTTAGCATATAAATTACAAATTTTAACCAATGTAACTACCTTCTATTTCCTCATGGAGGTAACTGTAGGCAAGTAACTGAGTATGGTTTGAAATACACAAACGTTTAGCTATGAGCAAAGCAAACATAAAACTTCCTATGGCCACACATATCCCTTTTAAATTTCTTAAAGGGGCAAAACTGAACATATACATTAATATACCCCAAAGGTTTATCTACTCTCAAACATAAAAATAGGAGGCATGTGTGGTGTGTATGTGTGTGTGTACATACCATGCTTGGTGACCAATGTTTTTGTATTCTATCTTCCTTAAAAATTATTCAGCCATCTAAAGATTATTCACCAACTTACTTGATTTAATATCAGTCAAAATTCTTAAAGACCTTGGAAATTATGTTTAAGCTGATATATTACAGAGTAACATAATCACAAATGACATAAACAATTTAGGAAATTCAGGTTAACTACAATCTCCATGATAAAACACTCTCCATCACGGTATCACAATATCTTGTTGTGTAGTCTTCATGGTTTCACAAATTGATATCATCTCGCTTATTTATTTGTTTACTTACTTATTGTGAACATTTTACCACTAGATGTAAACACAATAAAGAAAGAGAATTTGGGGCTTCCCTGGTGGCGCAGTGGTTAAGAATCCGCCTGCCAATGCAGGGGACACGGGTTCAAGCCCTGATCCACGAAGATCCCACATGCCGCGGAGCAACTAAGCCCGGGCGCCACAAGTACTGAGCCTGCGCTCTAGAGCCCGCGAGCCACAACTACTGAAGCCCCAGCACCTAGAGCCCGTGCTCCGCAACAGGAGAAGCCACCACAGTGAGAAGCCCGCGCACTGCGATGAAGAGTACCCCCGCTCGCCGCAACTAAAGAAAGCCCGCGCGCAGCAACGAGGACCCAACACAGCCCAAAATAGATAAATAAATAAATAAATTTAAGGGAAAAAAAAAAAAAAAAAGAAAGAGAATTCGCCTTCCTTGGTGGCCAGAACATGTAGAAGACTTTCAATGAATAGCTTTGAATAAAGAAATATATGAATACTCAATAATTGTATCAGACAGGAGGAATAGGTCTCATTTTACTACTTTACAAGTGAGGCAACTGAGGCATTAATGATCATTTAGCTACTGAGTGACAGACTCAGAATTTTGGTTTCCTGATTTCTAACGCAACATACCACATTATTTCTCACAACTAAATAAATGCTCATGTGCAAGTGAAAAATATACAAAAGAAAATACACTGAAGAAGAATATTGTTGCACAGATGTGATTCACAGAGAGGGTATCAGAAATGGATTGCATCCTAGTGGGGGGACCTTTAGGCAGGGTTTTGATAGAAGCCAATGTCATTAGACTACAGCTTCTTTTATTCAAATTCCCCCCACTATGGGGGGGGGAGGAGGGTGGAATCTCCCAGTAAGTATTACTTATTTCTTTGAGCTCCTGTTGTTTTTCCCTTTGGTGTACTTGTAATGGAGGATTAAGAAAGAGAAATGTCAGTTGTTCCCTGATTTTTGTTGTAACAAAAGCTTGTTGCTGAAATTAGCTATTCTCCCCCTCCTACTACCCCAACACAGAATCCATTATTCTTCCCTTCCAAAGCTGTCTTGGTAAAATCAGCCCAGCTGAGACACCAGACCTAATATGGGATATCTTCCATAGGATATTCAAATTTCTTCTTCTGGCTTGCCTTTTGGGTGACAGGGCAAATTATTACTAAAGAGAGACTGAGACACTGCCAAATGGGAAAGGCAGACCAAGCCTGGCTGCAACTGGCTCTGTCCGGGGCCTCTTCATTCTCTAAGAAGGAAGCCAGTGTTCATACAGGGCACATGGAGTTACCAGCTGTCCACGCAAAGGAACCCCTGCCCCCTTCCACTAACTAGGGAATATTTTGTATTAAGTTGAGATTATCCTCCTTTAACTTTTTATTTTTCCCTGTCAATAGTTTTGTATTAAACTATTCAGAATTGTGTGGTACTTGTTTTTAGGATCCCATACTTCTCTTTTCATTAAAATATGCTGTTGAGTGACAATTCCCAGAATTTTCGTCAAATAACTTCTCCTGTCAGTCCCCTTCATCCGCATTGCTTTCCCTCTAAAAAACTGGCATCTGGTAGTGATGATTTAGAAGTCATTTCTGCTCACCTCATCCCTGATTCAGAGAAAAGAGTTGGGGTTAAGTCTGGCGCTTACGCCGTTTGAAATTTAGTCCTGAGCAAGTATGGTTCCTACTGTACAAATCTACTGGGCAAAGGAAGAAACTGAAACACAGCTGGGCTCCAAGACTCCTCAAGTTTGCACTGATGGTCAAGGCCTGAGCTCCTGTTTTTTAGAACAGTAAGACTGAAGAACGCTGGGCTACTGAATTAAATATTGTAGGTGCCGAGATGGGACTGGGAGTCCCCCTCACTGGGTAGATCACAGAGGTGTGTAGGAGATTGCAGAGTTGGCACTGTCCTTGTGGAAGCTGGGTGGGGAACGAGTAGGGCCTGGGAGGCCTCTCAGACACTGAGCTCTAATGGGCCTTAGATTGGGCCATTTCACTGTTATCACAAAATAAACAGGACGTGCAGAGGCACGCTATAGCGGGCAACCAACCAGCTTCATTCATGCTGGCCCTCCAACCCTGTCCTCACAACACGACTGGGAGACAGGTGTTCCTGTCCTCATTTTACAGAGAATGCAGCAGTCAGCGAGGTGAAGCCTCTTGTTAAGGATCCTACGCTCAGTACATTGCACAGGAGGAGCTTTGAGTTGTGCTCCTCCATTCAAACCTCCTTCCAAACCAAACTCCAACCGAACTAAAGGGCTAGACTTTCCCATGTGTAAGACTACAGCTGGAAAGGATCACGGAGGACACATTTTAGGTCAAGTCTCTCTGTTTACAATACAAGAGAGTGGAGACCCTCGACAGGAGAAGTGATTGCTAAGGTCACACGGCGAGTGCGTGACAAGTGGCACTCTCGGAACCCCGAGACTCGGTTTCTTCTTTCCTGTGCAGCCCGCTGGGGAGGCAGGGGGAGGAGCTGAGCCGGGCTGCAGCTGCCGAGGCCCCCGCGTTCCGGGGGCGGTCCCTGGCGGCCGCGCATTCCAGAGCCACCCGAGCAGAGCGTGCCCCGTGCCCAGCCGCGAGTCCCGGCCACTGCTGCGCGCTTCCGCCTGCCCGCGGCTTGGAGCTACGGGGCGCATTCGGGGCCGAGATCCCAGGGCTAGGGGTCGCATCCCGCTGCTGGGGCCCGTACCGTCCGAGGAGACCTGGAGAAGCGTTCCAGCTGCCTCTACCCCAGGAACTTTTCGCAGACCTGGCACGATCCAGCAGCGGCGGGAGCCGTGGGTTTTCAAAGGAGCTGTGCGGATCCAGGGTGAGTGGGGTTATTAAGTGTCGTGCCTGGGACTCTGGCTCTCGTGCTGCCTCTACCCCAATGCTCTCCCAACTGCCCTCTTTTTATCTCCTTTTCTTCCACATTTCTCCCCCTTCATCACTTTTGCTTTTCTCTTTTCTCCTTCTGTCAGCCCCTAAGTTCCAAAGACCCTCGGTGCTCGATCTTGGGCCTCCCCGGAGGCCGGAGCTTGGATGGGTGGGCTCCCAGCCCCACCGGAAACGGGCCTCTCTCGCGTTTCCCTGCTCCTGCCCGGGGTTGGGGAGCGCGCCCCCTCCTCGAGCAGGCTCTGCTGCCTCTTTGCTCTGCAGGCGCGGCGTCAGGGCTCAGCTCCCCAGCCTGAGCACCGCTGTGGGCGCTGCGCCGGCAGTTTGGGTCTTTGCACCACCCAGAGCAGCAGGCTATCTGTCTTACTTTTCTCGAAGTCCCACGTGGAGGGCGCCAGGGGTTTGGAGTCAGGGGTGGTGGGTTCCAGCCCTGGTCTGTCACGAGCAGTTTCTCTATCTGTGAAATGGAGAAAATACCCTTTGCATACAGATCAAATGAGAAAGGGAACGTGCAAAGTATCTTGGAGAGAAGCCTTCCTCCCAAGCTCCCTCCTGCCTCTTTACTTAGGACTTGGTTGTTGCAATTGCCAGTTCTCTTGCACCCCTGAGCCCCCTTGAGTGCAGGGACTGTCTCTCATCCTCAGCGCTTGGCACAGGGCCTGGTGAACAGGCGCCCGATACTGCCTACTGAGTGAGAGAGAGATGTAAACCATTAAAAACCCAAACAACTGTCAAGGTTGTTTTTTGGATTCAGTGGCCAGGCTGGGCTCTTATGCATGCAGCTCCACTTGTTTCTTCTTGACTCGTTCTAGTCTTGTTGGCACCTGGGGGCTCTTGAGTCTCCTATTTGCCTATAGATTCCCTCAAAGCTCTAGGCTGTAGTGTTGAGAGCTGCTCAGTTATTCAAGGATGTAAGATTCCCTGATCATCTGCTATGATCTGTGGTCCCAGTGTGGTGGGTAAATAGTCCATAGTCCGGAAGGGTTGTGAATGCTTGAATAGGGTGGGGCTGGGGGTTGGGTGAACATTTCCCTGGGAATCAGGAGACACTCTGGGTTACCTTGAGGGGTTTCCCTATCTGGACCTTGCTTCCCCCAC
This sequence comes from Balaenoptera ricei, assembly GCF_028023285.1. Classification (NCBI taxonomy): domain Eukaryota; kingdom Metazoa; phylum Chordata; class Mammalia; order Artiodactyla; family Balaenopteridae; genus Balaenoptera; species Balaenoptera ricei. The sequence continues at coordinate 127,862,429 of NC_082641.1, forward strand.
CTAGAAAATGAGGAAGTGGAGGTGGAACAGTTGGGTGTCTGTGGTTAAGGGGGATGTGCTTTGGGGGTTATTCAGGCCACTCAGCAATCCTCTGAGCGTATACGAGACAGCCCAGCTGAGCCTCAGGACATCACGTACTTCTGTCATAACAACAACCAAAAACAGGCAAGGAGAAGCGTTTCTCTGCTCCAACCGAGACCTCCTGTTTCCAGCTGTCTTGGGGTTATGAATCATGCCACAGGGGTTATAACTAGTGCCCCATCAGATCTTCCAGACACTGACCTCTCAGAGCGTCAGTGCTGTGGGCTCCGTCCTGTAAAACGTCTGGGGATTCCCTGTCTCTGGCCCAGCCTGAGAATCACTGAGCCGTGGTGAGGTGTTTGAGACATAAAACAAATCAGAGACTCTGGGGACCAAGTGTGGTTGGGTCACATATTGGGCCCAGGGGTGTCAGACCAAGGGGTAAAGAGGTAGTTACAGCCTCAGGTGCTTTCCCAGCCATATTCTGATCCTTTTTTTTTTAAGAAAAGTGCTTCTCAGAATAAAATGACTCACAAGCAATTTTTGTTAGCAGTAGCTAGAGAATGGGTAACTGACCATTCTGGTGAATGTAGTGGTGGTCCTGCACCTGGTCCTTCTTGTGGCATTTCTAAAAGAGGCGCCCACAAAGATCCACCTTGTCGACTATCAGGTAAAATAAAAGAACATGTTCTAGAGGAAATAATACCCACAGAACTTAAAAAAAAAAAATTGCTGCCAGAAAGTGTAGAGTCTGCTCTTCCAGGGGAAGGCTCAGTGAAACACGGTATATTTGTAATAGATGTTTGTTCGCCTACACAGAGATGCTTACTATACTGCCTATCACACTCTAACGAAATATTAGAATGCTTTAGTGGGACATGTACAAAGTTTCAAATAAATACATTAAGTGCAAAAAAAAAAAAAAAAAAAGAAAAGAAAAAGTGCTTCTGTTTCTTCTCCATGGATTAAAGCATAAAAACACAGGAAATATTTCCAAGGAAAGAGTAGCTTTATCTTGATTGTCTTACACTGCCACTATTGGCAGTGGTATCAAAGACACACGTGTACTCGCACTCACAGTTTATAAGAGTAAATGTTGGTATTACCACACATTGCTGACCCCCTCCCTGATTGGCCAGGTAAGCTGAATAAAATGTAATAATAATCATACTTGACATTTATTGAGTGCTTGCTATTAGCCAGGCATTATTTTAAGCATTTTACATAATGCTATGATCTTTACCATAATCCTATGAGGTAGGGACCATCACTGCATCCATTTTATAGATGAGGAAACTGAGGTCCAGAGAGTAACTCACGCATGATCACACAGGAAGTAAGTGGCAGAGCTGCAATTTGAACGCAGGCAGTTTGGCTCCAGGGTCTATGCTCTGAACCTCACTGCAGTTGCGGGGATCTGGATTCAGATCTTGTCTCTGCCACTTACTTACAGGGTGACCTGGGGGAGTTAAGTGAGAATTTGGCAGCCACTGGTCTAGTGAATCACTAGGGACTCTAGTACCCTTCCAACTCACTAGGGAAACAGACAGTGAAACTCACATGAGAGTGGTGTACATCTGGGAGTAAAGGCTAAGAGTTAGGTAGCCAGGAAGGGCAACAGGTCAGAATTATAAGTGCCTAGCACATTAAACAACAGCAAAACAGATTCAGTGACTAAATTGTGTGACTTTAAACTACTTAGTTGTGTGTAGATACAGCTTCCTTATTTTGTTGATTTGGACCATGGTTGGCTGATTGGGCATGTGAATTGCTGGTGACCCACTACATAGGACCAGGGGAAAAGAAATGGAGGAGGGAGAAGGAAAGACAGAGAAAACAACTGGGTTCCCCAAATCAGTTTCAATGAATGATGACACATATCTGTCACACACATCACTCCTCCTAATTCCCTACCCCAGGCTGACACTGATACTCAGGACTTTTCAACAAACCTCCACAGGGCAGGAGAATCCTTCTTAACACGGTGCTCTGGACGGCCTCTACGGATTGATTGTGAAGCGTCTGTCTAGCCCTCTCAGGCTTCCCACTTCGTTCCTCAGGGATATGTGTGGTCAAGGAAGTAACGAGGGGCAAAACAGGAGACCTTTCTTTTTGAGTGCCCTGGGTGGCATCTTAGGAAACACCTTGGGGCTTTTTAAAGATTAATCTTCTTTTTCCCTCACTCTTCTCTATGTTTTCTTTAATGGTTTTCAACCCAACACACCATCTTGACCTGGGGCGGAGCTCTCCAGGGAGCAGAGTCAGTCTTTGAGAGCTGGCCCCTTAGGGGGTCACCTTGTCCATCCTCTCCTATCAACCTACAGGAAACTGAAGCTCACTTTGAAAGAGGGACTTACGCAGGATCACACCCTGCATTTGTTTTCTAATGCTGTAACAAATTACGGCAAATTTAATGGCTTCAGATATATTGCATTACAGTTCTAGCAATCATAAATCTAGTACGGATCTCCCTAGAGTAAATCGAGGCATCATCAGCCTGTGTTTCTTTCTGGAGTCTTTAGGGGAGACTTGGTTCCCTGCTTATTTGAGTTGCTGGCAGAACTCAGTTCCTGTGGCTGTAGGACCAAGGTCACTGTTTTCTTGCTGGCTGCAAGCTGAGGGCCATTCCCTGCTTCTCAGGCCACTGCACTCCTCGGCGCACAGCCCCCTTCCTCCACCTTCAGGGTAAGTAACAGCCAGTCAGGTCCTTTCTCCGACTCTGCTGCCTTCCTCCTCACTTTTAAGGACGCATGTGATTAGATTGGGTTCACCTGGATAATCCAGGATAATCTCCCCATCTCAAACTCCTTAACTTTAATCACAGTTGCAGAGTCCCTTTGCCTCTTCCCTTGGCTCCTGCCTCTGAGCCATGCTTCCTTGTTCATATTTAAGGTTTGAGGACCAAGATGTGGACATCTTTGAGGGGTCATTATTCTGCCTACCATACACAGCAAGGCCCGCTTTAGCAGAAGGACTTGTTCTGGATCACACATCTTGGCAGGGGATTCACACCACTGCGGTGCCCTTGCAGCTCTATCACTGACACCCCTCTGCCCCCCCAGGCCCCCGAGAGCCGATCTCATGGAGCGTCTCCTTTGTCAGCCCAGCAGCAGCAGGCACTTAGTCACTGGCAAATAACAATGATGGATGGTAGAGGCTTAAACAGGATGCTGTGGATTTGGCCCGGGTTTCTCCTCTGCTGGCTCCCTGTTGGTTTCTAAGACTCTGTGATTGGCTGGGTCAGATGGTACGTGCAGTCTTGAACAGCTCTGGCTGCTTTCTGATCTCTTTGAAATATCCTGGTGTTTTTCCATTTTTCCAGCCACAGAGGAGCAGATAGAAACTCATGCAGGGAACAAGTCTTTAGACTGTTAAGAATTTTGGAGGAGATAGAAGCCAACTGGGGTAAAATGAGAACAGAATGCTCCTCAGGGACCTCGGGTCATTGGAGAAAGTCCTCTCATTTGCTTTATTTCACATGTTTGATAGTTGTGTGTCCTGCCCACTCCTTCCACTGGCCCCTTTCTTTGGAACAAAGGTCCCTGGTGAAATGGACTCCTTGCTGAATTGGTAAATACTTGAGGCTAACTATTACATAACACTGTTTCCAAGAGTAAATGTGAGACTGGGATGGCCTTCTCACACTGGACTTGTCGTGAGAAATCCCCTTCCCTTTTATCAGCCTCTCTGTCCTCTTTGGAGAACAGAGAGAGAAAAGTCCATACTCCGGGCCATAACCCCCCAACCCCTACACATCCACCTCAATGCCCAGCCCCTGAACACAGGGAATCAAAACCTGAATTTGACTCACCAGCCCAAGCAAGTCAGTAGGTGGGACGCCTAGAGGACATTATTCTGAAAGGCCAGCGCTCCTTTGCCTGGCACGTACAAGGTGGACTGGGAAAGAAAGAGGCCCCGTAATCCTTCCTCAGTGTACAGAGATCAAGTCAGAAGGTGTTATTTTATTCAAGAGATAAGGTTCTGACTTTAAGGTCGTTGAACTTCTACAGGGATGAGGATCCTTTCTGGACTTCCCCCACTAACTAAGTTCTAGGAGTTAAGCTCAAATCTAAAGTTCCCCAGTCTGTCCATATTCATTTCTTTGTCAATCTCACATTCATTGGGCACTTACTGTGTGCCAGAGCAGAGCCTGTGATGGGTGCTAAGTGAACAGCAGAGAACAAGAGATGACGCATCTACTCTCCTAGTACTTGCACTGTACTTGAGTGGGCAAAGATGGCCAATAAAAACAAACAAACAAGCAAACAAACAAGCTAGTTTCAGGCTGTGAAAAGTCTATGAAGAAAATAAAACAAGGTATGAGATGGAGAATGGCTGGTGGATAAGATGGTAATTTAATAGGGTGGGTCTGGAAAGGCTTTTCCAAAGAGGTGGCGTTTAAGTTGAGATCATGGCCACTGAGACACTGGATATTGAAGAGATCTAGCGGCAAGAGCATCTTAAGAAGCGGGAACAGCAAGCGCAAAGGTCTTGAAATGGAACAGCACTTGGGACACAGGTCACTAGGTACCCCAGGCTACTAGGTGGCCAGTGGGGTCCCTTCTTGGTACTTGAGTTGCCCTCTCTATCTGGCCTAAATGCTCCATTCTTTTCTGACAATCTCACCAGCTCTTTCAGAGGGTAGAGCTTTAGGAAGAGGTGCTACAAACTGGGCCTTGCTGGTAAACCCCCTAGTCTACTCCCCTGTGCTGCTTCAAGAGACGCCTCCAGCCTAAGTGACTCAGAGCTGGTTCTAGCTGCCTCCTCCCTGGCCTCCGTGTCTAGTAGAAAGGAGTCATCAGCCCTGTCTGCTCAGCGCTCTGGCAGTGCCGGACTAAGGCCACACCTGCAGGAAGCCACCTGCCTCTATCTGCCTTTTCTCCCACTCTGGCATAATTAAGTTTGCCTGCCATCAGGAAGTCATTTCTTTTATTGCATTCTTCCTTGGAGAACTCCTTGGTGGTAAAACTGGTTGGATAACCACTGGCAGTCTCTCAAAAGTTAACTGTTAGCTGCAGTTCAGATGTGGAGAGTGTGCATTTCTGGTGGAAGGTCAAAGCTGGGACAGACATCAACAGCTGTTTGTTTATGAAACTATCACTGCAGTTTCCTAGATTAGTCGCAGAGCAGTCATGGTGCCCAAACTAATGGTGGAGCCTCTGAACTTTGTGTGAGTTTGGGAGCTGTGTTCACTAGCTCAGTTTAACATTTATGAAGCCCTTACTGTGTACCAGGCATTGTCCAAGTAAGTGCTTTATGTGCATTAGCTCATTCAACTTCCATGGCATCCCTATGAAGAAGTTACTATTAATAGTTATTATTATTCCCATTTTAAAATGAAACTGGAGCTTTAAAAGGTTAAGTTTCTTGCCAAAGCCACCAGGACTACATGTGCTCCCAACACACCAAGTATCTCATCAGCTCTGGGCTTTGTTGATGATGTTTATTCTACTGATCTTGCCTTTCCCTGTATTTCTTTCTTTTGAACTCCTACTTACCTTCAAAGTCCATATCAAAAGCCCCCTTTTTTGTCTTCAATTTTACTTAGACAAAAACGAAGGCATGAGGATTAATATTTTTTTGAGCGTCTGTTATTTTCCAGGACTCCATACATATTATCTCACTTTATCCTCGCAATAGGATGTTGCAGTGCAGTGCTTTTAGAGTCCCTATTTTAAAGATGAGAAGACAGGTTTAGTGTTTTTAAATAACTTGTCCAAAGTCATACTTCTAAGGGTGGAAAGCAGGATTCAAATCAAGTACTCTCCTTCCTTCCTCCTTGGAGATAGCATGTAGTTTGTACCTTTAGTCCACTTTTCTGCCTTGTATTGTAATTCATGTCTTTTCCTCCAGAAGAGCCTGAGCCTCTTAAGGGAAAACACTGTATTTCTCTCTATCTCCACACCCACTCCCCAGTGTTAATCACAGTGCCATAAATGTTTATTGAATTAGAATGAATTGCTACTCTACTAGCTTCATACTTGGACTGGAGGAATAAGTCAGGTTAACCAGTGCTGCTGCTGGTTGATTAAAAAAAAATTGTTAATATGGATTAAGCATCTATCATCTTTGTTGATAAAGCGAAGACACAGTCCAAGTTAGGGATGCTAACAAACTCTAGCCAAAGTGGGTGGATATTTGCAGAGAGTCCCTATGGTCAGGAATTATTCATCATAGGACGAACATTTGTAGAGTGCTTACTGTTTGTCAGAACACTGCTAAGTACTATATGTGATTATCTTATGGAGTTCTCCTAACCCTACAAGGCAGATACTATTATTTTCCCATTTTTGTTTTTGTTTTCAGCTGAGTAAATGGAAGCATTAGGAAGTTAAAGTAACTTATACAAGGTAGGTCAGCTAGAAAGTGGTAGAGCCACATTTAAATCCAAGCCGACTGGCCTCTAAGACTGGGCTTTTAACACTACTCTGCAGTCTGAGTGTTTAGGAGCTAATTCCCTGCTGTTTCCAAGTATTCTCTCCACTCTAAGAGCTTCCATCACCTTACCAGATTACAGGAGCTTGGGGCTTTGCTGACTTAAGAAATGTTTATTCAGTACCTATACCACTGAGTAGAGAGGGAAGGCATTCTGTGAGGAGAACGGAGCTGTGTTGGGTAAAATCAGTGATGGGGCAGAGCTGGAACCCAGGCAAAGTCCATTCCTCTCCTAGTCTTTCGTTCTCTATGCATGTTGGCTTTTTTTTTTCCAATTTGGTGGAGTCTCCCACTACAAGTAGGATTCCAGTGTCTCTCCCTCTCTTCTCTGATGTTCTTACCCAAGGTGAGGAATAAATAAGTTACAAGGCTTAGTCATTACGTTCTTCACTGGGTTGATTTGCATTTGGACCTTAAGTCAAAGGGATGAAATACAAAGGTTAGAACTATATCCATGAGTGCTTCTGACAGGACACTGCTTTGCTTTGCTTTTGGTGTGTGGGTGTGTGTGTGGTCCTGGAAAACTATCTCACTGCCTCACCTTTAGGGAAGTTGTTTAGGGCTCTGGGCCTAAAGGTCCCCTTAGGTTTTTATGTAGTAAAAAAGGTACAGTCAAGAAGCCTGTACAAGCCACTATGGAAAGCAGTATGGAGGTTCCTCAGAAAACTAAAAATAGAATTACCATATGATCCAGCAATCCCACTCCTGGGCATATATCCGCACAAAACTTTAATCCCAAAAGATACATGCACCCCTCTGTTCATAGCAGCACTATTCACGATAGCGAAGACAGGGAAACAACCTAAATGTCCACTGATGGATGAATGAATAAAGAAAATGTGGTACATATATACAATGGAATACTACTCAGCCATAAAAAAGAATGAAATAATGCCATTTGCAGCAACATGGATGCAACTAGAGATTATCATACTAGGTGAAGTATTTCAGAAAGAGAAAGACAAGTACTATGTGATATCACTTATATGTGGAGTCTAAAATATGACACAAATGAAACAGACTACAGACATAGAAATCAGACTTGTGGTTGCCAAGGGGGAGGGGATTGGGGGAGGCAGGTTAGGGTTAGCAGATGTAAGCTATTATACATGGAATGAATAAACAACAAGGCCCTACTGTATAGCACAGAGAACTATATTCAGTATCCTATGATAAACCATAATGGAAAAGAATATTTTAAGAAAGAATATATATATGTATAACAATCACTTTGCTGTATAGCAGAAATTAACACAACATTGTTAACATTGTTAATGTTAATCAACTATACTTCAGTACAAAAAAAAAGAAGACAGGCTGGCTCTCATTTGTTATATTAGTTTATTCTCTATCACTGCTTTCTCCGACCCGATGCCCCACAGTCTTCTCCCAGCTCCCATCTGAAACAGGATAGTGATGGAATTGAAAAGAGCACTGCGAATCAGGAGGCCTGAGTTCTCCCCTGGGTCCTGCCATTAACTTGCTATGTGACCCTGGGCAAGTCATGTCCTTCATCTATAAAACGGAAGGTAGATTATGTGGTTTAAACTAGATAGTGTCTAAATTCTGTGTAGATTTCTAGAATACCATTACTTTGTAGAAGTTTCACCTCCATGGAACAAACCCAGTAGGATTTATTAGTTTTCTATTGCTACCATAACAAATTACCACAATTTTGTGGCTTAAAACATACATTCAGAATCTCACAGTTTCCTTGGGTCAGGATTGTAAGCACAATTAAGCTGGGTCCTTACAGAGCTTCAGTCAAGGTATCAGCCAGACCTCATTGGCATCTGGGGGATCCATTAGGGCAGAATCTGCCTGCAAGCTCTTTCAGGTTGTGGGTAGATTTGTTTCTTGCAACTCAAGGCCAGCAGAAGAGTATCTTTGACCTAGGGAAAGCTTCAGCCCTCTTTTAAAGGACTTCTACCCGATTAAGTGAGACCCACCCAGGGTAATCTTTTCCATTACTTTAAGTATTTGTTTATTTATGGCTGTGTTGGGTCTTCTTTTCTGTGCGAGGGCTTTCTCTAGTTGTGGCAAGCGGGGGCCACTCTTCATCGCGGTGCGCGGGCCTCTCACTGTCGCGGCCTCTCTTGTTGCGGAGCACAGGCTCCAGACGCGCAGGCTCAGTAATTGTGGCTCACGGGCCCAGCTGGTCCGCGGCACGTGGGATCTTCCCAGACCAGGGCTCGAGCCCGTGTCCCCTGCACTGGCAGGCAGACTCTCAACCACTGCGCCACCAGGGAAGCCCTCCATTACTTTAAAGTAAGCAATTCTAGAACCTTAATTACATCTGCAAAATCCCTTCTCCCTTGTTACGTGACCCAACCTAATCACAGGGTAACACCAGGGAACGGAGATTATGGGAGCCACCTTAGAATTCTGCTTACTGTCATTGCTTTACAGAAATAGCCTATTTACAGTTGTAACTGGAGCATACTAGAACCAGCTCTCTATTTTCTGAGTCAGGTCAAATGACTTAATGTATGAAATAAGTTCTAAAACTTACTTGTTCCCACACTAAAACTACTCTGCTTTGAACTTGCTTTTTGAATGCAATACGTTATGCTTCCCTTTATTCTAATGTAATTACTCTCCAAGTTATTCTCTTCCAATACCATTAATGAATATATAGTTATTCATAGAGGAAATAATCTAAATGTTAACTTTTTATTTTAAATTAGTTTTTCTACTTGAAATTATATATTGTAGAAAACTACTAATTTAAGAAGTCTTCTGTGTCCTTAGGTGTTTTCTAAAATCTTTTTGTTCCGTCAGTATTTGAGAGAGATGTGTTGAACTCTCCCACTATAATTGTAAATTTGTCCATTTCTCCTTATAATTCTGAGATTAAGTATATAAAAATTTAAAATCATTTTATCTTTTGGTATCTCTAGTTATACTTTTTGCCTAAAAGTCTACTTTATCCGATGATAAGATAGCTCTACTAGCTTCCAAAATTTGTGATAGATGGTATTCCTTTTGTTTCCATTTACTTTCAACATTTCTGAATCCCCATGTGTTTCTTGTAAAAAAAAAAATTATATTTTTATATGCTCTGATAGTTTTTGTTAGTTTCAGTTTAAATTTACTATCTTTTTATGTGCTTTCTATTTGTCCCACCTGTTCTGTTTTCCCCCCCTTTTTCTTGTTTCCTCTGAAAATCATGTACCCTTTTGCTGCTTTTAAATGGCTACACTAGAGATTACAATATACATCCTTGATTTAACAAAGTCCAATGTTATTTGGTTATCTTGCCCTTTCCCAGACAATGCCAGAAAATCAGAATACTTTAATTCTGTTTCTTCTGCTATTTATTTACTGTCATTGAATATTTAAATCCTGTATTTTTATCTGAAAATTTATTTCATCTTAATACTTTTTAGTTATTTTTGTTCACTTTAAAAAAATCATTCTGCTTTCTAGATTCCATTGTTTCTGTTGAGAAGTTAGCTCTCAGTCTAACTGGTTTTCATTTGAAGATAATCTTTTTTTCTCTTTGTCTCTGGCTTTCAGCAGATTTACTATAATGCACCTAACTATGGATTTCATTTTATTTATCTTGCTAGGACTTCATAGGGCTTCTTTAGTTTGTGAATTGATGTCTTTCATCAGCTTAGTTCTTTCTTTCTCTAATGTTGTTTCTGCCCCATTCTCTCTTCTCTCTTTCTAGGACTCCAGTTACATGTATGTTGTATTGTGTCACTGTTTCCTCTATACCCCTTACCCAGTTTCCTGTATTTTTCACCCTTTTATTTGTCTGCTTCATTATGATTTTTTCTCTCTGATCCTCCACTTCACTAATTCTTTTTTCAGCTATGCTTCATCTGCTGTTAAGTCCATTCATTGAGGTTTTTTTTTTTTCAATTAACTGTATTCTTCAGTTCTAGAATTTCTATTTGGTTCTTTTAAAAAATCTGTTGTGTTCTTTCTTATAGTTTCCAGTTCTCTGTGAAAATTCTCAATCTTGTTTTATTTTCTCCTCAAACATAGTAATCAAGGTTACTTAAAGTGTGTGTCTGTCTGACAACTCCAATATCTGGAGCCCCTGTAAATCTTTTCTTTTTTTTTTGGCTGCGTTGGGTCTTTGTTGCTGCGCGTGGGCTTTCTCTAGTTGCGGTGAGCGGGGGCTACTCTTCGTTGCAGTTCGCGGGCTTCTCATTGCGGTGGCTTCTCTTGTTGCAGAGCATGGGCTCTAGGCGTGTGGGCTTCAGTAGTTGTGGCACGAGGGCTCAGTAGTTGTGGTGCACAGGCTTAGTTGCTCCGCGGCATGTGGGATCTTCCCGGACCAGGGCTCGAACCCATGTCCCCTGCATTGGCAGGTGGGTTCTTAACCACTGTGCAACCAGGGAAGCCCTGTAAATCTTTTTCTATTGTCTGTTGTTTCTGATGGCTCCATTCTAGTCATCTTGCCTTTTTTCACTGCTGCTTATTTTTGGTCATGATTGGACATTTGAATAAAAAATTTGAAATTTGAATGAAAGTTTGAATTGTGATGTTATCTCCTCTAGAGAGGATGTAAGTTTGCTTCTGCCAAGCACCTGAAGGTACTAGTGATCTGGAACAAACTTAATTCAATTTCAGGGACCGTGATGATTCAAAGCTGGGTTGCAGTCTCCGGGATTCGTATACTTCTTGTTCACTCTTAGCACTAAGAGTGCTCTTTGAAGTCCAAACTCAAAATGCAGGGGTTTTGCTTTCTCTGTCTTGGCAGTCTTGTACTTTTGAGTCTGTCAGAAACACTGCTTAGCCTCCATCCTCCACTAATGGAAATGCTGCTTCAAATGCCAGGCTCACCTCCCTGAATTTCTGTCTTCTTCCAGATCTTAGCCTGGTAATTCTTCATTATTTTGCTACTTCTTAGTGCCTTTGAGCAGATTTTTGGGGGGCCTAATTTTTCCAGTCCTCAGTAAGAAGATTGGTCAAAATTATCTAGTTTGTCGTTAACAGAAGTGAAAGTCCTGATCTTTGTAGATTGCATCTCTCTTTTTTTAAACTGAGGTGTAATTAGCATATGACATTATATTAATTTCAGGTGTACATGATTCAAAATTTGTATATGCTGTGCAATAATCATCACAATAATTCTAGTTACCATCTAGTCACCAAAGTTACAAATTTTTTTTTCTTGTGATGAGGAGTTTTTTAAGATTTATTCTCTTATCACTTTTCAAATATGCAATACAATACTCTTGACTATAGTTACCATGCGGTATATTACATCCCGACAGCTTATTTATTTTGTAACTGGAAGTTTGTACCTCTTGACCCCCTGCACCCATTTTACCCACTCTCTGACGCCTCTTCCCTCTGGCAACCACCAGTCTCTTCTCTGTATCTATTGGTTTGGTTTAGTTTTGTTTGTTCATTTGTTTTTTCATATTTCACATATAAATGAAATCAAATGGTATTTGTCTTTCTCTGACTGGCTTATTTCACTTAGCATTAATACCCTCAAGGTCCATCCACGTTGTCACAAACGGCAAGATTTCATTCTTTTTATGGCTGAGTAGTATTCCATTGTGTATATACACCTCACCTTCTTTATCCATTCATCCATTGATGGACACTTAGTTTGCTTCCGTATCTTGGCTATTAAAAATAATGCTGCAATGAACATAGGGTGGCATATATCTTTTCAAATTGGTGTTTTTGTTTTCTTTGGCTAAATACCCAGAAGTGGAATTGCTGGATCATATGGTAGTTCTATTTTTAATTTTTTGAGGAAGCTCCATACTGTTTTCCATAGTGGTCACACCAATTTACATTCCCACCAACAGTGTACAAAGGTGCCCTTTTCTCTACATCCTTGCCCACACTTATTTCTTGTCTTTTTTGTAATAGCCATTCTAACAGGTTGAGGTGATATCTCATTGCGGTTTTGATTTGCATTTCCCTGATGATTTGTGATGTTGAGCATATTTTCATGTGTCTGTTAGCCATCTGTTTGTCTTCTTTGGAAAAATGTCTATTCAGATCCTCTGCCCATTTTTTAAATCAGATTTTTGTTGTTGTTGTTGTGTTGTATGAGTTCTTTATATATTTTGAATATTAACCCCTTATTGGATATATGCTTTGCAAATATTTTCTCCCATTCAGTAGGTTGCCTTTTTATTTTGTTGATAGTTTCCTTTGCTGTGCAGAAGCTTTTTAGTTTAATGTAGTTTTTTTTATTGTTTATTTTTCTTCTGTTGCCCTTGCCTTTGGAGTCAGATCTGAAGGATCCTTCCCAAGACAAATGTCCAGGAGTTTACTGTCTATGTTTTCTTCTAGGAGTTTTACAGTTTCAGGTCTTTAATCCAGTTTGAGTTAATTTTTATGCATGTTGTAAGATAGTAATCTAATTTCATTCTTTTGCATGTGGCTGCCTAGTTTTCTCAATGCCATTTGTTAAAGAGACTGTCCTTTCTCCATTGTGTATTCTTGCCCCTTTGTAGTAAATTAATTGACCGTATATGTGTGGTCTTATTTCTGGGCTCTATTCTGTTCCAATGATCTGTTTGTTTTTATGCCAATACCATGTTTTTGTGATTACTGTGGCTTTGTAATATAGTTTGAAATCAGGGAGCATGATGCTTCCAGCTTTGTTCTCTCTCCAGATTGCTTTGCAACTCAGGATCTTTTGTTGGTTCCATACACATTTTAGGATTGTTTGCTCTATTTCTGTGCATACCTTTTCTTAATTCTCTAAATCTAGAATGCCCTTTGACCAAAAACAGTAATAGTCTGACCTGGACTTAAAAGAGAGCTATGGATCTGGCATCTCCCTGTTCATACTCCTGGGTCTGTGTGGGTGCTTTGGAGGGAGCTGTACGTAGTGGTGAATACAGGGTCAGGAGACCTGAGTTTGAATCCCGTTTACTAATTTTATGATCACAAGCCAGTTAACCTCTCTCAGATTTAGTTTCCACATCTGTAAAATAATATATCCTGCACAGGATTACTGTGAAGTTTAAATAAATTAATGTATGGGACGAGGCCTAGCACAGTCCTTAGCAGTTGGTATTTGTTAAACAAATGCTGGCTTGTGTAATTCTGTGTTTAAGGGGAGGGATACTTCTTTATGCTCCTTGGAATTAAAAGAGTCATGTCTTTTGAGTAAATAATAGTAACTCCTAAGAGAGTATCATGTATATAGCAAGTACTTAACAAGTGAATGAATGAATGAACACCCTAGACAGAGTTACTGGTCCTGAGAGTGCTCAGCCAAAAACTATACAGTGCTCTGTCAGAGCGGTGAAAGTTACTTGTTGCAGAGTGAGTCTCATAATTGAAAAGAAGGTAGATAGCACAGATTAGTCACTTTGAATTTGGTTATTCTATAACTCCTGACTTGTAGGAAATTTTAGTTTATGAAATGTATATTTTTTTGTTGGCACTAGAAAATTTGCCATATGATAGAACTGACTGGAAGGATCCTTTTTTTTTTGTAAAAGAACTTTCAGTTACTTTAGAAAAATGGTCCCCAAAGTAAAATTTGATGTTTCTGAAGCAGGCAGCAGGGAACCTCCGCTTTCCTTCCTAGACTGGACCAAACACACTACTTGATAGATGGGATGAATTTCCCACTTTTGGAGAAGGTACAATGTTTTCCTCCTTTGGAGGAACTACTATTTTTTTCTTTTCTTTTCTTTTTTTTCCCCCTTACACTTAGTCTTATTAATGGATACAAAATAGTCATTTTGGGATTCTTAACTTTTCCATTGCTTAAACTTGTGGTCTAAAGTGGAACCATGATGTCTCCAGGTCACAGGGCAGGTGGTGTAGGGCCTAGATGGTGTCAGTGGCTGATGGAGCTAGTGGCTCCTTTGTTTGTCAGCTCAGGGTGACTTTAACATAGTTTCTTAGACAAACATATCGAACATATGTTAAAGTTTATTATTTATTAACGAGGTAAATAGATAAAGTATACCAGTTTGAAGTAACAAGAATTTAGGCCTGACTGCTGTTTTACCTTCCACAGTCATAAAAACATTATATTTTTATCAATGATAAGGTTAAATTTGTGACATGAATGGCTTGTGCCATATTCCAACTTGACGTATTCCTCAGAAATCACAAGTAATATATCTGTAAAGCAAACAATAAGCTTATTGATCTATAGTTATTCATTAGATGTACCAAGAAACAGAGTTTTATGCCCTCACAAGGAACCAGTCACCCAGATGCCAGATAGAGCCCTCACAAAGAGCCAGTCACCCAGATGCCAGATAGAGGTCAAACAGAAGTCAGCGAGTCCTGCTTTTTCTCAAGCCAATTTTTCCAGCATGCCATTAATGGTGCTAAACATATGGTTTGTGTAGTTCTCATTTGGGGGAAAATTTCTTTTCTTTCACCGTGGGGAAGGGTGGAAGTTCCTGGAACCTCTGTTACATGGGAGGGAATAGCTCATCAGAGAACACGCTGGAGGACTGAGAGGGCTGAAACAGGGAGAGGGAGCTCCCTGTGCCCTCTGACTCCTGGCCACGTGTATGGCCAGCCTTAGAGCCCTGAAGGGCCCTTGGAGAACATCACAGCTTGTGGCTTTCAATCTGTCTTCTGAGGAGCCCAAGGGGTCAAGGAGCAGCTGAATAGCTGTGCTGTACCAAGTAAGCAGGCTGTGCTAAGTGGGGACACCAAAAAAATGACTGGGAAAAGCTATGTTCTCAGATCTTTTCAGTTAGAAGAAAAAAATTACTTTTTAAAAAAAAAATTATTAGCACCTTTAATTATTATTTATTTATTTATTTGGCTGTGTTGGGTCTTCGTTTCTGTGCAAGGGCTTCCTCTAGCTGCGGCAAGCGGGGGCCACTCTTCATCGCGGTGCGCGGGCCTCTCACTATCGCGGCCTGTTTTGTTGCAGAGCACAGGCTCCAGACGCGCAGGCTCAGTAGTTGTGGCTCACGGGCCTAGTTGCTCCGCGGCATGTGGGATCTTCCCAGACCAGGGCTCGATCCCGTGTCCCCTGCATTAGCAGGCAGATTCTCAACCACTGCGCCACCAGGGAAGCCCGAAAAAAATTAATTTCATTATAACATGTACATTTTGGTGTTATGGTTTAGTATTGCTTTGAGTTTGAATTATATATGTGAAGGGGGTGGGCACCCTAATCTCTAGTGCTTAGGGCCTCTAAGGACATTTATTCAGCTCTGCTTACTGGATAGGACCCCAAACCCCTCTCGCTGAGCACTCCCCAGCAGTCTAGAGGAGCTCCAATTTTATCTGTTTTTGTGACTGGGTTTTAAACAATTTCATGTGTGAAAAAGTAATAGTGGTACAGTCTGGAATACAGGTTACAGACAAAGTTTCATTTATTCATCGATTTGTTCTGTTTTGTTTTAATTAGAGCCAGTGATCTGATCAGATTTATGTCTTTGAGTGATCATTCTGGAAGGGGGTGGGCTTGAAGGTGGGGGAAGACCTTTGGGCTTCAGTTTTGCCACCTGTGAAACAAGGCTAGTTCTAGCTTCAGTGGTTTTTGGTTGTGGATGAGCCCTGAAGCCTGAGTTCCCATAAATGACAGGTTTTCCTTATGAAAATCAGCCAGGGAGATTATGTGTTCCTGGCATTTGGAGTTACAGAGACTGTTTGATGTTAATGGGTTTACCGGAAAGGGCTTTTGTGGGGTTCTTTTGGCCCAAGGCAAGCTAGCTATTGATGTAATCAGGAGACCACAACGAATGATTTCCCCCACCCCTGTCCCTCTTTAACAGTGTGCGTCTCCTGTGACTCACGCTTCTGTGCCTTAGACCTTGGAGAAAGTGACCATGTTTCTGAGGCTGAGGCAGGGCCAGCCTGTGCCTCTTCCTCCAGGGCAGGCCCCCTGCCTTATAATCCTGTGGCCCTGAGAGCCTCGCTGGAGGCTTCTCCTCCATCCTAGAACGTGCCCGCATCTGACTTAGACTGGCTACAGAGCACGGAGGAATCAGTTCCCAAATCGTGGAGCTAGGAAGAGTGGTAGAGGCCTTAGAGATCAGGGGTTCCCAAAGCTGGCTGCACATTCAAATCACCTGGGAAATGGGGGTGGGGGAGGCCCCTCTAGAGTCTAATTCAGTAAGTCTGTAATGGGACCTCGAAGTAATGTTTTTTAAACTGTCCTTAGGTGGTTCTCACTTAGCACGGTATATGGCATTTGGTGACCACTAATCTAGTCTCATACTTTAATTTTATTTGGCTTGAAAATTGTATGTGTATATATTTAGTCTTTTTTAATAAAGAAAAAACAAAAACAAAAAAGCCCATTTCTCCATCAACCGATTGACTTGAAAAAAATTAAAAGTAAGACATGCTCATGTTTATAAAACTCAACAGTATGAAAAAAAATGAAGAATGAAAAGCAGGAACTTTTCCCACTCCTAGTCCAACTCCCAAAGGTAATCACTATTAACATTTTCTTCGGATTCTGCTTATAAATGATTTTACTTTTATATATCCTCACCTATCTATCTACTTAATTCTACAAAATCTGAACCAAAGAAATTATCCTATACACATTATCCTGCACTTTATTTTTTTCCCCACGTAGGACTATTTTGGAGCTCACTACAGATCATCATTCTTTTTAATAATAACTATTAAATAAGTTAATATTTGTAACACACTTGGAACAGTGCATGGTGTGTAGCAAGCACTGTATATTTGTTAAATAAATGAATGAAAATTGCTGCCTGGTATTCCATTATATGGATATACTCTACTATTTATGGATACTTCTGTTGTGTTGGTTGCTATAGCAGACAGTGCAGAAACAAACACCCTAGTATGCATATCTTGGAGACTGTACCTTGGGTATGGTAATCAGTAAACTTACTTAATGCGGCCACAGTGGGCATGGAGCCAAAGGCATTAAAAAGGAAAAGCTATTGATTTAGGTAAAAGCAGGAAATAGGACTGGAACTGGGGATTTTGCCTGGGACCTTGAATCACAGAATTATAAATCTTTGATCTAGAAGGAACTGTAGGAGATTGTTTATTCCGGCCTTGTGACTTCTGGGCAGGGAACATATTGCACCTGTGGTTCCCAGGTTGTGCGCTGAGCCCTGGGGAGCCGCAGTGAACTCATTGGAAAAGTGTGTGTCTGGGAGCTGTGGGATCTTTAAAATTTTTGGCAGGAATATTGATATTTGACAACTCTCAGACATTGTGCAAACTACTAGTTCAAGATAGTTTACAGTCTAACATTAATCATACTACATTCCTTTTGGTGATGCCATATTTTGTGATGCTGAGTTTTTGGCAGTTGCCATGATACTGCAAGCACTGCACACAAATGAGTGTGGAATAGGAAGTGAGCACGGCATCGTCCCATCTGACTCCAAAGTTTGAAAATTTGTGCAATGCCTCACAGTTGCACACATGCCGTAAGTAACTGGCTAAGAGTGAAATACAAATTTTTTCTTTCAATTTCTGTGTATTATTTTTTCAAACAGCTACTCATTTGTTAGGACATAAATGTTTATTAAATTGAACCTAACTACGTAATAAATGGAACTGCTAGGTATTTCTTTTGGCCTGGAGTGCTGTGAGAAAATTACTGAAGGCGCTGTGAATCGAAAAAGTTTGGTAACAACTGATTGACATCTTTATCCATCAGAACTCTTTTAACTGCAAGTGAGAGAAACCAAACTGACACTGGCTTTAGCAAAACTAGAGGATTATTCGCTCATGTATCTGGGCCGTCCGAGGTTGCAGATGGTGTCAGACTGGCTGGGTTCAGGTACTCAAATGAGGTCGTCAGGACTCCACTTCTCTTTCCATCTCTAGGACATGCTGTCACATGTGGGCAAGATAGCCCCATGCCCATCCTTTCCAGACTCACATCCCTTCAGTTTAGCAATCCCAGCAGAAAGAATCATCTTTCCCAATAGTTTGTGAATAAAAGCCCTGGGAGGACTTTGGTTGACCTAGCCTGGGTCACTTGCCTATTCCTGAATTGAGGCTATGGAGATTTGTAATGGCCAAGCCTAGGTCACATGTGCTTCCCTGTGCTCAGGTGTGTGCCCTAACTAAACCACACAGAAAAGGTAGGTTCTCCAGAAAAGAGGAGGATCTGTTACCAGGAGAAGGGGAGAAGGGGTGCAGGACCAAAAACAATGAAATTCCCATTTTACAGATGAGGGAACAGACTGGTGGTATGATAGTTTAATAGTTAAACATGAAGACTCTGGAGTCCCACCCACCTGGCTTTGCTTCCTTGGGCAAATTAACTACATCTACATCTTTTAAGGCTTTAGAGTCTTCATCTCCAAAATGGAAATGACTGAAGATAAAGGCCAAGAAATAAAAAAGCATGACAATAATAGTCCCTACTGCAAAGGGTTGGTGGTTGAAGTGAGGACTAAGTGAGTTAATACACGTAAAGTGCTTAGCATAGGGCCTGGCACATAGGAAGCCCACAGTAAATAAGGCCGTTACTATTATTGATCAGGCAACATTAACGAGTACACAGCAGCTGGTAAGTGACCTACCTTCTGACTCCTGGGGTACAAAACGGTGAATTCCTCTTTCCCGTCTGTTGCAGAGTGAAGCAGCATGGATGCCGTCAGCCAGGTCCCCATGGAAGTCGTGCTCCCCAAGCACATCCTGGACATCTGGGTCATTGTCCTCATCATCCTGGCCACCATTGTCATCATGACCTCCTTGTTGCTGTGCCCGGCCACTGCGGTCATCATCTATCGCATGCGGACTCATCCTGTCCTCAATGGGGCCGTCTGAGAACCTCCCAAGAGGGGCAGGTGAGGGATGAGGACAGCGTCCCTGCCCCCAGCTTCTCCCCCTTTCTCAGAAGAGCCGCAGGAGGGACTTTGGAGCATGGACTCTGGAGCTCGCTATGTGAGGAGATCCGAGTTCTGGTTTTGATTCTGCCACTGGCCAGTAGTGTGGGTTCGGTCAAGGGACCTAATTCTATGAGTTTCAGGTTCCTTATTTTCCAAATAGGGATCGTGATTCCTGCCCGTCCTACCTCATGGGGTTGTGAGAACCAATGACCTAGTGGAGGTTAAAGCTGTTGGTGAGTAGATACACAGGTGTTACTGCTGAATGCTGAGAAGCTTTGAAGAACCAAAGACCCTAGCTGCTGATGAGGGCCTTCAAGGTGGTGAGGGAGATACTGGGGCAGAGCAGTCTTTCCCAGTGCCCCTAAGGTGAAGGCAAGAAAAGGCACCCTGTCATCATTCCAAGGGACCAACAGCATGTGGCTCAACGTTATTTTCTTTGAGGTGCCACTCCCTTGAGTTGTCTAATTTGGGAGGGAATTGAGCATGGCACGGGGAGGGAGATGGGTGGATCTTCCCGGGACACCGGAATCTGCAGTTTGGAGGGGCTCTGACATTTCTTGGCAATGCCAAGGGAGCTGGGGCGATGGGCTTCTTTCTGCATTAGCGTCCCATAGCTTTGACGCTCAAGCAGTGTTGGCAGATGCAGGGTGACTGAGTTCCCTGGCCAGCTTTCAGGATACCCAGCGCCCGCCCCGTCCCCTGTGTGCCCCTCTGCCCCAGCCCCTGCTGTTATTAGGTCCACCGCATAACGTGTACTCCCTTCATCCCCTCCCACCAGCACTGCAACCATTCCAAGGTACGAGATGTTCCCAGCACCTTTGGAACTAACTCAAACAATGATGTTTATTTTAAACGCTACAATTTATATTTATATGTATAGAGAGATTTCTGGACCGCTCAAGCTCTTTGACCAAAATCAGGAGCATCTGGGGATTTGTTAAATTATGTAAGAAGATAGCACAGATTATCGGGATATTATTGTGTGAAAATGATGCTTTTATGTTGATCTGATTTCATTGATGTACATAACTAATTTCCAATAAAGTGCTAGAATGAGCATGTCTGAAGTCTTTCTTTAAAGAGCACCTATTAAACTCAGTAAGAGGATTCCACTGAATTTATGGTCTTAGGGACAGATTGAATATAGGAATAGAAAGGGAAAGAGGACAATCAAATCAACTTCAGTAAGTGGGTCTAGCTTCAGTAAGTGGGTGAATAGTTATGCAGTTTACACAGACATAAAATGCAGGAGGGAGAACAGATTTTGGAAGTAAGATGACTTTAGTATTTAGTATCGGGTTTAACATGTTGAGTTTGAGGTGCTTGTGATATTCAGGTGGGTACTTTCAGGATGCAGTTGGAAACCTGGAAAGATTTTATAGCTGGGATTATGTTTGGGGGCATTATCTGCATAATTAGACTGGGAGGAGTGAGGTGCTAATGCAGAACTGGGAGAATGCTAAAGAGGAGTGGAAGGGGAAGGGGGGGAAAAGACAAAGCAAGGAGACGGAAAAGGTCATGTGATGTGAACTGATTATGAGAGGGATGCAGTCGTACTCTGTGAGCGAAGGAAGGATGGGGGGTTAGGAATTGGAGACAGTGGGAACAGACAACTCTTTCCAGGAATAGAACGTAGTATAGAGGTAAGAGAGGAAGGTTTCGGAGAAAATGGTCAAGGGGGGATAGATATATGTGACGAGATTCTGATTGGTTTGCTCAGCATCTATTCCAATTTTTTTTTTTTCTAATATGCCTTCCTGGGTGGCAGAGGCTAGAAAGTGAAAAACTATACTGAACGTGAAAAACTCCCATTTTCCTAACTAAACTTTAGCCAGAGATTCATGTGTGATTTAGAGTTAGCTAATTGGATGCGTGCATTGGAAGCTGAGTTTGGAATCTAGTTGGGTTGGGAGAGATACTGCCAGGTGTGAGGCATTCATGGTGCTGATGTGAATCCAATAAGAATCAGTAGAGTGGGAACTTCTGGGTGTGCGGCCAAGGCCGTGTGTGCTGCCCAGTCTTTCCGAGTCAGATTCCTGGTCTGTAAGGCAGAGTGTATCAGAATTAAATGAGAAAATCCTTCCAAGGCTCTAGGGTGACTGAACGTGAGACTTTCAGGCAGTCCACCAGATGGTGATACGGCTCTTTTTTCACATGGAACAGTCAGCTCTCAGAAGTTCCCAGAGTCAATCCCCTCACATTCCTAGCAGCTCAAGAGGTTATTTTACAGTTCTGGTTTCAGAGACTCTGGAGGTACCAGAGGGACCATCCAGTCCAACCTCCCCTGTAATGAAGGAATCCCCTTATTAACCCTGGGGTTGCCAGTTGTTGCCTATTTGGTATTTCCCTGTGTGGCCCTAGACCACCTGCCTCAGGTTCACCCAGGAGCATTTGCTTATACATGCAGCTTCCAGGGCTCTGCTTCACACTTACTGAGAGTCCCTGGCAGAGGGTTCTTGAGTGTCTGCTTTGTAAAAATAAGCTCTAAGGGTGATCAGTGAACCGGTCAAAATTGGAGAACCAAGTGCCAGGGAAAAGGAGTCCTCTTCTTGCTGAAACGACCCCTTGATAGCTGTTCTGCTAGAATTCTTCCCTCAGTGAGAGAGAGGTGGGGACCCAGCGGCACCAGCTCAGCCCTCTTGGGGCCACCCTGAAGAGATCAACTTCCTTTCCTGTGACAATGTCTGAACAATTTGAAGATAGCGATCATGACTTACCTCATCTTCTCTAAGTGAAAGATTCACACTTTGCATTAAGCATTGGCTGTCATCCTCCCTCCCTCCCTTTCTGGGAGACAGTATAGCCAGAGATTAAGAGCAAGGGCCTGAAGAATCTTGGCTTTGCTATTCACTAGCTTTATGATTGTGGGCAAGTAACATAGACTCTTTGAGCCTCAATTTCCTCACTTGTAAGACAGATGTAAAATTATACTTACATCACAGAATTGTTACGAGTATTAAATGAGGTCTCACAAATGCAAGGTGAAAAGGTAAAATACAGCAAATAATCAATGTGATCTATATGAATGAGTCTCAGTTTCTCGAGCCTGTCTGATGGTCATGACAGTTACTTCTGAGTGTGGGGAGGATTAAATGACATAATGTAAGTAAAGGATTTGGCCAGTGTCTGACTCATAGGAGTCTCTCAATAATGGTAAGTATAAGGTAGCCAATAATGTAAAAACACTAAAGGCCTATGATCCTAATGGGGTGGGATTTTAAAAATCACTAGTTAAAGCAGTGAGTTGAGCAGAAAACTTCCCCACTGGCACCCTGTAGGATTGGCACTAAATTCACAAACGTCCTTAGAACTAATATAAAAATTGTACTTCTTCTCCCTTCAGAAATTATTTCATAACTAACTCACAATTAATAAAATACAAAGTTTTCAAGTTATAATTCTTCACAGAAATTGCCTTCTAAACTTTAAAGAGTGCAAAGAAACATTTAAAATCTTTAAGGTAAAACTTTAGTCAGGTCTCTACATAATTCTTGCTAAAGAGAAAGAATGGAAAAAGGATTGTGAGATGAAATGATGGTAAGAATAAAATTGCCTTTGAAACCCTTAATCCCAAAAGTTGAAGTAGCAACTTTTAAATTGTCCAAATCACACAAATAATTTAATTGAGGTGTATGGAAGGCTCTTCAATTCCCATAAAGATTTACATGCTAGAAAAAAAGTTTCTGTGTTAGCAGGTCTCTAACATTTTTTATCAAAATCATAAAAATTATTGTATGTATTTAAATTTGGACAGCTACCATTATACAGTGAATTGTTTACATGCACAAACTTCTGAGTCAAGCAGACTGAATTCCCATCTGGCTCCGCCAGTGTGTTCTTGAAAGTAGCTGTCTCGGAGTCTCACTGCCCTCATTAGTAAAAGGGAAGGTTGTGTTGATCTCTGCAGGGCCACTGGAAGAATTAAGTCTGGCTCTGTACCTAAAATATTTACAGAGAGCCGGGCCTGTGTAAATACTCAATGCTTATGTTACCTAAAAACAAAGAAGGATTGTTAGCTCTATCGTAGAGAATATAGATACAAGTGGGGCAGTTCTGCTGGATTGGTCTCCCTAGATTGGTTTCACCCAAATACCTCAGGGAACACTCATTCCCAGGGCATGAGCAGGAGAGTGGAAAGGGTGAGCAGGTTGGGGTGGAACTGGGGTGGGAGAGGGTAAGAGACAGCTTTTCTGTGTTCCTGGACCCAGTTCCAAAGTGCATGTGAGTTGTGGAGGTGCGGGCGTTCCCTGCACCAACAAGCAATTCTCAGACACCAGTAGGTGT
This sequence comes from Balaenoptera ricei, assembly GCF_028023285.1. Taxonomy (NCBI): domain Eukaryota; kingdom Metazoa; phylum Chordata; class Mammalia; order Artiodactyla; family Balaenopteridae; genus Balaenoptera; species Balaenoptera ricei. Next base: position 127,885,927 of record NC_082641.1, read on the forward strand.
TCAAGAGTTCAACTCAATTCTGGAACCTGGGAATAGCATTAGATTCTACAGGTAAAGAACTCAGTCCCATAAGACCACCCTCTATTTTAGATGCCAATGGCAAGCCTAGGTTGTTACGTGTCCTTCTGGCCCACTGGCTATAAATCAGAGGTTTCCATGACCTCCTCCTTGGGTTTGATTAATTTGCTAGAACAGCTCATAGACCTTAGGAAATTTACTCCCTACATTACCCATTTATTACAATGGATATCAAAGGATTTGAATCAACAGCCAAATGAGGAGACGTATAGGGCAAGGTCCCAAACAAAGGGGCTTCTGTCCTCATGGAGTTTGGGGCTGGGTAAAGTAGAACATGAAAAACGTTCTGGTTCCCAAACCTGGAAGCTCTCCAAACTTCCTCCTTTGGGTTTTTATGGAGGTTTCATTAATAGGCGTGATTGATTAACTCATTGACCATTGGTGATTCATACAATCTCTAGCGTCTCTCCCGTACCCAGAAATCAGGAGGTGGGACTGAAAGTTCCACCCCTCTATTCCTGGCAGCCAGTCCCCATTCTTAAGTGCTTTCCAAAAGTCACCTCACGAACATAACCCGGATGTGGTGAAAAGGGGCTTGTTATGAATAATAACAAGATACCTATTTCACCTTTATGGCTCTGAAGGGTTTTCAGGGACTGAGAACGAGACCAAATATTATAACAAAAGAGCATTGCTCTTATTGCTAAGGAAATTCCAAAGATTTGGGGAGCTGAGAGCCAGAACTGTGGATGAAGACCAAGTATAATGAGAAACATATTTTAGTCATCTGAATGACCAAATATATATATTTCTTATAAATTACAATATCACAACAGATAAACAGTCTGAGGAGAAATTAGGGTAAGGTAAGCTAGCTAAAGCTGAGTTGGACGGTTGTGATTGGTGAATGTCAGGGTTCCTTGTGGGTGTTTCCAGTAAACGACTGAGGTTTTGATCTGTGATGTGGGCTGGGCTGTGGGCTCACTCTCCATTTTGTGGCCCAATATATGAACTCACTTTATCACAACAGTATAAGAAATATATTTTAATGAATCTTTAAATTGTTATTAGTGGCTTTAGAATTTCCACCACTGGGGTTTTTTATACTTCATTACTTTTAATCAAGATTTGTACCTCAGAAAACATACTTAAAATTTTGTTGTTACTGTTGTTGTTGTTGTTGTTGTTGTTGTTAGAAAAAATCCAGTATGACTGCTGCTGTGTCACTTGTTCACGGCAATTATCTGGGACATGTATAACAAAGAATGCATAACTAAAAATGAAGATATTTTGTGCTCTAGGAATCGAACCACAGTTGGCCAAAGAATGATTTATGGAATCCCTGAACATCAGGGCAGTAGATTGCTCTTATTTTCAATTTTTCCATACTTAGTACTAAACTATTTTGAACTTATGGGAAGGTAAGCTAAATAAACCACAACTTTTCATTTTGTTGCAAGAAGCCTGACACTTTCAAAAGGGACTAATACTCTTTCTTGGTGTAATGGATTGAATGGTGGCCCCCAAAAGCTTTATCCACTTCCTAATTCTCTGAACCTATGAATGTGAACTCATTTGGGAAAAAGGTCTTTGTTGATGTCATTAAGTTAAGGATTTTGAGATAAAGAGATCACCCTGGATTATTTGAGTGGGCTCTAAATCCAAAGACAAGCATCCTTATGAAAGTCACATAGAGGAGAGACACACAGAGAGAAGAGGAAGAGGCAATCTGACCATGGAAGCAAAGACGGGAGTGATGTGGCCACAAACCAAGGAATGCTCGGAGCCAGCAAAGGACAGAAGAGCCAAGCAATGCATTGTGCCCCAGAGCCTCTGGAGGGAGTGTGGCCCTGCTGACACCTTAATTTCAGACCTCTGGCATCCAAAACTGTGAGAGAATAATTTTCTCTTGTTTTAAGCCACTGAGTTTGTGGAAATTTGTTAAGGCAGCCCTAGGAAACTAATACACTTGGTAAATTGATGTAGGATGACAAAGTTTTTCAACAACTGTATGAATGGACTAAAAATTCTAAAAAGTAAACAGTAATGGATAAGGAGAGATAATATGATACACACTTGAAAGGGAAAGGAGAAGGAGAAGGAAGGGGTTCAGGGAAGAGAGAAAAAGAAAGGTGGTAATCATAATGTGAGCTAAGATTTGTCAGGCTTCCAGCAAAAGTATAAACTGTTGGGGTCCAGGGCAGGCTGCCCCCAAATATTCCACAGTGGCATATTATTTTGAATTACAGTCATTTAAGAAACGGCTAACACAAGAGGGACACTTCAACCCTCCTGTCTCCCATGTGAAAGGTGCCCTCCCCACATCTGGAGGTAAAAGGACACACTTATCGCCAGAGATAGGGAATTCAGCCTGAGAATCCTGTATAAACAAACCTTGCTACTTCTTTAATTCACTACCCAAGCCCCAAATCTGTTTAGATTCTTCACTAATTAAGCATCCAAAGCCTAAGTTTGTCCTGTTGATTCCTCACAAATTTATTGTTTGTCTAAAAAGTATAAAAGCTGCTTCTTTTGTAGGAATATGCTATAATTTGTTTAGTCGTTTTACTGTTTATGGACATTTAGGTTGGTTCCTATTTGGGGCTATTATGAACCGGGCTGCTAACATTCTTCTTTGAATCTTTTTGTGAACATGCTTTAATTTCTCTTGGATAAGTGCCTGAGTGGAATTGTTTCGTCATAGGGTAAGATGCAAATTTAATTATATAACCAACTGCTGGACAGATCTTCAAAGGGGCTGTACATTTTATACTCCCACCAGCAATGCATGAGTGTTCCAGTTGAGTTACATCCTTGTCAACATTTGGTATAGTCTTTTTTATTTTACTCATTAGTTTTGACATTTCTGTGAAATGATATATCATTGGTGGTTTTAATTTGCATTTCTCCATTGACTGAAGATATTGAGCACTTTTCCAGGAGTTTATTAGCAAACTACTGTTCTTTTCTGAAGTATCTGTTCAAGTCTTTTGCCTATTTTTAAAAATTGGGCTTTTTGGGAGACCTTCAAGATGGCAGAGGAGTAAGACATGGTGATCACTTTCCTACCCACAAATACATCAAAAATACATCTACATGTGGAACAACTCCTACAGAGCACCTACTGAACGCTGGCAGAAGACCTCAGACTTCCCAAAAGGCAAGAAACTCCCCACGTACCTGGCCGTGTGGCTGACAGGGTATTGGTGCTCCAGCTGGGTGTCAGGCTGTGCCTCTGAGGTGGCAGAGCCGAGTTCAAGATAATGGTCCACCAGACACCTCCCAGCTCCACGTAATATCAAACGGTGAAAGCTCTCCCAGAGATCTCCATCTCAAAGCTAAGACCAAGTTCCACTCAACGACCAGCAAGCTACAGTGCTGGACACCCTATGCAAAACAACTAGCAAGACAGGAACACAACACCACCCATTAGCAGAGAGGCTGCCTAAAATCATAATAAGGTCACAGACACCCCCAAACACACCACCGGATGTGGTCCTGCCCACCAGAAAGACAAGATCCAGACTCATCCACCAGAACACAGGCACAAGTCCCCTCCACCAGGAAGCCTACACAACCCACTGAACCAACCTTAGCCACTGGGGGCAGACACCAAAAACAACGGGAACTACGAACCTGCAGCCTGCAAAAACGAGACCCCAAACACAGTAAGTTAAGCAAAATAAGAAGACAGAGAAACACACAGCAGATGAAGGAGCAAGGTAAAAACCCACCAGACCAAACAAATGAAGAGGAAATCAGCAGTCTACCTGAAAAAGAATTCAGAGTAATGATAGTAAAGATGATCCAAAATCGTGGAAATAGAATGGAGAAAGCACTAGAAATGTTTAACAAGGACCTAGGAGAACTAAAGAGCAAACAAACAATGATGAACAACACAATACATGAAATTAAAAATTCTCTAGAAGGAATCAATAGCAGAATAACTGAGGCAGAAGAATGGACAAGTGACCTGGAAGATAAAATAGTGGAAATAACTAGCACAGAGCAGAATAAAAAAAAAAGAATGAAAAGATTTGAGGACAGTCTCAGAGACCTCTGGGACAACATTAAATGCACCAATATTAGAATTATAGGGGTCCCAGAAGAAGAATAGAAAAAGAAAGGGACTGAGAAAACATTTGAAGAGATTATAGTTGAAAACTTCCCTAATATGGGAAAGGAAACAGTCAATCATATCCAGGAAGTGCAGAGAGTCCCATACAGGATAAATCCAAGGAGAAACACACCAAGACACATATTAATCAAACTATAAAAAATTAAATACAAAGAAAAAATATTAAAAGCAGCAAGGGAAAACCAACAAATAACACACAAGGGAATCCCCAGAAGGTTAACAGCTGATCTTTCAGCAGAAACTCTGCAAGCCAGAAGGGAGTGGCAGGACATATTTAAAGTGATGAAAGGGAAAAACCTACAATCAAGATTACTCTACCCAGCAAGGATCTCATTCAGATTCGACAGAGAAATTAAAACCTTTACAGACAAGCAAAAGTTAAGAGAATTCAGCACCACCAAACCAGCTTTACAACAAATGCTAAAGGAACTTCTCTAGGCAGGAAACACAAGAGAAGAAAAAGACCTACAATAAAAAACCCAAAACAATTAAGAAAATGGTAATAGGAACAAACATATCGATAACTACCTTAAATGTAAATGGATTAAATGCTCCAACCAAAAGACGTAGACTGGCTGAATGGATACCAAAACAAATCCATACATATGCTGTCTACAAGAGACCCACCTCAGACCTAGGGACACATACAGACTGAAAGTGAGGGGATGGAAAAAGATATTCCATGCAAATGGAAATCAAAAGAAAGCTGGAGTAGCTATTCTCATATCAGACAAAATAGACATTAAAATAAAGACTATTATAAGAGACAAAGAAGGACACTACATAATGACCAAGGGATCAAGCCAAGAAAAAGATATAACAATTGTAAATATTTATGCACCCAACATAGGAGCACCTCAATACATAAGGCAAAAGCTAACAGCCATAAAAGGGGAAATGGACAGTAACATAATCATATTAGGGGACTTTAACACCCCACTTTCACCAATGGACAGATCATCCAAAATGAAAATAAATAAGGAAACACAAGCTTTAAATGATACATTAAACAAGATGGACTTAATTGATATTTATAGGACATTCCATCCAAAAACAACAGAATACACTTTCTTCTCAAGTGCTCATGGAACATTCTCCAGGATAGATCATATCTTGGGTCACAAATCAAGCCTTGGTAAATTTAAGAAAATTGAAATCGTATCAAGTATCTTTTCCAACCACAACGTTATGAGACTAGGTATCAATTACAGGAAAAAAACCTGTAAAAAATACAAACACATGGAGGCTAAACCGTACACTACTAAATAATCAAGAGATCACTGAAGAAATCAAAGAGGAAATCAAAAAACACCTAGAAACAAATGACAATGAAAACACAGTGACCCAAAACCTATGGGATGCAGCAAAAGCAGTTCTAAGAGGGGAGTTTATAGCAATACAATCCTACCTCAAGAAACAAGAAACACCTCAAATAAACAACGTAACCTTACACCTAACGCAATTAGAGAAAGAAGAACAAAAAAACCCCAAAGTTAGCAGAAGGAAAGAAATCATAAAGATCAGATCAGAAATAAATGAAAAAGAAATGAAGGAAATGAAAGCAAAGATCAATAAAACTAAAAGCTGGTTCTCTGAGAAGATAAACAAAATTGATAAACCATTAGCCAGACTCATCAAGAAAAGAAGGGAGAAGACTCAAATCAATAGAATTAGAAATGAAAAAGGAGGAGTAACAACTGACCCTGCAGAGATACAAAGGATCATGAGAGATTACTACAAGCAACTATATGCCAATAAAATGGACAACCTGAAAGAAATGGACAAATTCTTAAAAAAGCACAACTTCCTGAGACTGAACCAGGAAGAAATAGAAAATATAAACAGACCAATCACAAGCACTGAAATTGAAACTATGATTTAAAATCTTCCAACAAACAAAAGCCCAGGACCAGACGGCTTCACAGGTGAATTCTATCAAACATTTAGAGAAGAGCTAACACCTATCCTTCTCAAACTCTTCCAAAATATAGCAGAGGGAGAAACACTCCCAAACTCATTCTACGAGGCCACCATCACTCTGATACCAAAACCAGACAATGATGTCACAAAGAAGGAAAACTACAGGTCAATATCACTGATGAACATAGATGCAAAAATCCTCAACAAAATACTAGCAAACAGAATCCAACAACACATTAAAAGGATCATATACTATGATCAAGTGGGGTTTATCCCAGGAATGCAAATTTTCTTCAACATACACAAATCAATCAATGTGATACACCATACTAACAAATTGAAGGAGAAAACCATATGATCATCTCAATAGATGCAGAAGAAGCTTTTGACAAAATTCAACACCCATTTATGATAAAAACCCTCCAGAAAGTAGGCATAGAGGGAACTTTCCTCAACATAATAATGGCCACATATGACAAACCCACAGCCAACATCGTTCTCAATGGTGAAAAACTGAAACCATTTCCTCTAAAATCAGGAACAAGACAAGGTTGTCCACTCTCACCACTATTATTCAACATAGTTTTGGAAGTTTTAGCCACAGCAATCAGAGAAGAAAAAGAAATAAAAGGAATACAAATTGGAAAAGATGAATTAAAGCTGTCACTGTTTGCAGATGACATGATACTATACATAGAGAATCCTAAAGATGCTACCAGAAAACTACTAGAGCTAATCAATTAATTTGGTAAAGTGGCAGGATACAAAATTAATGCACAGAAATCTCTTGCATTCCTATACATTAACAACGAAAGATCAGAAAGAGAAATTAAGGAAACACTCCCATTTACCATTGCAACAAAAAGAATAAAATATCTAGGAATAAACCTACTTAAGGAGACAAAAGACCTGTATGCAGAAAACTATAAGACACTGATGACAGAAATTAAAGGTGATACAAACAGACGGAGAGATATACCATGTTCTTGGATTGGAAGATTCAACATTGTGAAAAGGACTATACTACCCAAAGCAATCTACAGATTCAATGCAATCCCTATCAAACTACCAATGGCATTTTTCACAGAACTAGAACAAAAAATTTCACAATTTGTATAGAAACACAAAAGACCCCGAATAGCCAAAGCAATCTTGAGAAAGAAAAACAGAGCTGGAGGAATCAGGCTCCCTGACTTCAGACTATACTACAAACTTACAGTAATCAGTATGGTACTGGCACAAAAACAGAAATACAGACCAATGGAACAGGATAGAAAGCCCAGAGATAAACCCACGCACATATGGTCAACTTATTTTTGATAAAAGAGGCAAGAATATACAATGGAGAAAAGACAGCCTCTTCAATAAGTGGTGCTGGGAAAACTGGACAGCTACATGTAAAAGAATGAAATTAGAACACTCCTTAACACCATACACAAAAATAAACTCACAATGGATTAAAGACCTAAATGTAAGGCCAGACACTATCAAACTCTTAGAGGAAAACATAGGCAGAATACTCTATGACATAAATCACAGCAAGATCCTTTTTGACCCACCTCCTAGAGAAATGGAAATAAAATCAAAAATAAACAAATGGGACCTAATGAAACTTAAAAGTTTTTGCAGAGCAAAGGAAACCATAAACAAGACAAAAAGACCACCCTCAGAATGGGAGAAAATATTTGCAAATGAAGCAACTGACAAAGGATTAATCTGCAAAATATACAAGCAGCTCATGCAGCTCAATATCAAAAAAACAAAAACCCAATCCAAAAATGGGCAGAAGACCTAAATAGACATTTCTCCAAAGAAGATATACACATTGCCAACAAACGCATGAAAGGATGCTCAACATCACTAATCATTAGAGAAATGCAAATCAAAACTACAATGAGGTATCACCTCACACCAGTCAGAATGGCCATCATCAACAAATCTGCAAACAATAAATGCTGGAGAGGGTGTGGAGAAAAGGGAACCCCCTTACACTGTTAGTGGGAATGTAAATTGATACAGCCACTATGGAGAACAGTATGGAGGTTCCTCAAATAACTAAAAATAGGACAACCATACGACTTAGCAATCCCACTACTGGGCATATACCCTGAGAAAACCATAATTCAAAAAGAGTCATGTACCACAATGTTCATTGCAGCTCTATTTACAATAGCCAGGACATGGAAGCAACCTAAGTGTCCATTGACAGATGAATGGATAAAGAAGATGTGGCACGTATATACAATGGAATATTACTTAGCCATAAAAAGAAACGAAACTGAGTTATTTGTAGTGAGGTGGATGGACCTAGAGTCTGTCATACAGAGTGAAGTAAGTCAGAAAGAGAAAAACAAATACCATATGCTAACACATATACATGGAATCTAAAAAAACAAAACAAAAAAATGGTCATGAAGAACCTAGGGGCAGGACAGGAATAAAGACAGAGATGTAGCGAATGGACTTGAGGACACGGGAAGGGGGAAGGGTAAGCTGGGACGAAGTGAGAGAGTGGCATGGACATATATACACTACAAAATGCAAAATAGCTAGCTAGTGGGAAGCAGCTTCATAGCACAGGGAGATCAGCTCCGTGCTTTGTGACCACCTAGAGGGGTGGGATAGGGAGGGTGGGAGGGAGATGCAAGAGTGAGGAGATATGGGGATATATGTATATGTATAGCTGATTCATTTTGTTATACAGCAGAAACTAACACACCACTATAAAGGAATTATACTCCAATAAAGATGTTAAAAAAAAATTGGGGTTTTTTGTTGATTTCTAGGTATTCTCTATATAGTCTCGTGCAAGTTCTTTGCTGATATGTGTTTTACAAATACTGTCTCTTAGCCTTGTTTTGTGGCTTGTCTTTTAATTTTTAAATGGTGTTTTGATTAGCAGACATCTCTAATTCTGATAAAGCCTAACTGAATAATTTTCCTCTTATGGGTCACGCTTCTCGTGTTCTGTCCAAGAAATCTTTCTCTATCTCAAGGCTGTGAGGATATTCTGCTATGTTATTTTTTTTTAGGTTTATGGTTATGGTTTTCCAGTGAGGTCTATGAACCATCCCAAATTATGCCTTGAAGTCAAGTGATGTAAATCTTCCAACTTCTTTTTCAAAATTGTTTTGGCTTTTCTACATCTTTTGCATTTTTACATAAAATTAGGAATCAGCACGAGAAAAAACCCAGCTAGAATTTTGATTGGGTTTACACTCACCCATGCTCTTCTCCCTGGTTCCTCTCATGGAGTGTGGGATGGGCAAGCCCCTCTGCTTCCAGCAACTGAAGGCTAGATTTTGTAGAGATGGGGACCCTAATGATTGGGGGCTTTTTCCCTTTTGGGTCAGATGAGAACAATTTTACTGAATGGAAACTGTTTAAGCAACATCCGTACCTGTTACAGGCCTGTAATGTTTATAAGTAAGTGAATGTCTCTGGCATTTTGTTTGAATGGGCTGGTTTTCTTCATTGTGCTTGGAGAGAACCCAGAAGAAACATGTTGTCCCCACCCTATTATCTCTAAGTGTCCTTAGACTTCTGTGTATCAAATTGAAACCCCAAACTAAAGACACAAACCATCCCATGCCCCTCCTGATCTTTTCCCAGGGCTCTCTCGCTGCAGCTTAGTACCTTACCAGGAGGATATCCGTGAGACCCTGAGCCCAGCACTGGAAGGTGCTTCGGGGCTGTCCTGGCCATTAACAGTCTGGGCCTGAGTACAGTGTGTTTGGCAGCAGTAGCTGCTGGAGGTTTTCTGTTCTAGGCACCAAAATCCAAGCCACTCCTTTCTTCCTCCTGTGGAGGTGGGAGGACCTGCTTCTCTTTTTGCATTTCTTTCTGGGAGAGTCCAGCCATTTAGGTCCAGAGAGTCTGCCTGGGAAGTGGCTGGTTGTTGAGTTATCTCCCTGAGTCTCTAAGCTCAGCTCAGAAACCTGCAATCCTTCAATTTCAGGAACCTGAGAACAGCTCCCAGCAGAGGGTCAATGCTGTCCTTATCTGGGGACAAAATAAGCTCAATGACTCCTATATGATGACTTGGGAAAAGCAGCCTTTTTCATAAATTCCTCTAAGTATGGAGCTTTTGGATACTGAATTTTCTGGGGAGGGTGCACTTATACTAAGGATCCTTGACCAGCCCCTGAATCAAGCAGTAATGGTGACCATCAAGGAGTTGAAGAAATTATTTCGGCCAGGCCTATCAGTCGGGACTGTCATTTCTTATGAGCACATATAGTTACTCTTCTAATTCTGTGAACTGCTGTGAAATTAAAGTTTCAATACCGTGGATAATAACACAATACAAAGAGATCTTAATTGCAATATATTCAGCAGATCTGATCAGATGGTGATTGTCCAGCTACTGATGGGAAGGTGGGGGACAGGGGCTCTCAGTCATGCTGACACAGATTGAGCTCTTAAAATATGAGCCAATTCAACTACAACTGGACTCCCAGAAAGTAGTAGCTGGGAGAAATCACCACAATGTTCAGCTCAGAGAGCGGTTGGGATGAAGTTACACGTCAGTCTCGCTCTGAGCAGTAAGAGTGTAATAATTAAAACTGGTGGAGGCAGGAGACTAGCCTCTGAATGGGAGTGGTCAAGGGGAAGGTGGTGGACATGGTGGTGGACATGGGCATGAAGGGGAGAGGGATCATCTCGTAGCTGCAGATATTTCTGTGTCTTCCATACACACTTTGTCAGTATGTCTGTAAATATCCCATTATGTTATTCTCTCCATTTCTTCCAACACTTCAGTTTTTATTTAATTTTATATCTGTAATTCTCATTTTCATTTAACTCCTGAATTTTTGGACCTGCTAAGTTATGTTTTTTCAACTCATGTTCATTGATAAGCAGTGTGATTTAGTGGTTGAGAACACTGACCTCAAACCAGACAGCCTGCTTTTATCCACAGGCTACTCCAGCTATTAGCTGTGATCCTTGGACAACTTACTTAACCTCTCTTTGCTTCAGTTTCATCATCTGTAAGATAAAAATGATGATATTAATAGTATGAGACTCTATAGGGTGTATGTGAATACTATTTGAGATATATACATAAAGGGATTTAGAAGAATGATAGTAGTTTCTATGTAAGTATTTGTGACTACTTTTACATACACTACTTGTCATTTTCTAGGAAATCAAACAGTTCTGGCTATATTATTATTTTGTTTAGTTATTGCAAACAAAGAATGCCTTTCTGTTTGTCAGTCATCTTTATGCAAAGGAAGTACCCCAGGATAGCAATTTCGGTTGCAGTGTTAAAACAGTAGTAGCTGGATCAAAAATAGGAGAAAGAAGGAAGTTTCAGAATTTATTTTTATCTTAAAACACTACAGAAAAACTTGAGAGAACAGAACGCATGGCGATGGGCCCATGACTATATCACCTGCTTTGCTCCCTTGCTCTCTCCATCTTCCTCCCACTTCCTTTCCTCTGTTATGTATTCCTCTCTCCTCTCTGTTATCTTCCACTTATATCTACATTTTCCCCATCTTCACCATTAAACTCCGAGAATTCCTAAATCAGTGAAAACTCATTCATTTGACAACGTTATTGAGCACTAACCAAGTGTTAAGAACTGAGCAAACTCAGGGCTCGAAACATAATTACAAATAAAGCCTACCCTTTTTGCTCCTTCTTCCCTCCCTACTTATGAAAAGAATCTAAAGAGTGTAGACAGTCACCCAAATCAACAATGGTCATGCAGGGGTATGCCTCACACTTTATAAAATAGATATGTGCAAGGTACTGCAGGGGAACAGAGGAAAAGTTGTGCATGCAATGGACCACGTGTGAGAAAGTCGTCCAGAAAAAATGACTCTTGACTTGAATTTTTAAAATGGAGTAGTAATTCACTAGATGGAGACAAGAGTGAAGGGCATTCTAGACAGAAGAAACAGCAAGTTTGAAGGCACATATGTATCCAACATCGTGGCATGTTTATACAAAAAATGATTGGTACTTTTTGGCTGGAGACAAAAGAAAGTATGTGAAACCGTGTGAGCAGTAACAGAAAGTTAGGAAGCATCAATATTACAAAGTACTTTATGTTCTAAGTCACAGAGTTTTGGTTTTAATCTTTAAGTCAGAGACCAACTGTTAAGTGACATGCAAACTCAGTGAAATTTGGGCAGCTGCTAATCAGTCCAGCCAAATGTTGCCATGTAGCAATGTAGGCTCAGTGTTGCCAGGCCATCCGGGTTATCAAGAGACACTCAAATCCAGAAGGTAAGTAAAATATAATTTTTAAATGTTGGTAACTAAAGTAATATGTCAATTATCAAGAGATCCAAACCAAACTTCACCTCTGTTAGGCAGTAGGAGCCATTGAAAAACTTAAGTTTTGAGAAGATTGCCTGGGATGCAGCGTGGAAGGCACATGTATTCAGTGGCCACTGTGGCAACAGGCTGGTGAGTAAGGAGAGCATGTTGTAATCCCAGAAAGAAGTCAGAGGCAGTGGGAACAGGAAGTTTGAGACACTGTATAGTGATGACTGAAGATAATTTATTGATTTATCACCCTGGACTTGAGAGAGAATGTAGGATAATTCTCAAGATTCTGGATTATTCAGTTAGATGGGTAAAGGTATGGTACACTGAGCTGAGGAATAAAAGCAGAGTTTGGTGGAAAATGAGTTCAGCTGTAGAAAATTTGGATCTCTGGTGGCTTTCATTAATCTGATTGGAGATGTGCAGTACATACTTAAGATGTATGTTTGGACCTTATCAAAGAGACCTAGACTAAGAATATTGTTTCTGATTTATTAACATGTTATTCAAAGCTTTTCATTTTAAAAATTTCATCAGGGGCTGCATATTATACTTAAGTATTTGTTCCATGAAGAAAAAGAGAGCCTAGGATAGAGCTGTATAAAACATGATTTTGGGGAAGCATATGAAGCATCAGAAGCATTACATGAAACTAAACAGTGACTAAAAATGATAGATGAAAGTAAGTGAGAGCTGACATACAAAATCCAATGATGGATCTTTAAGGAAGTATAAGTGTCAAATACCTAATAAAGATGAAGCAACATATAAAGACACTGTCCATTGGTTTTGGTGCTACTAAGGTAATTGGTGAATGTCCATTGGCTTTGGCACTACTAAGGTAATTGGTGAACTTAGAAAGAATATTTATAAGTATTACAACTAGGAATGTAAAAGGACTTTAAAGAGATGTGGAATTCTCTAAATCCATAGATAATGTGGAAATTGCACTTTAAGGAGATGGGAAATGATCCTAGAAGGATGTATGGTCTATGAAAACAATAAATTGGTGAATATGTAGAAACAACTAACAAAGATTTTTATATAATAGTGGTAGTAACATCTAAATATAAGAGACTAAAACAGTCTACAGAATGGAAAGGGAAGGGAGGAATGTCAAATTATTGTTTAAAATTCAATGACTTAAGAATGCACGCTAGTTTTCCACAGCAAAGGAAACCATAAACAAGACGAAAAGACAGCCCTCAGAATGGGAGAAAATATTTGCAAATGAAGCAACAGACAAAGGATTAATCTCCGAAATATACAAGCAGCTCATGAAGCTCAATATCAAAAAAACAAAAACCCAATCCAAAAATGGGCAGAAGACCTAAATAGACATTTCTCCAAAGAAGATATACAGATTGCCAACAAACGCATGAAAGGATGCTCAACATCACTAATCATTAGAGAAATGCAAATCAAAACTACAATGAGGTATCACCTCACACCAGTCAGAATGACCATCATCAACAAATCTGCAAACAATAAATGCTGGAGAGGGTGTGGAGAAAAGGGAACCCTCTTGCACTGTTGGTGGGAACGTAAATTGATACAGCCACTATGGAGAACAGTATGGAGGTTCCTCAAAAAACTAAAAATAGGACAACCATACGACTTAGCAATCCCACTACTGGGCATATACCCTGAGAAAACCATAATTCAAAAAGAGTCATGTACCACAATGTTCATTGCAGCTCTATTTACAATAGCCAGGACATGGAAGCAACCTGAGTGTCCACTGACAGATGAATGGATAAAGAAGATGTGGCACATATATACAATGGAATATTACTCAGCCATAAAAAGAGACGAGATTGAGTTATTTGCAGTGAGGTGGATGGACCTAGAGACTGTCATACAGAGTGAAGTAACTCACAAAGAGAAAAACAAATACAATATGCTAACACATATATATGGAATCTAAAAAAAAAAAAAAAAGGTTCTGAAGAACCTAGGGGCAGGACAGGAATAAAGACACAGACGTAGAGAATGGACTTGAGGACATGGGAAAGGGGAAGGGGAAGCTGGGACGAAGTGAGAGAGTGGCATGGACATATGTACACTACCAAATATAAAATAGATAGCTAGTGGGAAGCAGCTGCATAGCACAGGGAGATCAGCTTGGTGCTTTGTGTCCAACTAGAGGGGTGGGATGGGGGGGTGGGAGGGAGGGAGATGTAAGAGGGAGGAGATATAGGGATGTATGTATATGTATAACTGATTCACTTTGTTATACAGCAGAAACTAACACACCATTGTAAAGTAATTATACTCCAATAAAAGATGTTAAAAAAAATTAAAAAAAAAGAATGCATGCTAAGATTTCAAGTGTAACCAGACAAAGATTAGAGAGCATAATTTACAAATCAGAGAGAGAAGTGGAATAAGAAAATAAACTGATGCAATAAAAAAAAGGGGGGGGGAATATTTTAAATGGTACTACTATCAATTAAAACGTAAAATGGTTAAATGGTAAATATGTCAAATATAAAAAAAAATACTAAAAGGCCAGTGTATTAAACTTACAATTAGTAAGACATGAATGGTCAGATTAGATTTTTTAAAACTTGAACTTCATGCTATTTACAATAGCCACACCCAAAACATATGACCATAGAAGTTTTGAAAATAGAAGAATGGAAAAATATGTCAGTAAAAAAGTAACCTAAACCAAATAACTGGTGTGACTATTTTACATTATGAAAATGTTTTAAGATGAAACACATCATTAGGCATAGGGGAGTAAGTACGAAATGACAAAGAATTTAATTCTTTAGGAAGATACATCACTTCCAAACATATATGTACCTAATAAAAGAGCTTTAAAGTTGATAACACACAAAATAATAGAATCACAGAGAGAAACTAAGAAACCCACTGTCAGAATGGAATAGTTAAACATATCTTCCCATTATCGACAAGTCAAGGAGATTAGAATCACACGAGTAATCTTATCTTGAGCTAATATAGATATATAGACATCTGTATCTAGCAGTTAAAGAACACACATTCTTCTCAAGGCTATAAAACACATTTACAAAAATTGATTCTGTACTAACTAGGTCATAAGCTCATCTTCACAAATTTCAAAGAAGAGGCATCATTACAGATCATGTTTATTGACCACAACACAATTAGAAGTTAGTAACAAGAAACGTGACTTTAATCCCTAATATGTTTGCAAATTAAAGTGACGTTTATAAATAACCCATGGGTCAAAGAAGAAATCATGCCAATTGATATATAAATGAATTAATGATTGTAAATAAATCATGTATCAAAAACTTTTTGGTTTTGTATATTTTAATTTATACTTATGGCTTATTATATTAGGAATGGAGTCTGCAGAATAATAGTGAGTCCAAATAAAGAAGGTAAGAAACATACAACAAAATTATTCCTGATAAAGCAGTGGGAGGGCTCTAAGAATAGATTATGAAAACAAAGGAAACTAATAAAAATGATTGATTTAGAAAACAAAGGTAAAATGGAGAGAATCAAGAAAGCCAAAAGAGAATTTTAAAAATACATAACTACCAATCCAGTATAGATTAAAATATAGTAAGAGAGTACCATCAAATAATTTATATTGATAATTCAACAGCTTAGATGAAATGACTGTTCCTGAGAAAATATAACTTACTAAAATATATCAAGAATAAAAAACCTAAATAGTCCTATAACAATAAATGAAACTGCAAAAATAGTTATTATCTTCTCTTATAGGAAACACAAGTACAGCAGTTATATAGGCAATTCTCCAACAGTTTCAAAAAGAGTTAATTCCAATCCTTTACAAAATCTCTGAATATGAAAAAGGAGGGAACTACATCTTAATTTATTCTGTGAAGTTAGTTTAACTTGATAACAAAACCAGATGAAGACAGGATAAGAAAGGCACACTAGAGTGTCTTTTTACCCATGAATGTATATATAAGAATTAAAACAAATTATTGGCACAATAAATCCAGCAGTCATTAGATGATTTTTCATTTTGACAAACAGGCAAACATAAATGTAACTGGAGTCCTACAGGCAGAAGAAAGTAGAGAACAAGGTAGAAGTAATATTTGAAGAGATAATGACTAAGAATTTTCCAAAAACAATGAAAAATATCAAGCCAAAGGTCCATGTCTGGAAAACCTCAGGTAGAATAAATAATGAGCAATATAGACAACAAAACCCCCAAATAACCAACCAAATAACTCCACCCACAAATCTAAACTCATCATTTTTGAACTGCTGACAATCAATGATAAAGAGAAAATCTTGAAGACATCGAGACAATAAAGACATTAAATCAGAGGAATAAAGATAAGAAATACGTGTCATAACTGGAAGACAATGGTATGACATCTTTAAAGTTCTGAATCTCAAAACTGTCAACCCAGAATTCTAGTCACGATAAAAATATCTTCGAAGTCAAGGTGTCAGGAGCTCAGATGAGCTAGAGACAGCTGAGCTGCCAGGTGTTGGAGTATCCAGTTAAGACAACAAGGCAAAATGAAAATAACAGACAAGTTTTTAATCACTTACTGTCATAGTATAAGCAAGAGGCTAAACAGGAGAAAGCACTGACTCCTCCATTCCATTTTCCCTCAAGGAATGGTGTGTCAGTTAAGGGTTAAGTGGATTAGCACAGATGTGGGGCTTGTCTCACTGCTGAGGGAGCCCTGATCAGAAAGCTCCTGCAATTTCATGGACCTGGAAGCCAGGGGCAGGGAGAGTAGGCTAGACTTGGAAAAGTACTGAGTGCTGAGTCAGTGCGGAGAACATGGCTTCAAGGTTCCCTCCCCTCTTCCCAACAAAGCGGTTTCGGCAGAAGTGTCTGATGAAGGCTTCTGCCAAGAGCCCCAGTGAAGAGGCCTCCAGAGGCACTTGAACTAGGAATGCAGATATACATACGAGCATAGGTGGCCGGGGGTGGGGGGGGTGCGGGGGGGGTGGGCCTGCGTCATTGACTGCAATTCCTTTCAGAGACTGCAATGCACAGGCTGTGCTCCAAGTCTGGTGTGGGGAGGGCAGCCAGATAAAGCTATAAAAAATTAATAAACAGAAACCTCCATTAAATAGAGTTGGGAGACCAGAAAGGGGAGCTCTCACACCCAGCACCACTGCAGAGCCCAAGAGCAAGAAGTCTCCTCTCCTTTCCAGGCAAGGACTCAGCCAAAGAAAAGCCATGGACTCTTTGTTAACTGCAGCCCTCCCAACTTCCTTTTCCCCTTTTCTTCTTTTGCTGTGTGGGGACTTGCATGTGGCTCGCCATGGTTGCAGATCCCGAACTGCAATTCTCTGCTGATCCTGAATAAACCCATCTTTGCTGGAGAAATATCTGGCAGTCTATGTTTCAGGTCCAGAAAGACTTTGTAATTGCCTATGGCCAGATCTGAAAAAAAAATCACACATAGGTTTTTAGTCAGAAACAGGACTACTTGAAAGGTAAAACAAAGACTCTATGAGACAAATAAAAGTTGAGAGAATTCACTACCAGCAGAATGTGCTAGAAAAATGTTAAGGACATTCTTTAGGGAGGAGGAATATTATAGTAGACAGAAAGTGCAACACCAAGAGTGAACCGTAATGTAAACTATGGATTTGGAGTGATTATGATGTTCAATGTCGGTTGCCCCTCTGATGGGAAATGTTGATAATGGGGGAGGCTGTGCATGTGTGCGGACAGGGGAGTCTATGAGAAATTTCTCTGCCTTCCTTTTCATTTCACTTCAAATATAAAACTACCTTAAAAAAATAAAGTCTCACAAAACAAAGAAACAAAAAACCAAACCACCACTCTTGCCATCATTTATGTTTTCATTAGTCTTGAGTCAGGGAGGCCTTAGGCACCCCTGTACACCGGCTCTCCTGTGTCATGTTTACTGAGCACCAGATGCTGTGTTAGGCAGTTAACTGACATTCTCATTAGATTCCCATGATAACTTATGAGCTGAGTATTATTTTACAGAAAACAGAAGTTTAGTTCTAGCTAACACAAATTGAGCACTTCTTGTGTGCCAGGCATCGTGCTGTTTACTTTTCACAAATTGTCCTATTTATCCTCACCACCAACCTATGAGGTCATAGGTTCTATTATTTTCCTAACTCACAGTTGAAAAATCTGAAAGACAGAGTGTATATGCCCAAGCATATACAAGTAGGAAGCATTTGTGTCAGGATTCCAAAGACCCATGCTCTAAGCACTAGCTACATGGTTGCCTGGAAAATGTGGGAATGACAGCAGAATACAAAGAGAAAACTAAAGCAACACAGAAACATGAGAAAAGCAGAAAACTGGGAACTCTTCCACCTGGAAAAAATAATAAGATTAAATGTGGGAAAACAGTGCTAGCTATCTTCAAATATTTCCAGATTCTGAAGGGGAGAGTTCCCTGAGGTGCCAGAAACCAGAGCTGACTTGGCTCACTGGGGGTATATTTTCATTTAAAGAAGAACTTTAAAGTACAAAGTTCCCTAACATCTCAGTGGGCAGCTTCAGTAGGAAGTGTTCTAATGTGCTTGAGTTAACCATAGTGAGTGATACTATAAAGGGGATTCCTGCAAGTCAGGCATGGAAAGGATATGAGGAGTCAGAACTAGGTAAGTTCTTGTTCCCTTATAACTCTCAGTTTTGATTTCAATACTAACACTACAAATCTTGGTTGGCTAAGAAAGTTGTGAACTTCTGGAGTGACAACTTGGAACCAATGGCAAAGTGCTCCATTCGAAAAAAGAGCCACGCTGCCATCTGGTGATCATAATAATTGTTATTTTTATTCTTTTGTTTTTGAGTGTTTGGAAGAAAATCCATTAATACCCATCAGTAATTAAGATATAAAAGTTTCCTTAATTGTTGAAATTTTTCCTTCAGTGCATTGTCTCTGTAACATTCCCCGCTAAAAAGGTCTATTTTGTTTTTACTTTTTATTTCCATAAGTAATAAAATTTTACATCCATATCCCTATACAGTTGTCTGATAATTTCTTTGCAATAATTTCCTAAGAAAGGAGATGCTGCGTCAAAGAATATTGTTTAATTTTTAAACTTTTGACATGCATTTTCCAATTGTTCTTCTCAGAAATATTGTGCCAACATGCCATCATTTTATAAGGGAATGTTCTTCCCTGCACCCTCACCAGTTCTACATAAGATCTTCAAGCTGTTTCTTTGCCTATTTGAGTTTATTTAATTGTATATAGATAGAATTTCCTCTTCTGTAAGTCTGTAGTTTCTGAATATTACTTACGTTGAATATTCAGATACACATTTTGTAAATTTTCTTGGTTTTCTTTTCTGCTGGTCTTTTCATCTGTTCTTCTTTACTTACTGATTTGAAAGACCTCTTTATAAAATAAAAGAGTAATACTGTATTTGAAAACACTGAATATCCTTATAGGCCAGGCATAGTGCTGCTAAAGCACATATTTGAAAATAGCTCAAATTCTGTAGTGGAGTTTTTTTTTCTTCTCTACCCCATCAACATGCAATCAAATTAAAAACAAATTAACTATCTTGGGGCTTCCCTGGTGGCGCAGTGGTTGAGAATCTGCCAGCCAATGCAGGGGACACGGGTTCGAGCCCTGGTCTGGGAAGATCCCACATGCCGCGGAGCAACTAGGCCCGTGAGCCACAACTACTGAGCTTGCGCGTCTGGAGCCTGTGCTCCGCAAAAAGAGAGGCCATGATAGTGAGAGGTCCCCGCACTGCGATGAAGAGTGGCCCCCGCTCGCCGCAACTAGAGAAAGCCCTCGCACAGAAAACGAAGTCCCAACACAGCCAAAAATAATTAATTAATTAATTAATTAATTAATTAAAAAAATTAACTATCTAATATGCACTAGGCATATCACAGTGTTGGTGATATGTCCATGCCTTATCACTCAACCATGCCCTCTTATATAATACAGGAAATAATCATAGTACCTTTATCAAATTGTGAAACTTTGTAGTGGTTCCAAGAGTCTAAGGGACAAAATTTTTATTGGAAGATCAGGACTTCAATTCAGACTCTCAAACAAAAAATATATGTCTATTTTGTGCCAGTTACTGACCACAAAGGACAGATTTACATAGGTAAATAAAACACTGCCCATCTCATTATGGGCTTACAGTCTAGTGTGTTGAAGGGGGGAAATCAAGCACGGAAAGCAATAATAATAACTACTATTTATGGTACAACTAAGAATCAAGTACTATGCTTGTTACTTTTGATGCATTATCTCTATCCATACCGCAATTCTGAGACGTGATTTTTGTCCCCATTTAAATAGGCTGGAGTAAGACTGGTCAAGTTGGACAGTTCAGGTGAAATAGGGTGGTTTTTCCTGGAAGTAGGGAGTTCAACCTGGATACCAGTGGAGGAGGTTTAATGAGGAAAACAGAAAGATGTTTAAGCTATGATTTAAATTCTGGCTCCAATAAAGAGCCTGTGTGTGACTTTCTCTCTAGGGCAAAATGCTGGGGGGAAGTGGGGGAAAGCGCAGAGTGGGAGCTTCAGGAATTTTCACTTCAGAAGCCATTAGAGTTGATTTACATCCTTTGTGAAAGGTAATCTCTTTGAGAAAATTTTCCATTTTTTTCTGCCCTGACTTGAGTAAATGAGTCATTAAAAATAATTGGAATTATGGTTAAATAGGGAACAGTAAGCTAAGTTTGCCTCCTCTCATGTGCAAAACACCATTGTTATGACAAAAAAATTTTTTAAATTAATAAATCCTTAGAAGGGCTAGAAAAGAGAGAAAATATGCCACAGGGATTACAAAATTCATATGAAGATATTGTGAACTAGTTTGACAATAAATTTGACACCTTAGATGAAATGTATTAATTCCTAGAAAACGTGACTTGCTAAAACCAGTTCATGAAAAAATAGAAAATCTGAACAAGTCTATCTATTAAAGCAACTAAATGAAACATTAAAAATCATCCCAGGGAATTCCCTGGCTGCCCAGTGGTTAGGACTCTGTGCTCTCACTGCACAGCATGGGTTTTCCATCCCTGGTTGAGAAACTAAGAACCTGCAAGCTGTGGGGGCGTGGCCATCAATCAATCAATCAATCAATTTCTCACTGAAAAAAAATAAAAATTATCCCATAAAGAAAGCTACAGGTCCAGATGACTTTCATGAGGAATTCTTCTAAGCATTTAAAATGGAAGAAACAAAAATCTCCCACAAACTCTTTTAGAGAATAGAAAAATATGGATACTCTTCACCACATTTTGTAAGGGCAATGTAACTTTGATGCCCAAACTTGATAAGACATTACAAGAAATGAAAATTATAGGGTACCATGTTAACAAAATAAATCAACTTATCTATTGATCTCTCTGTGTGTCACAACCATATTAAGTTTATTTTCAGAATGCAATGTTTATTAATATTTGAAAATAAAATTGTTGAAAACTACCCCAATGTAAGAGACAAAGGAGAAAAAACATGATAATCTCAATTTGAGAAGGACTTGGATGTAAGTATTTATTTGGAAGATGATCCTAGGAAACACAAATGAGGAAACTGGGAAAGCGAGACAAGGGTGGGAAAAAAGCTAAGGAAAATACATTAATGAGCAGGTTAATATTGTGGAAAATTGGAACTCTCTGAACACGTGTGAGAAAAATGGCTCAGAATCACACTAACAGAGGAAAGGGACGCTGCGACATTTATCCACTGATTGTCATTCCCTGCACTTCTGGCTGCTCCTTCTAGCAGCTGAGAAAGCACCCCTGGTGCTTGAGAAAGCTCTCAGGCAGAGAAGAGAGATCAAGGCTCCTGATGTGGAAAGCTGCCAGGGCAAATATCTCTTGCAGTTACTGCTGAACCCAGGTGGGCCAAGGGAATATGGGACAGGGCACCGACAGCATATGCTACAGAATCCAAGAGGATAATGTAAGAGACAAGAAGTCATGCACAAAAATCTGATAAAAATTTTAAGAGCTAATTTTTCTTTGCGGAAAAGAAATACAAATGTCAATCTAAATTATCAGAAAACACTGATATGGAATGTGACAGAGGGTAGCAGATGCAGCTCCTACGTTCTATGTCAGGGGAGCTATGGAAATGTATTGGCTTTAGAAATTATGTTTACTGTTTAATAACATAATAGGTAAGATTAGTAGAAAGTATATTATATAAACATTACGATAAAACATATCAAATGTTTTTTACCTGAGATTTTTAAAAACTAACTCTCTCCTGTCAGATAGTTATGATAATTGCTATCATCATCCCATTTTCCTGTTAAGCAAATAAAGCTTAGAGAGGTTCAGAAACATGGTTAGGGTCACACCTAGCAAGTAGTGGAACTAGGAAATGTTCCCAAGCTGCCTGACTCCAGAGCCAATGCTTTTACCCACAGTGCTGTATTATGGTTTGATGTTAAAAAGTTAAGCCTAACTAAACAATAGATAAGTGAAATAGGAAACAAATATTGAGATGATGAAGCTAAACCAAAATAAACATTGATTCTATTGAGTGTAAACAGACTACACCAAGTAGATGTAAAGATTGTCAGACTGAGTAAGATACTGAACTACATGTTCCTTATGTGAGACATACATAACTTAAATATAAAGCAAACTAAAAATTTAGGCTAAAAGGTTTGGGGGGAAAAGCCCCATATAAAGTCTAACAAAAGGAGAGCTTGGGTGGCTTGCTAAAATTAGTCAAAGTAGACTTTATAGCATTAAGTATAACTAGACTTATGAAGAGACACTTTACAATTGTAAAAAGTTCAATTCACTAGGAACATATAATAATTATTTCAGCCTAAATATCAGCAGTCATTGAATAATGGCATGTTTCTCTGTTGAGCGACAATATACTCATTTTCACTAAATCAAAACTGTAAAGGAGATAAAATATACCCCCGATCAGGAAAAGATGTCTTTATGTCTTGAAGTAAAGGCAATGCATTCTATTGGGTGAACTCTGTTCCGCAGCTTAAGTTCGGTGGCTCTGTGATTCTGAGTTCCCATGGTGTTTGAGTCTCTGATTCTAATCCTCACCAAGTCAGTTGCTGAGGCAGCTAATGTCATTCTCCCTGTCCTGTCTGGAAATTCCTGTAGCGGGAATGGACTTATATGGGTCCCAGTGTGGGAGAATTCATCACCCTAACAGCTGGAGACAATGCACTTGCAAAGTGTCAGGATGACCAACTTGGGAAAAGAAGAGGACTTAGCAGCATATGTGTTTTCTCCAGAGCACTGGCTTATCCTGATTTAAGACACAAAATTAAAACAGGCTTTGAGGGACTTCCCTGGTGGCACAGTGGTTAAGACTCCGTGCTTCCAATGCAGGGGGCCCATGTTCAATCCCTAGTCAGGGAACTAGATCCCACATGCATGCCACAACGAAGAGTTTGCATGCCACAACTAAGGAGCCCATGTGCCACAACTAAGGAGCTGGCAAGCCACAACTAAGGAGTCCACCTGCCACAACTAAGACCCAGTGCAACCAAATAAATAAATAAATATTAAAAAAAAAAAACAGGCTTTGAGAAGTCTTGGAAAGACAGGGCACAATGACTGTCTTTTGTTAACAAAATGTGATTTAAAAAAAAAAAACTTGACAAAGATACTGCTGATAAACTAATGGAAACTTTACACAGCTCTCTACAACCCATCTGGCTAGACAGACTGAAGTCAGGGTTGCTCAGATTGAAGTCAGCTTTAGAGAAGGAGGGCTCAGTATGCCCACTGGGTGTCACAAGGAACACATGCCCTTGCTCAGGTAGTTGGGACAAAAGAGCAAGACCAACAATAAACCAATAGGCTCTCAGTAATAACATAAAAAACATGAGACCTGGGGGCTCCTTTAGTGAACTGAGATCCAGACACACAAAGGTTTAGGACAGGGTAGGCAAACTTTTTCTGTAAAAAGCAAGATAACATTTTAGTCTTTGTGAAGCCATGTGGTCTCTGTCACAGCCACTCAGCTCTGCCATGGTGGCACAAAAACAGCCATTGACAATGTGTGAAAGAATGAATGTGCCTGTTCTCCAGTAAAATTTTATTTGCAAAACAGGCAGTGGGCTGGATGTAGCCCATGGTTGGCTGACCTCTGGTCTACAGGGAAAGCGAAGCTGCTCAGGGGGTTGAGCAAGTGAACTGCAATAGGCCTGGGGTGGAAAAGGGGGGCGGAATTCAAGTCTGAGGCCTGTGAGTCACTCTAGGGCCGGTAAGACTGTCCCATAATGTTGTGTAGGTTGCTCACTGCACAAGGGCACCTGGTTCAGAGGTGAGGGTAAGAGTATACAATCCAGGCTGCATTACTTTCATCAAGCTGTGTAGTCATCCTGGTGCTGGCTTGCCATAGCCTGGAGGAAAGGGCACCTGTCTACTAGCCAAACTATGTGTCTGAGGGGCTGTGTCTGCCCAGAGGGCCCCTTTGTCTAAAAGGGCACTATGTATGGGTTAACTGCATTTAGTAGGTGCTGTGCTTGTAGGTGCTAGAGAAACAGACCCTTATGAGGCTGTTAAGGAAACTGGGACAAGAGATAATGTGTCTTTTCAGCTGTCTTGACAAAATATAGCCTTAAGCAATAAATCTGTGTTACTGCATTACATGGTTCAAATGGTTCAAGCCTACAAAGACCTTAGAGCTGACCAGGTGAGTCTAGGCATTTCAGTCCCTCCCTTTAAGAATGATACAGGGCTTCCCTGGTGGCGCAGTGGTTGAGAATCTGCCTGCCAATGCAGGGGACACGGGTTCGAGCCCTGGTCTGGGAAGATCCCACATGCCACGGAGCAACTGGGCCCGTGAGCCACAATTACTGAGCCTGCGCGTCTGGAGCCTGTGCTCCGCAACAAGAGAGGCCGCGATGGTGAGAGGCCCGCGCACCGCGATGAAGAGTGGTCCCCACTTGCCGCAACTAGAGAAAGCCCTCGCACAGAAACGAAGACTCAACACAGTCATAAATAAATAAATAAATAAATAAAAGAACGTGAATTTCTTTAAAAAAAAAAAATGATACAGCAGAACAAAGACAGTATTGCAAATAAAACACTCTGACATGGAACCCAAGCTGTTAGGGGCCTCCCCATGGGAGGACTCCCAAATATGGCATGGATTCAAAGGAAAGAGAGATCTGACACAGCCCCAGAGGTTCACCAAGCCTTTGTGGAGGAAGAGACCTTTGGCTGAGTATGTAAGGGGGACTGTGGAAAGTAACACCAAACAAGGAGGTTGGGGACGTATAGTGGGTCTTGCATGCCAGAGTGAGGGAGGGAGGGATTCGCACATACCTTTTTTTAGTAGGTGGCAGAGAGCCAATAAAGGTTTTTGAGCTGAGGCATGATGAGATCAGTGATGTATTTTATTAATCTGAATTAGGGCTCAACCTCTCAAGAAAAAGAGATGGATGTGAGAGGTGAAGTAGAATGTACAGGACTTGGTAACTCTTTTAACAGAAGGAGTGGAATGTGGCTGGGCCTATTTGTTTTCCTTCCTATTTGTTTCCACCTAATCTCCCACTCTTTGGCTCCCTGTAGGCTGTAGCCCTTCAACTGAATAAAGATATCAATCCATAGTCATGGAAAAACAACATCTCCATCTGAAGGTTGCCACTAGCTGCTCTTTTTACCTCCTGGTGTGTTGCCCTGAGATCTTTTTGTTTATTGGGGAAACCTCCTGAGACCACCAGGGGAGAGTTCTAGCAGTGCTCAGGCCATCCCAGCTGGGACACAATGGATTTAGCTCCCTTTGAGGCAGAGGACAAGAAGAGTCTAGAAGTTAAGACTTAGCAGATACTCTAGAAAATAGGGCCAGGGTGTTTTGGTTCCTGCGAAGCAGGTGGTGCTCTGGGGCTCACTTGAAAAATGAATTGCATTTGGAAGGGTTCAAGGCCAAATGAGCCACCATTCAGAGGCCTTGCGACAAGGTTCCTAGTGCTTCCAAAGTGAGATTTCTTAGATACCAGCTCCTCCATTCAAATTCCCACCGTCGTAATGCCTTCTAAATCACACTGACCATCCAATCTATTCTTGAACACTTACAATTCCAATACAGGCAGTCTGATCTGTTGCGGGACATTTTTAACTAATAGAAAGTCCTCCCTTTGAGTCCTAATCCATCTCCCTGTGACTGTCACGCACCGATTTTTGTCTACATCAGAGGTGGTACAAGCTGTGTGCGTGTGTACAATTTGTTAGTCGCTATCAAAATGGCCAGCAGTCTCACTTCTAGGAATATCTTCTGCAGATATATGAACAAAAGTATATAAAATAAAGGTATATTGTGGCAGTTCTCTTTCTAACACTGGAACTATTCAAGCAAAACTTGAATCACCATCGTATGGATACTAGAGAGGGGATTAAACAGGAGATTGGACTTGACTTCAAGTCAAACTCTTGACTTATTCATCTACGGGAAGAGAGGGAGCA
Organism: Balaenoptera ricei; assembly: GCF_028023285.1. Taxonomy (NCBI): domain Eukaryota; kingdom Metazoa; phylum Chordata; class Mammalia; order Artiodactyla; family Balaenopteridae; genus Balaenoptera; species Balaenoptera ricei. Next base: position 127,912,661 of record NC_082641.1, read on the forward strand.
GGACTTTCTGGTCTCACTCATTTTCTCTATTTGTTTTTACCCCCTTGGCACAGGTCATGAGTATCTATGGAGAAGGGCATCAAGGTCAGGTCAGAATCAGGTGACTTCACATGATCCCTGAGATATTTAAGGTCATCTCTTCTTGTTATGCTTAGGTGGGAGCAAGGAGGAATCCAGTAGTCCTCCCAGACATACTGTGTTTATGGAAGCACACACTCTTTTGCAATCATGAAACCTACGCTGCCTGACTAAGGGGCAGCAGCAGGGGCCGGGGAGGCAGCGCTAACAATAGGAGCCACAGCAGGTGCTATGGACATGGCATCCACCCAGTCTTCACACTCAGGACAGATCAACTCAGTGCTGGCAGGAGCAGCCTTCATGGATCCAGGAGGAAGCAGAGCCAGCATGGCCAGGGCAGGGGCTTCTGACATGTCCCCACCTATGAGGTGAGGTCTTAACATGTTTGTGGCAATGGCTGTAAGCATCTCGTTGTCCTCAGAGGGCAATTCAGCATGTCAGCAGGAGGTACCAGTCTCTCCCCAGAGGGCAGCATGCATGTGGTGCTTGCAGGAACAGACACCACCAGCAAGCCTCTATCGGAACAGCTAAAGTTCCAGTGGTGGGACCCCTCATCTCAAGCTTGCAGACTGAAAGCTGCATGATTAACAGGATGGAAGTCAGAAGGTCTCCCAAACCATGCTGAAGCCTAGAGGGAAAGAAAGGAAAATGACAGAACTCCCAATAGAAGGCATTCCCGTCACCATATGACTGGAAGAGGACAAATCAACCTTAATATCATCCTCCTGCTGGCCCTTTGCCTGGCATGGAACCACTAGGGGTGGAAAAGAAAGAAAAAGCCTGGAGCAGCCCAAGATGCAGAGGACATAGATCCTCCTCCCATGAAAAACAAAACAAAAACAAAAAGCCATCGGCCTCAGCCTTACCGAAAAGGAGTCTGGGTGGGTGGTCAGATTACTCTTCCTTTCCTACTTTCTATTGACTTCAATACAATTGTGAAAGGCCCTGTACTCAGGTCTGGGTGGTGAACCAAGGGAAGTGAGAAACACTAGTCCTCTTCTCAAGGAGCTCACAGTATAGTAGAGTGTATTGCCATCTCTTCTCTTATTCTCTTTGCCTGCTCATGAGAATCACTAATGCTGAATCACAAATAGTACAAGGCAGATTGATGAGTGCCATAGGAAAGGAAATCATATAAAGCTGAAATGATTGGAATGTTTTTCTCTTTGGACTATGGGCTCCAAAAGGATAGGGACATAGCACATAGGTCAACTCAGTCGTGCAGTGGGAAGAAAAACAGTCTTGCTGCTGCCTACTCTGTGCCAGGCATTGTCCTTGGCACTTAACCTACATACATAATTCTCACAACAATTTTATAATAAAGGTATCATCATCTCAGTTTTAGAGATTAAGAAAATGGAGGCCCAGAGGACTTGAGTAACTTACCCAGAGACACACAGGTAGTAAGTGATAAAGCTAGGATTGCAACCTATGTCTTTCTGACTACATAAACTATGTTCTTGGCAACAGTCCACAAAAGCTAATTTAATAGGCAAAAATTGACTTACATTTAAAAAAGCCTTATTTTGACCTACAGTAAAGTTGCAAAAATAGTAGAGAGTTTCCATATATTCCTCACCTGGCCTCCCCTTATGTTAATATCTTAATACCATAGTACAATGATCAGAACCGGGAAATTAACATTGGTAACAATATTACTAACTAAACTAAAGCTTTCATTTGCATTTCATCAGTTTTTCCACCAATGCCCTTTTCTACTCTAGGATTCCATCCAGGATCCCACACTCATGATTTCTTTTCCACAGTAGTTTCATGCTAATGAGGCTACAAATAAGGTACATACCCTGCATTTTGCTGAAATCTTTCTTAATTTTATGACACAGAATGTAAATGACACTTTGTAAATGGTCTGTAGGCACTTGAGAAAAAGTTGTATTTGTACTCTGCTGTTGTGTTGTGTTTTGTTGTGTTGTGGGATGTCCTATAACCATCAATTAGGTGAAGTTGGTTGAGACTCATGTTTAAGTCTACCATGTCCTCACTGATTTTCCTCACTGATTTTCTTTCTACTTGTTCTATCAATTACTGAGATATTGTTATTGACATTTCCGAGTATATTGTAGATATGTCAGTTTCTTCTTGCAGACCTATCAGTTTTTTGCTTCATGTATTTTGAAACTCTGTTAATTGGCACACAAACAATTAGGATTGTCTTATCTTCTTGATAAATTGGCCCTTTATCATTTCTACATGGTCCTCTATCCCTGGTAATATTCTATATTCTGAAATCTAACTTGAATTATATTCATATGGCTATTAATATAGCCACTTCCAATTTCTCTGGATTAGTGTTAGCATGCTATATTCTTTACTATCTTTTTACTTTTCAGCAACGTTTATTTATATTTTTATTGGGTTTCTTATAGACAACATATTGTGTGTCTTGTTTTTTTATCCAATTTGACAATCTGACATTTAGTTGGGTCTTTTGGAATATTTATCTTTAATGTTACTATTGATATGTTTGTGTGTAACACTTTTCTATTTGTTTTCTACTCGCCCATCTGCTGTTTGCATTCTCTTTCCTCTTATTATACTTTATTTTTAATTATGTTTTATAATTTTGTTTTACATAATGATAGATTCTTAGATAAATATTTATAGTATACATCTTTAACCACAGACCACCTTCAAGTAATATTAAACTTCATGGCACTTTAAGAACCATACAATAGTAGGATTTCCCTGGAGGTCCAGAGGTTAAGACTCCACGCTTCCAATGCAGTGGGTGCAGGTTTTATTCCTGGTCAGAGAACTAAGATCCCACATGCCCTGCAGCGAGGCCAAAAAAAAAAAAAAAAAAAACCAGAACCATACAATAATACACTTCCATTTACCCTTTCCTTGCCTAAGTACTATTCTTGTCACACATTTTACTTCTGTATATGTCATAAAGCCCACAAATATGTCATTACTTTTGCTTTAAGCAGTCAATTATCTTCTGAAGAGATTTAAATCTTAAAGGGAAAAAAGTCTTATATTTGTCTCTGTATTTATTTTCCATAAATTTCATTCCTTGTACAAATCCGGATTTCCACGTGCTCTAGTCTCCTTGGGATTACAGGCCTTCCTTTAACATTTGTAGTGAAGTTCTGTTGGTAATTAATTCTTTAACCTTTTTTAGGGATGAATAAGTATTTTACCTTTGCTTTTGAAATTTATTTCTGGTGGGTAAATTGTAGATTGACAGTTAAAAAAATTTTTTTAATACTTTAAAGAAGTTACCCTTACTCTCTTCTGACTTGCATTTTTTCCACTAACAAGTCTGCTGTAATTCTTATTCTTATTACAGAATAAGAATAATGTATCTTTTTTCTCTTTCTGGTTTTTAGATTTTTCCTTTATCACTAGATTTCAGTAATTTGATTATTGTGTGACGTTGTGCAGTTTTCTTCGTGATTCTTATGCTTTGGGTTCACTGAGCTTCTTAGATCTGTGAGTGTTCACTATTTATCAAATTTGGGAAATTTTCAGCCAGTATTCTTTCAAAAAAATTTTAGCACTATCTCAATACAATGTACCACAGTTAATCTACAAGCAAAGTCAAAGATGGATGGGTAATGCTCATGATTACAATGCATTTACTTTGCACACAACTCAGACTGATGCAACAACAGGTGATTCATTACTGTGAACTGCAAATCATGATTGCCAACATCAGTTATCAGGGGAAAAAACAGTGACAGTGACTAAAGAAGGCAGATAATCTATGCTGTATTCATTTGATATTAAAAAGAGTGTTGCTTTCAGGGACTTCCCTGGTGGCACAGTGGTTAAGAATCTGCCTGTCAATGCAGGGGACACGGATTTGAGCCCTGGTCCAGGAAGATCCCACATGCTGCGGAGCAACTAAGCCTGTGTGCCACAGCTACTGAAGCCTGTGCGCCTAAAGCCCGTGCTCCGCAACGAGAAGCCACCGCAATGAGAAGCCCGCGCACCGCAAAGAAGAGTAGCCCCCGCTTGCCGCAACTAGGGAAAGACTCCGCGCAGCAACGAAGACCCAACGCAGCCAAAACTAAATAAATAAATAAAAGCTAATAAGAAGCAAGTAATAAACAAAATTTAAAAAAAAAACAGAGTGTTGCTTTCAGACCTATTTTTTGGGCTGCTGCACTGGTTTTACAGTTTTCCTCCAACCTTCTGTACCCATTATAGGAAACCGGAGATTTTTGCATCATGAAAAGGGGTTTCCTGGGACACATGAATTTCATTACTAAAACCAGGCTAGTCCCAGACAAACTGGGATGATTTATTACCCTAGGGCCAACCTTCTTGAAGCCTGACTGGAGAGCACCAAATCTACCAAAGCATGTTTTCACCCACCTCTCCAAAAGAGAGCTGATTCAGCTAAGGAGAGCACTTGGATATGGATGGCAGGAATCGGAGCCTCACAGGCAAAGGAGGAGCTCAGTAAAAGAACCCAGTAGGGGAAAGAGAAAGAGATGCACCTGTATTAAAAACGGGGATCAATGTAGGGGTTTCCAATGTGATTCTGAAAACCAACTACATGATGGCCCTTTCAGTGGAATTTATTACTGCAGTGATGGAAACCTGACAATATCAATTCTATTCCCCAGTAGACTTGTAGCCTTCACATACTTCTAGCAAAAAAAAAAAAAAAAAAAAGGTAAAAATAAATAATTTTAAAAGAAAGGAAAAGAATCCATATTTTTCAACAAGTGAGAGACAGGATTCGAACAGACAGATCAGAAAGTATCTAGAAGTTTGAGCCATATTTCCACTGATGCCAGACATATATACTGTTATGGGTAATCAGACTATGCAATGTGAAAAAAGAGAGGGCAAAGACTATAACAAAAATAGTCTGCCAAAATTTACTGTTTCAGATAGCCAAAACCTGGTAGAAACTCAATGTACTGAAATGTCTGTAGTTTTACTTTAGTTAAAAATAAGCATATTACAAATAGATGGCTAGTGGGAAGCTGCTGCGTAGCACAGGGAGATCAGCTCAGTGCCATGTGACGGCATAGAGGGGTGGGATAGGGAGGGTGGGCGGGAGGCTCAAGAGGGAGGGGATATGGGGATATATATATACATATAGCTGATTCACTTTGTTGTACGGCAGAAACTAACACAACATTGTAAAGCAATTATACTCCAATGAAGATGTATAAAAAAAATAAGCATATTACAGAGATTGATGAAGAGTAAAAAGACGGAGTTATTGATTTTCAGACCAAGGTCAACTGTGATGAAGACATTTCTAGTAGACCATGGAAGTTCAGAAGACATAGAGAATGGAGAGACAGAAAAAAAAACTTGGCACACAAGTATGAGTAATTACTAGCTCTCTGCTACTACAATTAGCAAAGTGAAGCATACTGTGAATTCCTAGAAGTGGTCTCAGTAAGCTCCATAGAGAAATTTATTTTGACTATGTCTGAAAGTTATGAGATTGTGAATCTAGGCATCAAAATGGTAACATTGTTCATGGCAAACAGAAGATTAGATCATAAATTACATGTGATGTGTATTCAACTGAATATGAGGTTAAAGGGAAAACTGGCTCTTTCATACTGACCCGGCTGTGGATGAGAGGAAGGAAGGAAGCGAGGGAGGGGGAAAATGTTTTAAAAACTGTTCAATATGGTTTATATGAGATAGACTATGAAAACAAAGCTTTTGAATAATCTAAAATACGAAGGCCATATAGAAAAATGTAGAGAAAAAACTGGGAGTGAAGAAACTTTCCAAGTGTCAATTCTGAAGTAGCAAAAAAGGTTGGACAATTTTGGAGATGTGTTGGATAAAAGGAGAGGCTTGGGGAGGGGGTAATAAGTGCTCTAATCCAACTGGAGCTCTCTAAGCCCATCCAGCCTTGGGGCCAGGCAAGCCACTCCATGGAAGATGTTCAGGTCCTCCAAAATTGAAGAAAAAGAACTAGGGCAAAGCCAGAGAGAGGTTTGCCCCAAACTACCCAGAAATCAAACTTCGGAAAGATGCAACAGAAACTATGCTTTGGATAAAAGGATCAGTCCCAGAACAACTATTACAACTTTTAAAGCGTTTCGAGTCTTTCATTATATTGCAGAACTTTTTCTCTCCCTACAGAAATAAGTGTGATAGGGAAACCACATGGCTATTTACCCCATCACTATTCTAAAATATGTGTTTTGCTTAATATGAATTATTTGGCCAAACTGGACAAATTAAATATACGAAGTCTTCCTCAATGGATGATAAGTGCCAATGCTAAGCCATGTTCTCCTGGATGACTGTTGAGGATGACTTCACCTATTTTCTAGCTGTCACTCTGGATAACCAAGTCAGCACTGTGAAGTGTAAGGGTCCATAGCAGGTATATTAGATTGAGGAGGATGTGGGATTAGGACAATGCAGCAGCATTTTGAGCATAGATTTACTTAGATCATGGAAAGAAGAAAGTCCCAAACTGGCAGATGTTGTAGAACACAAATATTACCAACATTGTATTTCAACTCAAAATTGCCCTTGCCTGAGACAGACACCATGGCAGAAAAGGGACTGCAAGACTGGAAGCTGGGTGTTCAGAATCCCCATCTCAGTTCTGTTACTAGGACTAAATTGGTCCCTGAATGCCTTTAGACCTCAGTTTTCTCACATGGAAAATGAGGGATTGGGTTCAATATGTAATGCAACACAACATTAATCAAGTGCTTCCTATGTTTCAGGAATTTTACTGGAAGAATAAATTGTTAGGATTCTTACCATTTGGGGGCTCCTGTTACAATTTTATGGTTCTGTAACAAGAAAACAGACTGTTGTTTACACCTTTATTTAGTGTCTGGGTGGAGAAACTGCATATCCAGTTCCGCATCCATGCTAACATTCTTTGGTTTCCATGCTAGGGATGCCAAATGTAGAGGAAGTGGTCCGGGATGGGAAAAGGTGATGTCATGTGAAAAAACTGGACCAAATCATGAGAGAGGAAGCAGGCCCCTCTTGAGATAAGGGTTTTTTTGCCCTTCCTCATCCACCCTTTACCCTCTCAGCGTTCTCAGGTGATCCTTCCTGGTGGGTCTGCTCAAGCAAAGGAGAAGGCAGGGACCCAGCAAGGAGGTCAGAGTCTGTGGAGAACTGTGGCTCAGCAGAACATCTATTAAATGATGTTTGGTTTGCAGCTGATCCACCATTCTCCTTAAAGAGGGATCCTCACCTTATGTCTGATTAACTGATATGCATGGAAAGTATAACTAGAAAAAAATTATCGACTCTATTTTTTCTAAAATTTTTTTTCAGAGTATTATACATTCTTATTATGGATAATAGGGAGGATCAGAAATATATGGAGAATAAAATAAATATCACCCATGGATATAAAAAGAAAACTCTAATTCATCCCATCTTATGTATTTTTTCAAACTATATATTAACTTTATAAAATATGAACATTTATACATTTTTAACTTAATATTTTCTGAAGTATTCTTTCATGAAATTAAATGTGTTTAGAGATTCATAATTCATATTATCATTTAATATCTCTGATCATTTTTAAAGTAAGAAATTTCAACTTTATTTAATCAGATATTTCCCCAAATCTCCCCTAATTAACATCTGGGGAAAGTGTTCTCCAGGAGAAGGTTTGAGAAAGTTTAAATTATCTCTAAGTTATCCTCTTATTCAAAAATGGGTTATATCTATACTTTTGGCTTATTTTTAATTAACTTATTCTGATAGTTTGTTTTTCTTTTGCTGCTGTGTACACAGTGGTGTCCCACACTTCACTGTTGGACATCTCATCTGTTCCATTATGGGAACCAGGTTACTCAGGGCCCCTATATAAATCCTAACTGAAGCCAAACTAAGGGAGGCTGAAGACTAGGGTCCATGTGGTAATATATTCTGTTGGGCAAAAAGCATTTTTTCCACAATAGCAAGACTGAGAATTACACGCCATTCAGTACCAAGATAAAACCAAGATTCTCAACTGAGGAAGTGCTACCAAAAAATGACTCTTCATATTCTTGCTTTCCAAGCCTTCAGTCTCTTTCACATACATATCATTTAACTCTTTTAGATAACTGTTTTACTCTTCCAAGTCACCATCTTACTCCACCCGGTCCCAACAATGGACAAACTCAAATGACAGTCATCACATTGCCCCAGCCCACTTACTTTTAGATCTTCTTTGCACCACAATGAAAAAAACAACCACGGAAATGCAGACCACAGCTAAAATAATACTCAAAATTATCCATATATTATTTCTGTCCTGAAGGAAAATATAGACATCAATTACGACAAGTGGCAATGTGTGTCAGTACATACTTAATTTCTCAAAAGAGCCAGATATCTAGTTCATGCTGACCTTAAAGCATCTTACATTTTCTGTCTTTTTTTTTTTTTTTTTTGATAACATTTAAATTCTTCTCTACTGTAGCCCCTGTCTACACTAGAGGGGATGGGTCAGTCCTAATCTGATCACTCCACACACACATGCCTCCATCACTTTTAAATCGACCAGTAAAATAATACAAATAACTTCCCTGGCGTCTTACAGACAAAACAATCATTTCAATGATTTTAATATAATCCAACTATTTACTGTGCCATTGCATAAATATTATGAATAAAAGAAGTGCCTATATAAGGATAAAGGAAAGCTTCAACTTCACTGTGCTTCCTGTCAATTTACTGTTAACAATTATTATATTCATTATTTAAAAATCAGACTCTGGTAAGAAACCCAAGCTCAAGAAAGAATATTGTGAATTTTGAATTTCATATCACATCTCACTTAGCAAAGATATGCTAGCAACTCTGGACCAAGTAGGAGACTTTGAATAGAATAATTCAATTTGGTATTGGAAGGTTGCTTAAAAACGTACAGTTCAGGGACTCAAAATCATCTTCCTTGCTATTAGAAATTCAACAATACACAAGAAACACAGCTTTTAAAACACTACTCAAGGCAATGAGATGTAATAATATAGAAACTAACCTGACAACAGAAATAGTTATTTCCTTCTTCTCATTGAGCCTGGGGTTGAGGACCAAAGAGGTCACGGTTACCAGGAATGAAGGCTCAGTGGAGAACAGGCTGTTTCCACCTGCTCTGTTGTTTTCAGAGTGTGGCTTTAAATTCTGTCCTTAGGGATCTCCCCAGCTTGCCTCAGGTTCTGGGTACCAGCCTGCAGCCTGACACACCAGATGAACCACTCTGGCATCACTGTTCTTGATGAGAAGGTCTGGGGAACTTTCTAAACCTGTGAAACGTAAAGGGGACAAGGATCTCAATTAAGAGAACAACAACCAAAAATTGTTTTGATCCTAGGTTTTAGTACATTTAACCAAACAGAATGATTGCTCATCTCTTGTGTAACTTAGGTAGTAAGAATATTCTGTGAACAATTTCCTCAGAACGAATGATTATCCTAAGAGAACAAAGGTAGCAGAAAAAGGGAAGAACAAGAAATCTTGAAGGAATGAGATAGTCAAGAAAAGAAGGTAGTAATGAGAAGTCAAGTGTTAGGATTTATAGTAATCTCAGAGGCTTGTTGAAGGACACAGTTCTGATTAAGTCATTACACTACCACAAATGTTCAATTGTCAAAACAGATTCACAGCAATCACATGCTGTACCTAGCACCAAACTTTACTATGATTAGTGATAGACACAAAAAGCAAGGACAGAGACAGCAACATCCACCTCTGAAATGGTCTAAAACCATCTGATGTACTTCTCAAAGAAGTCATTTTTTCACCCTGGGATGTATTTTGGTTTTACATTAAGAGATGAGTGCTAACAATATGTGTAACACATGTGATTTAAAAGTTAGAGCCTGAGGAAGCCACTTTAGATTCTTAGCTTCTACACTCCATCAATCACAGGTAGGGAACCTACATGACTGACTTTCGATCTCCAGTTGTGCCCTATAAACCATAAATTCCAGTTTTATGTACAATAAGCAATGTAGAAAGACCAAGTATCCAGAGATGCTGTTAACTCCTCCTTTCCCAGTTATGAGTGGGTGAATCAATGCTGTAGCCTTCCATTTTGGGGATGTACATGAGTTGCAGTCCTGGGAGTGGCAGGAGATTGAATCTGCATATGGAGGACGATTATCTACTCCCTAGACACCCTATTGTACATTGTGGACCCTGGCTTCTCTCAGGACTCTTGATGGAAGACATTGACAGATTTCTGAGCATCCATGAGATGGGCCTTGAGCTCCAATGAAAGTGTCTCTGGACCTCTACTTTCTTCCTGGGCTCAGAATTATTCAAGCTAGCACTTCTTTTTATACATCTTCCAGGTCTCCATCTCTGACTCACACTGAGGCCTATAGTGCTAAACATATAATGCTAAGAAAAGAGCAAGGCTATAGGCAACAGGAGAGAGTGTGAAAAAAGGAATGAATACACTGGAGACACTAAACTGGTCCTTGGGATGTTCTTGGAAATGTAGTAGGGCTGCCCACTAGTCAGTGCCCAGTGGTTTGGGAGACTACAAGGTAATAGACATTTCTGGATCTCAACACAATTTTTAAAGCACACAACACACAGAAGCACCATTCATGGTTGATATATTTGGTGAAATCAGGGAACAATGCTGTATTCTGTGTCTGGAGTGATATTTTGGAAACTAATAAAGGCAACTGAGGGAAAACAAATTGACCACTATACTTAGCTACTATTAGAATCCAGATGCTAGTACCAAATTTGATCTTTAGACTGTAACATGGAAATATTTGGAGAAGGCTGCTAGACTTTGATATGATTTCTTGGACTAGAGGTTCAGGGCATTGTTTATTGTAAATGTCAAGATGATTGCTGCTGATATACCAAGGGTAGATCAGCAGCAGCAGCATTTATTGCGCACTTACTATGTACTATGCAATGTACTAATTTCTTTGCACGCATTCTTATTTAAATTACATAATATCTCAATGATGTAGGTAGTAGAGTTGACCCTTGAACAACACAGGTTTGAACTGTATGGGTCCACCTACATGCAGATTTTTTCCAATGATTTTTGTATTTTCATTTTACAGATCTTCATACTAAGAGTGGGGAAAAGTGTATTCGATTAGAGATCATAATATGTGAAATCAAGAGAACTAGGGTTTGAGTTCTGATTCTGTTCAAACTGGTTCAGCTTCCTGCCCTTGGATGAGTCATTTATCAATTCCTTTGAGAGACAGCAGTACCTAGTTTTCAAGGGCAGTGTTGGGGAGTGAGGGGTTGGTGTCTCAACCTTCACGTTATTCAAGGGTCAGCTGTATTTTCCTCACATTTGTTTAAATAATGGAAAAATGTTAAAGGTCAAGTAACTTGCATAAAAGGGTATTTCTAAAATATGGTAGAGCATGAACTTCTTCCCAATTTTTTTTTTTTTATTCTTTGTTACAAAATAAGGAATGAATATTATCTTCTCAGAGGTGACTTCGTGTGAGTTTATTTGTGCTCCATCAGTAAGGTATAAAATCTCACCTTGAAATGATAAATAACATAATCTTGGAGGATTTAATCCCTGGAATTATACATTTTAGGCCAGTGTCCAGTTGTTCAACCCTACTAAAATCCTCTGTGCTGACAGGAAAGAGATGATGTGTTACTTCCTCCTACATTGTTTCAGGCCTTCTGCAGTGTTGTTGGGATAGCATTTATTGATTGCAATTGTCAGTTAATAAAATTTAAGAAATGTACCAGTAAGTTACTTTGATATAAATATTTGATACTGAATTTATGAAAATATTTGTGGAGAGATTAAATTATAGACATCTGAGAATAGTAAACTTGAGACAGAGAGATGAATATAACATTTTACTGGTCTGATACAATGAGTTTATGGGGTTCTTACCATGATTCAAGGGGAGGAGGGATGTGCTACAAGAAAATTGCATAGAATGGAGATATACTGCACAAAATCACCAGGAGGAGATGGAATTCCATTTTCTCTTGCCAGTTCTCCTTGTATATGAGCAGAGTGGTCATGTGAGAAATGACAGGTCTTATCCTAGAACTCAGCCACACAGACTCCTATCCCAGAGACTCCCCTGCCACATACACTTAAAGTAGCATTACTGTGACAGGACAAATGCTCAAAGCTGCATCTGTACTGTCCTTCATCAGAAGGGTGTATCTTGCAGCCTCAGAGCAACACTCCCCATGGTGTTCCCTGATGATCAGACATTTAAAAAAACTGTCTTAGCTAAGGGGTGATCTTGAGTCCACTCACTCCATGTATTGGGCATCCACTTGGGGGGAGGGTCTGAGGTGACAGGGGAGCACAGCCTTCTGCCCCATCAGGGCAATGATTGGCTTGTTAGCTCCAGCACTGAGAACTTCCCTGGGAAAAAGGAGCTTTGCAAAAAACCACAAACAAACAAACAAAAACTGTCTAAGTGAATCCTAACTGAGCCAAAGAAAGGAGGAGTCAGAACTCTTGGAACTTTTTGGACTCATTATAATTGGCAAGGGTATCACTTGCTATTTCCAGAAAACTGCCCCATGTTACCATTTTTCAAGCTCCTTTTGTATTAGCTAGAGCTTAGAAAACCTTTGTGGATTTTGAATCCACACCTACATAACTCCAAACATTCAGTAAGACTGGGGTGAACCCTAGCTATAACTACAATAAACACTAAAGTTTCAGAACCATATTTCTAGATGATAATCAAAATTTGACAATAATTTAAAACCAGAAATTACTCTGTATTATGATTCATTTAGCTCTTATCTATGAAAAAGTTATTTTATTGATGGAGTCATGATACTTAGCTTAAGAAAAACCCACATATTCTGGAATTCTACTTTCAGAATCCCAAAGAACTTATCTTACTCTTGAGACACTTGCAGCTTAAGAATTTATCTGGACTTTCTCTACAGACTTTGCAATTTGAATCAGATGCCAAACTAATTCTCTTATAATCCCCTTCTCTGATAGTATGGGCATCAGTGTCACAAGAGCCACCTTCTCAGGCCAACAATAGCAGGTCTGATTCATGGAGTTTTCTAGTCAACAAAGAGGGCAGGTACCATGAACACAAATAAGTAATTATACAGGTGAATTAACCTGCCATAATTAGTGGGTGATTCAGTCCTTTCACAGTTGCTGCTGTTTTATTATAGAATCCACCTCTGTCCTCCCAATATCAACAGATGCTCACAGACTCTTAGATTACTGTCTCTGAGCTCTCAGACCACCCTTTCTCCCAAGTGCTTCCTCCTTAGCTACATGGAATCCCAGGTCAAGTTCTCTGCTCTGACAAAATATATGTTAAATCACACTTAATAACCTGAAGGGCCTCAGCTACCAAAATCTCCATGTTCTCATGCTCAGATGCAAGAGACTTTATTTATTCAAATTATTTGGCAAATTATTATTTATTGGACACACAGCTATAGACTAAAGTTTGTGTCCCCTCAAAATTCTTATGTTGAAAACTAGCCCCTAATATGATGGTATTTAGAGGTGGGGCTGTTGGGAGGTGACTAGTTATAAGGGTGGTGTCCTCATGAATGGAATTAGTGCCCTTATAAAAGATACCCCAGAGAGCTCCTTCACCGTTTCTGCCTTGTGAGGACACAGTGAGAAGACCACCATCTATGAAACAAGAAGAGGGCTCTCACCAGAGATTGAATCTGCCAGTGTGTTGATCCTGGACTTCCCAACCTCTAGAACTGTGAGGATAAATTTGTTAAGTCAGTCAGTCTATGGTATTTTTGTTATAGCAGCCCAAACGGACTAAGACCTCTACTATGTGGCAATCATGTTCCAAGCCTTAGGGACAGAGCGTGCATTGCCATGAACAGTAAGGAGGCCAGTGTGGCTGGAGCAATGGGAGCAAATGTGGTTAATCATGGCTGTATTCCTGTTTCTTTCCCTTCAAATAATGCAAGTCACTGTTACTATTCCTTCAAGTACAGCTGAAGTGTGACTGCAGCACACTCTCTGTCCTCTTGCCTGGACTCCTGTACAATTTAAGTGTTTTCACTAGAAGTCTGTGGACTCACTATAACAGATTTTCCCTTTCGAAAGTGAGACTTGATGCCAACTCAAGGACTTTTAAAATTAAGTTCCTTCTGTCTGTACCACTTTTCTCCATGCAGGGCTCACTCCTTCACAGTCTTCAATATCTGAAAGTCATTATAGCAAATATTTTTATAATGAAAGTCCAGATAACAAGAGATCCCTATATTTGTGGTGTGCACTCCCACTGGAATACACATGCACTTATAGCCCCAGGATAGCGAACATACTGCCAGTTTGAAACTTTTATCTTAGTCCCTTTTATTTGCCAGACATTTTTTCTGTCTTTTACAGATTTTTCTGCTAATGCTATGAGAAAGGTGAGTACTATCATCCTCATTTATAGTTGACAAAACTGAGACAGAGGGAGGCTAACAGATTTGCTTAGTGTCTTCTTGGCAAAGAGTGGAAGAACAAGAATTCTGACCCTAGCTCTTAGCCTACAGATTTAACTAAGTCGATAACTTGTATAGGAAAAACAACCAAACCAAACCAACCAACCAAGCCAAACCAACAAACAAAAGCACATAGAATTCTAATATTTCATCACCATTAAATGAAAATAACTGATTCTGGGGTTATTGAGTAGAGACAATGTGGCTTCCATCATGAGTTGGGTGGAGCCAAACATGTCACTCACTATCACTCACTTACCCTGCCTACTCCCGGATGCCACTTCAGAATATTGTGTCATTTTCATCCTAAGTGGTAGAACTTCCATCTAACACACACACACATGTGGAAAACACTTATTTTGCATAGATAGAAGAAAGAAGTTGAACAAACTCAATATCTTTCTCTTCTGCTGAGCTTGGATTTTCTTGGATATAGATAAATAGTGCTTAAATAATATTCCAAAAATGTTCAGAGTTTTGGAGATGGAATGGAGCAACTCTGTTGCTGTTTGCTTTTTGTCTCTAGGCTGAGAGACACCAGCAAAGGGTGTAAGTGTAAACAATATGGAGAGAGACTGTTTGGTTCCTCTCAGCCCATCAGATGCTTTTCCACACTCTAAAGGCACATATTAGCCAACATTTCACCTTCTACCCAGTACTAAAACCAGGCCTTCAAATCGATATGGAGGTCCAACCAATGATTCATATGTAATGTGAAACATGTATTTAAATACAAAAAATAAACATTCATTGTAGAAAAAAGGGAAATAAAAACAAGAATAAAGAAAGCAAAATAATAAATAAAGGGAATTTAGAAACAAAGTAAGAGAGATGAAGTTTTGCAGCCAGAGGAATATGATACAAGCAAATGCCCAGAAGTGGTTATGTGTAGATGTTTTGAGGTCAGGGCACAAAACAACTGGGGAGTGTTGTAGGACACTTGCATCACAAAGGTAATTAGATATGTGAGTTGGCAGAGAGCACTGAGTGTCAATAACAAAAGTTTTCAATTTACCATGAAGTCCTTAGGGAAATACTTTTTGAAGAAGAATTATTTGCACAAACTTGTCAGTGACTTCATTTTGTAGGTTTAATGAAACCATATGTTCACATTTCCACTTTGGTTATCTAATTAATTCACCAAGTCAGTAATGCAATAATGTAACAGAAAATCCATTACAAGTAGACTGTAAGGAATTGAGAAATTATAAAAACAAACAAAAACAAAAAAAAATATGTCCAAGAGCAGCTGTCTCTCCCTGTTAACTCGAGTTTCAGTATTGCTTAAATAATGCCTTATTTGAAGCAAGTGAGGCAATAAAGTAATAATAATACTTTACAGAGTTTGTAATGAAAGGACAAGACACTTCATTAGCTGGAACCTGGTCTAAATTTTTGTCTTATAGAGTGAAACCTCATTAAAATATTTTATAATTGACTGTGCTTCAATGGAGAAAGTACTTGGATTTCTATAGGAAATGACTTCATTTTAGTAGCTTGAAACATCAAGCACTGGAACTGAAAATTAAAGTTTCCTAATTTACAAACTCTTTACAAATTATTCATAGAGGTTATCTACCTAAATACACATTGCTCATTTGGTACTAACTCCCCTGCCCACAACCAGATTCTCCGAGAAGATAAAGAACAAAAGCTAGACAGAGAATACTCTTGGGAAGACCCCCCAGAGCCAAACTGAACCACCAGGCAGCTGCAAAGGTGTTGTTGGGTGTGACATGCTGGGAATGATCCATGCAGGCAGCCTGAGGGTTAGACAAATGAGAGATAGATAGTGAGATGGAGTTGGCAGGATGGCATGGATAAGAGAAAATAATTGTTTCAACATTGAAAAATTGGTGTCTCCAAGAAGTGTTGTGATACAGATAACAGAAGAGGGATGCTGATTTTAATAAAGCTGTGGTGGTATCCATACTTACACTATTTTAAATATTTTCAAAATAGATGATTAAAGTCATGACTATGTGAGTTATGGCTTACCAGCAACAATAGGGATTTGTATCTGTGTCTATAAAAAGTGTTCCAAAACACAATTTTACTTTCTGAATATCTTTTCTACACCAAATACCACAGGCTTTTCAAATAACTATGAAAAATTTGCACTGTTGTCATTCCCCTCTCAGTGTGAATGGTAGGAAATGTAGTTTTGTTTTGCTTGAGTGAATTTTTATCAAACTATAAGCAACACTAAGAGACCGCAAGATCCAGTAGTCAGCCAAGGAAGCTCCAGTTAGCCTGGGTTACGATATACATCAGTGTGACTTTCTGGTTGTCCAAGGCTGAAATCAGTTGCAGTTGCAGGGTGGTCAGTGAAAGAAGATCCATTACATTGTCTAGGATCTTAAGGGAGAAATATGAGATTGGAGGAAGGTGTAATTAAAACTATAAATGTGGGTCCACTCTGTCACATTATAGACTAGATCCTCTCCATAGTGACAGGACTGTCTGAAGGAAAGGAGGGAATGCTGAGAAAGAACTTCAAACGGATTGTTCTTCAGGCTCAGTGAATAGGAAACCACGGTCAACTAAGTATCTACATCCCTTCCTTCCCAGTGACCTGAGTCCAAACAAAAATTCAACAGACTTTCTTGGGACCCTCACCTCCCAGTAGTGACCATCATCAGAAAACATCTCTTCACCCAATGTACATATCAGAGTTTCAAAGTGTTTCCTGTTCTCTGAAGGATGATGCTTTTTGAAACTGGAGAAAACCAGTTTCCTATAATTAAGTGTAACAAAGCAGGGATCCAAAGTCACCACATTTTGAAAAGGAAGGTCATTTAATGTACTTGTACTTCCATTCATGAAAAGGTAACAGCTACACAAAAAGTTCTCTCATTATAAATGAGTAAACTGAATAAAATTTATGAGACAGCTATTTTCAGACAATGGACAACAGGTAATACAGGACTGGGATCTTTGAGGAAGGGAAACATAAACTGAGCCCTAAAATCACCCCAGCTTTCTATCTCCTCACCATCCATTATTTTTATGCAAATGAAAACACCATAATCTTACACTCAGGGATCACCACCAAGGTTAACACCTTAGTATATGTCTTGGTGGATCTTTTTCTACACATGTATGTATACCTGTATGTGTTGGTTTTTAACCAAAGTGAGAACATAGTGTCTCTACTGTTTTGTAACTTGTATCCTGGTCGATAATATCGCCTCTGTGTTTCAGTAATTTTAAAAATTTCTCTCGTGATCTTGAAATGTCTTTACACTTATGTCCCTTCCTATTCCAGGATCATACTTTAATCATACTCTTAATCTAGCATAGTCCCTTTCTTCTGTTTCTGACTTATTGAACAGATTGGGCCAATTTTCTTATATTGATGCCTGGTGATTTCCAGGCACCTGCACAAAAAGTGGGAATCAATAGATACCCTGCCATTCTTACTGAATTGAGTCCAAAACTCTTTAAAGGAATAAAACAAAATCTGTCACTCAATAATGTAAAAATCATACATCCAGCATCCAATTAAATTAAGTAGACATGGGAAGGAGTAGGAAAATGTGACTGGTAACCAGGAGAGACAAACAAAGAAGAAAAAGCAATGACAGAATGAGTAGAAAAGGACTTTACACATATGTTCAAGCATTTAAAAAATAAACATAATGAGATAAGTGGACAGTATAAAGAAGAATGAAATGGAACTTCTAGAAGTGAAAAATACAATATCTTAAATTATGTCACTGAATGGAACTAAAAGCAGATTTAACTCTAAGGAGGAAAAAAAATCAGTGAAATTGTAGGTGTAATAACAGACATTAGGCAAAATAAAAGACAGATTTTAAAACAAATTTACAGAATGATCAGAGTCTCAGGACCTGTGGGATATATCAAGCAGTCTAACATACATGTAACTGGAGTCTCAGGAGAGGACAAAAAAGAAAAAATAATTGTTGAAAATATTTAAAACAAGTTGAAAACCGTAATAAAATTCTATACAAGAGATAAAAAGAAATTTTAAAGCATCCAAAGGAAAAAGAGAAATTACATATAGAAGAAGTAAGATAAGAATCACTGCAAACTTATGGTCACAAACAATGAAGGTCAATAGAGAGACAGCTTTAAAGGGTTAAAATGGAAAAATTTCTATCTAAGATTCTATACCCAGCAAAAAATGTTGCAAAACATTTAGATTCACTTCCAAATTAGTTCTTTCAAGTTCAAACATTTTTAGGATCCAACTGAAAATGTGTACAACCATGCTGAAGTAATTATTTTTTTATATTCAACATTGGCTATAGTACACACAAACATTTTCGCTCCTCTAATCCTATGAATATAAAAACATTAAAAAAAGGGTTTTTTTGACTGTTGAATCTCTTTTTTGGTAGAATATTGTAGCTTGTTAGTATGAAAATATGAATTTTGTATGTACTACAACTGAAATTTTCTCCATGTGTTTCTTAATTTAGTAAGAATATAGTTTTCACTATGACACCAATATTTTTATTTATATCACCATCATAAAGCATACAGTTGACCCTTGAACAACACGGGTTTGAACTGTGCTGGTCCACTTATACAACAATGTTTTTTCAATAAAAATATTGGAAAATTTTTTGGAGATTTGTGACAATTGGAAAAAACTTGCAGATGAGCTGCATAGCCTAGAAATATTGAAAAAAAAATAAGAAAAAGGTATGTCATGAGTACACAAAATATATGTAAATATACATATAACAGTAAACTATTTCTAATTAAGTTTTGGGGGAGTCAAAAGTTATACATGGATTTTCCACTGTGAGGGGGGGTCAGCGCCCCTAAACACTGCATTGCTCAAGAGTCAATTGTAATTTTATAGTCAATGTTAAAGTTTTGAGCTGAATTTATACTTTCAATTATGTAACTTGTCTCATAAATGTTACAATTATGTAACATTTCTCAACAAAATGAAATTCCAAAATAATTCTTTTTACTGTGTCAATCGAATAAAAGAAACAAATTGTTATTAGAATTAACTAATTTTCTGGTTGATACAGCTAATGACACTGGCTTCATTCAAACTCTTGGCAAAGTTTTTCCAGTGAAACAACACAGTAGCACTAGAATGGTGCTCAAGGAAACTTGATGGAAAAAATGAGCCAAACTATTTTAGAAAAACAGTGACTAGACTATATAAAAAGACATGTGTCACAAAGTGACATGTAAACCCCCTTCTGCTGCCTAATGTGTGAATTTATCATCTTTGGTTAGAGTCTTCTTAGAATACTTACTTTTTAAAAAAATGCTGATGCTTCTTCAGCTAATTTGTGTCTTCTCATTTTCATGGGGTCAGTGATATTGCTACTATTCTTAAGGCAGGTGGAAAACATTTCCTGTAAGGAGCACATACACCATCAACTCTCTTTAAAAGGAACACAATTTAATTATACAATATTTTATTAAACGTAAGCTTTTCAGGTTCTTTGGTTCATTGTTGCCAAAAAGGTTCATTGACAAATGGGAAAATGTTTAAACCATTAAATAGCTGAAGATTTATAACATACATTTCGTGACAAAATGATCCTAGCTAGTGTCCCGGCTACTCTTTATAACATTGCACACAGTAGGACCACTCGTCCTCTATTTCCCACACACATCTCATTGCAATTTACATGTAATTGCCCACTGGTAGTCAAAAGCTGAGGGAATACAGCTCATACAAAGGCCCAGTCACTTGCTTCAATCTGAAACCACTTTGCAAGGCCATTCTAGCTTCAGAGCTCCTTGTGGGATCAGACAAAGTCTCTCTCAACACTGCCTCTTAGTTCAACTTGAGCTTTCCCTACCACCTCCCTAATAAAACTCCTGCACTCAAATGTTCATCTCTGAATCTGCTTCCCAGAGATCTTGAACTAAGACCCAAGAGTCTTTCTGTGATCCAGCATGATGCATTTCTTAAAGGCTAAAGAAGAAACTGCAGGTGAAGGCTTGCCTGAGAGCTGAGAAGATAATCTGTGTGAGGGTGTCCCTGCGGAAGCAGTCATGCAGGATGATCCTGAGGGCCAAAGAGAAGCTTGGGCCAGTCAGTGTTGCCATGAGCACAAGAAGGCATAAGTGGGGGAAGCTCTGAGACCTGTGTAACAAAGAGCAGGAGAGATCTGCTGGGAGTTGGAAGGAGTAACATGCTTTCCACTCAGACTTATAAATTCAGTTTGCTGGCTGCTATACAAAGGATCTAGCAATCTCTTATGTGGAGAGGGAGAAGAATGCAGATAGGTAACAATATAAGCTTACAGAAAGTAAGAGCAATATTATCCAAAGGATGTCATTTTTGGTTGTAAAGCTTTAAAGCAAGGCTGATTTTCTTTTCTTTTCTTTTTTTTATTAATTAATTTTTATTGGGGTATAGTTGCTTTACAATGTTGTGTTAGCTTCTACTGCACAGCAAAATGAATCAGCCATACATATACATATATCCCCTCCCTTTTGGATTTCCCTCCCATCTAGGTCACCACAGTGCATTAAGTAGAGTTCCCTGGGCTATACACTATGTTTCCATTACTTGTCTATTAAGGGTGATTTTCTTTAAGTCATGTGATGCTACAGTTAGAGATGCTACAGTTAGCATGAGAATGAGTCCTGTGTTCTAAGAAGATATACTTGTCAGAGAAGAGGTATTTAGCTTGTGATCTTTATCATTCAGAAAAGGTCTTCTCCCTCACAGCTATCACAGAGATTGTATTAAGGCACATCAGGCTTAATCAAGATACAACTCCACCCACAGATAAGGAACTTTCACAGGATCTACAAAGAGAAAGTTCTGAATTGCTCTGAACAGTGATCTCTGTGTGCTTCTGTTTCAATTATCTGTTACTATGTAGCAAGTCACCCTCAAATTAGTGGCTTCAATCAGCAACAACTAGCATCATGGCTCATGAGTCTGTGGATTTGCTGAGCTCACCTGGGTAGTTCTTCCTTATGTGGGTTGAGCTGTGGCTGCAGTCATCTGGAGGCTCAACTGGTCTGGAATATCCAGGATGGCTCACTGGAGGCGCAGCTGATTTGGAATGTCCAAGACAGTGGCAGTTGGTGCTGCCTGGAGGCTGGGATTTCATGTGGGGCTGTCAATCAAAGCACTCTGATCCTCCTTCATGTGACATCTTCAAGTGGCTCACTTAGGCTTCCTTAAGAGTCTGGTAGTCTCAGGATAATCAGACTTCTTCTATGGTGGCTGAACCCTAAGAGTACAAAATTGGAAGTAGTCATGTCCTTTTAAGTCTTAGGCCAGGGGTAACATAATAGCACTTGTGTCACATTCTATTCTATTAAAGCAAGCCACGGGGCCAGATCAGATTCAAGAGGAGAAGACCAAACGAGGAGACCACTGGAAGGAGTCATTCATTACTGGTCACTGATGTAGAGATTACCACAGCTTCCCAATCTTTCTATTTTCAAACAGGAGTGTTCACAGTGGTTATCCTGTCCCCCTTCCTTCATTGAAGGATAGGTGTGTGTGAGTTTAGTCTCTGGATTAAGAGAGGCACATCTGAAACTTATAGAGAAACTATCATGAGACGCTGACTCTGAGACTAAGCCAAATGATAGGCATTTTGGCTGCCTCCCTGAGGGAGATTGGGAGGATAGTTTGCACATTAAAGAAGGAAGGTGAATATTTATCAAAGTAATATTATATTTAATAGTAATATTAGATAATCTAATGTCTATTATAATATTACTATAGTATAACATTATAAAATTATCTATCATATAATACAAAATATATTAATATAAGATGTATAATATAAATATATACTACACATTATCATATATATTAATATATCTAATATTACAGAATATTTTAGAGATAATATTCTTAAAATTGTTGTTTGAATTCTGAAGACAATTTTTAAGATATACTTTGTGAAGGAGCCTGAGCCTGCACCTGACAAGCAGTCAGTACTCAATATTAATGTCTATTCCTGACCTTGGTCACGTCTTATCTCTTTTACATTATTAGTCCCTGTGAAACACAGTAAAGAACAAAGACAGCTCTGCTAAGCAACTCTCCATTTTGAATTTATCCCCAGGAAAAGGAGCTCTTTAAGGAGAGTCATAATTTGAGCTCACATATTTGATAAAAATAGAAGTAGATAAAACTCATCAATTAGTTTCTGACATTTTTCTGTTAAGTAAGCAGAACACACAGATATTATAGGAAATCCAAATAAAATTATTCTCAATGATTTTCCTTTAATATCCAAGACAGAATTAGCTAATAAGGTTTTGAAAAGGTCTAAATGAATAAAGACAAAACTCTTATATAAATATTTACATAAAACCCTATCTGTAGTCGGGGAGGCAGTGAGTGAATTCTGCCACAGAGTTGCCAAGTTTGAATATAATGAATTAGTTACTGCTTCTAAACACAATCCAAATGCCTGGGCATTAACAAACATATTGTTTGTGGGAGAAGGTTTAATCAAAGTTGGTAAATAGGAGTGAGGGTGCAATGGACAACACATTCTTAATTGAGAAAGTTAACAAATACTTTTCCATGAGGTAATTGCTGCTGGCAGATATGTAAAACTTCAGAAGCAACAATAAGGAGATGTCTCAAATAACTCTCCAATTAATAAGCTTTGCTCAAAACTATAAACTGGGGCAATTTCCCAAAATGGCCACATGGGATGGGCAAGTGAATGTCTTTAGAGGTAAAAGACAGTAACTCAGGAATGATAGCTTTATAAAGGATCCTGGCATGTGAATTCCTCTTGGGTACCCTAATAAAACCTGTGGGGAAACATTAGAGAAATAATACTTTTTTATGTTTTCAAAGTGGACAACATATGCAGAAAACGAACCAAGGCAAGACGAAAATATCTCAGTCCATTCTTTCATCTTTTTTTCCCACATATGAATTCCTTGGATTAAATCTAACTACAAACTTCCACAGTAAAACCTTAGAAATTGTGACACAGACTAATATTAACTGTTACTTCCTAGCTCGAAATCTTTCAATGGCTTGACATTGCTTTCACGATAAACTCCAAGTCTCCATCTCCTTTCCAACACCATTCCAGCCTTTCATAAATTCCACCCAGTACATACCATCTCACAATGACATCTTTGCTCCTCCTTGAATCGTCTTCTAATTTTTGCTTTCCCAAATCCTAGCCTATCCTTAATAATTTATTTCCTAAACAGCAATTAAATGCAGATTCTTTCTTGAATACTTTGGTGAGTTCAACATGCCACGCATGTAAACATACACACACGTGCGCACATGTACACACGAAAGAGAGAGAATATTTTAATAATTTTTTTATTGAGGTAATAGTGACTTATAACATTATATAAGTTTCATGTGCACAACATCATATTTCTACTTCTGTATACACCACAGCATGCTCACCACCAAAAATTTAGTTTTCATCCATCACCATACAGTTGATCCCCTTTACCCACTTAGCCCTCTGGCACACCCCCCCCCAGCCCCTTCTCCATTCTCTGTATCTATATGTTTGTTTTTGTTTGGTTTGGTTTTTTCATTTATTTTATTGTTCGTTTTTTATACTTCAATATGAGTGATATCATGGTATCTGTCTTTCTCCGTCTGACTTATTTCACTTAGCATAATAATACCCTCAAGGTCCATCCATGCTGTTGCTAATGACAAGATTTTCTATTTTTTTTTATAGCTGAGTAGTATTACATTGTATATATATATACCACACCTTTATCCATTCATCTGTTGATGGGCACTTAGGTTGTTTCCATATCTTAGCTATTGTAAATAATGCTGCCATGAACAAACGGGTGCATATATCTTTTCAAATTAGTGTTTTCATATTCTTTGTATAAATACCCAGAAGTAGGATAGCCAAATCATATGGTAATTCTATTCTTAATTTTTTGTGGAATCTCCACACTGTTTTCCATAGTGGCTGCACCAGTTTATATTCCAAGCAACAGTATAAGAGGGTGCCCTTGTCTCCACATCCTCACCAACACTTATTATTTCTTGCCTTTTTGATAATAGCTATTATAACAGGCTTGTGGTGATATCTCATTGTGGTTTGATTTGTATTTCTCTAATAACTAGTGATGTTAAACATCTTTTCATGTGCCTGTTGGCCATATGCATGTCTTTGGAAAAATGTCTATTCAGCTCTTCTGCCCATTTTTTAATAGGGTTGTTTGTTTTTTTATTTTTTTATTTTTTAACATCTTTATTGGAATATAATTGCTTTACAATGGTGTGTTAGTTTCTGCTGTATAACAAAGTGAATCAGCTATACATATACATATATCTCCATAGCCCCTCCCTCTTGCGTCTCCCTCCCACCCTCCCTACCCCACTCCTCTAGGTGGTCACAAAGCACTGAGCTGATCTCCCTGTGCTATGCGGCTGCTTCCCACTAGCTATCTATTTTACATTTGGTAGTGTATATATGTCCATGACACTCTTTCTCACTTTGTCCCAGCTTACCCTTCCCCCTCCCTGTGTCATACAGAGTGAAGTAAGTCAGAAAGAGAAAAACAAATACCGTATGCTAACACATATATATGGAATCTAAAAAAAAAAAAGGTTCTGAAGAACCTAGGGGCAGGACAGGAATAAAGATGCAGACATAGAGAATGGAATTTATTGTTGAGTTTTTTTTTTTAAAGAAATTCACGTTCATTTATTTATTTATTTATTTATTTATTTATTTATGACTGTGTTGAGTCTTCGTTTCTGTGCGAGGGCTTTCTCTAGTTGCGGCAAGTGGGGACCACTCTTCATCGCGGTGCGCGGGCCTCTCACCATCGCGGCCTCTCTTGTTGCGGAGCACAGGCTCCAGACGCGCAGGCTCAGTAATTGTGGCTCACAGGCCCAGTTGCTCCGTGGCATGTGGGATCTTCCCAGACCAGGGCTCGAACCCATGTCCCCTGCATTGGCAGGCAGATTCTCAACCACTGCGCCACCAGGGAAGCCCCTATTGTTGAGTTTTAAGACTTCTTTATGTATTTTGGATATTAACCTCTTACTGGATGTGTACGATTGGCAAATATCTTCTCCCACTTGAAAGGTTGTCTTTTTGTTTTGTTGATGGTTTCCTTTGTTAGTTTGATGTGTTCTCACTTGTTTATTTTTGCTTTTGTTTCCCCTGCCTGAGAAAACACATTTAGAAAGATGTTGCTAAGACCAATGTCAAAGAGCATACTGCCTATGTTTTCTTCTAGGAGTTTTATGGTTTCAGGTCTTACCTCTAAGTCTTTAATCCATTTTGAGTTGATTTTTTTGTATGCTGTGAGATAGTGGCCTAGTTTCATTCTTTTTCATGTGGCTGTCTAGTTTTCCCAACACCATTAATTGAAGAGACTATCCTATTTCCATTGTATGTTCTTTGCTCCTTTGTCATAAATTAATTGTCCATATGTACATGGGTTTATTTATGGGCCCTCAACTCTGTTCTACTGATCTATGTATCTGTTTTTCTGCCAATACCATATGTTTTGATTACTATAGCTTTGTAATACAGTTTGAAATCAGAGAGTGTGCTATCTCCAACTTTTTCTTTCTCAGGATTGCTCTGGCTATTTGGAGTCTTTTGCAGTTCTATATACTTTTTAGAATTTTTTGTTCTATTTCTGTGAAAAAAGGTCCTTGGGATTTTGAAATGGGTTGTATTGAATCTGTAGATTGCTTTAGGTAATATGGACATTTTAAGAGTGTCAATTCTTCCAATCCATTAGCACAGAATATCTTTCTATTTATTTGTGTCTTCTTCAATTTATTTCAACAATGTCATAGTTTTCAGTGTACACATATTTTGCCTCATTTGTTAGATTTATTCCTAGGTATTTTATAATTTTTGATGCTATTCTAAATGGTATTATTTTCTTAATTTCTCTTTGTGATGGTTTGTTGTTAGTGTAAGGAAATGAAACAGGTTATCTGTATACTAGTACCCTACAATTTTAATGAATTCATTTAGTAGTTCTAAAAGTTTTTTGGTGGCTTCTTTAGAAATTTTTATGTATATATATGCTATCATGTAATCTGCAAACAGTGACAGTTTTACTTTTTTGTTTCCCATTTGGATTCCTTTTATTTCTTTTTCTTGGCTGAATGCTACGGCTAGGCCTTCCAATACTATGTTGAATAAAAGTGGGGAGAGCGGGCATCCTTGTCTTGTTCCTGATCTTAGAGGAAATGCTTTCAGCTTTTTACCACTGAATATAATGTTAGCTGTGTGCTTGTAATATATGGCCTTTATTATGCTGAGGTGTGTTCCCTCTATACCCAATTTCTGGAGAGTTTTTATTGTAAGTGGATGTTGAATGTTGTCAGAAGTTTTTCTGCATCTATTGAGATGATCATATGATTTTTATTCTTTAATTTGTTAATTTGGTATATCACATTGGTTGATTTGTGGATAGTGAATCATCATTGTGTCAGGAACCAGCTGCAAGCTGACACAGTCCTTGCAGCTTAAAGCATGGCAAAGTCCTGCTTAATTCTTGACAGGACCCGAAAGAGTTATTAGAAAAGATATGAGTCTTGGCCTGTGAGGTTGCTTGCGGTTTCTCTAACTATAGTTTGTCCTTGGCATGTTTCGGCATTCACAGTCTGTTCTCATGCATGTTTATATTCTGGTTCGCAGAATGTTTTGTACTATAACTTCAACATTAAGGAAATACTGTCTGATGATTCTGTCTTGTGATTTTAACAAAAACATGTATTGCCTACGGCAATCTATAAAAAGAGTTTTGGGGCTTCCCTGGTGGCGCAGTGGTTGAGAATCTGCCTGCCAATGCAGGGGACACGGGTTCGAGCCCTGGTCTGGGAAGATCCCACATGCCGTGGAGCGACTGGGCCCGTGAGCCACAATTGCTGAGCCTGCGCGTCTGGAGCCTGTGCTCCGCAACAAGAGAGGCCGCGATAGTGAGAGGCCCGCGCACCGTGATGAGGAGTGGCCCCCACTTGCCGCAACTGGAGAAAGCCCTCGCACAGAAACGAAGACCCAACACAGCCATAAATTAATTAGTTAATTAAAAAAAAAAAGTTAAAAAAAAAAAAAAAGAGTTTTGATGGGGGAAATAAAGTGTGTGTGTGCTTGTACACCACCCTCCTGACCCCGTCTCTTCTTAATCCCCTCACCTGCTCTCAGGACTTGTTCCTCAGTCTAACAGCGAATGACAAGTGGCGCCCGAACAGGGACCTGAGTATGTGGGCTGTTGAGAGGGACCCCGGAGATACTTCACGTGCACGCATAAGGTGAATGAGATTGTGCCAGGGGATGTTTTACATGTAGTTTTTCTCTCTGTTTTATTCTCATCAGGAGTAAAAATGGGGCAAACTGGATGTAAGGAACGACAACTTTTCGTTCAGCTACTGTACTCTATGTTATCCACTCGGGGTGTTAAGGTTACGCATAAACAGCTTGATCGTTTTCTTCATTTTGTACAGGAAATTTGTCCATGGTTCCCAGAAGGAGGAACTGTTAATATTCAAACATGGGAAAAATAGGTCAACAATTGAAAACTTTCTATTCACTTCATGGACCTTCTAAGGCTCCTGTAGATACTTTTTCACTTTGGAATTTGATAAGGGGCTGTCTTGACCCGACTCATGAGATTCAGAAGTTATTCAAAGCAGCGTCTTTACACCGCTCTCCTTCTGTTCTTCAGTTACAAAATTTGTCTGAGGAACCTGAGCCTGTCTCTCTTACTGCACCTCCCTTGTTGGCGAACATGCCGTCTTCAGAGTCCCTGGAGGATGATGATAAATTATCCTCAGAGGATGAGGCTAAATTGGAGGAAGAGGCTGCATGATATTGCATGATATCACAATCCTGATTTTGATGATGGCATTTTTGCAGCTCTCAAAAATGTGCCTGCGGGATCTGAAAACTTTCCTATATTAGATAAAACTTCATTTACTGCTCTAGCCCAAGCTTTAACTTGGGTGAAACATTTACATGATGTTACTCAAGATGCTTCCCTAGCCCCTGTTGCACATTCTTCTGGTTCTTCCTTGCCAGGGAAAGTTCCTGATGAGCCTCCCTCAGTGGCTCAGGGGTCTGTTTCTGTTTCTTCTACTTCCTCTCTGCCTGTGAGTATTTCTTCTCCACTCCAAACTGCTTTATTTCAAGCTTCTAAGCAGGGGGAAGATATATCTTCTTCGGGGTTTAAAATAAAGAAGGGGGAATATACCACAACCCCGCACAATTTATTGCGACATTCTTTATATACTTTAAATTTTTTGAATGTAGATAAGCAAGGACAGCTGCAGAAAAATTTTGGCATCCTCGTGCCTTGCCTTTTGCTGAAGTCCGTTGGCGGGATCCTCTTACTAATCAATGGAATGGTCCAGATCCTGTACTAATATGGGGATGAGGGCATGCTTGTGTGTTTCCTAGGGACGCTAAGGATCCTCGTTGGGTGTCTGAGCGCCTGGTGAGATTCTATGGATCCGGACCAAATAGAGAACTCCCTTCCCTGCATTATGGATCCGGACCGAATGGTGAACTCTCTTCCCCGCCATATGAAGAGAATGCGACTTGACAACATCCTGTTAGGAATTTAACCGCTTTTGTTATGGCTTGTGTTCCATCACCCTATGCTTTTCTTACTGGTTCTGTGTACGTTTTCCAAAAAAAGGGTTTTATGACATACGTTGTGATAATTGTAATTTGACAAATTGTATAACCACGGGGGAATCCAATCGGGGATTTTTTCTTGTTCATCAGCCTCCCTTTGTTATGCTCCCTGTAAATGTTACAGGTTCTTGGTATTCTAATTCAGGTTTGCAGGTCATACATGAACTTTCGCTTCTTTTACAATGGCCCAAGCGATTTTTGGGGCTACTTATAGCTGGAATTACAGCGCTCATTACAGTTATCTTTTCTGTAGCTGCTTCTGCTACTGCGCTGACTCAAAGTATCCATACTGCCACATTTGTGAGTAACTTAGCCACTAATGTCTCTAATGCTTTGGGAACTCAAGAATCTATTGATAGAAAATTAGAAAGTCGTGTTAATGTGCTGGAAGAAGTTGTTCTTATTCTTGGAGACCAGTTAGCTGCTTTAAAAACTGCCTTTTCTATGCGTTGTCATACAGAATTTTCTGCAATCTATGTAACCTCTAAGCCACATAATCATTCGCAATGGCCTTGGCCTCAGATTAAGAATCATTTATTGGGAATTTGGTCTCATTCTAATCTATCCCTTGATATTGTTCGCTTACATGAGGATATCACAAATATCCAGCATGCAGCTCCCCTAGATGTAAATCCAGTGGAAATTGCTCGAGACACATTTACCCAGATTACACGTACTTTTGCCCCGAGTTCTCTTATTAACCTCCTTTATCCTATAATTGTTATTGGTATTTTAATATTATTGTGTATTTGTTGTTTTCCAGTCCTCCTGCGAACTGGCTTACGAGCAATTGCAGAACTCCGAGTCGGACTCTACCACCTTACATTAAAAAATAAGGAAGGGGGACATGTCGGGAACCAGCTGCAAGCTTACACAGTCCTTGCAGCTTAAAACATGGCAAAGTCCTGCTTAATTCTTGACAGGACCCAGAAGAGTTATTAGAGAAGATATGAGTCTTGGCCTGTGAGGTTGCTTGCGGTTTCTCTAACTATAGTTTGTCCTTGGCATGTTTCGGCAATCACAGTCTGTTCTCATGCATGTTTATATTCTGGTTCGCAGAATGTTTTGTACTATAACTTCAACATTAAGGAAATACTGCCTGATGATTCTGTCTTGTGATTTTAACAAAAACATGTATTGCCTACTGCAATCTATAAAAAGAGTTTTGATGTGGGAAGTAAAGTGTATGTGTGCTTGTACACCACCCTCCTGACCCCGTCTCTTCTTAATCCCCTCACCTGCTCTCAAGACTTGTTCCTCAGTCTAACAGCGACTGACATCATTGCATCCCTGGGATAAATCCCATCTAATCATGGTGTATGATCCTTTTAATGCATTGTTGAATTCAGTTTGCTAATATTTTGTTGAGGATTTTTGCATCTATGTTCATCAGAAACAGTAGCCTGTAATTTTCTTTTTTTGCAGTGTCTTTGTCTGCTTTTGGTATCAGAGTGATGCTGGCCTCATAAAATGAGTTTGAAAAGCATTCCTTTCTCTTCAGATTTTTGGAGTAGTTTGAGAAGGATAGATATTCACTCTTCTTTAATTGTTTGGTAGAATTCACCTGTGAAGCCATCTTGTCCTGGACTTTTGTTTGTTGGGAATTTTTTTCATTACTGATTCAATTTCATTACTGGCAATCAGGCTGTTCATATTTTCTGTTTCTTCCTGATTCAGTCTTAGGAGATAGTACGTTTCTATCTAGGAATTTATCCGTTTAAATTTCTAGGAATTTATCCATTTAAATTTCTATAAATTTCTAGGAATTTATCCATTTCTTCTAGGTGTCCATTTTATTGGCATGTAATTGGTTACAGTGATCTCTTATGATCCTTTGTATTTCTGTGCTGTTGGTTGTAACTTCTCATCTTTTATTTCAGATTTTATTTGTTTGGGCCATCTCTATTTTTTTCTTAATGAATCTGGCTAAAGGTTCATCAATTTTGTTTATCTCTTCAAACAGTGATCTCTAATTTTATTGATCTTTTCTATTTTTTTTTTGTCTCCATTTCATTTATTTGTGCTCTGATCTTTAAGATTTCTTCTACTAACTTTGGGGTTTTTTTGTTCTTCTTTTTATAGTTACTTTAGCTGCAAGGTTAAGTTTTCTATTTGAGATTTTTCTTGTTTCCTGAAGTAGGCTTGAATCACTATAAATTTAGAGCTGCTTTTGCTGCATCCATAGTTTTTGGATCACTGTCTTTCCATTTTCTTTTGTCTCCAGGTATTTTTTTATTTCCTCTAGGCGTGCAGGCTTCGGTAGCTGCAGCATGCGGGCTCAGTAGTTGCGGCACGTGGGCCCTAGAGTGTGTGGGCTTCAGTAGTTGTGGCGCACAGGCTCTAGAGCAGAGGCTCAGTAGTTGTGGTGCACGGGCTTAGTTGCTCCATGGCATGTGGGATCTTCCCGGACCAGGGATCAAACCCGTGTTCCTTGCATTGGCAGGCAGATTCTTAACCACTGCACCACCAGGGAAGTCCCACCATCTTTGTTTTAAAGTCTATTTTGTCTGATATAAGTATTGCTACCCCAGTTTTCATTTCCATTTGCATGGAATACCGTTTTCCATTCTCTCACTTTTACTCTGTGTGTATCTTTAGATCTAAAGTGAGTTTCTTGTAGGCAGCATATATATGGGTTTTGTTTTCTATCCAATCAGTCACCCTGTCTTTTGAGTGGAGCATTTAGACCATTTACATTTAAAATGATTATTGATAGGTATGTACTTATTGCCATTTTGTTAATTGTTTTGGGGTTGTTTTTGTAGTTCTTTTGTTCCTTTCTTCTTTTGCTCTCTTCCCTTGTGACTTGATGACTATCTTTATCATTATATTTGGATTCCTTTCTCTTTTTTGTGTGTGTATCTATTACAGATTTTTAGTTTATGATTACCATGGGGTTTATATATAAATATAACTGTAAATATATATGTAAATACACTTCTTTTAAGTTGATGATCTCTTAAGTTCAAGTGCATTTTTGTAACCTTGTATTTTTACTCCCTTACCCAAACATTTAATGTTTTTGACATCATATTTTACATCTTTTTGTTTTATCTTTTAACTACTTAGTGTGGATATAGATGATTTTGCTACATTTGTCTTTTAACCTTCCTACTAACTTTATAAGTGGTTAATCTACTATCGTTACTGTATGTTTGCTTTTGCCAATGAGATTTTTCCTTTCATAATTTCCATATTTCTAGTTGTAGTCTCTTTTCCACTTAGAGAAGTCCCTTTAACATTTCTTGTAAAGCTGGTTTAGTGGTGCTGAACTCTTTTAGCTTTTGCTTGTTTGTAAAACTCTATCTCTTCAAATCTGAATGAAAGTCTTGCCAGGTAGAGTATTCTTGGTTTCAGGTTTTTACTTTCATCACTTTAAATATATCATACCACTCCCTTCTGGCCTGCAAAGTTTCTGCTGAAAAGTCAGCTTTTGGTCTTATGGGAGTTCCCTGGTACATACTAGTTGCTTTTCTATTGCTGCTTTTAACTCCTATCTTTCTTTATCTTTTAATTTTTACTATTTAAATTACAATGTGTCTTGGTGTGGATCTCTTGGGTTCATCTTGTTTGGAACTCTCTGAGCTTTCTGGACCTAGATGTCTGTTTCCTTTTCCAGGTTAGGGAAGTTTTCAGCTATTATCTATCTTTTCAGATAAGTTCTCTGCCTCTTTCTCTCTCTCCTCCTTCTGGGACCCTATAATGCAAATGTTAGTACACTTGAGGTTATCCCAGAGATTTCTTAAACTATCCTAATTTTTTAAAATTCTTTTTTCTTTTTTCTCTTCAGCATGGGTGGAAACTACTCTGCCTTCCAGTTCATTGATCCATTCCTCTGTATCATCTATTCTACCATTGATTCGTTTTAGTGTATTTTTTCAGATATTGTATTCTTCAGCTCTGTTTGATTCCTCTTTTTATTTTCTAACTCTTTGTTAAACTTCTCACAGTGTTTAACCATTCTTCTCCTGAGTTTACTGAACATCTTTATGATCATTACCTTAAACTCTTTATTGGGTAGAGTGGTTACCTCCACTTCACTTAGTTCCTCTTCTGGGTTTTTATCTTGTTCCTTCATTTGGAACATATTCCTCTGTCACCTTATTTTGCCTAATTTGCTGTTTTTATTTCTATGTATTAGGTAGGATGTTTACATTTTCCAAACTTGGAGAAGTGGCCTTATGTCAGAGACTCCTAATGGGCCCAGCAGCATACTCCCCTCTGGTTACCAGAGCTACATGCTCTAGGGGTGCCCCCTAGGTGGGCTGTATGGGCCCTTCTGTTGTGGTGGGGTGGACTCCTATGGGTAAGCAGGTAAGTGGGGCTGGCCCCGAGCCTGGTTGGCTGTCAGGTCCTGCCTCATGCAGAGGCCGCCAACCCACTGGTGAGTGGGGCCGGGTCCTGGCATGTTTGGCCATGTGGACCAGGGAGTACTGTGGCTGGTGCCAGCACGCTGGTGGGTGGGGTTGGGTCCCAGGATGGCTGACTGCTTGATTGGGGGATCACGGGACTGCTGCCAACAGGCTGGTGGGCAGGTAAGCCCCCGGCACTAACAGGCTAGAGGAAGGACTCCAAAATGGCACTTGCCAGCACCAGTGGTAGAATGAGCTCCCCAAAGTGCCCTCCACCAGTGTCTATGTCCCCAGAGGGCGCTCCAGTTGCCTCCTACCTCTCTGGGAGGCTCTCCAAGATCAGCAAGTGGGTCTGACCTGAGGTCCTTTCAAATTACTGCCCCTGCATTGAGTCTGGGAGCATGTAAGATTTTGTGTGAGCCCTATAAGATTGGAGTCTCTCTTTCCTACAATCCTCTGGCTCTCCCATACACAAGCCCCACTGGCTTTCAAAGCCAGATATTCTGGGGGCCCTCCTTCCCAGTGCAAGACCCCTGGACCGAGGAACCTGATGTGGGGCTCAGACCCTTTGCTCCTTGAGGAGAACCTCAGCAATTGTGATTCTCCCCGTTTGTGGGTCCCCCAAGCTGGCGGTGTGGGTTTTGACTATACCGTATCTTTGCCCCTCCTACCCATTTCACTGTGATTCCATCTTTATATCTTTAGCTGCAGAAAATCTTTTCTGCTAGTCTTCAGGTCATTTTCATCGACAGTTGTTCTGTAAGTAGTTGTAATTTTGGTATGCACATAGTAGGTGAGCTCAGGGTCTTCCTATTCCCCTATATTGGCCACCTCAGCTATTATTTCTTTAAATAAACTCTGTGCTCCCTTCTCCTCTCTTTTCCTTCTGGGATACCTATTACCCTAACATTGCTATTCCTAAAAAAGGTGGATAGCTCTTGTAGACTTTCCTCACTTTACAAAATATCTTGATTTTTTCTCTTCCATTTATATCATTTCTATATTTCTATCTTCAAGCTCTCCAATTCTCTCTTCCATATGGTCTGCTCTATTTCCAATGCTTTCTAATGCACTCTTTGTCTCATTTATTGAGTTCTTCAGCTCCAGAATTTCTATTTGGTTCTTTTTAGAATTTCAATCTCTTTGGTAAAGTATTTCTTATGCTCATTAACTTTATTCCTGAGCTTACTGAACTCCCTTTCTGAGTTTTCTTGTAGCTTGTTGAGTTTCTTTATGACACCTATTTTGAATCCTCTGTTAGATCATAATATTTCATGACTTTAAGTTTGGTTTCTGTAGAAGTGTCATTACCTTTTTGTGGTATAGTGTTATTGTTACTGTTGTTACTATACTGCTTGATGAGTTGTTCCTCTGCCAGCGCGTTGAAGTAGCCAACTTGCTACTTGATTTTAATGATTCAGTTGTTTAGAAATTAGAGGCCTTTCTTTTCATTTCCAGTAAGTGGTGCTATAGCACACCTTTTTGGTTTCTCTTACCTGAGCTGCCTCTGATTCTATTTGAGAGTCCGCACTTTCACCCTCCACTGCCTTGGACAGAGGTGTCACCCCGTGCCAGCCTTATCACTGATTGTGCCTCTGGGGTTGTTCGGTTTGCTGGTGCCACCACTGTAAGTGAGGGAATGTAGGGTCAGAGTCATGGGTGTCTCTGCAGCTGGAGGGATAGGGTCCCAGGTCCTACTGCTGCTGCTGCTGCCCGCTTACCTATGGCCTAGGGCACTGTTGCAATCAGGAGTCTGGAGTCGTCTTACATTTAAGTCTTTAAGTCATTTTGAGTATATTTTTGTACATGGTGTGAAGGAGTGTTCTAACTTCATTGATTTACATGCAGCTGTCCAGCTTTCCAAGCACCACTTGTAAATTCTTGCCTCCTTTGTCAAAGATTAATTGACTGTGGGTATATGGGTTTATTTCTAGGCTCTCTATTCTGTTCCATTGATCTATGTGTATGTTTCTGTGCCAGTATCATACTGTTTTGATTACTGTAGCTTTGTAGTATTGTCTGAAGTCTGGGAGGCTTATGCCTCCAGCTTTGTTCTTTTTTTTTCATTGTTGCTGTTCTTGTGTTTTATTTTCAGGATTGCTTTGGCAAGTCTGGGTCTTTTATGATTCCATATAAATTTTAGGATTACTTGCTTTAGTTCTGTGAAAAATGTCATGGGTAATTTGATAGGGATTGCAATTAAATCTGTAGATTGCTTTGGGTAGTATGGCCCTTTTAACAATATTAATTCTTCCAATCCAAGAGCATGGGATGTCTTTCTGTTTCCTTGAATCATCTTCAGTTTCCTTTATCAATGTTTTATAGTTCTCAGTGTATAAGTCTTTAACGTCCTTGGTTAGGTTTATTCCTAGGCATTTTATTTTATATTTTTGATGTGGTTTTAAATGGGATTGTTTTTAACTTTCTCTTTCTGATATTTCATTGTTAGTGTAAAGAAATGCCAAAAGATTTCTGTGTAATAATCTTGTATCCTGCTACATTTCTGAATTCATTTATCAGTTCTAACAGTTTTTGTGTGGAGTCTTTAGGGTTTTCTACATAGAGTATCATGTCATTTGCACATAATGATAATTTTACCTCTTCCCTTCCCATCTGATACCTTTTATTTCTTTTTCTTGTCTGATTGCTGTCGCTAGGACTTCCGATACTATGTCGAACAGAACTGGTGAGAGTTGGCATCCTTGGCTTGTTCCAGATTTTAGCAGGAAGGCTTTCAGCTTTTCACCATTGAATATTATGTTGGCTGTGGTTTTGTCATAAATGGTTTTTATTATGTTGAGATATGTTCCCTCTATATCCACTTTGGCAAGAGTTTTTATCATGAATGAATGTTGAATTTCATCCAATGCTTTTTCTGCATCTACTGAGATGATTGTGTGGTTTTTGTCTTTTCTTTTGATGTGGTGTATCACACTGATTGATTTGCATATGCTGAACCATCCTTGTGACTCTGGGATGAATCCAACTTGATCACGATATATGATCCTTTTTATGTGTTGTTGGATGCAGTCTGCTATTATTTTGTTGAGGAATTTTACACCTATATTTATCAAAGATTTTTGGCCTGTACTTTTCTTTTTTTGGTAGGGTCATTGTCTGGTTTTGGTATCATGGTGATGGTGGCTTCATAGAATGACTTTGGGAGTGTTCCCTCCTCTTCAGTCTTTTGGAAGAGTCTTTTCAGTATAAGTTATTATTTGTGTGTTTGGTAGAATTCCCCAGTGAAGTCATCCTATCCTGGACTTTTTTTTCAGGGAGTTTTTTAAATTACAGATTCTATTTCACTTCTAGTAATCAGTCTGTTCAAATTATCTGTTTCTTTTTGATTCAGTTTTGGCAGGCTGTATGTTTCTAGAAACTTGTCCATTTCTTCTAGGTCATCCATTTTGGCATATAACTGTTCTTAATATTTTCTTATGATTTTTTGTATTTCTGTGGTATCAGTTGCAATTTCTCCTCTTTTATGTTTTTTTTTAATAAGCAAAAATTCTTTTTTTAAATTTATTTATTTTATTTATCTATTTTTGGCTATGTTGAGTCTTCATTGCTGTGCACGGGCTTTCTCTAGTTGTGGTGAGTGGGGCCTACTCTTCATTGTGGTGCTCTGGCTTCTCATTGCAGTGGCTTCTCTTGTTGCAGAGCACGGACTCTAGGCACGTGGGCTTCAGCAGTTGTGGCACACAGGCTCAGTATTTGTGGAGCATGGGCTTAGTTGCTCCGTGGCATGTGGGATCTTCCCAGACCAGGGCTCAAACCCGTGTCCTCAGTATTGGCAGGCGGATTCTTAACCACTGTGCCACTAGGGAAGTCCCTCTTTTTTAAAAAAATATTTATTTATTTTAGCTGTGCCAGGTCTTTGTTGAGGCACGTGGGATCTTTTAGTTGTGGCATGTGGACTTCTTAGTTGTGGCATGCATGCAGGAACTAGTTCCCCGACCAGGGATCAAACCCAGGCCCCCTGCATTGGGAGCATGGAGTCTTATTCACTGGACCACCAGGGAACTCCCTCTCCTCTTTCTTTTTTTTTTTTTTTTTTTAAAGATTGATTGATTGATTGATTGATTGATTGCTATGTTGGGTCTTCGTTTCTGTGCTAGGGCTTTCTCCAGTTGCGGCAAGCAGGGGCCACTCTTCATCACGGTGTGCAGGCCTCTCACTATCGCGGCCTCTCTTGTTGTGGAGCACAGGCTCCAGATGCACAGGCTCAGTAGTTGTGGCTCACGGGCCTAGTTGCTCCGCGGCATGTGGGTTCCTCCCAGACCAGGGCTCGAACCCATGTCCCCTGCATTAGCAGGCAGATTCTCAACCACTGCGCCACCAGGGAAGCCCTCCCTCTCCTCTTTCATATCTTATTTTGTTTATTTGGGTCCTCTTTTTTCTTCTTGGTGAGCCTGGCCAAAGGTTTGTCGATTTTATTTCTCTTTTCAAAAAACCGCTCTTGATTTTATTGATTTTTTCCATTTTTTGATCTCTATTTATTTCCTCTCTGATCTTTATTATTTCCTTCCTTCTGCTGGCTTTAGGTTTTATTTGTTCTTCTTTTTCTAATAATTTTGGGTGGTAGGAGGGGTTGTTTATTTGGGATTTTTTTTTTGTTTAAGAAGAAAGCTTTTTTTTTAATATAAATTTATTTTATTTATTTATTTATTGGTTGTGTTGGGTCTTCATTGCTGTGCACTGCCTTTCTCTAGTTGTGGCGAGTGGGGGTTATTCTTCATTGCAGTGCACGTGCTTCTCATTGCAGTGGCTTCTCTTGTTGCGGAACACGGGCTCTAGGTGTGTGGGCTTCAGTAGTTGTGGCATGCAGCCTCAGTAGTTGTGGCACACGGACTTAGTTGCTCCGTGGCATGTGGGATCTTCCCAGACCAAGGATCGAACCTGTGTCCCCTGCATTGGCAGGCAGATTCTTAACCACTGTACCACCAGGGAAGTCCCTATTTAGGATTATTCTTGTTTTTTGAGGAAGATCTGTATCACTACAAACTTCCCTCTTAGGAGTATTTTTGCTGCATGCATAGATTTTGTATGGTTGTGTTTTGTTTTCATTGTTGTTTGTCTCGAGGTATTTTTTTTAAATTTCCTCTTTGATTTCATAATTAACCCCTTGGTTTTTTTAGTAGCATGTTTCTTAGTTTCCATGTAATTGCCTCTTTCTTTGTTTCTCCTCCTGTGGTTGACTTCTAGTTTCATGCCATTGTGGTCAGAAAAGATGCTTGAAATAATTCCTACTCTTTAAATCTGTTGAGGATTGTTTTGTATCCTAGTATGTAAGCTATCCTAGAGAATGTTCTATTTCACTTTTGCAATCTAAAATCTGAAGATATTTACATTTAGAAGTAAAAGTATTTGTACTAAGTAAAATAATTCCATATAGAATAAAGAAATGAAATTCAAGGAAAAAATAGCCACATGGATTATTGGGAACTCTACATAAGTCTTAAAATTTTCAAAGAAGAATGAATTCTCCTATAATAATATAAATACAAATTACTGGATGAAAGTCACTGCAGAAGACAGTGGAGGTTAGGAGGTTAGATGTATTCACCTCTATCTTCCTTACTGACTCATTATTAATTAAATTCTAATTGACATTAGATCCTGGAACTTAACCTGAGCCGTTTTCCTCAGTTGTGTAGTTGAGTCTGAGTACAGGAAGCAACAAGTCACCTGCCAGGCTTGTTAGGAACATTGATGATTCATCAGTGGGAGAGGACCACACTGCACAATACTGCACTTACCTGAGCCAGGGCAGCACCAGAGGAAGGCAAGGAGTGCAGGCGAGCCAGAACCCAGCACAACGGGGGAATTCCCTCAGCTCCCAGAGGCCTCATGCTGTGGTCAGCACCATCAGAACCAGCCAATGTATGGAGAGAAGTGTGCAAGACATAAGGGCCTTGAGGAAGAGAGAAAATTATAAGGAATATGATATTTTTGATTATGTTGACAAACCCTGTGTTTATATACATTGACAAATTAGAATTCTGTGGTCACAGAGGTAAGTATATATAAGACACAAATTTGAGCAAATTTCTACTGGAGTAAATTAACTTCTAACTGTGCCTAAATTTTAACTACTGTTTGAAAGATTCTTATATCAAACAGGCCTATTAAGAGAGCAGAAGGAACGTGTAATTTTCACAAAATATTTGTATCATTTGAGTACAACATAATTATACTACTGCAAATATTTTTTTCTTGAAAATTCTCCAGTTTAAAATAGAATTACCTTCATTATCTAAAACTAATGATCAAAACCATCTCATGAAAGCCTCAGACTCCTTCTCTATATCTAAACTATCCCATTCCCTGAGCTCAGTTTATTAATTAGTCATGATGAATTAAGGAGAAAGCTCTACAAGTCATAGAAATTAGGTTCCCTGATCTCTAGATAGTAGGATTACTTAAAATACTCCTGAAATTCTTCATGCTACCTTGGTTCTTCCTGTTCAATCTATTTTGTTCTGTAGGCTAGGAAGCTCCCTGGCATGAATAGCATTTACCAAAATCTATCAGAGTGGCAGAGTTATATATTTTACATCTGATTATCTAAATTAGCTAGTCCCTATGCTTCTGGGCACTTATTTCTTTTTTTGAATCATTCTGCCTTCTGGTGTTTCTCTGAAAATACTTTGAAGCAGTTACTGTACTCTCTGCTGTGTTTTCTGTGTATGAACTTACTGGACTTTTATCCACTGACTCAGTAACTGAGATCATGAGGTAAACACTGTTCTCTTACTCCCTCTCCTTGAAAAACAAAACCAGTTTCCAAAGACAGTTGCATTGTCTGGCCAGTTTCAGCTTCCTTTTATAAAATTCCCTATGACTCATTGGCTTGCTTAGGAAAAACGTATTGTTTATTCCTCTGATCCTTTCCTGCAACAACTAGAATTTCATCATATAAGATAACATAATCAGAACGTGTAGGTACAAGACTCACTTCAGCTATTTTAGTTTTGCTCTAAGATTGTACAGAGACAAAACATCCCCACGTCTCTCCCTCTGCAGATGGCAGAATGTCATCTGCTTTTATCATTTCTATGGCTTGCAATACTCAGAGCAGTATCTTTGGTCACGTCTGTTTTCCACAGTCTAATTGGCACTCACTGTTAAAAACAACAGGTAATAATCACGTGCCAAATTTTAACTTATTAACAAAGAAACCAATTAGAAGACAATGGGGTTGGTGGCAAGAGCATTTGAAGAACATAGTTCTGTACTATTCAAAGGGAAAAGAATCAAAAATTGCTCAGTCAGATGAAAATCTATAAATATTCTTCAAGAGAACAAGCTTATAAACTTTAGGGTTATCTTCTCCACAATGCAGCAAAATATCAAACCCTATAATTTTCAATAAACTAACCGCTAACTTTACAGAGCTGTCTGTACCCTTGCCAACTGTTAATTGTTAGTTATATTCCAGAGTCAGATGAAAGCTTAACTGATTTCTTTGATGAAGCTTTAGCATAATATGAAGGAATCAAGCAATAAGCATTTT
This sequence comes from Balaenoptera ricei, assembly GCF_028023285.1. NCBI lineage: Eukaryota > Metazoa > Chordata > Mammalia > Artiodactyla > Balaenopteridae > Balaenoptera > Balaenoptera ricei. The sequence continues at coordinate 127,953,607 of NC_082641.1, forward strand.
GCCTTTTTCCAGGTTTGGAATAAATTTTTCCTCAGCATCAGCTCAGTCCATTCAACCCTCAGAGGATACTTCCTAGTTTCTTGGTCCATTGTCTCAAATCACCTGCTTGCTACTCATCCATGGACTGAGGTCTACAGTCCAACAGCTCTTGAGTAACTGAATGAAATAATCACTTAAGTGAACTTGGGAGCAGATCCTTTCCTAATCAAATCTTCACAAGAGTCCTCAGCACCTGAAACCTTGACTGAAGTCCTGTGAGAAACTGTGAGCCAGAGGACTCAGCAAAGCCATGCCCAAATTCCTGTCCCACGGAAACTGTGAGATAATAAATGTTTGTTATTTAAAGATACTAAACTTTCACCCAAGGCAATCTACAGATTCAACACAATCCCTATCAAAATACCAATGGCATTTTTCACAGAACTAGAGTAAATAATTTTAAAATTTGTATGGGAGCACAAAAGACCCTGAGTAACCAAAACAATCTTGAGAAAGAAGAATAGAGCTGGGGGAATCATGCTTCCTGACTTCAGACTATACTACAAAGCTACAGTAATCAAAAGAATATGGTACTGGCACAAAAACAGACAGAAAGATCAATGAAACAGAATAGAAAGCCAGAAATAAACCCACACACTTATGGTCAATTAATCTATGACAAAGGAGGCAAGAATAGACAATGCGGGAAAAGACAGACCGTTCAATAAGTGGTGGTTGGAAAGTTGGACAGTTACATGTAAAAGAATGAAATTAGAACATTTTCTGAGACCATATTCAAAAACAAACTCAAAATGGATTAAAGACCTAAATGTAAGACTGGAAACCTTAAAACTCCAGGAAGAAGCATAGGCAGAACACACTTTGACATAAATCGTACCAATATTTTTTAAAATCTGTCTCCTAAGGCAAAGGAAACGAAAGCAAAAATAAACAAATGGGATCTAATTAAACTTAAGAGCTTTTGCACAGCAAAGAAAGCCATCGACAAAATGAAAAGACAACATACCAAATGGGAGAAAATATCTGCAAATCATATATCTAATAAAAGGTTAATATCCAAAATATATAGAGAACTCATACAACTCAACAACAGAGAACAAACAATCCTATTAAAAAATGGGCAGAGGAGCTGATAGACATTTTTCCAAACAAGACTTTCAGATGGCCAACAGGCACATGAAAAGATGCCCAACATCACTTATCATCAGAGAAAAGCAGATCAAAACCACAATAAAACATCACCTCACACCTATCAGAATGGCTATTGTTAAAAAGACCACAAATAATAAATGTTGGCGACTATGTGGAGAAAAGGAAACTGTTGTGCACTGTTGGTAGGAATGTACATTGGTGCAGCCATTGTGGAAAACAGTATGCAGGTTCCTCAAAAAACTAAAAATAGAGGTACCATATGACACAGCAATTCCATTCCATGGTATATATCTGAAGAAAACAACACTAATTTGAAAAGATACGTGCACACCAGTGTTCATAGCAGCATTATTTACATAGTCAACAACAGATGACCTGTCCCTCAACAGATGAATGGATAAAGATGTGGTACGTACGTACACACACACACACACACTGGAATATTGCTCAGTCGTAAAAAGAATGAAATTTTGCCATTTCCCACAACATGGGCGGACCTGGTGGGTATTACACTTAGTGAAGTAAGTCAGAGAAAGACAAATACTGTATGTTACCATTTATATATGGAATCAAAAAACACAACAAATGAATGAATATAACAAAACAGAAACAGACTCACAGATATAGAAAACAAAGTAATAGTTACCAATGCGGGTGGGAAGGAGGCGGCAGCGTCCCGGACGGGCAGGAGGTGCACCAGCGGCGGCGGCGGCGTCGGTAAATCCTCCCGGCCGCTCACAGCACTGTGTGGACGCATCCGCAGCCCGGCCTCGGACCACGGCGCCCCTCCTGCCCCTCGCGGCTTCTCGCCCGTCCGCCCCTCCCCGCGGTGCGCCGGCCCTAACAAGCTGGCGGGTCGGCCTGGCTGCCCTCCCCGGCCCCGACGGCGGGCGGGCTGCCCTGAGGAGGCGGGGAGGGGGAGGGCTGGGAGGGCTGGGCCGGCCGGCCGGCAGACGACGATGCCCAACTTCTGCGCGGCCCCCAACTGCACGCGGAAGAGCATGCAGTCCGACCTGGCCTTCTTCAGGTTCCCGCGGGATCCAGCCAGATGCCAGAAGTGGGCGGAGAATTGTAGGAGAGCACTTAGAAGATAAAACACCTGATCAACTAAATAAACATTACTGATTGTGTGCCAAACACTTTGAGACTTCTATGATCTGTAGAACTATACATTTTGCAGAGGCATCAGAAAACTAAAGAATAATTGGGTTATTTTATTTCTCAAAATTAATTGAAGCAGATACATGTGAAGTCATTGGGAGAGTCCTTATAGGACAGTTCTTCGAGATAATGCAATGCCAACAATATTTGATCTTACCAGCCATAATCCACACAGTAGACACAGAAAACGAATAAAAGAATTGAGTGAAGATGAAATCAGGACACTGAAACAAAAAAATTGATGAAACTTCTGAACAGGAACCAAAACATAAGGAAATAAACAACAGCAATGCTCAGAACCGCAGTGCGGAAGAAGGGGGTGAAGAGCAGGGTGAAGACATTTTACCTTTAACCCTTGAAGAGAAGGAAAACAAAGAATACTTAAAATCTTTATTTGAAATTTTGATTCTTATGGGAAAACAGAACATACCTCTGGATGGACATGAAACTGATGAAATCCCAGAAGGTCTCTTTACTCCTGATAACCTTCAAGCACTGCTGGAGTGCCGGATCCATTCTGGTGAAGAGGCTCTGAGAAGGCGCTTTGAGACAACGGCAGTGAACACATTGTTCTGTTCGAAAACACAGCAGAAACAGATGCTAGAGATCTGTGAGAGCTGCATTCGGGAAGAAACCCTCAGGGAAGTGAGAGACTCTCACTTCTTTTCCATCGTCACTGACGATGTGGTGGACATAGCAGGGGAAGAGCACCTGCCTGTGTTGGTGAGGTTTGTTGACGAAGCTCACAACCTGAGAGAGGAATTTGTGGGCTTATGAAGCTGATGCAGAAATTTTGGCTGTGAAATTTCACACAATGATAACTGAGAAGTGGGGATTAAACATGGAGTACTGTCGTGGCCAGGCTTACATTGTGTCCAGTGGATTTTCTTCCAAAGTGAAAGTCGTTGCTTCTAGACTTTTAGAGAAATATCCCCAAGCTATCTACACACTCTGCTCTTCCTGTGCCTTAAATATGTGGTTGGCAAAATCAGTGTCTGTTATGGGAGTATCTGTTGCATTAGGAACAACTGAGAAAGTTTGTTCTTTTTTCCATCGATCACCACAACTGCTTTTAGAGCTTGCCAATGTAATTTCTGTCCTATTTCAGAACAATGAAGAAAGGGGCAAAGAACTGAAGGAAATTTGCCATTCTCAGTGGACAGGCAGGCATGATGCTTTTGAAATCTTAGTGGACCTCCTACAAGCACATGTTTTATGTTTAGATGGTATAAATAGTGACACAAATGTTAGATGGAATAACTGTACAGCTGGCCGAGCATTTGTACTCTGTAGTGCAGTAACAGATTTTGATTTCATCATTACCAATGTTGTTCTTAAAAATGTTCTATCTTTTACAAGAGCCTTTGAGAAAAATCTTCAGGGTCAAACTTCTGATGTCTTCTTTGCAGCCAGTAGTTTGACTGCAGTGCTGCATTCACTAAATGAAGTGATGGAAAATATCGAAGTTTATCATGAATTTTGGTTTGAGGAAGCCACAAATTTGGCAACCAAACGTGATAGTCAGATGAAACTCCCAGGGAAATTTCGCAGAGCTCAGCACAGTAACCTGGAATCTCAGCTAACCTCTGAGAGTTATTATAAAGAAACACTAAGTGTTCCAACAGTGGAACACATTATTCAGGAACTGAAAGATATACTCTCAGAACAACACCTCAAAGCTCTTAAATGCTTATCTCTGGTACCCTCTGTCATGGGACAGCTTAAATTCAATACATTCAAGGAGCATCATGCTGACACGTACGGAAGTGATTTACCTAATCCTGACACACTCTCTGCTGAGCTGCATTGTTGGAGAAATCAAGTGGAAACACAGAGGGAAAGATATAGAACTTCCATCCACTATTTATGAAGCCCTTCATCTGCCAGACATCAAGTTTTTTCCTAATGTTTATGCATTGCTGAAGGTCCTATGTATTCTTCCTGTGATGAAGTTTGAGAGTGAACGCCGTGAAAATGGGCGAAAGTGTCTCAAAGCATACCTGAGGAACACTCTGACAGACCAAAGTTCAAGTACCTTGGCTTTGCTTAACATAAATTTTGATATAAAACACGATTTGGATTTAATGGTGGCTACATATATCAAACTCTATACAAGTTAAGTCAGAGCTTCCTACAGATAATTCAGAAACCATTGAAAATACCTAAGAGACTTTTAAAATAGACTTTCTCTTATATTTGATATTTGAAAAAATCTGTAAGAAATTTGAAAATATCTTTCAGAAAAGTTGTAAGGTGTACATAGGCTACTTAATCACTGAATATCTTGACCTGTAGGCCTCTCATTGAGTACGTTAGTCATTGATAATCTTCCTGCTTAAATGGCCCGTTTGAAGTCCCATGCTTTGGAGACCTAACTGTTCTTCCAGAAGATAGCATTGAAAGTACCATGTTACCATACTGTATTTGTTTTTCTCTTTCTGACTTACTTCACTCTGTATGACAGACTCTAACTCCATCCACATTACTACAAATAACTCAATTTCGTTTCTTTTTATGGCTGAGTAATATTCCATTGTATATATGTGCCACATCTTCTTTATCCATTCATCCGATGATGGACACATAGGTTGCTTCCATGTCCTGGCTATTGTAAATAGAGCTGCAATGAACATTTTGGTACATGACTCTTTTTAAATTATGGTTTTCTCAGGGTATATGCCCAGTAGTGGGATTGCTGGGTCATATGGTAGTTCTACTTTTAGTTTTTTAAGGAACCTCCATACTGTTCTCCATAGTGGCTGTATCAATTTACATTCCCACCAACAGTGCAAGAGTGTTTCCTTTTCTCCACACCCTCTCCAGCATTTATTGTTTCTAGATTTTTTGATGATGGCCATTCTGACCGGTGTGAGATGATATCTCATTGTAGTTTTGATTTGCATTTCTCTAATGATTAATGATGTTGAGCATTCTTTCATGTGTTTGTTGGCAATCTGTATATCTTCTTTGGAGAAATGTCTATTTAGGTCTTCTGCCCATTTTTGGATTGGGTTGTTTGTTTTTTTGTTATTGAGCTACACGAGCTGCTTGTAAATTTTGGAGATTAATATATGGAATCTAAGGAAAAAAAAAAAGGTCATGAAGAACCTAGTGGCAAGATGGGAATAAAGACACAGACCTACTAGAGAATGGACTTGAGGATATGGGGAAGGGGAAGGGTAAGATGTGACAAAGTGAGAGAGTGGCATGGACATATATACACTACCAAACGTAAAATAGATAGCTAGTGGGAACCAACCATATAGCACAGGGAGGTCAGCTCTGTGCTTTGTGACCACCTAGAGGGGTGGGATAGGGAGGGTGGGAGGGAGGGAGATGCAAGAGGGAAGAGATATGGGAACATATGTATATGTATAACTAATTCACTTTGTTATAAAGCAGAAACTAACACACCATTGTAAAGCAATTATACTCCAATAAAGATGTTAAAAAAAAAAATAGAAAGTACCATGTTACACTCTGTGTGATCTCTGCTAATGGCACTTTGAAATTGTATTAGTTAAGTCATTTTAGATATAACATTTGTCACTGTGGATCCAATTGTCAGGTACTGAGTTATCAGTTCTTTGAAGAAATAAATTTTGAGGAGGTATGGGAGGAAGGAATACATTTTATAAAACATTACGATGAAGCTCATGACTGACCTTTGAATAGTAGGAGTTTTAAGTATGCTGTTAAAAATCTGTAAGGGACCATTAAAATTATCAGATTGTAAGAGAAACGTGTGAGCTTGCCAAACAAGGATTTCATTGTAGATTTTGTCTTTATCAAATGAAGTTGAAGGAACAACTTATAGTTAAAGTTTGAATGGAAGAGACTGCCATTGTTGTTCCACATCTGATTGTTGCTGTTTACATTCCTTTATTGAGCCTACATCTTCATAAACTTTTTGACAGGTATATGTTGAACACTTCTGTTTCATGGTCAAGACAGGATCAGAGGTCATGGATACTGACAACTGATTTGTCTGTTTTCTTCTGTCTTTTTCCATGACTGTATCTACTGCCTCATCTTGATTTACAAGCAAAATCTAGAAAACCTACAAAAATAAGTGTTTTGTGGTTTATCTAGGAATAATACAGAAAATATTGCTGTTATTTTTGGTGAGGAAAATCAATTTTGTGTAGTTTATTTCAACCTAAATAAAATGTGGATTTTGTTTTAAAAAAAAAAGTTACCAATGCGGGGAGGTAGGAGATTAAGAGGTACAAACTGTGTACAAAATAAATAAGCTACAAGGATATATTGTACAGCACAGGGAATATATCCAACGTTTTATAATAACTTTAAATGGAATATAATCTAAAAAAACTTTGAATCACTATGTTGTACATCTGTAACTAATATAATACTGTAAATCAACTATACCTCAGTTTAAAAAAAAAGAAAAAAGAAAAAAAGATACAGATTAAAATTAGCCAGGAAAAAGGTACACAATGGAGAATCTAGAAGAGCCATCAGATGCAAGCTTCCATTTGTCCTCTCCCAGTGGATTGATACAGACAACATTTAAGTCTTCTATCAACAATGAGAGACAACATGCACAAAGTACTGCCAACCCATGAGGTTCACTTGAGCCTTGGTGTCCAGAGTTTTTATTCAGGGTCAGTCATGTAGACAAGGTGTGCATACATGGCTGACATTCGTTACTTAGTCTCTAGCCTCTCAGAGGTCAAACTGATGCTAAGTGTCCCAAAGCCCCATGTAAAAAAGATGCTTTTATCAGGCAGGATATTCCAAAAACTTAGAGGTTACCTCCTGGGAGCCTGGCAAGTGGTCAAACCTTTCTTTGAAATGTGCAGGTTTTAGACAACCCAGGCCTACTGAGTGTATCTTTTACTGCAGAGAAGCACACTCTTTCTTGCAATCCAGAGACTTTTGGTGCCTGACAACAACAGGAGTGGCATTAGCAATGACAACAGGCACCACGCACCACTACAGGTGCTATAGACATGAGAGCAACTGAGTCTGCAGGCTCAGGACAGTTAATCTCAGCTCTGGCCAGAGCAGCCTTCATGGACCCAGGAGGAAGTGGAGCCAGCATATCATGGCAGGCACTGTGAAATATACTCAAGAATGTTTAAAATGGCTGCAGCAAGGGCCACAAGTCTGGCCTTCTAGTACGTCAGCAGGAACTGCTGATCTCTCCCCAGAGGGCAGCCTGAGTGTGGTGATTACAGAAGCCTGTTGCAGAAACAGCTAAAGATTCAGTAGTGGGACACCTCATCCCAAACTTGCAGGGTTAAGGCAACACAAGTAAACGGGACAGAAGCCAGAGAGTTTCCTAACCCAAGATTGAAACCCAAATGGAAAGAAAGGGAAAGGATAACTTCCAATTAAAGCCATTCCAACACCATAAGGTGGGGTAGTACAGAAAAACCCTCATATTATCCATATGCTGGTTAGCCTACCAGGGAACCACCAAGAGTTAAAAAGAAAAAAAGGAGGGAAAGGCCAGAGCATCCCAGGGGAGAGAGGATGCAGCTTCTCCCCCATCATAAATACTGGATTCAACCTACCACATAGGAGTCTAAGTGGGTGGCCAGAAAGCCCTTCCTTCTGTGAAAGGGCCTATACTAAGGTCTCTGTGGAGAATAAGTGAAACAGTAACCCTCTTCTCAAGGAGCTTACAGTGTAGTAGAGTGGATTGCAAACTTTTCTTTTTTTTTTTTTCCCTTCAGCTGCTCATGAGGATCACAAATACCAAATCATGGATCGTGCAAGGTAGATTGATAAGCACAAGAAAGAAATTGAGTGAAATTGAAGTGATCTGACTGCATTCCTCTCTGGACTATGATCTCCATAGCACATGATCTCTGGACCATGATCTCCTACAGGGCACTGGGTCAATTCAATTGTGTAGTGAATTGAATGTCTCTTATGGGAAGAAAAACTTAGACTTGCTGCTACCTGTTCTGTGCCAGGTGCTGCACCTGGCACTTTACATGCATAACTCATGCTTGCAACAATTTTATGATTAAGGCATTGTCATCTCAGTTTGAAGAAAGTCATATGAAGAAAATGGAGGCTCAGAGGACTGAAGTGACCTGCATAGGTCACACAAGCTAATATGTAGTAGAGCTAGAATATCAAGATGTGTCTTTCTGACTATATAACCTGTGCTCTTTGCCATATACTGGGAATTATTTCTTTTAATTACTAATGTAATAAGTGAAAATGGGTATTCTTTTTAAAGAGCAAGCATATAAAAGTTATATAAAAGTTGCAGGACTTCCCTGGTGGTCCAGTGGTTAAGAATCCATCTTGCAACGCAGGGGGATGCCAGTTTGATCCTCGGTCAGGGAACTAAGATCCCACGTGCCTTGTGGCAACTAAGCCCGCACACCGCAACTACTGAGTCCACGCGCCACAACTAGAGAGCTTGCGTGCCACAACTACAGAGCCCTGGTGCTCTGGAGCCCGTGCGCCACTAGAGAGAAGCCCGCACGCCACAACTAGGGAGAAGCCCACGCACCACAATGAAGCGCCTGCACGCCACAATGAAAGATCCAGTGTGCCACAACTAAGATCCGACACAGCCAAAAAAATAAATAAATAAATAAATAAATAAATATTAAAAAATAGAAATAAATGTTGCAAATATAATAGTGTCCTGATATCTTTCAACCAGCTTCCCCTCGTGTTAACATCTTACATAACCACAGTACAAGCATGAGAATCAGGAAATTAACATTAGTACAATGTTATTAACTACTGTAAAAACTGTATTTGAATTTCATAAGTTTTTCCACTGAAACTATTTTTGAAAAAGTCCAATGCAGGATCTCACACTGCACTAGTTATTTCTCCTTAGTCTCCTCTAATCTGCAGCAGTTCCTCAGTCTTTCCTTGTCTTTCATGACCTTGACACGTTCTAAGGGTATTGATCTCCTATTTTAATGTTCCTCAATTTGGGTTTGTCTGATATTTCTTCATGATTAGTCTGAGGTTGTGCATTTTAGACAAGAACATTGCAGAAATGATTTTGTGTCCTCCTGAGGGCATCACATCACAGGATTTAGGTTGTTGATATGTCTTATTACTGGTGACTTTGACTTTGATCACTTGGTTAAGAGGGTTTCCATCAGTTCTCTCCACTCTCAAGGTAATATATTTTCCTTTGCAGTTAATAAATATTTTGGAAGAGATGGTACGAAGCTCTACAAGTATATTTCTTCCCAAACTTTCACCTCCTAATTTTAGCATCCATCAGTGGATTTTATCTGTAGTTATTCCTGTGGTATTGACCTAATGGTGATTTTCTGTTTTCCTCATTCCGTTCACACTCATTAGTTGGAATTCTACAGCAAGGAAGAGCTATCTCTTCTCCCTCATTTATTTATTCAATTATTTATATCAGTATGGACTCATGTATAAGACTCTGAAATTTGGTTGTATCCAGATTGCCAAAGGTCTCAAATACTATGTTAAGAGTCTGCACTTGATTCATTGGGCAATGGAGAGCCCCTGTGGCTTTTTTTTTTTTTAAGCAGAGAATTAATATAGACATTATTAATGGCTTTTGAATCAGAATCCATCAGTGAATTAGTTGAGGATCAAAGTAAGAATCCCTTCCTTCCCTCGTTGTCCCTGTAGGTCCTTTGTTGCTTATGGCTCTGGCTCTTTTATCTAGGGCTTCAAGTAAGAGCCCAAGTACAATTGGCTTTTTTAAAAAATAAATTTCAAAGCCTACCCTATTACACAAACAGTAGCCCCATGTTCTGAGTAAGAAGATACAGCAGTTTTGGCTCATTGTTAAAGAACCTCAAATCCTACACTACTCCATAGTGGCCCCAGGTTCTGAAAATAAGAGACCCAGAAGGACTGGCTCATTGCTGACAAAGCTCAAAGCCTACCTTATTGCACAGACAGTGGTCTGGGGTTCTGCAAGAACCTCAACGCCTACTGTATTGTTCATGATACAGAGGTGGACATCATCGGGTCTCAAGCTGTGGAGGAGAGCAGCACGTAATCCATCACACAGACAGAAGAGCATGGGGAAGGGCTGGAGGTCACTGGTGCCATCATATCTAAGACAAGGAGACAGTAACCGGTTAAGCCCATCAGAAGAAGAGCCAGAATGTGAAACCAAGCTGTTTTCAGTTTAGCATCCCTTAGTTTTAAATTCATTTTTAGAATGAATTACTATCTTCTTTTTGAACTTATGTATTCCATAGCATAGAAGTGACCTCACAGTGGATTCTGTGACATCAACCAAGCTGCAGCCTGAGACGACCCTAGTCTCCAGTCAAATGGAGCCCCACCTCATACCCATGCTCAATGGAGCTGGTAGAAACACTCTACCTCACATTAACCCCTGTCTATCTTTGGTTCCTCAAGGTTATGGCTGAAAGTCACCTTCTGTGGGCTGGAAAGCACCACCACCTCCTTCTCTTGCTTGTCTTCCCTTTGAAGGCCCCTGAACATAGATACTAAGTCTGGTCTGTAGATCAATCAAGAACAAGACTCATGTTTCCTCAGGATACTCACGGGAGGGAGGAGGGGAACAGCAGTATTTGTCAGGCTACCATCTTGACTTGACTTCGCAATTTCACTTCTGGGTATATACCCAAGAGAAACTCTAACACATGTGTACCAGGAGACAACTGTAAAATGCAACAAAATATAAGGGCAAAACATTGGAAATAGCCCCAAATGTCCATCAACTTGGGGACTGATAAATTATGGACTACATATACTGTTGGATACTATACAACAGTGGCAGTTAGACACAGAGGCATGAATGAATCTCACCTATGGTAGGGTAAAAACAGTAAGTCACAGAACACATGTGCTTTAGTTCAATGTACAAAACAGTTAATAATAATACCTAGCAATAAATTATTTAGAGTATATATTTGGCAAAATTAGAAGAAAGCAAGTATCTATAGGGTATAAAGGAGGGAGATGTTATTAGGGAAGTATATACAACAGCTTCAATAGTGTTGGTAATTGTTCTATTTCATAAACAAGGTGGTGGGTACACAGGTATTTATTTTCTAATATTTTCACATTTCTGAAATCTGGATGGTCTTAAGATATAGCTGTCATTATCATGAATACACCTTAGTCAGTTTTTTAAATACATTTTACTTTTTATGTATTCACAAGGGTGATAAATGTTAAAACCAAAGTCTGAAAAAATTTTTAATAAGTATAAAAAATTCAAAGTGACAAAAAAATAATTGTGTCAGTTTAATTGGTATATTTTTTTCTTTTTTTAGTGGTACATAAAATACATTATGTATTATACTTGATGACATCTTATATTCAGAGGGATACTAAATTTTTAACCATATTAACTGTATATTGTATATACAGTTTTGCAAGTATGGTATATTTTATAATAAAAATCTATTGTCTGTCATCATTTTTCCATTTTGCACGGGGTAAGAAAAAACACGAATACCTATGGGAAAAGGTATTTCATGTAAACAGTAACTAAAGGAGAGTAGGGGTGGCTATACTAATATTAGACAAAACAGACTTTTAAGTCAAAAACTGTTACATGAGGGAATTCCCTGGCAGTCCAGTGGTTAGGACTCCATGCTTTCTCTGCTGAGGCCACGGGTTCAATCCTTGGTTGGGGAACTAAGATCCTGTAAGCTGTGTGGCGCAGCCAAAAAGAAAAAAGAAAAAACTGTTACAAGAGACAAAAAAGGACATTACATATTGATAAAAGGATCAATTCACCAAGAACATATAACAACTATAAACATATATGCACCAAATAACATACCTCCAAACTGTATGTAGCAAACATTATTAGAATTAGAGAGAGAAGTAGACAGATCTAAAATAATAGTAGGAGACTTCAATAATTCACTTTCAATAATGTATAAGACAACCAGACAGAACATCAGTATGGAAATAGAGTACTTGAACAACACTATAGACAAATGGACACAACAGACACCTATAATCCTCTCAACAACAGAATATACATTTTTTTTCAAGTGCACATGGAACATTCTTCAGGATAGACCCCATATGTTAGACCACAAAGCAATTGTTAATAAATTTTAAAAGATTGGAATTATGCAATGTATCCTTCAAATCACAATGGCATGAAACTAAAAATTAATATCAGATGAAAAACTGAAAATATGTGGAAATTAAACAACATACTTTTAAACAACCAATGGGTCAAAGAAGAAATTGCAAGGGAAATTAGGAAATATATTGAGACAGATGAAAACAAAACACAATGCGCTGAAACTTATGAGAAACAGTAAAAGCATTGCTAAAAGGACAATTTATAACTGTAAATACTTACATTTAACAAGAAGAAAGATTTTAATTCAACAACCTAACTTTTTCTCTTAAAGAACTAGAAAAAGAAGAACAACCTAAACCCAAAGCTAGCAGAAAGAAGGAAGTAATATAGATTAGGGAAAGCTGCCTAAAAAGTACAGTACAGGAACTCAGTATCATTTCCCTTTCAATTAGAAACTCAACAGTGTGCACTCAGTCTTAAAACACTTCTCCAGGCAATGAGATATAATTATAGACAAACTAACCTGAATCAGAAATATTTGTTTCCTTTTTCTGGTTGAGCCTGGAGTTGAGGTTGGAACAGGGCACAATCTTTTTGAGTTCAGTTACCAGGACTGAAAACTCAATGGAGAACAGGCCTTTTCCATTTGCTCTGTTATTTTCAGAGTGTGGTTTTAAACTATGTCTCTGGAGGTCTCTCCAGCTTGCTTCAGGCTCTGGGTACCATCCTGCATCTTTACATACCAGACGGACCACTCTGGCATCACGTTCTTGATGAGAACATGTGAGGAACTTCCTATTCCTGTGAAATGAGAAGGGAACAAGCAGCTCAATTAAGAAATCAAAAAGTGGTTTGATTCTAGTTTCAGTATTTTGAATATGATGAACCAAATCAAAGGATGGTCCATCTCCTGTATAACTTAGGTAAAAACAATGAAAAATTTCCATCAAAATAAATAATTATCCTAAGGAATCATATATAGCAGGAAAAGGCAAGAACAAGTAATTTTTAAGAACGGAGATAATTGAAAATATGGAAGAAAAGAAGATAATAATGAGAAGCTGAGTCTAACAATTTATAGTAATATCAGAAGCACCCTAAAAGCTGGTTGAATGGCACAGTTCTAATCAAAAGTTATTATACCACAACAGAAGTCAAATTGTCAAAGCAGATTCAGAGAAATTAGGTACCTTACTTAACAGCAAATTTTACTAATGATTAGTTAAGGATACAAGCAAAAAAGCAAGCATAACATCTATCTCTGGAAGGGTCCAAACTATCATATGCACCTCCAAAAAATAGATTTTTGTACTGGGATGTATTCTGGCTTCAGAGTTAGAGATGAGTGTTCACTGTGTGTTTTGGACATGTGCTGTAAAAGTCAGCTCCAGGGAGCTATTTAAGTTTAGAGCTTCTTAGTTTTTATATTCCATCAGTCATGCAGAGAGGGGATCTACAAGACTAACTTCTGTTCTCTAAGCTGTGCTCCATAATCAATAAATTCCAGATTTGTTTACAATAAACAATGTAAAAATTCTGGTAAAAATATTCTCACATGAGACCTTCTTTGGCTATCCTCCTATTTGTAAGTTTACATGGAGGAGAGAGTTACAGAGCTGTTGTTAATTCTTTTCCTTTTGCAGGGATCTGCATGAATTGCAGTACTGAGAGTAGCAGGGGTTTGAATCAGCATATGTCAGATCACTCACAGATGCACTCCCCAGACACCTTACTGTGCCTTGTGGAACTTGGCTTCTCTTAGGTCACCTGGTCAAAGACAATGACATGTTTCTGAGAATGCATGAAATGGATGTTTGGCTCCAATGAGAATGTTTCTGGCCCTCACCTTTCTTAACTATCCTCTGGGCTCATAATTCTTCACAGTCTAAAGCTTCTTTTTATACGTTTCCCAGCTCTCCATCTCTGATCCACATTGAGGACCAAAAGGGCATGCAATGCAATCAGGGAACAAGGCAGCAAGCGTGAAAGATGGAATGATCTAATTTACAGTAAATTAGAAATAGAAATGATACTATCGATCAGTTTGCAACTGATGAAATTCAAGCATGCTTCAATATATGCAGTACATCAGACTTCAATGAGGTAGAAAATTATGAACAATGGAGACAAATTAGAGGAAGTATTCAGAGACAGACAGATGTCCCAATGGCCCTTGATATCCAAATTTTCAAACTTGGATTATATACACTATCTTCTCAAAAGAACAAAACAAAAAGCTCAATCATGCACAAAAATTTTATATATTACAAAGTTGGTCCTTAGTATCAGTCCTGAAAAGATGGAGTGGCAAAGCCCTAAGGGGAAAATTTTTTTTTCACTCATATTGTACATTTTACTCTAGAATAGTTTCAAATAGATCAAAGATTTAAGTAAGATTAAATTAAAATATACTAAAGGAAATTAAGAGAAAAGGTTTTAAAAATCTGTGTGTAAGAAAGGAATTTAAAAGCATGAAAAATGAATCCACAAAAAGATACAATCAATGATCAAAATTTTTTAATTCAACAATATCTATAATTAGCTATGTTAAAAAATAACCCATAAAACAATAAAAAATTACAACTCCTATCAAGTGAAAGCTATATTTTCCTACCATTAAGAAGCTCTTACATATTGATAAAAAGATGAACATTATATATGAAACTATTATTTTCCCTCCAAAACCTGTTTCACCAATTATCCTAGACTCAATGAATAGCAATTTCATCACTCCAGTTAGATTGGGCCAAAAATCATCGAGCAATTGTGAACCTTGTTTCTCTCACGCTCATTTCAAGAAATCCTATTTACTCAACACTCAATAAAATCTGCAGAGTATATGTGCATACTATTCTCAGTGTCTGTGTGGTGTTCTAAATGAACCTGGGAATGATAAGAGTCCAAACTCTTGGTAGTTGTTGGATCCACTATAACTAGAAAGAGTTATCACTTGATATTTCCAGAAAACATCTCCACATTACCATATTTCAAGCTTGTTTTCCATTAGCTAGAGCTTAGAAAACATTTGTGGATTTTGAATTCATGTTTATACAACTCCAAAAATTCAGTTGGACTAGAGCGAACCTAGTAATTATAATGAACACTAAACTTTGAGAATTATATGTCTAAATGATAATCTCAATTTCACAATAACTAGAAAACAAAACTTACTCCATATTATGATTAATTTGGTTCTTATTTATGAACTAGATATTTTATCATGGAGCCCATGACACTTGGCTTAGTTTTCCATGGAGATCTAACTTATGTGCCAAATGTCATGTGAGACCATTCAGATTTTGAGTCCAAAATCTGAGGGGATTCAGCATAAAAAAGAATATTTGGGACAAAGTGAATAATTCAACTGGGATGAATCGTCTATATCTGTATATAGTATACATGATTACAGTGAGTTAATAAGCACTTTAGAGGAATGCATTTAAAATTTTTATCCCATATAAATACTTTTAAAATAAGACGAAGCAAAACATATCCAAAAAATTAACTCAAATGTAGAAGAAAGAGTTGTCAAGCAGGTCACTTATATTGTTATTTAAATTTTTCTTGCCAGGCATTAGCCTCAAGCCACATGGTTACTATAATTTTTGAGAGCTTTGATGTTTGTTTTTCAAAATATTCAGGCCAGTATCTTAATTATGGCAATGACGTAAGCACTTATCTGGACTTTTCTCTACAGACTCTGTCACTTGAATCAGATGCCAAACAAATCTTCTCATGACCTCACTCCCTGGAATGTGGCTGCCAGTATCACAACAGCCATCATACCCAGGCCAGCAGCAGCAGGTCTGATTCACAGAGCTTTCTGGCCAATAAAGGGGGCAGGTACCAGGAACACAAAAAAGTCATCATACACGTAAATTAACCGATCATAATTACTGTGTGATTTAGTCTTTACATGGTTGCTGCTGTCTTAGCATAGAGTCCACCTCATTTCTGCCAATCTCAGCTGATGCTCGCTGACTCTTACAATGTTATCTCTATGCTCCCAAGCCAATCTTTTGTCCAACAACCACCTTTTCAGCTAGAGGCAATCCTAGGTCATGTTCTCTGCCCCTACAGAATATATAAGTAACACTTAATACACTGAAGAGCTGCCACTACCTAAATCTTCTTTTTCCCTTGCACATGATCAAAGAAATTTTTATTCAAGTAATTCAGCAGCTGTCTCTGTGACGGAACTGTTCTAAGTTTTGGGGACAATTCCAGGAACAGCAATGAGAGAGTGGCTTAGAGTACTGGGATCAAAACCGGGGTAGTGGGATTCCTGTTACTTTTCCTTCAAATAATATAAATCACTGTTAGTGTTTCTTCTAGTACAGCTGATACACAACTGCAGTGCACTCTGGGCATAATGTTAAATTTTAGGATTTTTTTAAAGGTATGCAATTTAATAAAATGCATCAACATATAAACTGACTGAAGGAATACTAAAGCAAACTATATATGTCCAACAAATGAAAACTTTTATTACAAAATAAAAACAATTGAGAAAATAGGAGTGTGTGTAATATATTGTATAATCTTAGGTTCCATTGTAAAATGGAAATATGGGAACCCTTGTTCAAAAATCAAAAAGAAAAGACTACTGAAGATACTAAAATATAAAGATTTTACCTTTAAAATATTTTATTACTTACAAAATATAATAGAGGTAATAGTGATATATAAGAACATAAATTTTTAAATTGCAAAAAGTACTATTTAGGTGTCATAATTTATATAAAATAATTAATAAAATACTATATTATTGTGACACCTTGATTGATCACCGATTTTTTTTGGCTTGCCTTTCTGCAAATTTATTTATTATGTCATCACAATTTATACCTTTAGAAACTTTATTTTCATACTGATATAACTGGAAGCAATATGAGTTGTTCTGGGCAAATGTAAGGTTGTAACTAATTTTTGATAATTTTTAATTTTGAGAGGAATCTTTCTGCAGATGCAACTGTTACTGGAGCTGTGAGGAGTATTTTAAAGGCTGTGACAACCCTGGAACATATTTCTGATAAATTATTTTGAAGTATAAATTATAGTTCATGTCAAGTTGATGAGTTTGACATAACACTTTTTCTGGAAAGATTTAACTCCTTATTCAAGTGAGTTTCCTGTCTGAATTTATTTTTAAAGGTTATGCAATGGTAATTTAATGAATTACAAGGAAAAATGAACTTTCAAGGTATCTTGTGAATAATTGGTTCACGCAAAGCTTCATTTAAAACTAGTGTTTTTTCTGTTAAGGTGGGTGATCTTTAAATTTAATTTCTATTTTTAAGCCTATGGGTATTTGCTTTGCAATGACCCAGCAATTTTCAAAACCAGAGATTATGAACTCTTTGAAAAATTCTAATAACTTCCTGATATGCTTTATTGCAATGTCCGTGTGTATGATGTTATTTTGTAATAATTTACTGACAAAGTTTACAGCCTGGGCATCTGCAGTACCTGTCCCAGTGCTCAGCACAAAGAGTTAATAATTGCAGACATTGTAGGGACAAGGTCTGGAAGCAAGCCAGCCTACCACCCAGGTCCCTGTGCTATCCCATGCGAAACCTGTGCCCACTGTTCTTCTCTCCTGGGCTGTGCTCACTGTTGCCACCACTGTTGCTTCTGCTCATGCCTTGGGGCCTCCCACCTTAGTACCCCTGTGCACATACAGACACAACCACTAGGCCAGTTGCTCAGGGCCTGTGCTACCTGCCTTGTTCACTGGCTTCAATCAGCAACCACCATTTATTGCTGCTCATGAGCCTGTGGGTTAGTTGGGCTCAGCTGAATATTTTTTCTCTATATGACGTGAACTGAGGCTGCAGTCATCTGAAGGCTCAGCTGGTTTGAAATATCCAAAATGGCTCACTGGAGGTTCAACTGATTTGGAATGTCCAAGACAGTGGCCGTTGGTCTTTGCTGTAGGCTGGAATCTCACGTGAGGATGTCATTTGGAGCACTTTTGTTCTCCTCCTTGTGTTCTCTCCAGGTGGCTCACTTAGGCTTCCTTAAAAGTCTTGTAGTTTCAAGATAATCAGACATCTTCTCTATAGTGGCTGGATCCTAGCAGTACAAAATTGAAAGCTGTCAGTACTTTTTAAGGCTTAGGACAGGAATTAGTCCAAACTTACTTCTGCAGCATTCTGCTATTTAAACAAGTCACAAGGCCAGCTTAAATTCAAGAGGAGGGGACTAAGTGAGGGACATACCTAAAGGAGTTGTTCATTAGTGGCCATCAATGTAAGAGACTGCCACAGCTACCCATTCTTTCTCTTTCCAAATGGGGAATGTTCATTGTGGTTATTCTGTCTCTGTTCTTTCATTGAATGCTGGATGTGGGGGGCACATTGCTTGTGATTTTTAGTCCACAGGTCTCTGAACTAAGAGAAGGTACATCTGAAACTTACATAGAAACTATGATGAAATCCTGGTTGCCTCCTTTTGGGAGGGGGTGAGGATATTTTGCATGCTAAGTTAAAGGAGGTAAATATTTGTGGCCATAAAAGTGGACTAGGCAAACTGAATCGCTTTTCAAAAATATTCTCTATCCTTTCCTATCAGAACCTTTGAACATGGCTATATTATGACTATTGCTGCATAAAAAATTACCACAAACTCATGGTTTTTTAAAAAAAGTACAGGCTTGTTATTTCATAGATTTTGTGGATCAGGAGTCCAGGAACAGTTTAACTGGGTCCTTTGTTTCAGTGTCTCTCACAGATTGTAATGAAGTTGTCGGCCAAGGCTGGGGTCTCGTTGAACGTTCGACTAGAAAAGTATGTACTTCCAAGCTTACCCAGGTTATTGGCAGAATTCATTTTCTCACTGATTTTTTCCTTGTTGGCTGCTAGCTGGAGCCACCCTCAGTTCCCTGTCATGTGGCACTCTCACCACAGTGCAGCTCTCAATATGAGCAGAGTACTTCATCAAAATCAGCAAGGAAGAACATCTACTAGTAAGAGATTTTCACCTTTGTTACATAATAACAGAAGTGACACCCCATAGTCTATATGTTAGAGACAAGTCACAGGTCCTGTGACACTCAAGGGAATTGCACAAGGGATGACTATCAAGATGTTGGTATAAGTGGGGACTGTCTTCGAGTCTGTCTGCCACAAGAGGCCCCTCACTGAGGGATAATTAGACTTTTTGCACCATACATTTCAGACCTGAATATATGTCTTATTTCAGCCAATGGATGTGAGCGATGTGCTCCTTTGAAGAAGAGCTTTAAGAATCATCATCTGTTTTGCCACCTTCTCTTTTTTTCCTCCTTCCAAGACTAGCAATATCCCAGATAATTCATCAGCCTGAATCCTGCAGCTGACGCACTCTAGGTATGTAAAAGGAGTAAGAGATAAACTGTTTGTTGAAAGTCACTAAGATTTGGGGGAGGTGTTTACCTGGAGCAAAACTTAGCTGAAGCTGACTGACACAGCTGATCCAAGAGATACATCCTGGGGTGAAGCATCCTGAGGATAGCATCAGTGGAGAGCTACTACTTCCTAAGACCAGGAGGGATGTGGGAAGTAGGGGAGGGACTGAAGGAGTGAACATATTGGCTTCACTCTCCACTCTCTGATCTTGGACTGTGGCTGCCCTTGGCAGAGAGAAGAGGACTGAAAGCCAGAGCCTAGAAAATGCTAACCTTTCTGGGACAGATGAAGGAAGGAAGAATAATTTATGGGGGAGCTGAGAGGAACTGGCCAGAGAGGAAAAAGGAAAACAAAACAGTGGTGAGATGGAATAGACTGATAAGGGAATGAACAAGCAACCACACTAAAAGATTCTTCTCAGGGTGGCACTAATTTAAGGTTAGTGTCTATCACATTTGGAAAACAGAATCTCATATGTGACACAGAAAGAGAGACATGTGAAACTGCCATGAAATGGAGTATGGGAATATGATGTATCAAAATGACTAGTCAACAGAAAGTAAAGTTGTAGAAAGGAGTTCTAGACCACCTTTTAAAGAAGTTTGGCTCTAAGGAGGAGATAAATAATATGAAAATAGTTAAGGGAGAGGGGGGTTCAAAAAGGTGGCTTGTTTTAACAAATAAGAGAGATGAAATTTTTTAAATAAGATCAATGAAAATGTCCTACTGGGGGCTGATGATGCAGGAGAGAAGTGGATCTGTATATAAAACTAAGTCCACAACAGTATGGGAAGAGATATAATGATTACCTTTGGATAATTTTGAGACAGGAGAGCAAAATAAAATGATTGGTTTAAAGACAATTTTGCATGTTAGAAGCTGCAAAGTTGATGAATTCCATTCCTGAACACTTTTATTTTCTTCTTGAAGAAACAAATTAGGCCATCTGCTGGATAAGGTAGAAATGATGTCTTAGAACTCAAATTGAAAAGGAAGTATCATGAGAGTAGGTTATTGTGACAGGTGGAAAGTTAGGAAGATGTGCTCAAGAAATGTGATGCCAGAATTTAAGATGACAGATACGGAGCAGTAGGGTAAAAGATAATATTTGGAGGGCGGCCACAGAGTGGGTAGCTGAAGGTGAATTGAAGCAAAGATCATTGAGAGGAAAGATAAGGATTCAGATACACTTTCAACAACACTGATACTAGTAATGCTAGTATTATTAATAATATCAAATACTATTGAATGCTGGATCTGATGCCAGGCACTATGCAAAGTGATTAACATTTATTATTTAATTAAGTCTTCATAATGCCCATAAAATTAATATTATCCCCATTTTACAAATGAAGACACTGAAATTCAGAGACATAACATAATTTACCCAAAGTCATAAAGATAGAAAATAGATGAGCTGGGATTTGATGATAAGTCTGTCTGTCTGATTATAAAGCTTAGGTTTTAAGCGTTAAACTATTCTTCTTTCTAACATTTGCGTTTGGTTTACTTTGGGTGATATGGGCCTACCAGGTTGGTTGACAAAGTCACCATGTAATGTGGGGACATAATTGGGAGATTTGCAGGTGGCTGACAAAGTAGAATATAGGATACAGAGCTGGGTTTCATAAGCTGGTGCAGGAAGAAAGTTTTTGTGTGAAGCTGGAAAACAAATATTCTGGAAAGAGTTGAAGGAAGAAAGAATGCAGACACTTCCTCCACACTTTTCAGTATGTGGAAAATGGCATAATCTTAGTATCCATTTTATTTTATTTTTTAATTAATTTTTATTGGAGCATAGTTGCTTTACAATGTTGTGTTAGTTTCTACTGTACAGCAAAATGAATCAGCTATACATATACATATATCCCTTCTTTTTTGGATTTCCTTCCCATTTAGGTCACTACAGTGCATTATAGTATCCATTTTAAATGGGAAGCCACAGAAAAGATGTCTCCTCTTGGAAAACCTAGGTTTCAGGTAAAGTAAGAAGATGAAGTTTTCTGATCTCAGAATTTCTGCCCTAAACCAGGCAGAAACCCAATGTATCAACAAGAGACTTAAATATATAGGGTTTTTTGCTTCTATGTTCCAAGTTGAATGTTAGTGAAAAGTTGTTTTCCTTTCTCTGCAATATCCAGTTCTAGATAATAGCTGTGGGGTGTTCAGAACCTGAATCCTTTTGGTCTTGATGGAATCTGAGCTAAATCTCTTTATCTCCCACAATAGAAGACTATCCTCTGTCAGGCTAACCTTTGTTACCATGCAAACAAAAGATGGGTTTTGGATGGATTCTTAGATGATTGTTCTTTGTAAAACCATGACATTGTGATTTTTGAGGAGTAGATTGTGATCGTGGGCTGCATATGGTGATGCTGTGATCATCTGGGGAGGGGGACAGTAGTAAGGGAGTAGTCAGTGGTATCCCAGGAGCACAAAGCAAAGTAAAACATTCTGTAGGTTGGGATGTAAAGGACAATGGCAGTGATGTCACAGCTGAGTCACTGGTAAGTAACATGTCATAACTATTGTAATGGATTCATTTTTTGTTGGTAAATATCTTAAAGCATCTAAATATGATCTTGTAAATATATATTACACATACCCAGATCCTCAGTATATCTGCCCTTTAGAGGGGCTCCCTCACAATATCATGACAAATACCAACCTAGGAACCTTTATGACATTTTATACCATCCTTAAGCAATACACATTTCATCACAATTTTCCATCTCCATCTTTCCTCTTCCCTCCCACTTGGTATATGTGCACATAACTTTCTCTCCCAGTATACTGTAAGCACCTTTGGTTCACTTATGAATTATCCCTATACCAACAATTGCCTACAAATATCTACTAATCAAAATCTTTACAAATATCTACTATTCATCTTTAATGTGTACCCTCCTCCCTCATAGTATCTAGTACACAGGAGGCACTTATTAAGATTTTATTGACTGAATAACTGAAAAAAAGCTTCACCTAGTTGCTATACTCCATACTATCTTCGAGACTCAATCTCACACAAACATTTGTAAAATGCAAAATGTTGTCATGAGTGCGTTACTGAATACATTGATATTATGAAATGACTCTGCCTTCCAGTGGTATCTTGTTTACTGGAGTTGAGGAAAAGAGAGAGAGAAGGAAACTCAAAATAGCATATTATAATAGGACTTCAAATTAAGGGCTACTGAGATGCAGAATGTCAGCTCATACCTAATTGCAAAGTTTGGAGAAGGTACCATGAAGTAAGAGGTGTTTAAACTGGCAGTAAAGAATACAGAATATTTCATTAGGTGGATATGTTCACCAGATATTCAGACAAAAAAATACGATATGAAAATAGAGGGGAGGAAACTGTAGGTTATTTGGTGGGAACAGCGAGTTAAGTCCTTTGAAAATAAGGAATGCAATCAGGATGGTAAATAAGTTAATGGAGATTGCAGATTGAATACAGAGTGGGAACTATGGACTTAAGAAGATAATTAGAAGCTAATGAAGTTTTTAAATAGGGTTGTGAAATGGTCTGGTCTCTGTTTTTGAAGGATCATTCTGACGATATGCATAAAATCAACCAGGTAGTGGTGAGATGGTAGAAAGAAAGGCTAACACAAGGTGAGAATTTTGTAATAGGTTGGCATGACATAATGAGGGACTGAAATAAGGCATTTGAAGTGTATTAAAAAGAAGAATAGGATTAGACTTGGCAATCATATGGAAAGATGTGGGGAGAGACAAGGAATTGGGGGTGACTAATGTTTCAGAACTGTTTGCTTGAAAAACGATGGTCTTAATTATTTTTTCTACTCTTAGCTAAGTTTGAATTTCTATGGCTTTCTTTTTTTAGTGTTAAGTTTTAAAAATAATATACAAAATATTGATAGTATAAAGAGAAAATAAAACCTGTCTTATAACCCCAACACACAATGAACATCCAAAAAAAAAGGCAAAACATAATAGCCCCACTTCTACTTCTTCACTCCCAGGCTACTGAAAGTTGGTTGATGGAATAAGGTGAAATACTCACAGATCTAGGAAGAAACGAGGCCGTTCATATTGAGAAGACGGGAGACCAGCCTGGCTAAAATAAGCAATGACCATGGGCAGGAAACATTGACAGAAGGAAACAAAAACAAAAACAAAAGCAAAAAGAAGAGTGATCACATCCTGGAAGAGGAAGCAAATTGAAATAAGAGAATGAGAGGCTGGAGGCAGAGAGTTACATCTCATAGTGGAGAATACAGTGTTGGGATCCAGGACACCTGGTCAGAGTCAGTTCCAAATCAAGGAAAGATCCAGGACACCTGGTCAGAGTCAGTTCCAAATCAAGGAAATGAGGGGAGAGAAAGTTAATGTTTCTCTGAAAATGTTAAGTTTTGACTCTTTGAAGAGTGAATTCTCAGTGCCTGAGATTGTAGGACTTTGATAGGACTAAGAGGGCAGGAGGCTTAGGAGCACAGGCAGCAATACCCAGTAAGTAATATCCAACTAAAGATCCCTGGGGCAAGGCCCAGTCACAGTGGATGTATTTGTTTACTAGGGCTGCCATAACAAAGTACCAGAGATTAGGTGGATTAAACAACAGGAATTTATTTTCTAGCAATTTTAGAGGCTAGAAGTATGAGATCAAGGTGTCAGCAGGATTGATATCTGCTAAGGCCTCTCTCCTTGGCTTGCAAGTGGCCATCTTTTCCCTTTGTCTTCACACGGTCTTTCCTCTGTATGTCTCTGCTCCTAATTTCCTCTCACTATAAGGACATATTGAATTAGAGCCCACCTAGTGACCTCATTTAACCTTAGCAACCTTTTTAAAGACCCTACCTCCAAAGTCACATTAGTTAGGACTTCAACATATGAATTTGGGGGGGGGTACACAATTCAGCCCATATCACAGGAGCAAACCAACTGGGCCTTCAAGAGACATGCAGTAAGGCACCAAGGGGAGATAAAAAGAGTGTGTGAAAAGGTATGTTTTTAGAAGTATCATCTCATTGTACCTTCTCCTCTCCCCAGCCCACCCAGAATATGGGTTGGGCAAAAGTATTTGTAGGAGAAGAATGTTACCTTGTCAGAAAACCTCAACTGCTTTTCCTAGTCCAAAAAAGATTTGAATAACAGGATCTTCTGTGAAAAGAGTGGATATTAGGTTGAGAAAGGGAAACCAGATTAATCCAGAATAAAGAGAAGGCTGAAGGCTCTTCAGCAATGCCTTTCTAGAAGTTCCAACATTGGGCCTAAGATTTAGTTACTGAAAGAGGAAAAACAAGAATATTTCTCATTCAAGGGATAGTATATCCCAATTCTGAGGCTCCTGATAGGTTGAATATACAGGGTTATAAATTTTTTAAAATCTGTATTATCCAGAATTTTAAACGAACAATTATAACTGCTCATAGTATATAAATGTACCACTTTGGACATTTACATTCATTTTCTTATTTGATATTTACAACAGGGTATGGAGTTGGCATTATGGTCCCCATTGTATAGTGCAAGAAATAAGATCCAGAAAGCTCATAACTGCAGAGGCTACCATGAACCCATGTTTTCTGTTCCCAAGTGCAAATGCTATTCCCTCTTAGTCTAATCGTCTATCATTTTCTAAACATTCTTGACAAGGAAAGGATAACGAAGCACTGCTGTGAGAAGGCTAGTTTTGAAAGGTTCTTCATTTTTGGAGAAATATGATTTAAGGGACAGATTTGGAGGTGTTAGTACCAAGCAGCCTATGACAGGCCTTGTGGTGCTCAGACTGCACAGCTCACTCTGGCTGCCTCTTCACCTTCATCTTGAGCCCACATGTAACAGCCAGGACCTGGTTTTTCTTAGCCTTTGTATCCACCTCCTACACAAATGCTACTGTACATTTCTCTCCCAGCCGTAGATCTTGGGCACAGGGTTGGGAATCTGTCTGGGGTCCTAAGGAAACACACAGGGCTACAGTACAAATTTTTTCACTGTGGGATTTAGACTTAGATCACTCTAGCTCTGCCAAACCATCCATCTTCTGCTCTGACTAGCCAGATACTTCACCTTCCTCCAAAACCTTATCTTGCCATCTTTTACTTTTGTTGATATATCTTCCATTATTCACTTAGTTATTGTATTTCCCTCTATTCACCTGCCCCATTAATGTTAATTTCTCCCGTTGTAAAAAAGAGAACCATTTGCTTCCCAAGTTTCCCTTCCATGTGGATTTCCTTCTCTGCAGCTCTTGAACCACTTCTCCCCAAAGCGCTGTATTTCTTATTTCTCATCTCTTTCACAAATACAGACTCATCCTAACTTCTGTATCTCTTCCCCATTGCTAGTCAACACTTTCAAATCTTCTCCCACTTTAGTCTCCTCACCTGAAGTTCCTCTCTTCCTTCAACATCATGTCCAGGGCACACCCAGAGGGGCTAAGCTAAGGGGTCTGCTTCAAAGACATACATTTTAAATAGAAGATACAGAAATACTGAAAGTAATGGAAAGAAAAAAATATATCATTCATATACTAATCAAAAGAAGGCTGTTATATAGCTCTTCTTACACTGGACAAAATAGAGTTCATTGAAAGGGAGAGAGGTTACCAGGCATAAAAAGGGAAAACTCACTACAGTATAACATTCAGTAAATATAAGCAATGAAGAAATATAGGCATGTTTATTGTTATATGAAATGGTGAAATGTACACATTTCTAAAATAAGGGTATATATAAGCTAAAATATTCTCCATCATCAGACAAAAAAAAAAGTCCTTTTAACTTCAGGTTAAGAAATTATACTGTCTTGAGCTCCCTTGTGCCTTCAGTTCCAAGATTCCATGGTTCTGTAATTCTGAGTTTCCATGGTTTTGTGAACCTCTGATTCCAATCCAAAGCAGTTCTTTTGGAGAAAATAGGGCCATTTTCATTATTCTTACTGAGAATTCCTGAGGCAGGTATCTTGGTTACACTGGTGTAGGCCATGGGAAAGCAAAGAAGGTGACTTAAAAGTAGTAAAAAAGTACACCTAAAAGGTGTGGGAGTGACCAAATTTAGGAATAACAGAAAGAAGAACCAGCACATTAAACCACCAGATTGTTTAATGTGGGCACTGCCATATTCTAATTTAAAACTGAATGAAAACAGCCCTTGGGAAGGTTTTGGAGAAGATTCGGAGGTTCACCTCCTGCTTGACTTCTGTACCACCACTGCAGTGACTTTATCTTGAATGAGGATGTCATTAATGAAGAATGTCATTACATATGGATGAGATGATCTGAATTATTTTGTATGTTAACCCCTTATCAGACATATCATTTGGAGATATCTTCTCCCATTCAGTAGGTTGTATTTTTCCTTTGTTGATGGTTTCCTTATCTCTGCAAAGGCTTTTAAGTTTAATTAGGTCCCATTTGTTTATTTTTACTTTTGTTTTCCTTGCCTGAGAAGATAAATCCAAAAAAATATTGCTAAGACTTATGTCAAAGAGTGTACTGCAGCCCAGTGTTCCTAGTAGCATTATTTACAGTAGCCAAGATATGGAAGTAACCTAGCTGTCCATCAAAAGATGAATGGTTAAAGAAGATGTGGTATATATAATACAATGGAATATTACTCAGCAGTAAAAAAGAATGAAATTATGCCATTTCCAACAGCATGGATGGATGTGGAGGGTATTATGCTTAGTGAAATAAGTCAGAGAAAGACAAATATTGTATGTTTTCACTTATATGTGGAATCTAAAAATTAAAACCAATGAATGATAGGGCCTTTGAGACAATATGGTATAGTACAATGGTCCTTAACATGGGCCTGACTTAATAATCACCTTTTAAAAATAAAATTACCAGTGCCACATTCCAAAGGAATTCTCAAAATTTTGTTGAAAATTTATATTTAAAATATAATATTATGTGGGAATTCTGGAAATCAGATTCCACCCTCTCCCCAGGTTTTGTTGTTGTTGCTGCTGCCATTGTTGTTGTTGTTGTTGTTAGTATAGTGACTTAAAAAATTGAAGTATACTTGATTTACAATATTATATTATCTTCGAGTGTACAGCATAGTGATTCATTATTTTGGCAGATTGTACTCCATCATAAATTATTACAAAATAATGGCTGTAACTCCCTTTGCTATGGAATATATCCTTGTTGCTTATCTATTTTATACGTAGTAGTTTGTATCTATTAATCCCAAACCCCTAATTTGTCCTTCCCCCACTCCCTCTCCCCTTTGGTAACCACAAGTTTGTTTTCTTTATCTGCAAGTCTATTTCTGTTTCCATATACATTCATTTGTATAATTTTTAGATTCCACATAATAAGTGAACAATAAGTCTTTCTCTGACTTATTTCACTAATCATAATATTCTCTAGGTCCATCCACATTGCTGCAAATGGCATAATTTTTTCTTTTTTTATGGGTGAATAATATTCCATTTTGTGTGTGTGTGTGTGTGTGTGTGTGTGTCTGTGTGTGTGTGTGCGTGCGCATTTGCGAGCACGCACCACATCTTATTTATCCATTCATCTATTGATGGGTACTTACGTTGCTTCCATGTCTTGGCTGTTGTAAATAGTGCTGCTATGAACACTGAGGGTGCAGTACATGTGTTGACATAAGTCTTACCAATATTTTTTTGGATTTATCTCCTCAGGCAAGGAAAACAAAAGTAAAAATAAACAAATAGGACCTAATTAAACTTAAAAGCCTTTGCACAGTGAAGGGAAACCATTAACAAAATGAAAAGACAATACTGGAGTGCATGCATCTTCAAATTAGTATTTGTTTTCTCCAGACATATGCCCAGGAATAGAATTGCTGGATCACTTGGTAGTTCTAATTTTAGTTTTTTAAGGAATCTCCATTCTGTTTTCCACAGTGGCTGCACCAATTTACATTCCCACTAACAGTGTACAAGGGCTCCCTTTTCTCTACATCCTCTCCAACATTAGTTATTTGTAGACTTTTTCATTACAGCCATTCTGACAGGTATGAGGTGATATCTCATTGTGGTTTTGATTTGCATTTCCCTGGTGATTAGTGATGTTGACTTTCTGAACTAATTTTAGATGAATGAAATGAAAAACACAATATACCAAAACTTATTGAGTTCAGGTAAAGCAGTGCTTAGATGGAAATTTATAGCTATAAAAACCTACATCAAAAAAAAGATAGGCTAATGACCCAAGCAAGATGTCTGCCTCCAACAAGAGTTCAAGTAGGTGAACACTCCCTGATATTTCTGCCACCAGCTTTTATGACCCCAGAGAGAGCAACAGCCATCCTCTGCCTCCCCAGGACAAACCCCAAGACCAGCAGTGGACAAATCTGGAAGACACCAACTTAACCAAGTGATTAAAAGTTTACATCAACAATAATGGGACAAATCAACATCACGTGCCTCCTGATATGAGAAGAAAAAAGCACCACTTCTCAGAGGGCAGGCAGCAGAAGCAAGAAGAACTACAATCTTGCAGCCTGTGGAACAAAAACCACATTCACAGAAAGATAGACAAGATGAAAAGGCAGAGGGCTATGTATCAGATGAAGGAACAAGAAAAAACCCCAGAAAAACAACTAAATGAAGTGGAGATAGGCAACCTTCCAGAAAAAGAATTCAGAATAATGATAGTGAAGATGATCCAGGACCTCGGAAAAACAATGGAGGCAAAGATCGAGAAGATGCAAAGGTTTAACAAAGACCTAGAAGAATTAAAGAACAAACAAACAGAGATGACCAATACAATAACTGAAAAAAAAAAAACTAAACTAGAAGGAATCAATAGCAGAATAACTGAGGCAGAAGAACACATAAGTGACCGGGAAGTCAAAATGGTGGAATTCACTGCTGCGGAACAGAATAAAGAAAAAAGAATGAAAAGAAATGAAGACAGCCTAAGAGACTTCTGGGACAACATTAAACACAACAACATTCGCATTATAGGGGTTCCAAAAGGAGAAGAGAGAGAGAAAGGACCCGAGAAAATATTTGAAGAGATTATAGTCGAAAACTCCCCTAACATGGGAAATGAAATAGCCACCCAAGTCCACGAAGCGCAGAGAGTCCCATACAGGATAAACCCAAGGAGAAACACGCCGAGACACATAGTAATCAAATTGGCAAAAATTAAAGACAAAGAAAAATTATTGAAAGCAGCAAGGGAAAAACGACAAATAACATACAAGGGAACTCCCATAAGGTTAACAGCTGATTTCTCAGCAGAAACTCTACAAGCCAGAAGGGAGTGGCATGATATACTTAAAGTGATGAAAGGGAAGAACCTACAACCAAGATTACTCTACCCCACAAGGATCTCATTCAGATTCAATGGAGAAATCAAAATCTTTACAGACAAGCAAAAGCTAAGAGAATTCAGCACCACCAAACCAGCTCTACAACAAATGCTAAAGGAAATTCTCTAAGTGGGAAACACAAGAGAAGAAAAGGACCTACAAAAACAAACCCAGAACAATTAAGAAAATGGTCATAGGAACATACATATCGATAATTACCTTAAACATGAATGGATTAAATGCTCCAACCAAAAGACGCCAGCTTGCTGAATGGATACAAAATCAAGACCGATATATATGCTGTCTACAAGAGACCCAATTCAGACCTAGGGATACATAACAGACTGAAAGTGAGGGGATGGAAAAAGATATTCCATGCAAATGGAAATCAAAAGAAAGCTGGAATAGCTATACTCATATCAGATAAAATAGACTTTAAAATAAAGAATGCTACAAGAGACAAGGAAGGACACTACATAATGATCAAGGGACCAATCCAAGAAGAATATATAACAATTATAAATATATATGCACCCAACGTAGGAGCACCACAATACATAAGGCAACTGCTAACAGCTATAAAAGAGGAAATCGACAGTAACACAATAATAGTGGGGGACTTTAACACCTCACTTACACCAAAGAACAGATCATCCAAATTAAAATTAATAAGGAAACACAAGCTTTAAATGACACAATAGACCAGATAGATTTAATTGCTATTTATAGGACATTCCATCCAAAAACTGAAGATTACACTTTCTTCTCAAGTGCACATGGAACATTCTCCAGGATAGATCACATCTTGGGTCACAAATCAAGCCTCAGTAAATTTAAGAAAACTGAAATCATATCAAGCATCTCTTCTGACCACAACACTATGAGATTAGAAATGAATTACAGGGAAAAAAACGTAAAAAACACAAACACATGGAGGCTAAACAATATGTTACTAAATAACCAAGAGATCAGTGAAGAAATCAAAGAGGAAATCAAAAAATACCTAGAGACAAATGACAATGAAAACACGACGATCCAAAACCTATGGGATGCAGTAAAAGCAGTTCTAAGAGGGAAGTTTATAGCTATATAAGCCTACCTCAAGAAACAAGAAAAATCTCAAATAAACAATCTAACCTTACACCTAAATGAACTCGAGAAAGAAGAACAAACAAAACCCAAAGTTAGCAGAAGGAAAGATATCATAAAGATCAGAGCAGAAATAAATGAAATAGAACCAAAGAAAACAATAGCAAAGATCAATAAAACTAAAAGCTGGTTCTTTAAGAAGATAAACAAAACTGATAAACCCTTAGCCAGACTCATCAAGAAAAAGAGGGAGAGGACTCAAATCAATAAACTTAGAAATGAAAAAGGAGAAGTTACAACAGACACCGCAGAAATACAAAGCATCCTAAGAGACTACTACAAGCAACTCTATGCCAATAAAATGGACAACCTGGAAGAAATGGACAAATGCTGAGAAAGGTATAACCTTCCAAGACTGAACAAGGAAGAAATAGAAAATATGAACAGACAAATCACAAGTAATGAAATTGAAACTGTGATTAAAAATCTTCCAACAACAAAAGTCCAGGACCAGATGGCTTCACAGGTGTATTCTATCAAACATTTAGAGAAGAGCTAACACCCATCCTTCTCAAACTCTTCCAAAAAATTGAGGAGGAAGGAACACTCCCAAACTCATTCTATGAGGCCACCATCACCCTGATACCAAAACCAGAAAAAGATACTACACAAAAAGAAAATTACAGACCAATATCATTGATGAATATAGATGCAAAAATCCTCAACAAAACACTAGCAAACAGAATCCAACAACACATTAAAAGGATCATACACCACAATCAAGTGGGATTTATCCGAGGGATGCAAGGATTCTTCAATATACGCAAATCAATCAATGTGATACACCATATTAACAACTTGAAGAATAAAAACCATATGATCATCTCAATAGATGCAGAAAATGCTTTTGACAAAATTCAACACCCATTTATGATAAAAAACTCTCCAGAAAGTGGGCATAGAGGGAACCTACCTCAACATAATAAAGGCCATATACGACAAACCCACAGCAAACATCATTCTCAGTGGTGAAAAACTGAAAGCATTTTCTCTACGATCAGGAACAAGACCAGGATGTCCACTATAGCCACTATTATTCAACATAGTTTTGGAAGTCCTAGCCACGGCAATCAGAGAAAGAAAAGAAATAAAAGGAATACAAATTGGAAAAGAAGAAGTAAAACTGTCACTGTTTGCAGATGACATGATACTATACATAGAGAATCCTAAAGATGACACCAGAAAACTACTAGAGCTAATCAATGAATTTGGTAAAGTTGCGGGACACAAAATTAATGCACAGAGATCTCTTGCATTCCTATACACTAATGATGAAAAATCTGAAAGAGAAATTAAGGAAACACTCCCATTTACCACTGCAACAAAAAGGATAAAATACCTAGGAACAAACCTACCTAGGGAGACAAAAGACCTGTATGCAGAAAACTATAAGACACTGATGAAAGAAATTAAAAATGATACCAACAGATGGAGAGATATACCATGTTCTTGGATTGGAAGAATCAACATTGTGAAAATGACTATACTACCCAAAGCAATGTACAGATTCAATGCAATTCCTATCAAATTACCAATGACATTTTTTACAGAACTAGAAGAAAAAAATCTTAAAATTTGTATGGAGAAACATAAGACCAAGAATAGCCAAAGCAGTCTTGAGGGAAAAAAACGGAGCTGGAGGAATCAGACTCCCTGACTTCAGACTATACTACAAAGCTACAGTAATCAAGACAATATGTTACTGGCACAAAAACAGAAACATAGATCAATGGAACAAGATAGAAAGCCCAGAGATAAACCCACGCACCTATGGTCAACTAATCTATGACAAAGGAGGCAAGGATATACAATGGAGAAAAGACAGTCTCTTCAATAAGTGGTGCTGGGAAAACTGGACAGCTACATGTAAAAGAATGAAATTAGAACACTCCCTAACACCATACACAAAAATAAACTCAAAATGGATTAGAGACCTAAATGTAAGACCAGATACTATAAAACTCTTAGAGGAAAACATAGGAAGAACACTCTTTGACATAAATCACAGCAAGATCTTTTTTGATCCACCTCCTAGAGTAATGGAAATAAAAACAAAAATAGACAAATGGGACCTAATGAACCTTCAAAGCTTTTGCACAGCAAAGGAAACCATAAACAAGACAAAAAGACAACCCTCAGAATGGGAGAAAATATTTGCAAACAAATAAACAGACAAAGGATTAATCTCAAAAATATATAAACAGCTCATGCAGCTCAATATTAAAAAAACAAACAACCCGATCCAAAAATGGGCAGAAGACCCAAATAGGCATTTCTCCAAAGAAGACATACAGATGGCCAAGAAGCACATGAAAAGCTGCTCAACATCACTAATTATTAGAGAAATGCAAATCAAAACTACAATGAGGTATCACCTCATACCAGTTAGAATGGGCATCATCAGAAAATCTACAAACAACAAATGATGGAGAAGGTGTGGAGAAAAGGGAACTCTCTTGCACTGTTGGTGGGAATGTAAATTGACACAACCACTATGGAGAACAGTATGGAGGTTCCTTAAAAAACTAAAAATAGAATTACCATATGATCCAGCAATCCCACTACTGGGCATATGCCCAGAGAAAACCATAATTCAAAAATACACATGCACCCCATTGTTCATTGCATCACTATTTCAATAGCCAGGTCATGGAAGCAACCTAAATGCCTATCAACAGACGAATGGATAAAGAAGTTGTGGTACATATATACAATGGAATATTACTCAGCCATAAAAAGGAACAAAATTGGGTCATTTGTAGAGATGTGGATGGACCTAGAGACTGTCATACAGAGTGAAGTAAGTCAGAAAGAGAAAAACAAATATCGTATATTAATGCATATATGTGGAACCTAGAAAAATGGTACAGATGAACCGGTTTGCAGGGCAGAAGTTGAGACACAGAAGTAGAGAACAAACGTATGGACACCAAGGGGGGAAAGCGGCAGGGGGTGGTGGTGGTGGTGTGATGAATTGGGAGATTGGGATTGACATGTGTACACTGATGTGTATGAAATGGATGACTAATAAGAACCTGCTGTATAAAAAAATTTTTTTAATATTTTTAAAAAGATAGATGTTAAATCAATAATGTAACCTTCTACCTTAAAAAGCAGAGGAAAAAAGAACAGATTAAATGCAAAACAAGAAAATCATAGGATATAATAAAGATTACAGAAGAAATAGAGAACAGAAAAACATTAAACAAAGTCAATGAAAAGTTCATTCTTAAAAAGATCAATAAAACTGAGAAACTTCTAATTAGGCTGATTTTAAAAAGGAGTCAAATTCCTAAAATTAGGAATGAAGGTGGGACTATTACCACTGACTGAACAGAAATAAAAATGGCTTTAAGAGAATACTATGAATAACCTATGCCAACAAATTAGATAACCTAGATGAAACAGAAAATATTCTCAGAAACACTCAAACTACTGAAACTGACTGAAGAATAAATAGAAAATTTGAATAGAATTATAACAAGTAAAAGATTGAATTGGTAATTTAAAAAAATCCACATAGAATACTCTATGCCCAGATGCTTCACTGGTGAATTCTACCAAATGGTGAAAGCATGAACACCAATCCTTCTCAAATTCTTCTAAAAATAAAATAGGAGGGCACATTTCCTAATCCACTGTAAATATAAGGCCAGTAGTACCCTGATACCAAAACCAGATAAAGACACCACAATGAAAGGAAATAGATCAATATTTCTTATGAATATTGCAAAAACCTCAACAAAATACTAACAAACTGAATCCTGCAACATATAAAATAGGCTTATACACTATGATCAAGTGGGATTTAACCCAGGAATGCAAGGTTATCTCAACATATGAAAATCAATGTAATACATGATATTTATAGAATAAATGATAAAAATCAAATGATCATATCAATTGATGTAGAAAAAGCATTTTAAAAATTCGTCTCCTTTTCATGATAAAAATGCTCAACACACTAGAAATAGAAGAGATCTTCCTCAACCTGCTAAAGGGCATCTAGGAAAATGCCACAGCAAGCACAATACTTAATGGTGAAAGAGTGAAAGTTTTTCCCCTAAGATCTGGAACAAGATATGGCTGTCTGCTCTCACCACTTCTAGTCAACCCTATAGTTACGGTTCTTGTCAGGGCAAAATACTAGCAAATGAAGCTACAGTACCTTTCCAACCATAAATATTTCACTATATATTTCTAAAAAATATAGAGGGGTTTTAAAAAATTCAACCACAATACCACTATCCAGAAAGTTAACAATCATTACTTAATATAATCATTTTAGTACCTATTTAGATTTCTTCCTTTGCCTCTTGATTTTTTTCAGTAGGTTCATGCTAATCAGAGTATAAATTAAGGTTATGTCTCTCTATGTTATGGCTTACAATGTGATTTGTCTTTGTAAATGTTCCATGCACACATAAGAAAAATGTTTGGTGGAGTGTCCTATAACTGTCAACTAGGTCAAAATAGTTGAGTGTTTTCAGTTCTACAATATTCTCAAAGAACTTCTTTTTACGTGTTCTACCAATTACTGAGAGATTGCTATTAAAATCTTTATTTTTATTTGTGGATTTGTCTATTTCTCCTTGCAGGTCTATCAGTTTTGCATCATGCATTTGGAAGCTCTGTTATTTGGTGCATAAAAATTTAGTATTGTTTCATTTTCTTAATAAATTGGCCCCTTTATCATTATGAAATGACCCTTTTTATCCTTGGTTATATTCTATGCTCTGAAATCTGATTTGCCTGATATAGTTACTCCTTCTTTGGATTAGTGTTCACATGGTATATTTTTTCATTCTGTTATTTTTAATCAATCTGGTCTTTATGAATTTCTTATAGACAACATATAGTTGGGCATTGCTTTTTTATCCAATTTGAAAATCTCTGGCTTTTAATTGAGTCATTTGGATCATTTATATTTAATACTATTAATGATATGTTTGTGTTTAAATCTATCAACTTGCTATTCATTCTTTTTGGTCAGTCTATTTTTTTTCTCTTATTCAGTCTTTCTGGGAATAATCAAGTATTTCTTTTATGATTCTGTTTTGCTCTTGATGTATTCTTAACCAGACATTTATAGCATACATCTTTAACTTATTTTAAACTATATTCAGGAACTATTGTACCACTTTAGGTACAGTTTAAGAAGCACACAAGAATATACTTCCGTTTGTCTTCTCCTTGCCTTTGTATCACTCTTATGCAGATACATTAAGTTACACATATTACTTACACATATGCTAGAAAACCCTCACTACATTGTTATTATTTTTGCCTTAAAAGGTCAATTATCTTCTGAAGAGATTTTTAAATAAAGAGGAAAAGTCTTATATTTATCTATATACTTTTCTTTTCTCCTATAGATCCAGATTGCATCTCCTCTATTTTCCTTGCAACTGCAGGGCTTTCTTTAAGCTCTCTTGTAGTGCATGTCTGTTGGTGATAAATTTTCTTTCAGCTTTTGTAGGTCTGAAGACATCTTCATTTCACCTTTGTTTTTAAAATGTGTTTCTGATGTAACAAGAATTCTAGATGGACAGTTATTCTTTTTTCTTTTTTTTCAGTACTGTAAAGAAGTTACTCCGCTGTCTTCTGACTTGCATTACTTCCACTGATGAATTTCCTGTCATTCTTATCCTTGCTCATCAGTACATAATACATCTTTATTCTCTTTCACAGTCATTCTGCCTGTATATCCAATGTTCTTTTCTCTCTGTTGAATATATCTAAGTTAGGCCTTGTTGCCAGTCATGCAAGATTAATAAAACCACCCAACGCTAAGAAGACATTCAAAGAAAGCATCACTATTATCTCCAAACTCATCCAGTTGTATATATTACATATGTACAGCTTTTTTTCAGTCATGAAGTGGTCTTAGGAAAAAAAACACTATTTTTCATTTCACTTCTCTTTTGCAAAGAAGTAATATCTCACTGATACTTACCCTAGATCAGTATCAAGGGAAGAGTTCAACAAAGACAGGATGTAGGGAAGAGAAATAAAATGTATTGATGGCAACTTTTATGCCACCTATAAGGTAAATAATAGACGACCTTACTTAATGAAACTGTCATTTTGGTGAGCAGTCATACTATCAACACTATTTTACAAACAAAGAAAGCAGGACGCTGAGAGATGGAAGTGATCTATTCAGGGTGCACATTCAGTGACTTGCAGAGCTAGGATTTGAACCCAGTTGTGCTGATGGAAACCCTTAAGCCTATAGCACTAAGTGGATGCTGTTCACTCTTCCCCAAAAGTTACTGTGAGCTGTAAGGACAGGTAATGTGTCCACTAGTCACTCCTACCAGATCCCCTAATTCACAGAGAGCCTCTGTCCTACTCACCCTCTGCCTCATTCATCTCCCTAATTCTCTTATCTTCCTATAGCATCTGCCTGGACTGTAAGAAAACCTCGTATCACCTGCATGAGTGCTGTCAAGAACCCAGACTCCCCCAAGGAGTCTGAAGGATCAAGTTTCACCTAAATATTCAATACAGAGACAAGGACTAACTAGGACTTTATACACGTTTAGCAACAATCACATGTAGAGTGCCAAGCTGGACCAGCTGAAGACCGGACAGTGTTACTCATTTAACCTCTCCTGGCCTCAGTTTCCTTCTGTCTTCTGAGAAATGCAGAAGAAAATAATGTACCCTAATCTGTCATGGGCTCAAATCTGTCTCTGCTCTTTAACATCTGTTACCCTAGGCAAGTCCCTCCTCTCAGAGTCTCACGCCTTCGAACAGTGTTCTGAGCCACAGGTGAAAGGATATCAATTAAGAGTATGTTTGAAATCCTGTGCAAAGTGCTAAATGGAGGTAAGTCTGACTGCATTGATTTGGACTGTTGATCCAGACTGCCATGATATTTTACACAACACAGTTTGGTGGTAAAGAATGTGACTGGAGCTGGAGTTCCCAGCTTGGATGCTGGCTCTGCTATTTGCTATCAGTGTAACCTTAGCAAATAACATAAATTCTATGTTCCCTAGTTTCCTTATATTTAACATGGGGACACTAATAGTATTTAAACAATAGGATTATAATGAGGATTAAATGAGTAAATACACATGAGAGGCATAAAAGTGTGCCTGG
The DNA here is from genome assembly GCF_028023285.1 of Balaenoptera ricei. Taxonomy (NCBI): domain Eukaryota; kingdom Metazoa; phylum Chordata; class Mammalia; order Artiodactyla; family Balaenopteridae; genus Balaenoptera; species Balaenoptera ricei. Next base: position 127,991,853 of record NC_082641.1, read on the forward strand.
CAAAAGTAATCAGTTCATATATATATATAAAATATGCTGAAAAGTTGTTGGTAGAAAATGGAAAAACCAGGAGAGATATAGGGGTCATGATGGGATCTGCTAGGTTAGATAGTAGGGGATGGGGATTGGGTTCATCTTCCTCATTTTCGCCTCCTCCATATTCCAGAACCCATTGTGACTGTTCCATAGCTCTGTGATGCAGGTCTGGAACTCCAGACTGGAGTGGGTAGTCTCTGTGCTCAGCTTCCTGAGGTAGTAGTGCATTTTAGATGATGGAGAACTTTGGCTGGTTGTTTCTGCATTTTAGTGAGTCCTGGGACCTTGGTTCCATCTTTTACTTTTGTACAAAGTTGGGGTCACCTTTTTGTCTTGTTACTGCACCCAGTGGTGTGCATAATTACCAATGTTTGAAAAAAAACAGAGACATTAGTCAGGTAAGGGAACTCTAGGCTCAGCCCACAAAAGAGACTGAATTGACTCTTGTTTTTCCTTTTCCTACTCCCACTATTCTAAATCAATTATTGGAATGGAGAGATAACAGGAATGGGAATTCTCAGGAGAGATTAGCACATCATTTGACTAGGAAAACTGGTTGGGTGGACAAAGGGTATAGTGGAGACTAGGGTTTCTAACCAAAGTTCACAGACCATCTACCTAGATGTGGTAAAGAGTTCCAGGTTAAAATCCAAACACTGTGATTCATGGGTCATGGATTGGTTCATAAAGAGAGTTCAGGGCACCTGAAGAGAAGAGGCCTTCAATGCTTGTTCAGCAGCTGCTTTCCCATTATAGTGTTACCTGGCCAAGCCTCTCTCTTGTGTTTGGGCTGACCCAGAGAGCAATGTTGAGCCTCTGAAGGCCTCTGATACAGATTCTACTCATGGAGCAGAATCCTATAGAATGGAGCAAACATGTTCCAGAAAATGTGAGTTTCTGTGCCCCTTTACAGTAGAGGACCACTATCTGAAATACCAATTGAGGACCAAAGGCAGTAAGCCATTCTTTGAGAAAGATTCTTCTCAAAGAATTCTTTGTCATTCTTCTTCGACAAAGGAGAATCAGTAGAAAACATATCTACTTTACAAATAAATAACATGGAAACAATACAGGACTCAACTTTATCAATATAGAATGTCACTTTACTCATTAATGAATGTCTGCTGCTTGCTTAGAATAAGGAGTATAAGAAATGGGTCCCACTTCTCTTTTTTTTTTTTCTTGTCTTGTCTTTCAGCATCAACTCAGTGGCAGGAAGAGAAAGTGGGAACTTTAAGAGCTAAGGTTTTGCTGTTCAACCCAGGCCTCTCCCATTGATACCCTTTTTGCTCCTTTCATTGTGGAGTAAATGGTCTTAGGTCCACAATTGTTGGAATGTCACTTCCTAAAGCCAATCCTCAAAAAACATAGCCCTCTGAGGAGAGCTCATTGGAAGTAAATCAGAACTGGGGACACTTCTAATCCCTTCTCTGTCTTCCACAAGAATTTAAACTGGTGGAGCTGGGCAGTGGGTCGTGCCCATGGGGTGGGGTGGTGATGTGAGATAGTAGAAGCAATATAGGTTGTTTTGGAGGCAACATTTTGGGGCCTGACTTTGTACAAGTTGTTATCTTCCCTAATATTCAGACTAATCCTTTGAGAGAGCATCTGGCTTGCCAAGAGCACAGCAATGTTGTGATAAGCAGTTGGGAACAATGTGCATGGAAGCACTTTGTAAATGACAGCATTGGACCTATATCAGCCTTATGATTTTCTAATTGACCTTTTGACCTTAAGTCTTAATTCCTGGGGCTCTTAGGGTAAATTTTGAAATAGTCTTTTCTCAGTTGAACATTCTACAAAGCCTCCTATAAGATCCCTTGCTCCTTTTTTCAACCAATAGGCTATTTTCCTAACTTGAGAGCTTCCCTTAAAGGCACCAGTTTTCTCTTTGGAAATGATTAATCTCTTGTTTTTCCACATATCCCTCTTCCTGGCTTGTTTCTTGGAACTCCAGGACCCCATAGCAGTCTGGGGATGGCACAAAAAGGGGACACATAGAGAATGGAAAGTGAAAGGTAGCCTTGGGTTAAGAGATACAGGAATGAGAGAATAGGAATGTGGAGAAACGTGACCTTTGCCAGGCCTGCTAGGCCAGCTTGTCCCCATTCTGCTCCTGGATGCTATTTTTACCTCTGGTCTCTTACAGGTGCCTGCACAAGGTCTCTTTTGATGTGGCTTTCTAGAGCAGTCAGAGCAAGATCCTGCTCTGAGGAGTGTAACAGAGCAACCACAGAAGCAAATATTCTGTTATGGGAGAAGCTGGGGGAAATGTTGTTTTGACTCTATCACCTTTGGGATTCACTGAGTCGTCACACACTCTGGCCTCCAACTTCCCACTGGACTGAATCACCTTCTCAGTTTCCTTGTTTTCACCATCAACACTGGGTGGCCTACTTCCATCAGAGCTCCATTTAACGCTGAATCCAACAATATCCATGGACCTTCTTTCACACCACCTCTTCCCTTTTCCTTTCTACCCCTAGAGAACACTCAGATCCTGGACCCTATTTCACAACTAGGCCCGCTTTGCCTCTATACAATATCTCCTCACCTGACCCCACACTTCTGAAGATACCTTTCCCTCTTCAGTCATCTATATTTAAAAGGCTGACTATATAGCTGAAGCTGCAAAGCCCCTTGGAGGAAACACTCAAGCAGATCAAGGAGAAGAAAAAATCAGTTTTCTGCATGCTTACCTGTGGGTGAAGAGGGCCAGATGGCCATAAGGTCATCCCCCTAAAATTTTGCTCATAGGCTCAGGCTGGGGAGGGGAGCAAACAGGACAAGAATCTGTCACCAATTTAATAGAGAAAAGATCCTAAGTATCCTAGGAAACCCTTAGCTGGAGAAGAGCAAAAAGAGGATGCAGACTGGAGACCCCAAGGAGGAGAGTCTCTGCTCAGGACAGCCTATTGCAGAGACTCCTGGGAACAAGTCATCCTACTACCTATCACAGGGTCCACCAAACAGTACTTGGAAAACAGGAATAAGTATGTGCTCCAGTGGTTTCATCCACTGGACAGAACAGACATAGATTCATGGCACAAAACCAAGACACTGTCAACTTCTGTGAAGAACTCAGATCCACTAGAAGTCAGAACTGCCTCTATGGGCAAAGGGGATATTGAAACTCAGAAGAATAAGTCAGTCACTGGCTAGATCCTAAAGAAAAAATGGGATTATGTACAGAATTAATCAAGGAAAGGAAGTCTGCCTGAGGAACTCAAGGCCCAGGCTGAGGTCAAAGATATATTTTCCTGTGATTACAAAGATCCCTACATCCCTGTGGAAATGAAAGGGCTGAGGAACACATCTTGATACCTACACGTAGACTCTTAAGTTGCTAAATGCGCTAAACAATAGGCAGGTCACAGTCAGAATCATAAAACTCATGAAAACTGTGAGCTTCCAGAATGAGCTACTGTGTTTGAAGCTGATCAGGGAGCCTGGACCAAGGATGCCAGGTCCAACAGACCATCCTCATACCTGCCCCAGGATCTGTCTCTGTGGGTGGGTGTTTCTTCCAGTCAATCATAAACTCCTCCTCTATTCCCTCCCTGTTGCCAGCAAAACTTCTCTCAAATGTTTCCATACAATTAGAGAAAATTAACTGGTTTTCTCATTACTGAAGACGATGTGCTCAGTTTCTCATGATCTCAAATATATTTGTTTCTTCTAAAAGGAGAATAATGTCCTTTGTCTCTGCTGCACTTGTGAGAAGTTTAGAGTATCCGAAGAACTAGAGCTTGGAGAAAAGAAGAGGCCAGTTTTATCTCTTATTGAGAGCTGGCTTTGACTTCTTGAAGCTGATGAGGGTTAAGAAGGGCCAGTGATGGTGGCGTGGCACCTACTGCCATCTCAAGTTGCTCCATTTATCTCTCTGAAGATATCCTGCTTAATACTTATTATAATACGCCCTTATAAAACCAAAAAAATATATTCAGAAGCTTTGAAAAATGAGAAAACCCATAAATACCGTGCCTAGGAGCTGGACTTAGCCCTGCCCCTGTTCCATCATTATTTTGAACTGCATACTGCCATGGTTGGAATGGTTGGGGTTACACAGGCATCAAAGGGCCAGAATTTACCACTGAACCTCCAGGAATAGTAAGCAACAAACTTCTCATGCCCCCAAAATGGAACTGGAGTTTGAGAGTCCTAAGTTTAGAACGGTAAGGAACAATTCTCCGTGACCCCGAATATTTTGGTGGAGAACAGCTTCCACCTGCCCTCCAGACCCCCTTACATTCCTGATGTAGGCTGGGAGAATAAGAATTGCTCTCCACTTCTTATATCGTCCTTAAAATGTACAGTGGACCACTAACTCCCCTTTCCTCTCTCCATGCAAAAGACTCTGGAGCAGCAGGAAACACAGAACGCCTGGCTGTTTTATAGTAAGTGGGAGACAGAAGGAAAGTAGAGGAGGGTTAAGGTCTTAGCAAACCTGAGGATTGAAGGAGAACACAGTTTTATCAGGCTTGGGAAAGAAATCTCCTCATATCTCCAGGTAGCACTCAGCTCACTCTCCGGCCGGCGGAAGTGAGCTGAATTCAAATTGAGAGACATAAAAATTGATGCATGTCCTGAATCACGATCACCCATCCTGCAGAAGATAGCCCCACTCTGAAAGTGTTTGGAAATGAGATTGTTTTCCAGAAAACAGTGTTTTTTGAATGCTAGAGAAACTAGGCCCATCTAGCGTACACAGAACTGGATGAGCTTGAAGATGTCAGCTGTTCGAGAGTTATGCTGAGATGGATCATCAGACGGGTATGGCAAGACCAAGGAACAAATTAAGGATTGTCTGAGTCTATGCGATTCATTGGTCTCAAAAAAACCTTTGAACTCAATGAATTCTCCCTGCTGAGTGGATATCTTATGGAAGGAAGCCCCATTCTACAATGCTTGACTTGATGACGTCATTGCAGGGCAAAGGGATCATACAGCCTTCAGTGATGGGAAGATTCATGGGGCAGTCATACAGCATCTACAGAAAAATAAGGACAAGAGTGGGGAAAGGTTGGGGAATGAGAGGGAAGGGAGGAAAAATAACCCAGCTAGTGGGAAAGAATGGGAACGTTTTCATCGTCACTAATCATGACACACCCTACCCACCAAACAACACATGCGTGTGCACACAGACACACACACACACACACACACACACCCTGACCTGTTTATGAGTGTCTCAGACACCACAGGGTGTGCCTCAGAGCATGGAGTTAATGTACCACAGAAGGTTAGGATGGAATTTAGATTTTTCACAAGGAAATAAGCATTTTTCTCTCTCTAGGTTAAGTGTAGAACATCAAACTTCTAAATGCTTCATTTTATTAGGTTCTAAATTTACATTTTAATATAATCCTTAATGTGATCATCACATTAAAATTATAAATGTAAAAATTACACAACAGAGTTTCACTTGGAAAAGTAGTGTCTAGCAGCATGCACAAAGACTACGTATTGTCACATCAACACGCACATAAATAAGACTGGTAATAGTTGTTCATAATGCCCACTTCAAAATAGTGAAACAAAAAGGTAACAGTGGCTTCCGTGGTGGCGCAGTGGTTAAGAATCTGCCTGCCAATGCAGGGGACACGGGTTTGAGCCCTGGTCTGGGAAGATCCCACATGCTGCGGAGCAACTAAACCCGTGCGCCCCAACTACTGAGGCTGCGCTCTAGAGTCCACAAGCCACAACTACTGAGCCTGCGTGCTGCAACTACTGAAGCCCACACTCCACAACAAAAGAAGCCACCACAGTGAGAAGCCCCCCACACCGCAATGAAGAGTAGCCCCTGCTCCCTGCAACTAGAGAAAGCCCAAGTGCAGCAATGCAGACCCAACGCAGAAAATACCTAGGGATAAAAGACATACTGAAGGAGGCAGAAGACCTGTACTCCAAAAACTATAAGACACTGATGAAATAAATTGAAGATGACACAAACAGATGGAAAGATATACCATGTTCTTGAACTGGAAGAATCAATACTGTTAAAATGACTATACTACCCAAGGCAATCTACAGATTCAATGCAATCCTTATCAAATCACCAATGGCATTTTTCACAGTAGAACAAAAAATTTTTTTAATTTGTGTGGAGACACAAAAGACCCCAAATAGCCAAAGTAATCTTGAGAAAGAAAAATGGAGCTGGAGGAATCAGGCTCTCTGATTTCAGACTCTACAAAGCTATAGTTATTAAAATAGTATGGTACTGGCACAAAAATAGAAATATAAATCAATGGAACAGGATAGAAACTCCAGAAATAAACCCATGCACCTACTGCCAATTAATCTATGACAAAGGAGGCAGAATAGACAATGGAGAAATGACAGTCTCTTCAATAAATGGTGCTGGGAAAACTGGACAGCTACTTGTAAAAGAATGAAATTAGAACATTCTCTAATACCATATACAGAAATGAACTCAAAATGGATTAAAGACCTAAATTTAAGATGGGATACTATAAAACTCTTAGAGGAAAACATAGGCAGAACACTCTCTGACATAAATCAGAGGAATATCTTTTTCAATCCATCTCCTAGAGTAATTGAAATAAAAACAAAAATAAACAAATGGGACCTAATTACACTCAAAAGCTTTTGCACAGCAAAGGAAACCATAAACAAAACAAAGAGACAACCCACATAATGGGAGAAAATATTTGCAAATGATGGGACCAACAAGGGACTAATCTCCAAAATTTACAAAGTGCTCATTCGGCTCAATATCAAAAAAAAAAAAAACAACCCAATCAAAAAATGGGCAGAAGACCTATCAGACATTTCTCCAAAGAAGAAATACAGATGGCCAAGAAGCACATGAAACAATGCTCAACGTTGCTAATTATTAGAGAAATGCAAATCAAAACTACAATGAGATATCACCTCACACCGTTCAGAATGGCCATCATCAAAAAGTCTACAAATAATAAATGCTGGAGAAGGTGTGGAGAAAAGGCAACCCTCCTACACTGTTGGTGGGAATGTAAATTGATACAGCCACTACGGAGAACAGTATGGAGCTTCCTTAAAAACTAAAAGTAGAGCTACCATATGACCCAGCAATCCCAGTCCTGGGCATATATCCGGAGAAAACCATGGTTCAAAAGGATACATGCACCCCAATGTTCATTGCAGCACTGTTTACAATAGCCAAGACATGGAAGTAACCTAATGTCCATCAACAGATGAATGGATAAAGAAGATGTGGTACATATATACAATGGAATATTACTCAGGCATTAAAAAGAATGAAATAATGCCATTTGCAGCAACATGGATGGACCTGAAGAGTATCATACTAGGTGAAGTATGTCAGACAGAGAAAGGCAAATAACATATGATATCACTTATATGCAGAATCTAAAAAAAGATACAAATGAACTTATTTACAAAACAAAAAGAGACTCACAGGCTTAGAAAAGAAACCTATGGTTACCAAAGGGGAAAGATGGGGGGGAGGAATAAATTGGGAGTTTGGGATTAACATATATACACTACTATATTTAACATAGATAACCAACAAGAACCTACTGTATAGCACAGGGAACTCTGCTCAATATTCTGTAATAACCAAAAGGTGAAAAGAATTTGAAAAAGAATAGATATATGTATATGTATAAAAGAATCACTTTGCTGTACACCTGAAACTAACACAACATTGTAAATCAACTATAGTCCAATATAAAATAAAAATTTTAAAACAAACATTTGTACAGGGAAAAAAATAGCCTATCTGTGTCTTTATATTTAAAGCATGCTTTTTGTAGGCAGTATATAGTTGGGCTGTGCTGTTTTAGCCAATATGACAACCTCTTCCTTTAATTGCTGTGTTTAGACTTATATGTAATGTGATAATTTACATTGTTAGATTAAGTCTATCATCTCCATTTTATTTTCTATTTGTCCTATCTGTTCTTTTTCTTTTTTCTGCCTTCTGTTGGATCAATTGAATGTTTGTTTTGATTCCTTTTTAACCTGTTTTGGATTATTAGCTATAACTGTGTTGTTGTTTTAGTGGTTTATTTAGCATTTGTACTATATACCTTTAGCTTATCCCAATCTACCTGCAAGTAATATACAACTTCATATATAGTATAAGAGCCTTACAATATGTTCATGGTCATGTTTTGCCACTATATGACCACGTGGCTCCTCCAAAGATTGGCTTGACCTACCTCTGGCAGATATAATTGTGGATGATGTGACACCCTTCAGAGAGCTATACCTGGGAGCTCTCCAAGGATCTCCTTAGATAAGGAATCCCAAAGCAATATGAGGCATTAGATTAGATTTCCTCTTGGTCATCTCAACAAAATCTGGAGCCAGTGTCTGTTGGTACCACCTGCAACAAAGAGAGAGTATCATCAATCAGGACACACCTCCTAAGGGACTATATTTCTAGATGCTTCAATCTTAGAGGGCCAGAGCTTAGGGAGTTCACTGAATGTGTAGTATCAGTGGCTTCCCCAGTGTTCTTCAGATACCGATTCTCTGAGCTCTTTTAAAAATCCAACTTGATTTCCATGTTTATCAACAAGCTATCTCATTTCCAGGACCTAGGAGAGGTCCTCTCTGAACACCAAAACTTAAGAATTAAGATTAAATCTTTAAATCAATTAAAATAGTGATTTTTAAAGGAGTTTATTTTTTCAATAATAAATCTTGGCTAAATAGAAGGAGCATTTTAAGAAGAATTTTTCTGTTGATGCAACTGTTACTGGAGCTATTAATAGTATTTTATGGACTGACAACATTGGAATAAATCATCTAGAGCTGATGATTCTTATAGAACAATTTTTTAGAAAAGATTTAACTTTTTATACACATCATGTAAGTCTGAATTTAATTTTCAATGTAAATACACACAATGGCATTTTATTGTTTTCTCAAACATTTCCTGTAACTTGCAGAGGTCATATAAAAAAACCAAAAGTGGCTTCAAGATTTATATACAATTCAGAACATTTGTTTATATATTATATTATAATATATTCAATTACAAGGGAAAAATGATTTTTAAATTGTCTGCCTTGTTAATAGCTAGTTATCCGAAGCTTCATGTGAGAATAATGTTCTTTTTTGTTGACTGTAACAATCTTTAATTCCTGTATCTAAGTTTGTGGAGATTTGCTTTGCAATGCTGTAGAAGTTTTCAAAACCAGAGATTCTAAATCCTTTAAAGAATTTTAATAATATGGTTTATTGCAAAAAAAAAAAAAAGATTAAACACATAAACAAGAACCACTTAAAAATAAATAAATAAATAAATAGAAGGAGCACCTTTGCACAGGCATCACAAATCATGAACTAGTTCAAAAAACAGTCTACAATGGAGAGTGAGGCAAGAGGGCCAGCATAACACAGTGGTCAAGAGTGTAGACTCTGGCATCAGAATATCTGGGTTTGAATTATGATTTCTGATGAATGGAAACTAAGTTACTCTTTGTTTTTGTTTTGCTTTGTTTTATTTTTGGTATCTTGATTTTCTTTTAGGTATAAAGAAAAGGAATTAAAGACAGTTTTTTTGGTTTGTTTTCTTTTGACGATGGAAAGTGTGTGCTGACTTTCAAAGCAGCTTTCTGGCTTTAAAATATTGATATCAGCCTTTCTATAAAGATGCTCTCTTATTCGGTCTGGTGAAAAGATTCTGAGAGGAGGGTGTGATGACAATAGTATGCATTGGTAAAGAGATAGGCCATGATGGGTGTGCTGCCTATTACCAACAAGATGATGAAGCTCCTGGTGGTGAGAAAGAAGTTCAGTCCATTAGGAGACTGGACATGACCCCAGATAACCATCTCAAGGATTACCTGAGATCCCCCACAGCTCCAGATTTGCAAAACTAGCTCCTGGACAGTAACAATGATTTCCTAGAGAATTTTGTAAATTTTCAGTCTCCTCACCAAGTCAGAAATACAGTATTTCCCTATTGCAGAAATGTATCAAAACCTCTGTAGTCCAGTTAGAGCACAAGCCATTAAAATGTAGAATCCTTAACTTCCCCTTCTTTCTATCCACAAAATTCTCTTTCTAAGTCATCTTTGCAGATGAATCCTTGACATACTTCCCCACGTTGATCATTTTTTTTTAAAGATTTTTTTTGATGTGGGCTAATATTAAAGTCTTTTATTGAATTTGTTACTATATTGCTTCTGTTTTATGTTTTTTGGGTTTTTGGCCGTGAGGCATGTGGGATCTTAAGCTTTTGCATAGCAAAGGAAACCATAAACAAGACAAAAAGACAACCCTCAGAATGGGAGAAAATATTTGCAAATGAAGCAACTGACAAAGGATTAATCTCCGAAATATACAAGCAGCTCATGCAGCTCAATATCAAAAAAACAAACAACCCAATCCAAAAATGGGCAGAAGACCTAAATAGACACTTCTCCAAAGTAGACATACAGATTGCCAACAAACACATGAAAAGATGCTCAACATCACTAATCATTAGAGAAATGAAAATCAAAACCACAATGAGGTATCACCTCACACTGGTCAGAATGGCCATCATCAAGAAATCTAGAAACAGTAAATGTTGGAGAGGGTGTGGAGAAAAGGGAACCCTCCTGCACTGTTGGTGGGAATGTAAATTGATATAGCCACTATGGAGAACAGTATGGAGGTTCCTTAAAAAACTAAAAATAGAACTACCATATGATCTAACAATCCCACTACTGGGCATATACCCAGAGAAAACCATAATTCAAAAAGAGACATGTACCACTATGTTCACTGCAACACTATTTACAATAGCCAGGACATGGAAGCAATCTAAATGTCCATCGACAAATGAATGGATGAAGAAGGTGTGGTACATATATACAATGGAATATTACTCAGCCATAAAACGGAATGAAACTGAGTTATTTGTAATGAGGTGGATGGACCTAGAGTCTGTCATACAGAGTGAAGCAAGTCAGAAAGAGAAAAACAAATACCGTATGCTAGCACACATATATGGAATCTAAAAAAAAAAAAACAAAAACGGTACCGATGAACCTAGTGGCAGGGCAGGAATAAAGACGCAGATGTAGAGAATGGACTTGAGAACACAGGGGAGGAAGGGGAAGCTGGGACGAAGTGAGAGAGTAGCATTGACATATATACACTACCAAATGTAAAATGGATGACTAGTGGGAAGCTGCTGCATAGCAGAGGGAGATCAGCTTGATGCTTTGTGACAACCTAGAGGGGTGGGATAGGGAGGATGGGAGGGAAGCTCAAGAAGGAGGGGATATGGGGATATACGTATACATATAGCTGATTCACTTTGTTGTACAGCAGAAACTAACACAACACTGTAAAGCAATTATACTCCAATAAAGATATATATATATAAAAAAAAGAAAGAAGGGGAAGTTGAGCTTTCACAGATCATCCGACTATATCTCCTTGAATACTTATCCTGTTGGCATTTTTAGCTTATTAATGTAACTATTTTTAACTTGGTTGAATTTTTATAGCCATTGAAATGGAAAAATAGTAAAGCTAACTTTAAAAATATTAAAGTTAAGGAATCAACATAAGAACAGACTTTGTTCATCTGTTGTTTTTACTGTTTTAGTAATATTGGTGTTGAAAATTTGAAGTTTGTTTAAGCATACTATAAGCAAAATAATTTAGTAATTCTGCTAACGTGGTTGGGCAACATTATTTTCAGTGTAAGATGAAATACTAGTAAAATATCAAGGATTTTATGAAAAGTATGAATGGAACAGTACAGACTCACAATTTAAAACAGTATGCTCTGATCCCTTTCCAAGTCCACTGAAGGTGGTCTAAACTTAATGACTGGGGTATTGTAACTAGGCATTTTCTTAACACTGTATTTAGAAGAATAGGTGTTATTATAATGAACTCTATCAGCTTTTAATGTCATGTTTTGTGGGGGTTTTGTCTTTGAAAAATCTTTGCATAATGAAAGTCACAATTACTTTCTGTTTTCTTCTAGAACTTTATAGTTTCCACATTTACATTTATGCTCATGACCTTTTTCACATTGATTTTTATATATAGTGTGAGTATGAGCTAGGAATCAAGAGTTTTTTGTATTGTTTTGTTTTTGCATATGGATTTCCAAATGTTCCAGCATTGTCTGTTGAAGACTACCTTCTGTCCATTGAGTTACCTTGACAACTTTGTTAAAAGTCCGTTATTCATATGTGTGGTTTGACTTCTAGACTACACTGTTCCATTGACCTGTCTATTCTTATGCCAATACTATATACTCGATTACTCTAGCTTTATAATAAGGCTTGAAATCAGGTAATATGAGTCTTCTTTCTTTCCAAAGATGTCTTGTTTATTCTAGGTCTTTTGCATTTCCATGTATATTTTTGAATCAGATTGTCGAATTCAACACAAATGTCTGCTGAGATTTTTTTGTGGGTGATTGCAATAAATATATAGATCAATTTGAGGAAAACTGATATCTTAACAGTCAATATTGAATCTTTCCATCTGTAAATACATTATATCTCCTCATTTTTTTAGATATTTTGTGAAACCCATTTATCAGGTCTAGTAGATTTTTTTGTAGTCTTTGAAATCTTCTGTGTAGAAGACCATGTTATCTGCAAATAAAGACAATTTTATTTTCCTTTCCTGACTGTATGCTCCACCTCCCCACTCCACCCCACCCCCCACCTTATTTTGTTTTCCCTACTGCACTGGCTAAGATCACCAGTACAATATTCACTAGGAAGAGCAGAACAGACATCTTTAACATTTTCCCAATCTTGGGGCAAACATTTAGTTTTTCACCATTAAATATGCTAACTTTAGATGTTCTATAGATGTCCTTCAACAATTTGAAGAAGCTGCCCTTTATTCCTAGTTGCTGAGTTTTTATTCTAAATCGATGTGGAATTTTTGTCAAATAATTTTCTCCCATCTATAGAAATGACCATATAGTTATTCTTTTTAGGCTATTGGTATGTTGAATTATACCAAAAATTTTTTGTACATTGGACCAAATTTGCATTCTTGAATTAAACTCTATTTAGCCATGATGTACTTTTTTTTTCAAAATATTTCTAGACTTGATTTGCAAATAGTCTGTTAAGGATGGTTGTGGCTATGTTCAGGAGAAATACTGGTCACTAATTTTTTTTTTCTTGTAATGTCTCTGTCTGGCTTTAGCATCAGGATAATGGTAGCCTCACAAAATATGTCAGGGATCCCTCCTCTACTCTTTTCTGGAATAGATATTGTAGAATTGGCTTTTTTCTTTTTAATTTAGTTGTATTCAAATCTTTTCAATAACTTTTAAGTATCTTTAGAATCTGAATATGCCTATTGCTTCTTTTTCTTGCCTCATTGCACTGGCTAGCTCCTCTAGTAAAAAGCTGGAAAAAAAAAGCTGGTGACATGTTAAACCAGGAGGTGCTAAATCTGAAATGAGATTTTTATAGAAACCCATTATCAGATCAATGAGGCTGCGCAGGAGCTGTAACAGTGGAAGGATCAAATGGGAAGTCTATGAGGTGGGAACTGTGAATCTTTGTTAAACCTATATAAGGTCCATACCTGTCACTATATAAAACCCCCTCTTCACTAAATTTCTCTATATTCCCAATATGATCCCTTGTCCTTCTCACGTCTCCATAAGAGCCAGTTAGGACATCTTCCACGAGGAACCCTCAGAGTAGCTCAACCCATGAGGTGTACTTTTAGGCCTTCTATCCCAGATCTGAACGGCCAGTTATATCTGATGACAGTGCTCTCAACTCAGTGTTAATAATGAGACCAGAAATTTGCCCACACAGGTTCCCACATCCCTCTCCATCAGGTATGCCCTCTCCCCTGCAGAGATTCTCACCCAGTTTCATAATAGATAGTTCAGCCATGCAGGAAGGGGATAAGGTGGGCATGAAATGTGAAGGAATCAAGTAGGAACAAAGGGAAGAACAATGTGAACATGGGTAAACCAGGTTTGACCATATAGACACCCTCATCCTTGCCAGGTATGCTCTCCTTCAGAGCGGCTCCAGCAGGAGTCCGCATTTTAAGTTGCTCATGCAGGAATATGTGGGACCACAGGAAGGAGGGCAGGAGATATTTTAGAGGTATTAAGTTCTCAAATCTATGGCAGGCATGAATTCTTACCCCAAGAGTTTTCCTTTGTAAGTGTCCTCAGTTCCAGGGAGAACATTTGCAGCTGCAGGACAGGGGTCATAAAGGAACTAAAGTGACATTAGACAGGGTCTTTATGTGCAAACACAATGGCTTATATAAATGTATGTAAAAAATAATAAAAGTATAATAAAATCTCACTTTAACATACCAAGAATCAAGACTACCATGGTCAAAGACAGTTAAATTAATCAGTCATAGGAATGGAGTACAAAAGCAGAGTATCCGGACTGCAAAGCAAGTTCAGATGTGTCATATTAGTCTTAGCATCCTATTATAGGACAATAGAAAGATAAAAAGAACTAATATTAACTGAAAATGTGCTCTACACTGTACATTTATTTACCAATAAGAAAAAATATTCAGATGGGTAAAGTAGGCTTGCCTGAAGTCACACAATCTTTTGAGTAGTTGAGCCAGGATTAAAACCCAAACCATCTGGTTCAGTACCAAAGTCTTTCCACTATACCAAATTCCCAGTAAGGGAGAGTAAAGAGGAGACTTGGTCAAGAAGCATCAATTTCAAGGTCCAGGGTCCTTCCAGAGATACAGATCAACTTATATGCTTGAGATGGGAAAATGTATAATTATCACCTTTACTAAATCTGATCAACCTATCTTTCCATCTTTGTATAAAAATTTTACATGTATATTTAGGGATCATGCTAAGCCCCCCACCCTTTTTTTTTTTTTTTTGGCTGCTCTGCACAGCTTGCAGGATCTTAGTTCCCCAACCAGGGATTGAACCTGGGCCACAGCAGTGAAAGCGCCAAGTCCTACCACCAGGGAACTCCCAAGCCCCTCCTTATTAATACAGTTTCTAGGAATTGATTTTTTTAACTCAAGTTTTCTTCATGTCCTTTACAGGGAATTACTGTACATGGCCAAAATAATGGCAAGCTAATATTAGCAATTTCACAATGTGTTTATTGTTATGGTATAATAAGGAATATGTAATTTGACAATATTCTATATACATAATTTGTTCTACTGACCATTCAGTTCATGACTTTAAAAGCTTTACATATCATGGTGAAATGTCCTTCATTTATGTAATTATTTCCCATCATCTTTGCTGAGTTAGTTATCACCACACTACAGACACAAATTCTCTTGTAAAATTTTCTCTATAAAGATGTTGTCCACAAATTTATCAAATTAATCAGGTTTCTGTTGTTTATTAAGGCTTGAGCTAATACTGAAAGCTTGTCTGTGTTTTTAGTTCATTATGATTTTACTACTGCTGTGAATTCTCTGATGTACAGTGAGTTGTGATTTCTGGATGAAGGCTTTTCCACATACAGCACACCGATAAGGTCTTTCCCCAGTATGAATTCTCTGATGTAAAACAAGGTCTGACTTCTGAGAAAATGCCTTTCCACATTCAGCACATATATAAGGTTTCTCTCCTGTATGAATCCGCTGATGCCCTGGGAGGTGAGACTTTTGAGAGAAGGCTTTCCCACATTCAGTACAAACGTAAGGTTTTTCTCCTGTGTGAATCCTCTGATGTCCAATGAGATGTGATTTCTGACAGAAGGCTTTTCCACATTCACTGCATTTATAGGGTTTTTCTCCAGTATGCGTTCTCTGATGTATAATGAGCTGTGACTTCCGGGAGAAGGTCTTCCCACATGCAGTACATTCATAAGGTTTCTCCCCAGTATGAATTAACTGGTGTGTAATGAGTTCTGTCTTCCTGCTGAAGGCTTCCTCACATTGAGCACATTTGTAGGGTTTCTCCCCAGTGTGAATCCTTTTATGTATGATGAGGTGGGACTTCTCACAGAAGGCTTTCCCACATTCAGTACACTCATAGGGCTTCTCTCCAGTATGAGCTCTATGATGTATAATCAGCTGTGACTTCTGGGAGAAGGCCTTACCACACTCTCTACATTCATAAGGTTTCTCTCCAGTGTGAATTCTCTGATGTATAATGAGGGGTGATTTCTGGGAGAAGGCTTTCCCACAGTCACTACATTCATATGGTTTTTCCCCAGTATGAACTCTTTGATGTATAATGAGGGATGATTTTTGAGAGAAGGCTTTTCCACATTCAGAACATTCATAAGGTTTCTCCCCAGTATGAATTCTTTGATGTACAATGAGGTGAAACTTCTCACTGAAGGCTTTCCCACATGCACCACAATTGTATGGTTTCTTCCCAGTATGAATTCGTTGATGTACAATGAGCTGTGACTTCTTAGCAAAGGCTTTTCCACATGTAATACATACACAGGTTTTCTCCTTAGTTTCAACATTCTGATACGGAATAAGGGATTGTTTCTTGCTGAAAATGTTTCCACACTCATTATCATCACAGGGAATTACTCGATTGTGAATTTTCTCAAGATCAGGATTGGACACACCATGGATGGATGATTTTCCACATCCAAAACTCTCATCAGGGTTTTTTCCTGAATTGCTCTTATTACAACTAGGTAGGTCAATACTAGATTTCAAGTTATTTTTAAATGCATCACAGTTATGGGGTCTTTGTCTTGATGTATCTGACCCTATGCATTCTTGAAATATTTTCCCCAATGCATTATATTTGTGGTCTGACTCCACAGTCATTGTTTTGTTGTTGATGACTGTTACTTGCCTGAAAAGTCTGTTTTTCTGACATCTCTGCAGGTGGCCATCACCTTGACAGACTTTTAAAATGGAGTAAAATGAACCATCCTTTGTGACTCCTTTCAGTATCTTATTATGGAAGGAAACAGACCCCAAAATACATGACTGGGTGTTGTCAAGGTTACTTTTCCTGTCTAAAGGGAAGAAAGATAAAATAAAACAGTCATGAAGAATAATTAACAGAATGCAGAGGAGTATAAAAAATGACTGATCCAATGAAGGTGATGAACTCAAAACAGGGATGGAGACAGGCCATTTCATAAGACAGACAGCAAATAGTATGATGAGGGAAATGGTTAGACAAGGATGTTAAAGCAAAATATTTATGGAAAAACTATACCTGAAGGAGATAGAAAACTATCTGAGTTATTATCACTCTAATCTTGGATTACTCTTTTAGAGTCTTCCCATTTCTCCTGCTTCCTGAAGGGGAATGCTTTTCACCTTTCAAATGCGTTTATTTTATAATTTGCTATATATACTTGACTAGTATTATCCTACCACCACTAGCCAAAGAAACAAGGTCTCTTCTGTACTCAAAATACTTTAACTCTCCTCAGTCTACTTTCCTAACTAACAACTAATACAAACAACAGAAAAACCCAAAATCCTGCTGTGGATTCAGTATCAGATTCACACCAAGAATCCAAACTTGAATTCCACAGTTCCCCATAAATTCCTTCTACACATTATCAAATAAAACTAGCAAAGTTCTCCCAGAAAAGCCATATTTCCCTAACTTCAAGGTTTTGTTCATATACTCTTCATGCCCACCCCCCATCAACAGTTTGTCTTCACCTCCCTCTCTCAGCATCATCAATACTCAATATATCTTTCAAAGCAGCTACAGCTGCATGCTCTGAAAAATGCCTTTTCAAATTTTGTTTCATTTCTTTAGACTCTAATTTTCTCTGAACTTTTAAAAACAGTAGCAGTATTTGACATTTAATTCTGTAATGCAACCTGTGTTCTTAGAAGGAATTTGCCTTCTATTGCCTATTAAGCCTTTTCATAAAATGCATTAAATATATATTAAATATATTAAACAAATATATATTTAATACATAATATATACATATACAATCAATAAGAAATAGCTATCCCCTATAAAGGTTCACAGTTATTTAACTGATTAATTATTTGTTGAATGCCTACTAAATTCTCAGCACAGGAACAAAGAATAAGAGAATTCACTAAGGAGAGAAACATAAGCCTCAGGCATCAATCAATTAAAAAAAAAACTGATATTTCACTTCCCTTGTCGCCCATCTGCCTGATCTTCATATGGATAGATCCAATTTGGTATGTCTCTCTTTACGATCCATGGATCTTCTCCTTGTTCCAACTTGGAGATGACATCTGGTTTGGAAACTGGATGCCCTATTAAATGGAAATCACAGAGGAACTGGGATAGACTGCACAGAAGGCAAAAGAGAAGGTGCAGTTTAAGGAGGTCTACAATGAAGTAGCCCATTTGGCCCTCAGCAAAGTAATGACCTCCATCGGGGAAGGTACGAAGATCATAAAAGTCATTATATATGTCAGGAACCACCTAACCACAGAGACTGATAAGGAAAGGCACTTGATTGGACAAGTCTGAGTTATACAGGGAAGTCATCCTTACCCATTGAGACCAGGTGGCTGTAGTTCTCCAGCATCACATCCCTGTACAGGGTCTTCTGAGCAGGGTCCAGTTGCTGCCACTCCTCCTGGGTGAAATCCACAGCCACATCCTTGAATGATACTAACCCCTGTAACAGTATATTCCTGTTCAATCTAAAGTGATCATTCTTATCATCTCTAATATAATATGCAAAACTATACCTACATCTAGTTTTGTATCAGAGTATTTGGGAGAACCAATGTAAAATCCTGCCTTTAGCAAGAAGACACAGACAGTACAGGAAAACAGAAGAGGTAAATCATAAAACGCCTACCTAATACAAATGGTAATTTAGTAAGTGATAAAGGCAGCATTAAAGCAGCTGAGAGGAATTTTGGAAAACAATTCAAGTATCTAATAATAAGGAAACAATTACTTAAATTTGATGGAATAATATACAGCTCTTTCAACATGTGGAGATACATGAAAGAATAAATGAAAAAAACAGCATAAGTTAATATGTACACACTGAATATAACTATGAAAATGTATCTCTGTGCACTAATAAATTAGAAAAGAACTAGCATTACATAAAGATTTGAGTTTAATATTTAAAAAAAACACACAGCTGAGAGGAAGATGTATTATTCAATGAATAGTACTGAAACAACTGGACAGTTAACAGGAAAAGAATAATGTTGAAGCCATATGTTAGAGGCTGAATTGTATACCCTGAAAATTCATAAGTTGAAGTCCTAACCCCTAGGACCTCAGAATGTGACCTTATTTGGAAATAGGGTTACTGCAGATGTAATTAGTTATATGAGGTTATTAGGGTGGACCCTAATCCAATATGACTGAGGTCCACATCAAAAGGAGAAATCTGAACAGAGAGACACACACACACAGAGGGAAGACAGTATGAAGAGACATGAGGAGAAGATAGTTATCTACAAGCCAAAGAGAGAGACTTGGAACAGATCCTTCCCTCACAGCCCTCAGAAGGAACCAACCTTGCTGATACCTTAAGTTTTGACTTCTAGTCTCCAGAACTGTGACACAAAAAATTTCTGTTGTTTAACCCACACAGTGTGTGGTATTCTGTTAGGGCAGCCCTAGCTGCCATAAAAAAATACATCAATTATAACTAATACAATGATATCTTATGTCTTGGAAAAGAGAAAAAAATATATTCTGGATGGAGCAAAAATTTAAACTCTAAAAATACCCCAAATTATATAACAACAAAACGAAACCTGGTTGGGAAGATTTTTATTAATAATTTTTTAAAATTTATTTATTAATTTATTTATTTTTGGCTGCGTTGGGTCTTTGTTGCTGCACGCAGGCTTTCTCTAGTTACTGGGAGCGGGGGCTACTCTTCCTTGTGGTGCGCGGGCTTCTCATCGCGGTGGCTTCTCTTGTTGCGGAACATGGGCTCTAGGGGTCACAGACTTCAGTAGTTGTGGCATGTGGGTTCAGCAGTTGTGGCTCGCAGGCTCTAGGGCGCAGGCTCAGTAGTTGTGGCGCATGGGCTTAGGTGCTCCGCGGCACGTGGGATCTTCCTGGACCAGGGCTCGAACCCGTGTCCCCTGCATTGGCAGGCAGGTTCTTAACCACTGCACCACCAGGGAAGCCCTTTATTAATAATTATAGAGAAGGATTTTTAAAGTATAACATATAAAAAAGAGAAAAGCCGCATTTAGAGAATCAGAGAATGTCAGAGTTCTTGAAGATTCTAGTCCAATCCCCTCATTTCATAGGAAGGAAATCTTAGCTTCTTCTAAATCTAACAGTTCTCCTATATATGTGCAATAGCTAGGAATATAATGAAATACATCAATTATAACAGCAATATTGAAAAACACACTTAAGAAATATGCAGGAAACATTCACGAGAAAACTATAACAAATTATTGACATGACACTGAAAAAAGGACTTGGGTAACTGCAGAGCCAGAGGTGTTTCTGGAGGGTAAACTGACTATTTTAATTATGGCACCATTATGTATGTTCACAATAGTTGTCACCTAATAGTGGAATCTGAATGATTTGTATTATTTTAAACTACTTTTGAGGGTTTTTCCCTAATTATTCCATTATTATCAAATATTGCTTTCAGAATGAAAAAACAATTAAATATCAACATTCCCCTGCTTAAAAGACTCCTTTGGTTCCATTCTTGCATATATAATTAGTCTCATCTCAATCATCTCAATGTTCAGGTTTCTCTCACCCCACATCAAGTCTCATATTCACACCATCAAGCTGCCAAGCAGTCTGTTCCCATAACAACCCCTTTAGTTTTCCCACTTTACATACGAGAGAATTGAGGATTACAGTGGTTAAGTCACTTCTTGCCAGAGGTTACACTGAATAAATGACTGATTAACTGTCAGATTTAAAAGCGGGTGTCCTGACTCAGTAGCTGGGTTCTTGACCACTGTACTCCACAATGCCTTCCTTGATACTGTAAACAAGACCTTTTATATTTTATTACCTTAATGCCGCTTTCAGACAAACTTTCCATGAGACACCCTCCGCTTTAGTTTCCTCAAATTCTCAGCCTTTTCTACTTTTTCAAATGCTGTTTCCTATCCTCATCCTACTTCCTTCATGATCCAGAGTTTAATAATCTTTTAAGACTCTTACCCTTGACTTATTTATAAAGCTGGCTGCTCCCCCTTATCGACTATAAAAGTTCCTTGCTCCCATGTCTATTATAGAGCTTTTATGTGTTAATGTTAGTTTCCACATCTGTTCACCCCATTTTTCTCTGCATTCTTCCCAAGAACCATGTGTAACTCTTGAGATATTCCACAGCCAGCCAGCACCTGTGACATATATTGACTACTCAAGAAATGTTTGCTAAAAAGGAATGAATGAAAATTATAGAGAATAAAATAAATTTCATGCTTAGTTAAAAACAGTTTTGTGCACTGTGAATAATATTCTTGTGATCTAAAGAACAGTAACATGAGGAAGATAATAAATGTAGAATGTAGAGAGAAACCATACTGATAAGAACATTAATAAACATAATGCTGACATTCTAATTTTGCTTTATCAATGATACTAGAATGCTTTAATATACTAAATATGTATAAATATTGTTAATTTTGAGCAAAATTTTGAGTAAAATAGTGCATAATCAGTGGAAAATTGTACTTTCCAATCAGCTACAAGCAATTTTTACAGCTTGAGTGACTGGGAGAATGGAAGAGATGGAGGAAATGGAAGGGGAGTAGGTGTTAGAGGGAGAAAAGAAGGATAGATATGTGTGAAAATGATTACTTCACTTCTGGACTGTATGGAAAATATATAAATCTTTCTTCCTGAGCTAACAAGCAAGTTAATTAGCCATGACAGTTGGATTTATTGGGCCAATAAAAAATCCATTTTCATCTTTAAAGCAGCTCTAACAGAAATATAAAGCCAACCAGATAAGTAATTTTAAATTTTCTAGTAGCAACATTCAAAAAATTATTTTCAATAATATATATTTATCCCAGTATATTCAAAATATCATTTCAACATGTAATAAATCTTTAAAAATTATTAATGAATTTCTGCAATTATATCTTCAAAACCCACTATGTACTTTACACTCAAAGCACACTTCAATTCAGACTAGCCAATTTCAAGCGCTCAATAACCACATGAGGCTGGTGGCTCTGTATTGGACAGCACAGCTCCAAAGCTACTGAGACCCAAAAAGGAAAAAAACCTGTCTTTTCACAATAGAACTCATTTGTTAAGCTCCACTGTAAAATATACATAAGAACTCCTAATGCAAAAGCTGATTCCAAGATTTGACAATAATAATGATATAATAATAATAGCTAATACTTAAATATAAAACAAACCATCCCCAGTTACAGTTCTAAGCGTGGTTTTTACTCAATTTTCACAACAACCCTATGAGAATTAAAATCTCCACTTTACAGATGAAGAAACAATTCCAGTCCACAAGGATATATTATGGATCTGCTAAAATAATAAAGGAGAATTCTATATACTGGCATAGGAAGATATTCAAAATGTATACATAAATTTTTATACTGGACAGTAAAGTTAAAAATCAAGTTGCAAAACAGAATGTTTACTATAACATTATTTTCCCCAAAAAAAGGAACAAGAAAGTAAGAGACACCCCTGGCACTGGTACTATTACTCATGTATGCTCAATCACAAGGTTAGAAACAAATGGTTAACACTGATAATCTCAGGAGGAGGGGAGTTTAAGTTAAAAGGTCCCTCAGTGTTTAAATTTTTATCTTTTTATATAGTTAAAGATTTTTATACTGTATATATAGTGAATATTGGCAGGGAGAAAAAATAACAGACTGTTAAAAACAGAAACACAGAGAAGGAACTAGCCCCAAGTTAGACAGTAATCCTACAAACTCTGAAACCATAGCAAACGGTACAGAGCATCAGTGACCCTTGCTCTCCAAAGCTCTGCCAGACAATTATATTTTAAGAACTGCTTTTTGAAAGCAATATATATTTTGGAAGACCATTCAAAATGTAGCCATCCTATATTATCTAGACTTTATCGGTAGAGAAAGCTGGCCAATAGGAAGCCTCTATAATCAATCTGGTCCTCTAAAGTAGAGGTCAACAAACTTTTTCAGTAAAGTATATAATTTCAGCATTGCAGGCCATATGGTGCCATTGTAGTACAAAAAAAGTCATAGACAATATGTAAACAAATGGCATGGCTGTGCTGCCAATAAAACTTTATTTACAAAAACAGTTGGAGAACTGAAATTGGCCCACAGGCAATAGTTTGATGACTCCAGCTCTAAAGGATAAAGTTAAGGAGTTTGGCTATGACATTATGATAACTTCCCTCTAAAAGAAATCACTCTGTGATACAGCTACAAGAAATTTATTATTGCATTTACCACAGGAGTGTTGGTGAGAACACTGCACACTCCATCACCTAGAGAAAGACCCAAAAATGAAATCTTAGTCTTATATGGCAAGAAATAATTTCTTCCCATGGGAAATATATCTGCTTTCTCTTCAGAGGTCTGCAAATCATGTAACTGATGATGTCAGCAAGAAAGATAAGAAAAATTGGTACATCAGTTTTTTTAAATGGTTTCAGGCCAGGTTATCTACATATTACTTAGCAACTCTTTCTAGGTCTGGATCTTTATTTTGGCTGTCTTTCCCTGATCCAAATTTTAGCTATCTTCATTTTTCCATTTGATTGTATGAAGAACCAAAAAAAGAAATTTAAGAAATTAAAAATTAAAGCAACTCACCTGGGACTTCATCATTTTCTGCTCTCTTCTAAAAAGGTAGATGCCTGAAAAGGCAAAATTGGTGATCAGAAGGACATTTTCACAGATCAGACGCAGACTGCAGCTTCCACATTCACTAGTCTAGAAACAACTACCACAGAAGTCAGGTAAATGTTAGGCCAACCTGTGGGAGAAGACTGTTCGGTCTTTATAGAAAGATCAGCAAGTATCATGTGAAGGAAGTCCTCTTGTGACTACATACTATGATCACACAGAACTTGGACAAGGTTTTTTAATTGCATAGATGTGAACATATGTTTCCTGTTGATTTATTAACAACTTATTTTCCCCACTATGAACCAACAATTCCACTCTAATGTTTTCATAAGGCAATACACACACACACACACACACTCACACACACACATACACAAAGATGAAGTTCCCCGGCAATAACAATGGCTAATGACCAAATGAAAAACTGAGGAATGTATTCCCTTATTCCCCAGAAAGGAATCAGCAGCTGAATTCTAATAATCTCCCAAGAGCTCTCATATTTTCCTTCAACTCAGCAGACTTCCCTGCCAATCAACATTCATGGACCAAAATGTTAATTTTAAGATGTTTTCCGTTTAACTTTTTATTGCTGATTTCAACAGTATGGTTGTCTGCATATAAAAATGGCGGTACGTTGGAACCACTGATACAACGGAATATACCCTAACGTAAGAAGGTACATACCTGGGAAATCCTTCTCAGTCCCAGAAGGAGTCAGGTAGGTAAGACTTAACTGGTTCAGAGGAAGTGGGTGCTCCCATGATAGACAGACTGTTTTATATGGGGTATTCCAGGCTTTGTCAAAATAGATCTGGAAGGAAACAACCAGGAGAAATAGTCATACTTATCTCTGGGCACCCAACAGGTGTTCAATAAATGTTTCTTGAATAAAATATAAAATGATTTCAATAAACTTAGAAAGTGGTAGGACGAAAATCACACTTTTCATAATAATCCTATCTTTTTTGATTTGTTTGGTCTTGTTTCAAAACGATCATTTTTATGCGGGGCACCAGACTAAGGGCATAATGGTTGAGAAGAGATTTGACTTTTAAGGTTGCCTATGACCTGTGGAAATTTTAATGTATGTAAAAAAAAGTAGGGCTGATCATCAAGACGCCCTGATCCCATTACTGCTCCCTCCAAATCTCTGAATCCTCGGACCTAGCAATCACATACCCCACAGATCTGCCCCATGCCCACCACATCATTGACTGACACATGGATACCCTCATCATTTAGTCCACAGACACCCTCACCAATCACTGATTCCTCAGAGTCCCCTAAATCCCTGACCCAGTCATCACCAGTCAGTCCCCATACACACCATTTCTGATCCCACAGACAACCCCGTCACTGACACACCGTTATCCAATTACTAACCTCATAGCTCACCCCATCCCTGACTCCCAAATAAGCCCAACCCTAATCTTACATACCTTCCCCACCAGTGACTTCATCAGTCTCCAATCACTGACACTCACGAACCCCTCCCGTCCCATTACCAATCCAAAAGACTCACTCATCACCACACATGTCCGCCTTCTGACCTGCAGTTCCGTTATCAGATCTAGAAACGCCCGTCACGGCTTAACCCGGGACAGCTGTCACATCCATAGCGGCGAACTCTCCCGCTTCCTGTCTGGATGAGCAAAGCACTGGGCTCCCGGGCCTGCGCTGTTCTGTACCGGGCAGCTTTGCCCACTCCGCACCCGGGGCGGCTTTGTTCAGGAGGCAATATGGCCGCTCCCATGCGCTGTGTCTCAGTGGGAGCCGCCATCTTGAGAGGCCGTCCAGTTCCGTACAAGCAGAGGAATTCGGTTTATTCGGAGGCTGGGCTGTACCACCGCGGCAGTGAGGGGAGGGGGAAAAGATGACATAAAGGAGAATTACACAAACCAGTAACACGCAAAATTTTGCAGAGAGATTTTATAGGAGGACTGGGTAAGAAGTTTGAGTGAATGTCCTCTATTAGAAAGCTTCATTTGGTGGAAGAGGAAGAATTTGGAACAGTAAAATATTCTCATTGGCGACTTACCTAAAAGTGTTTGTAAATGGCACAGCCCCCTACCGAGAGATTCTACTTGCTGAGAGGGGTGAAAACGCGGAATGGAGATTCCACTGTGGGAAAAAGGGGTCAGAGTGATGGAAGAGTTCACTGAGGAGCAGAGAAAGAGGACACACAGAAATAATGAACTTTACGCTAAAAACGATTATATGGAATTCTCTAGGGGAAACTACTACTACTGCAGTAACAAGTTGCAGAGGCCGACTGAAGAAAATAAAGTGAGCGGCAAGAGGAGATGAGAATCAGAGACTAGGAGAAAACAAGAATAATGGGGGCAAAGGAGAAGCTTGTGGAGACAGAGAGATGGGAAACTTAAGCGTGAAAAATGGAAGCACAGGAACAGAAGTGGGAAACCGGGCACAACACGGGAGACTCAGAGGGAGACTGAGACAGAGAAGGAGGAGACTAAAACGACAGAAGGAAAGAAAAGAGAGGAAGAGAGTGAGGAGGTTAGACTTAAGGGGAAAAAAATCACTTGATAAAAAAAAAAAAAAGAACAAACGAAACACTTGTTATCATAAGCTTTACCTTACATCAAGCTTTTTTACCTAAAAAAAAAGGCATACTAACAAACTGATGTTTCCTGTACATAAATAGATACAATTTTGAATCATCATAGATTTCACAAGAGCCATGATTTCTGGCTTGTGTGTAATTAAATGAGCAGCAATTTTACATTAGCAGTTTTGTTTCCCATGTCAAATAAAAACATGTCTGGATTTAGATATGAAGAGATTTTATTCAGAAAGATTATTGCAATAGGGAGAATGCACCAATCTCAGAAATCTGCAAGCATCTCACAAAATCAAACAGAAAAAGGCTTTTCTTTAATAGGGAGGTGTAAGAAGGGTTAGCAGGAACTTTCAAAAGGTGGAGGTGTGCAAGTGGCAAAACCAGGGTACTTTAGCAGGAAATGTTTCTAGGGTCTTCAGATTCTGAGAATAAGCTGCTGAGGGAGGATGTTCCGCATATCCTCACCCTTTAGTGTATGTTTAAACTTGGGGGCAAGCCAAAATTTAGGAGTATGAGGGGAGGAAAAAGGCCTAACATTTGGTCAAGACAAAGAAGAGGGTAAGAAATGGGCAACCAACAGCACTCCAATTTAAACTTCCACAGTTACATCAATCTTTATTGCATGTCTTGTGCTTAAGACACTGTAGTCACTCACTGTGTTATGCACTAAGGGTATAGTAATGATTAATTCAGAATCCTAAAGCAGTGATACCAGTGGAAGTTGATATGGGAAGGGATCAAATTGTGCAGAGCCATGTAGAAATTGTGAATATGTTAGCTCTTTATCCTAAGCATGATGGGAAGCTGTCCTTATTTTAATATTTAATTTAAAAAGAAGGCAGAGAGGAGTCCTCTCTTACAATGAAAGAAATAAAAATTAAAGCCACAGTAAGATACTATTTCTCATCTATTACCTTGTTTAAAAAAAAAAGTATTTTTAGTTTGGAAATACACAGTGTTAGTAAAGTCATGGGAACCTGGAATTCTCATATATTACTCATGGGACAGAAAAATGGTATAGCCCCTATATAGAAGATTTAGCAATAGTTAACAAAACTATATGTATTCATTACCTATTGCTGTGTAACAAATTACCTGAAATTTAGCAGTCTGAAACTATATACATTGTTGTAGTTAACTGTTTCATAGTTTCTGTGATTGGAGAATGTGGAAATAGCTTAGCTGGGTGGTTCAGGTCTAGTCTGTCATGAGGTTGCAGTCAAGCTGTCAGCCAGGGCTGCAGTTATTTCAAGGCTGAACTGGAGGAGGTTATGCTTCTAAACTCAATCAAGTAGCTGATGACAAGCCTCAGAATTTCAATTTCCAAGCTCAGTTGCTCACCATGGGGGGATTTCCTTTGGCTACTCTATTATCCTCATGACATGGTAGGGGTCTTCCCTCTCAAGCCTCCCTCTTAGTATGGAGGCGAGCTTCTACCCAGACCAGTGAGTCAAGGGAAAGAGAGTGAGAGAGCACACAGAAGACAGAAGCCATAGTCTTCTTATAACCTAAATTAGAAATGACCTCTCATTACTTCTTTTGTATTCTATTTCCTGAAAGTGAATCACTAAGGGTGCCCACAATCAAATGAATGGGAATTGAGCTCTACCTCTTAAGGGGATTATCAAAGAGTCTAAAACCACAACACTACATGTAAGCTTTTGCCTTTTAACTCAGAAACTCCATTCCAGGAATATATCCCAAATACATCTTGGCAAAAAAAAAAAAAAAGTTACTCATTGCAGTACTATTTTTAATACCAAAAGACATCAGTCAACCCAAACATCTACTAACAGGTCTAGCTGTATAAATTACAGTATACACACAAAACAGTACTATTCAGCTGTAAGAGAAAGACAGAGAGAAGTATCTCTATGTACTAATATGGAGGTAACTTCAGGATATAATGTTATATGAGGGGAAAAAAAATTGAAAAAAAAATGAAAATAGTTTGTTATTACCATTTATTTTCTAAAAATGTGAATATTTATACAGTTAATTCTACTTATTCATGGTAGCTATGTTCAATTAAGTTGCTGCAAACACAGAATTAGTGAATACTAAACCATTTCTCCAAAGGGAAATAAATCAACATAAAATAGATTATAATCTTAAATTACAACTTTGTATAATTAAGATGATAACCTTAAAAACAACTTAGGTTGGTGGATTCTATTTTCTTTTTTTTTTTTTTAACATCTTTATTGGAGTATAATTGCTTTACAATGGTGTGTTAGTTTCTGCTTTATAACAAAGTGAATCAGTTATACATATACATATGTTCCCATATCTCTTCCCACTTGCATCTCCCTCCCTCCCACCCTCCATATCCCACCCCTCTAGGTGACCTACTAGAGAATGGACTTGAGACTATGGGGAGGGGGAAGGGTAAGATGTGACAAAGTGACAGAGTGGCATGGACATATATACACTACCAAACGTAAAATAGATAGCTAGTGGGAAGCAACCGCATAGCACAGGGAGATCAGCTCTGTGTTTTATTTATTTTACCAAAAAAACCCCAAGGTTCAGAACAGTTAAGTAATTTGCCTGAGGTCCAGTAACAAAGGCCAGAGTTAGATTCAAACCCTGTCCAACTGACTCCAGAGCTGGAGTTTCTTGCACTACACTGAATTGCCCCTCCCATCCCCGTCATCTGTTCATCTCTGTATGAGAGCTGAAACAGGAAGGCAGAGCATCCCCTTGTTTAAACTCAGCCGGGAATGTGTGCATGGGGCAACTCAAATTTTTTGCTACTCTGTGCATGTCTGCCAATGACTGAAAAAGCACTGTGAGTGTCGATTTTGAGATTATAACTACATTTTAGCAAGTAGGTGAATTTGCAGATACAGAATCTGTGAATAATGAAAATCAACTGTATATGTTTACCTTAAAAATAAAAAGCAAATGATGGAAGAATAAGCCATCAAATAAAATATAATCTACAAAAGGCATTATTAGTTATCTATTGAAATGTAGCAACCTACCCCAAAACTTAGTGGCTTAAAACAACACACATCTATTGTTTCACAGTTTATGTTGGCCAGGAATCTGGACATGGATTATCTGAGTCCTCTGCTTCGGGGTCTTCTACAAATCTATAATCAAGGTATTGGCCCAGGCTGGGGTCTCTCTCATCTGAAGACTCAAATGGGGAGAGATTCATTTCCAAGCTCAATTACATGATTGTTGGCACAATTAATGCCTCAAGGATTGTTGGACTAAGGGCATTCATGTCCTTGCTGGTTGTTGAGAGGAAGCCACCCACAGTACTTTGCCATCCAACTTACAACTTGCTTATCTAGGGAGTCAAGAGAAGAGTCTGTAAGCAAGATGGAAGTCACAAACTTTTATAACCTTATTATCAATATATAAGTGACATCCCCTCTATGTTGCCATATGCCATTGGTTAGAAGCTGCTTACTTATGCAGAGGGTATTACAAAAGGCCATGAATATCAGGAGGTGGGAATCACTGGCAGCTACCTTAGACACTTCCTACCCCAGGGAGGAAGGAAATAAGATAGAAGGGACAGAAATCATACCTAATTTTCTTTGAATATACCATGTTCTGTTGATTTGACTTTGTAACCACAAAAAGTTTTACATAATTATAAAACAAAAGTAAATTTTATAAACCAATTCCAAACTTCTGCTTCTGACCAAAGTGAAGTAATAGGGAATGGATGGGAACTTTCACCTGAACCAATGGAAAAACCAGAGAAGTGTATGAAACAACGGCTTTAAAGGTATTAGACATCAGGCTGTGAAGGACAGTGATCCTTGAGAGATGGGAAACAAATTGAGGTGACCCCTCTGATTGCCCAGTTTACTGCCTTGAGAACACTTCTAGGTATGACACAGGACAAGAGAGTCCAGGCAGGGGCCAACAGACTTCCACAGTGGAGGAGAAAGAACTAATAGTACAGAGAGACCAAGGCAGCTATATTCACAGAGCAGAGGCCAAAGAGGAGAAAGCTGCACAGAAAGAGAGCTCCAGAAACTTGCAGAGGTTCCACTTCAAGTATTTAGGAGAGTACTGGTCAGTGCATATATGTAAGGAAAATCAGAGTCTGGGAAAAGAGACACCAGAAAGGAAGGGGGAACCAGTAACTGGAGCTCACAAAAAGCCAAGATTAATACCTGTCTCCACCAGCCAGAATGGAAAACTTTACAATTCACTGGGAAGAATACACAGAAGGGTCTTGCCTCAATAGTGGGAAATTATTAGCTCTATATTTAAATCTTGCTCTGGTGCCACCTAACAACTGTTTCCAAGTAACTTAACCGAACTACAGAAAAGAACCTTCAAAAATATGTATTGGAACACAGAAGTATCTATCATCCAACAAGGTAAAATTCACAATGTCTACCACTAAATCAAGAATTATCAGGCATGTATAGAAACTGGAAAATGATACTCATAATGAAGAGAAAAATCACTCAAAGAAAAAAAAAACAGACCAGAATTGAAAAAGGTGTTGGAAATTGTAGAGATAGATATTAACAAGTCACTATAGATCGTGCAGTCATTAAAAGGATAATGTGAGAATATTATGAACAACTTTAGCCTCATAAATTTGGCAAGGTAGAAGAAATGGACCATTTCTTCAAACACCAAAACTCAACTAAGATGAAACAGATCACCTGCATGGTCCTATAACTATGTAAAAAGTTGATTCTTAAAGACCTCACAAAAAAGGAAAAATGGTTTCACTGGAGAATTCTACCAAAATTTAAAGAATTAACACTGATTTTACACAATCTCTTCCAGAAAATAGAAAAGAAGGGAATACTCCCCAAATCATTTTATCAGGAAATTATTACCAAAACCATACCAAGACAGTACAGTGAAAGAAAACTACAGATCAATGTCTCCCATGAACGTAGACATAAAAATCCTCAAAAAAATATTAACAAACTAAATTCAACAATCTATTATACACTATGACTAAGTGAAATGTATTCCAAGTATTCAAAGCTGGCTCAAAATAGAAAATTAACCAACAGGATACAAAGAAAAAGTAAATGATTCTATCAATTGACACAGAACAGGCATTTGACAAAAATCCAATACTCATGCATGATAAAAAAAATTCTCAGCAAAATAGTAACAGAGAGGAATTTCCCTAACTTACTGAAGAGCATATACCAAACAAACAAAAAACAAAAAAATACAACCCACAGAAAATATAATACTTAATGATGAAAGACTGAATGATTCCCCTCTTAGATCAGGAACAAGACAATGATGTTTGCTCTCACCATTCTACTTCAACATAGTACTGGAAATTCTACCCACTAAAATAACACAAGAAAGCAAAATTAGAAGCATACAGATCAGAAAGGAAAGAAATAAAACTGTCCCTATACGCAAATGACATGAATGATTGTCTATGTAGGCAATCCAAAGGAATTTACCAATATTATGCCTAAAACTAAGTGAGTTCAGCAAAGTAAGAGGATACAAGATCAACACAAAAATCAATCACATTTCTCTATACTAATAATAAAAACATGCAAGCACAAATAAAAACATAATACCATTTTTAATCACTCCAAAGAAACTGAAACACTTAGACTTACACTTATCAAAACATGTAGGATCTTTAGGAAGAAAATTACAAAATATCATTAAAAGAAATCAAATAAATAGAGATATACCATGGTCACTGATATGAAGACTATAAACAGTAAAGATGTTAATTATGCCCAAATTGATCTATAGGCTTAAAGCAATTTTTCTTAAAAATGACAGCAAGTTTTTTTTTGTAGACTTAGACAAAATTATTTTAAAATTTATATGGTATTCCTTAAAAAAACTAAAAATAGAGTTCCCATATGATCCAGCAATCCCACTCCTGGGCATATATCCAGAAAAGATGAAAACTCTAATTTGAAAAGATACATGCACCCCAATGTTCATAGCAGCACTATTTACAATAGCCAACACACATGGAAGCAACCTAACTGTCCGTCAACAGATGAATGGATAAAGAAGATGTGGCACATATATAAAATGGAATATTACTCAGCCATAAAAAAGAATGAAATAATGCCATTTGCAGCAACAAGGATGGACCTAGAGATTATCATACTAAGTGAAGTAAGTCAGAAAGAGAAAGACAAATATCATAGGATATCACTTATATGTGGAATCTAAAAAAAGATATAAATGAACTTATTTACAAAACAGAAACAGACTCACAGACATAGAAAACAAACTTATGGTCATCAAGGGGAAAGGTGGGGAGGAATATATTAGGAGTTGGGAATAACAGATAGACACTACTATATATAAAATAGATAAACAACAAAGACCTATTGTATGGCACAGGGAACGAGATTCAATATCTTGTAAGACCCTATAATGGAAAAGAATCTGAAAAAGAATACATATATATATAAATGAATCATTTTGCTATACAACTGAAACCAACACAACACTGTATATCAACTATACTTCAATAAAAAGTTGCTTGTTTTGAAAAAAAAAAAACTTACATGGAAACCAACACAACAACTGTGTATCAACTATACTTCAATAAAAAGTTGCTTATTTTGAAAAAAAAAACACTTACATGGAAAGGAACAGGCCCTAAAATAGCTAAAACAATCTTGACAATGAAGAAAAAAGTGGAAGGAATTACTCCCACAACTTCTATTAAACATTGTACTGGAGGTTCTAGTCAGTGCAATAAGGCAAAAAAGAAATTAAAACCGTCTGGTTTGGAAAGGAAAGGGTAAAACCACATTCACTTGTAGATAACATGATCTTCGATGCAGAAAGTCCAATGTATTCTACCAAAAAATGGTACTAGAACTAATTAGTAAGCTCAGGAAGGTTGAAGTATACCAGATCAATATACAATAATTAGTTGTACTTCCATATACAACCAATAAATAACCAGAAATTAAAATTTAAAACATCTACAGTAGAATTATGAAAGGTTTGGGGGCAAATCTGACAAAAGATGTGAAACACCTGTACACTGAAAACGATAAAACAATGCTAACAGAGATGAAAGAAGACTTAAAGGAGCTACATCACATTCATGTGTCAGCTCATTATTTTTATAATGTCAAATTCTGAAAATTGATTTATAAGTTCAGTGCAATCTATTCAAAACAGCAGCAAGCTTTAGAGAAGAAACTGACAAGAAAAGAAATAAAACTGTCACTGTATGAGAAGGACAGTTTTATATTCATATGGAAAGGAAAAGGACCAAGAATCGCCAAAACAACTTTGAAAAAAAAAAAATTAACTTTGAGGCTTAAAACTACCTGATCTCAAGGTTTATTATACACACGCTGCAATAATCAAGAGAGTGTGGTATTGGTGTAAAGACAGAAAAATGTATAAATGAAACAGAATAGATAGTTCAGAAATAGATTCAACTGATAATAATAACAAAGGCAATTCTGTGGGGGAAAGAATCACCTTTTCAACAAATAGTGCTGGAATAACTGGATATCCATAATTTAAATTGAACCTTAATCCACTCTTCATACTACATACAAAAAAATTAACTCAAAATGGCTCATAGCCCTAAATATAAAATCTAAAACTATAAAACTCCTAGAATAAAATGTAGGAGAAATCCTTTGTGACCTAGGATGAGGCAAAGATTTCTTAGTTGACACCAAAAGCATGAATCATAAAATAATAAATGATAAATTGGACCTCTGGTATTCAAAAGACACAATTTAAGAGAATAAAAAGAGAACCCACTGACTAGGAGAAATTGTTTCCAAGTCATATATCTAAGAAAGAACCATCAGCCAGAATACATGAAGACCTCTAACAACGAAATTACTTAAAACTGACCAAAAGATTTAAACAGGCACTTCACTAAAGGTATACTGATGGCAAATAAGAACAGGAAAAGATGCCCAACATCATTAGTCATCAGGGAAATGCTATGGTATCATAGTGAGATACCATTAATCACTTACTAAAATGACTAAAATTTTAAAAACTAATATTACCAAATACTGGCAAGGATGTACAGAAATGAACTTTTACATGCAGCTAGTGGGAATGTAAAATGGTGCAATCCCTTTGGAAAACAGGCAATTCCTCAGGTTAAGTATTCACTGACTATATGATCCAGCCATTCCATTCCTAAAGTTTATCCAAGAGAATAAGTATTAGGCAGGTGCACATACAACATACAATATCCAATACATGTGCATGCAAACATTTGTACAGGAATGCTCATAGCAGCTTTATTTGTAAAAGCCAAAAACTAAAATTAACTCAAATGTCCATCATAGGCATCCATACGATAGAATACTAATCAGCAACAGAAAGGAATGAACTCTTGGTACACATAGAAAATCGGATTAAATTCAAAATAAGTATGCTGAGTGAAAGAAATCAGTAAAAACAAGAGTGCATACGTTATGATTCTACTTACATCAAATTCTAGAAAATGCAAATGAATATATAGTGGCAGAAAACAGGTCAGTCTTTGCCTGGGGATGAGGCAGAGAGCCAGTTGGGGAAGAGGAATTAATTTCCAAGCGATAAGAAGAAACTTTGGGGGATGACGGACATTTTCATTATCTTGACTGTGGTGACAGTTTCACTGGTGTATACATAAGCCAATGTTATCAAATATGTGCGATTTATTGTTTGTCTATTAAACCTCAATAAACCTGCTTTTAAAAAACTCTACAGCATGCTTTAAAATGCCCTACATTATCTTCCTCAATTTTTTTGACATCATAAACCACTTCCCCTCATTCATTCCACTTCAGACATTCTTGTTCTTCCTCAACTCACTTTCACTTTAGGGCTTTTGAGAATGCTCCTCTTACTAGTATACAGATTTATCACTACTCTCACCAATTACCATAGCAAATAAGAAATATTTAGATTATCTCCCCAAAATGAAAATACCTTTTTCTTCTGGTCTTCCCTTCTTTTCTCATCTTTCTTACTCCCAACTTACCCACACCTTAAAAGCTTTCTGATGTACAAAATTTTGGGTAATTCCACTCAGGTTATTAAGTGAGTAAAACTGTTCATTCATGCTATCATTTAGTTGTTCAGCAAATATTCAGTGAACATCTACTATGTGTCACGTACTCTTCTATAGCTTCAGCTACATCATTTTAATATAGCTAAATATTCCTGCTCCATTCAGGCTTAAATGCTACCAAAATGGATAGACAATAAACAATAAACAAGATAAGTTACAATATGACAAAAGTACCATTTAAAAAGTGAAATAAAACAAGGAAAATTAGGAATGCTTAGGGGAGTGTTGTTGTATCACACATGGAGGTCTGCTAGTCTTAGAGAATTCTGATCTAACCAGTCATCTAAGAACTCAGACTCATAATACAGTGTAATTCTACAGTGATAAAATACTGTATAATGATAATTAAGAGTGTATGCTCCCTAGGTCTACCAGAAGAAAGAGAATAATAAAGATTAGAGCAGAGATAAACAAAATAGACAATAAAAACCAACAGAGAAAATTAATGAAACCAAGAGTTGGTTCTTCAAAAAGATCAACAAAATTGGCAAACCTTTAACTAGATTGACTGAGAAAAAAGAGAAGAGATTCAAATAACTAAAATCAGAAATGAAAGAGGGGACATTACAACTGATTTTACAGAGCTAAAAAAGATTGTAAGAGAGTACTATGAACAACTGTACACCAACAAATTGAATAATCTAGATGAAACAGACAAATTCCTAGAAACTCAAAACTTACCAGTACTAAATCATGAAGAAACAGAAAATCGATAGATTTAAAACCAGTAAGAAGATTGAATAAGTAATCAAAAATCTTGCAATAAATAACCCTGACTACAATTGTTGGGGGCATTTTCCTCCACAGTAGAGGTCAAGGAGACATGAAGGTCATATTTCACCCCGTTAGAGATGAAGAGTCTGAAACGCAAAGAAAAGCAAGATCTAGACAGGCAAGACAGTCTAGAAGATCAACACAGCATAGACTGATCTTTAGGAAGCTGAAAAAACAATATGAAGAAGTCATTGTACCCAAATCAGAGAACAAGAAAAAGAAAAAGGGGGGAAAGGAAAGCAGGATAAAGAGAAGGAAGAAGAAAAGAAGCAGAAACATCTAGAGAAGATAAATATGAACAAAAGTACTTCAGAACATATGATAAGATTTATCAGCCTTGTCTCCCAAGGCAATAGAAATAAAAGAATAAACAAATGCGACCTAATCAAACTTATAAGCTTTTGCACAGCAAAGGAAACCATAAACAAAATGGAAAGAGACAACCTACAGACAGGGAGAAAATACGTGCAAATGATGTGACTGACAAGGACTTAATTCCAAAATATATAAACAGCTCATACAACTCAATAACAAAAAAACAACCCAGTCAAAAAATGGGCAGAAGACCTAAATAGACATTTGTCCAAAGAAGACATACAGATGGCCAACAGACACATGAAAAGATGTTCAACATTCTAATTATTAGAGAAATGCAAATCAAAATTACAATGAGGTACCACCTCACACCAATCAGAATGGCCATGATTAAAAAGTCTACGAGTAATAAATGCTGGAGAGGGTGTGGAGAAAAGGGAACCCTCTCACACCGTTGCTGGGAATGTAAATTGGTGCAGCCACTATGGAAAACAGCATGGAGGTTCCTCAAAAAACTAAAAATAGAGTTGCCATATGATCCAGCAATCCCATTCCTGGGCATATACCTAGACAAAACTATAATTCGAAGAGATACATGCACCCCTATGTTCATAGCAGCATTATTTACAATAGCCAAGACAGGGAGACAACCTAAATGTCCATTGACAGATGAATGGATAAAGAAGATGTGGTATATATATACAATGGAATACTACTCAGCCATAAAAAAGAACGAAATAATGCCATTTGCAGCAACTAGAGATTATCATACTAGGTAAAGCAAGTCAGAAAGAGAAAGACAGATACCATATGACATCACTTATATGTGGAATCTAAAATATGACACAAATGAACTTATCTATGAAACAGAAACAGACTTACAGACATAGAGAACAGACTTGTGGTTGCCAAGTGGGGGTGAAGGGGTGGGGAGGGATGGAATGGGAGTTTGGGATTAGCAGATGCAAACTATTATATATAGAATGGATAAACAACAAGGTTCTACTGTATTGCACAGGGAACTATATTCAATATCCTGTAATAAACCAAAATGGAAAAGAAAAAAAAAAGTTTATCAGCCTTACAGACCAGAACTGACTTCAAGTTCAACCACTCCATCCTGTTCACTTTCTCTTTTTTTGGAACTTGTTAGCTTGTTTATGTCTCTCTGGGCATCATTCCCCACATGTGGGGCCCAGCTCTCTGGAACCTTCACTGGCCATCCTTTCCTCGTTTCTCCCCTGGGCACCAGAACCACATAGGTAGATACATCCACGCATCTCCCACATCTGTAGACACCTCCTGCCTCTTGTGCTATTTGGCCAAACTCTGAGGCTCCCCCGACACCTTCATCTCCGGGTCTATCCTGGTGGGGCCTTCCTCCCTGGGGTAGTAGTGCAGGGGATTGGGTCACAGTTCCTCGCCGATGATCTCAGCAATCCTGTTAGACCCTGGGCAGTTGTGGTCAGACAACCAGTTGAGGAAGTTAAGGCTGGTGGTGTCCTGCCTGCAGTTGGGGGCTCCTCATTCATAATCCCAGAACCACTGGACGGGAGTGGAACGAGACGCCCTATATCCAGCAATGCTAAGGTGATACTCCTTAACGATCATGTCATTCCAGAAGCAGGGGTTGTTCCGAAAGAAAAACATCAACCTGCAGTGGTGCCTGGGATGGCCCAGTTCCTGCACCTCCAAATTGATCATGTAACTAAGCGTGTCTTCATCTTGGTCACTGATCATGGCCGACATCTGGGAGTGGTTCATAGTGGCTCTGGCCCAGAAGCCAGGAATGCCCTGGATAATGGCCCTTCTGCGATCAAACTGAGGATTCCGCCTCTGACTGATCTTGCGCTTGCCCTGCTGGCTTGGACATTCAGAGTGCTCAGCTCTAACTGCAGGGCCCCCAGCGCCTCTAGCGGGGGCCAGGCTGTCGTGGGTCCCGGCTCTGGCTCTTCCTGCTCCTGCTCCTGGGGCTTCTCCTCCCGCTCCTCCGCCTGCATCTCCTGCTCCTCCTCTGCCACCACCTCCAACACTTGCATGATGTCCTCCACGAGCAGCCCTAACTCCTCCCGGATCCCCGCCACCTCTCCCTCCTCCAGGGCCACGCCTTGCTGCACGACCTCCACCTTGAAGATGGTGGCCTCCTTGCCCAACCCACCAGCTAGTGCCCACGCCGTACCCACCTCCCCCACTGCACCCCCCCCACAACTAGGGCCCCTTCTTCCTGAGCCCCCCACTGCAGGCCCCTTCTTCCTGAGCACCCCCTCCCACAACTAGGATGACCCAGGGTCCCTGGGCAGCACCGCCTTCCCCAGACCCCGCCTCACTCACCATGTGGCCCTGGCCCTGAGCTGGGGCAGCTACGAAGGAGCGGGAGGTGGAAGCACAGCACGTGGCCCACAGAGCAGGCAGGCCCAGCGAGCAGAGTCACCCTGCGCCACGGGCCTCGGGGTGGGGGGCGAGGGCATCCTGTTCACTTTCTACCATGAACAGTTCACTCTATGATTCAAGTCATCTAAACAGGCCAAACAATCTTGTAGGTATAACTTCTGTGTATTCCAGATTAACAAAAGAAAATGAAGAAGAGGGAGAAAAGAGAGAAGAAAAAGGAGAAAATAAAGCACACCCTAAATCAATCAGAGAACAACAGTGGCCAAGAGAGAAAAGAAGATCTACAGGAGTTTCATTTTGGACACAAGATAGAGATGAAAATGAAAAAGAACAACAATCATATACAGATGGGAGATCCAATAAGAAAGAAACTTAGATGGATTCCATTTCTAGATGTGAAACAAGTTCCATGTCATCTAGTGATTGGTATTAATTCCTTGCTGGGTTTCTCTGCATCATACAGTTACTTTAAAAAAAGAAAGACTTACAGTAGCAGGCTAGAAAAGGATGACTCCCTGACTTTAAAAAGCTTTATGAACAAATTCGAACTGAAAATGAAAAGCTGAAAGCATAGCTACATGATACATACATGGAACTGACAGATCTTAAATTGCAATTGGAAAAGGCCACCCAGAGACAAGAAAGATTTGCAGATAGGTCACTACTAGAAGTTGGGAAAAAAGGGGACAAAGAGCTCTAAAAAGAATATCTGAAGTGAAAGAAGAGCTCACATTTTTACCAGATCTAAAAGCAGACAACCAGAGGCTAAAGGATGAAAATGGGGACTTGATCAGAGTCATAAGCAAACTTTCCAAATTAAATAAAAAGCAGCAAGTAATGGAATTGCACATATTTGTAATCCCATGGATCATAACTGAAAGTCACTGGAAACTTGGAAGGATCCTTGGAGGCTATCATTTTTGGATATGCTGCCAATTGCCTACTTATCTAGGATTTCTGTTTCATTTTGTTTTTCTTTTTTTTCCCTTGTATTGAGGTCATTGTTTCATGTTAATGCAGCTGCTGAGAAGTGGGGTTTTTCATTTATTTATTTTAAATAACTGAGAAAACTTGTGTACAACTCCAGCATATAAAGAAAGTGTTCAAGGCCAGATATGCCTCAGGTATTTAACCAGCAAGCCTTAGTTGTACGTAAATACTTTTGTGTCAACAAAAACTTTCAGCTCTCAGAGAAGACAGTTATTCAGCATTTTTTGATCTGCCAGTTTTCAGTTTTTCAATATTTAGGTTTTTTTGCTTTACATCTAAGTTTGGGTTTGTATTTTTTCTTTATAACTCTTCATGTGGCAGACATTTCTATGTTTTTACACCTTTATCATTTACAGAAAAGAACATGTGCTCTTCTGAGATTGTTGTTAGGTTCAGGCTAATGCTGTGTTGTCCCCCAGCTGGAACTGAGTTGCTTGGAGGAACATTTTTTCTCATTGTTTGTGCAATATGCATTTATTTCTTATATGAATGCTTTAAAGTCAATTGAGATTAGATTCTTCTAAGTCCTACTTTCTGCCTTCATTGGTAAGATGTTGTTTCTGTTGTTTATTATTGTAGAATAAGAGATTAGATCCTGTAATCTTCACATTCATTTTGCAGGTACTGAGTGATACTGTATATATAAGTGTGTGTTGCTTGATTTTTAGAAAACCCCGTGGCACATTTGCCTATTTTCTTATTTCAAAAATCTGTTAACACAAGTAGGCTATTCCATAATAGTGTTAAAAACAAAATTTGCTAACAATGCGATATAAAGACTTTAAAAGGTACCCTATCTTTACAAAACTTTTCTACTGTAAAGTGCTTTTATTTTCAGTTTGCATTTGATAGTTTTCAACCACAATTTAAGCTGCATAAGATAAATGCTTCACATTTCATATAACTATATTTATCTGAGTGTTATCTAAAATTGTTGTGCTAGCCAAAGTAATGCTATGAAGTCATTTCCAGATTTAACCCATGAGTTAATGCTAAATGCATTGTTACTGCCATGGGAAGAGGCACTGACTTTGATACTACCAGCATGTCCAGACTATACATGTACCAGTGACTTTTAAAAAAAAAACCAAGTACATAATGAATATGGCTTTTATTTGGACAAATAGCTTTATATTTTAATTAAACCATGCAAAAAATATTACATCTTTCTAGCATACAACTGTCTCCTTATCCACTGAACATTTCAGACTTTTGAATAAATTGTACATTGGAAAGCTTATGGTCACTAATTGCATTACTGATTGTAGTGTATATTATACAAAATGTGAATTTGTCCCCCCTCATTTTAGAAGGTCACTGTGTTCTACTGCCTATTTTAGATTATTTTGGGGTTGGGAAAGAGTGTTTTCCCAGAAGGATTTTAAGTCTTCTCTCTCGATGGGTTTTATGAAGACATGAGGTTATGTTCTTACCACCAAGCTCAGGATTCTAGATTTTTAAAGGTACAAGGATAGTTATGGGAATTTTACTTTGATTTGAACTGTATGAATAGAACATCTGAATATAGAGAATTTCCATGATCTTATGTGGGCATAAGATAATTGAACAGTTTGAGTGACTGTACAACATTTAGGCATGAAAACAGGAATAAAATTAAGAAAACAATTTCATTTATAATAGCAAGAAAAAGAATAAAATACACGGGAATAAAGTTAATCAAGGACACAAAAGACTTGTACACTGAAAACTACAAAACATTGCTGAAAGAACTTATAGAAACACACAAACGGAAAGAAATCTCATATTCATGGACTGGAAGATTTAATACTGTTAAGATGTAAATATCATCCAAAGTGGTCTACAGATTCAATGCAATTTCCATCAAAACTCCAATAATGTTTTTTGCAGAAATAGAAAAATCCATCCTAAAATTTATATGTAACCTCAGGAAACCCTGTATAACCAAAACAATCTTCAAAAGAAAAACAATGTTGTAAGTCTAACACATCCTGATTTCAAAACTTATTACAAAGCTACTGTAATCAAAAGAGTGTGGTATCGGCATAAGAATAGACATATAAACCAACGTAATAGAATAGAGAGGACAGAAATAAACCCTTGCGTATATGGTCAAATGATCTCAACAAAGATGCCAAGACCATTAAAAGGGGAAAGAACAGTCTTTTTCGATAAATAGCGTTGGGAAAACTGGATGGCCACATGCAAAAGGATGAATTCATACCCTTATCTAACACCATATACAAAATTACCTCAAAATGGATCAAGGTCCTAAACAAGAGCCACCTGTCAAAGCTGCCTTTCAGAAATGAAGGGGAGATAAAGACTTTCCCAGACAGCAAAACTGAGGAGGTTCATCACCACTATACCAGCTTTACAGGACATGCCAAAAGGAATTCTTTAAGCTGAAATGAAAGGATACTAGCTAGTAACATGAAAATATAAAACACAGTTGTAAAGGTAAGTACATAGTCAAATTCAGAATATTCTAATACTATCATACAATGGTGTATTAAACACTTAACTCCAGTAGAAAGGTTAAAAAAGATAAAAGTATTAAAAATAACTATAGCCAAAATAATTTGTTAATGGATATACAAATAAAAAGACATAAATTGTTACATTAAAAACATAAAATGAGGGGAGCAAAGGGTAGTTTTGTATGCAATCAGGTTAAGTTATCATCAGCTTACAATAGAATAAGATATTTTATGTGAGCCTCATGATAATCAAAGCAAAAACCTAGAGTAGATACACAAAAGATAGAGAGGGCAATCAAAGAACACCTCTAAGGAAAATCATCAATTAACAAAGGAAGACAGCAAGAGAGGAAGAAAAGAAAAATAGAAATACAAAACAGTCAGGAAACAATAAGGTGGCATCAATAAGTCTTTGCCGATCAACAATTACTTTAAATTGATTAAATTATCCAATCAAAAGGCATAGAGTGGCTGAATAGATTTTAAAAACAACAACAAAACAAGACCTAACAATATGCTGCCTACAAGAGACTCACTTCAGCTTTAGGAACATGTATAGGTTCAAAGTTACAGAATGGGAAAAGATATTCCAAGCAAATGGAAACCAAAAGAGATCAAGCATAGCTATACTTATATTAGACAAAATATACTATAAGTTAAAAACTGAAACAGAGACAAAAAAGGTCATTATATAATGATAAAAGGGTCAATTAATCAAGATAATACAATATTATAAATATATATACACCCAACATCAGACTACCTAAATATTAGGCAAATACTAACAGGTCTGAAGGGAGAAATAAAACTACAGTAATAGTAGAGGACTTCAATACCTCACTTTCAACAATGGATAGATCATCCAGACAGAAAATCAACAAAGGAACTTGAACTATATTTTAAATCAAATGGACACATACACAACATTTCATTCAACAGCAAAGGAATATACATTTTTCCCAATGGCACACAGGACATCCTCCAGGATAAATCATAAGATAGATCACAAAACAAGTCATAGCATATTTATGAAGACTGAAACCATATCAAGTATCTTTTCTGACCACAGTGGTATGAAACAAGAAATCAATAACAGAAGCAAAACTGAAAAGCTCACAAATATGTGCCCACTCTTGACACTTCTATTGAACATAATACTAGAAGTACTAGCCAGAGCAATTAGTCAAAAAAAAAAAAAAAAGCCATCCAAATCGAAAAGTAAAAAGTAAAAGTGTCTCTGTTTGCAGATGACATGACCTTATATACAGGCATACCTCAGAGATATTGAGGGTAAAGTTCCAGGCCACTGCAATAAAGTGAATAGCACAATAAAGTGAGTCACACAAATGTTTTGGTTTCCTAGTACATATAAAAGCTATGTTAAAAATATACTGTAGTGTATTAAGTATGTAATAGCATTATATCTAAAAGCATGTAATACTTTAATTTAAAAATAACTTATTGCTAAATAATGCTAACCACCATTTGAGCTTTCAGCGAGTCTTACTTTTTGTTGATGGAGAGTCTTGCCTCAATGTTGATGGCTGCTGACTGATCAGTGGCGGCTGCTGGAGGTCGGGGTGACAGTGGCAATTTCTTAAAATAAGACAACAGTGAAGTTTGCCACATTAATTGACTCTTCCTTCACGTACGATTTCTCTGTAGCATGCAATGCTGTTTGATAGCATTTTACCCACAGAACTTCTTTCAAAATTGCAGTTAATCCTCTCAAACCCTGCCGCTGCTTTATCAACTAAGTTTAAGTAACATTCTAAATCCTTTGTTTTCATTTCAACAATCTTCACAACATCCTCACCAGGAGTAGATTCCATCTCAAGAAACCACTTTCTTTGCTCATTCATAAGAAGCAACTCCTCATCCGTTACAGTTTTATCATGAGATTGTAGCACCTCAGTCACATCTTCAGGCTCCACTTCTAACTGCAAGAATTACCAAAATGTGACACAGAGACAAAAAGTGAGCAAATGCTGTTGAAAAAATGGCACCAGTAGATTTGCTCAACACAGGCTTGCCACAAACCTTCAGTTTGTAAAAAACACAACATCTGCAAAACATAATAAAGTGAAGCATGATAGAGCAAAGTATGCTTGTACAGAAAACTCTAGAGACTTTACCAAAAAACTTGTTAAAATAATAAACAAATTCAGGAAAGCTGAAGCA
This sequence comes from Balaenoptera ricei, assembly GCF_028023285.1. Lineage (NCBI taxonomy): Eukaryota > Metazoa > Chordata > Mammalia > Artiodactyla > Balaenopteridae > Balaenoptera > Balaenoptera ricei. The sequence continues at coordinate 128,036,329 of NC_082641.1, forward strand.
TACAAAATCAATATGCAGAAATTAGTTATTCATCTATATACAAACAATGAACTATTGGAAAGAGAAATTAAGAAAACAATCCCAGGGAAATCCCTGGCAGTCCAGTGGTTAGAACTTAGTGCTTTCACTGCCGAGGGCCTGGGTTCGATCCCTGGTCAGGGAACTAAGATCCTGCAAACCACACAGCATGGCCAAAAAAAAAAAAAAAAAAATCCCATTTACAAAGGCATCAAAAACAATAAAATACTTAGGTATAAGCTCAAACTGTAAACTGAAAACTATAAGATACCAATTTAAAAAACTGAAGAGGACACAAATAAATGAAAAGATAATCTGTGTTCATAGTTTGGAAGACTTAATATTGTTAAAATGTCTATAGTAGCAAAACAACCTGTAGTTTCAATGCACCCACTATTAAAATTCCATTGGCATTTTTCACAGACATAGAAAAAACAATCCTAGAATTCATCGGGAACCACAAAGACCCTAAATAGCCAATGCAATACTGAAAAAGAAGAACAAAGCTGGAGGCAACATATTTCCTGATGTCAAACTATATTACAAATCTATAGTAATCAACAGAATGGTACTGCTATAAAAACAGACACATAAACCAGTGGAACAGAATAGAGAGCCCAGATATAAACCCATACATATACAGTCAGCTAATCTTCATCAAGGACACACAATGGAGAAAGGATAATCTCTTCATTAAATGGTGCTGGGAAAACTGGGTATCCACATTCAAAAGAATGAAACTAGACCCCTACCTTACACCACTCACAAAAGTTATCTCAAAATGGATTAAAGACTAAATTTACCTGAAACCATATAACTCCTAGAAGAAAACAGGGGAAAAGCTCCTTGACATTGGTCTTGGCAATGATTTTTTTTTGGATATGACACCAAAAGCAGAGGAAATAAAAGCAAAATAAACAAGTGGAACTACATCAAACTAAAAAGCTTCTGACTACAAGTAACTCAATTTCGTTTCTTTTTATGGCTGAGTAATATTCCATTGTACATGTCATACAGAGTGAAGTAAGTCAGAAAGAGAAAAACTAATACCGTATGCTAACGCATATATATGGAATCTAAAAAAAAAGGCAGTAATGAACCTAATGGCAGGGCAGGAATAAAGACGCAGACATAGAGAATGGACTTGAGGACACAAGTGGCGGGGGAGGGGAAGCTGGGGTTAAGTGAGAGTTAGCACTGACATATATACACTACCAAATGTAAAATAGATAGCTAGTGGGAAGCAGCAGCATAGCACAGGAAGATCAGCTTGGTGCTCTGCAACGACCTAGAGGGGTAGGATAGGGAGGGTGGGAGGGAGGCTCAAGAGGGAGGGGATATGGGGATATATGCATGCATATGGGTGATTCACTTTGTTGTATAACAGAAACTAAGACAGCACTGTGAAGCAGTTATACTCCAATAAAGATGTATAAAAAATTTTAAAAATAAAAATAATTAGAAATCTAAATTAATTAATTAATTAAAAGGTTTCTGAAAAGAAAAGGAAATAATCAACAAAATGAAAAGACAACCTATGGAAGAGGGGGAAATACTTGCAAATCATTGATCTGGTAAGAGGTTACTATCCAAAATATATAAGGAACTCATACAACTCAATAGCAAAGAAACAATCTGATTATAAAATGGGCAGAGAAATTGAATAGGCATTTTTCCAAAGAAGACATCCAAATGGTCAACAGGTATATGAAAAGGTGCTCAACATCACTAATCATCAGAAAAAAGCAAATCAAAACCATTCTAACCTCATACCTGTTAGAATGGCTATCATCAAAAAGACAGATAACATGTTGGCAATGATGCAGAGAAAGGGGAACCCTATACACTACTGGTATGAATGTAAATCAGCACAGCTATTATGGAAAACATGGAGGTTCCTAAAAAAGTCCTGCTTCTGGGCATATATATCAAAAGGAAGTGAAATCACTACTTGCAGAGATATCTACACCCCCATGTTCACTGCAGCATTAATCACAATAGTCATTTTTATAACTACATAACAGGACTTCCCTGGTGGCACAGTGGTGAATCTGCCTGCCAATGCAGGCGACACGAGTTCAAGCTGTGGTCCGGGAAGATCCCACATGCCACAGAGCAACTAAGCCCATGCGCCACAACTACTGAGCCTGCGCTCTAGAGCCCACAAGCCACAAGTACTGAGCCCGTGCGCCTAGAGCCTGTGCTCCACAACAAGAGAAGCCACCGCAACAAGAAAAGCCACCGCAACAAGAGAAGCCCCTGCACCGCAACAAAGAGTAGTCCCTGCTCACCACAACTAGAGAAAGCCCGTGCACAGCCACCAAGACCCAACGCAGCCAAAAATAAATAAATTTATTTTTAAAAACTACATATGACTATATATATACATATATATACATATATATATATATATATATATATATATATATATATATATATATATATATATAAAATTCAGCTATAAAAAATGAAGGAATTCCTGTACAGCACGGTGGCTATAGTTAACAATACTGCATCATATGTTTGCAAGTTGCTAACAGAGTAAATCTTGAAAGTTCTCAGCACAGGAAAAAAAACCTGTAGCTGTATGAAGTGATAGATGTTAGCTAAATTTATAGTGGCAATCATTTCACAATATATGCATATCATTATGCTGTATACCTTAAACTTATACAATGTTTGTTATATGTCAGTTATATCTCAATAAAACTGGGGGAAAAAAGGAAATCCTGCCATTTGTGACAACACGGATGGACCCTGAGGGCATTATGGTAAGTAAAGTCAGACAGAGAAATATAAATACTCAATGACCCCACACATATAAAATATGGAAATGCTAAAATCATAGAAATTGAGAGTAGTTTGGTGGCTGCCAGGGGCTGAGGGCCAGGGAAAATGAGATGTTGGTCAAATGGTACACACTTCCAGTTACATAATAAATAAGTTCTGGGGATCTAATGTATAGTATGGTGACTACAGCTAACAATACTGTATCATATACTTGAAAGTTGCTGAGAGTAAATCTTAAATGATTTCACCACAAAAATAAAATGATAACTATGTGAGGTGATGAAGGTGTTGACTAACCATATTGTGGTAAATGTCACATTATAAATATACATTGCATGTATCAAATTATCACTTTGTACACCTTAAACTTACACAATGCTATGTCAACTGTATCTCAGTAACTCTAGGGAGAAAAACAAATTTAGGATTATAAGGTTTTTACTTAACATCTTTGATATGGTAATTTTTTATCATACACCTGAAATCTTTGGTTCCTAAAGACATTCATAACTACAGTAGTTCTCCCTTGACCACAGGGGATATGTTTCAAGACCCGCAGTGGATGCCTGAAATTGAGCTGTTTTTTCCTATACATACATCCTATGATAAAGTTTCATTTACAAATTAGGCACAATAAGACAGTAACTAATAATTAAACAATTATAACAATATACTGTAATAAGAGTTATGTGAATGTGGCCTCTCTCTCAAAATATCTTCTTGTACAAATTTAATGCCTTTTCCATCTTAACTTAAGCACTTATCATGCACTGGGGCCATAACTTTTGAAGTCTGAGGTGTGACAGCAAAACCAGCATGAATTATTTTTCCATCTTCACGATTTCACAGATTTGTTCTTACCATAGGTCTTAGCAATCTCGGCATACAATTTTTTTCTTTCCTTACTAAGTCAAAAACTTTTACCTTTTCACTTTAAGAAAACATTTCACAGCCTCTCTTTGGCATATCTGAATTGCCAGCATCATTACTATTGTGCTTCAGGGCCATTACTAAGTAAAATAAGGGTGACTTGAACACAAGCACTGTGATACCATGACAGTTGATCTGATAAACGAAATTACTACTAAGTGACTTCACAGGCAGGATACACTGGACAAAGGGATGATTTATGTCCCAGGGAGTGGGACAGAAGAGACTTCTTCACACTACTCAGTATGATGTGCAATTTAAAACTTACGAATTATTTACAGAATTTTCCATTTAATATTTTTAGATGGAGGTTGACAGCAGGTAACTGAAAACACAGAAAGCGAAACCGCAGATAAGGGGGGACTACTGTATTTATTTGATCCATTCCTTCATTTCTTTTTCTTCTCTCTGTATGTGTATGTATCCAATATTATTATCAATACCAGTATTATGAGTAACGGAACGGTTACTGAAAAACACCTTCTTTGCCGTTCCTTTATCCTTATGATATATCCCACCAGGGAAAAACAAACAGTTTAAAGTTCCTTGAAATTATTTCTCGGTATGGTAACCACCAATGCTATATATGTTTAGTTTCATTTTGTTAAATTTTTAGGTGTCACTTCATTTTGACTTTGTTTTGTTATTATTTATACTATTTACATGGTTCCAAAGTCAATTATACAAAACAAAGTTACATTCATGAGAGGTCTAAGGGATATCACTATCCTCTCCACCATGTTCCATCACCTTAGAGCAAAACATTTTAATTAATATTTGGGCCTTTCCTTTCAGCATTTGTACTTATATATAAGAAAATATGTGCATTTCTTCCCACCACTACCTGTCTTTCTTAGAAGACAGTGTACTGTAATTCTTCTGTGCCTTGTTTTATTTAAGAACATGACTGGAGAGTATAAAAAGACGTATCTTATTCCTCTTTAGAGTTGCACAGTCCCCAGTGTGCAGATATATTTAAACATTTTCTATCAATAATCATTTAGGCTGTTTACTGTCTTTTTTCTGTTGTGAACAGTGCTATGATGAATGAACGTTAAGTATGTACCTTTTTTTTTTAAGATTTTTTTTTTGATGTGGACCATTTTTAAAGTCTTTATTGAATTTGTTACAATATTGCTTCTGTTTTATGTTTTGGTTTTTTTGGCCCCAAGACATGTGAGATCTTAGCTCCCCAACCACGGATCGAAGCTGCACCCCTGCATTGGAAGGCGAAGTCTTAACCACTAGGCTGCCAGGGAAGTCCCAAGCATGCATCTCTTAATATTTCCCCAACATATCTTTAGAAGATTCCTAAAAATGTTTAGAAATTGCATATGTAATTTTGCTAGATACATCCAAGTTTATTCAAACTAATAACTTCTTTTAACACAGAAGAAATTTTAATATTAATATAAGCCATTTTATCAATCTTTTCTTCATGCACAGTGTTAAACATTTTTCCCTATCCTAAGGCTATGAAGAGTCTCCTATATAATTACCTGGAAACTTTGCCATTTTGCATTTCATATTTATATTTAGATGAGTTGACCCAGAACAATTTATTAAAAAGATAATTTTTCCCCTTCTGATCACAATACCACTTTTGTCATAAAGTTACTCATATATAATTTTTTTATTCTCAGGCTCTCATTTCATTCATCTATTTTTGTCACTCTTGTGTCAATACTATATTGCCTATATTACTACAGCTTTGTGGGAAACCTTAGTCTGATCAATTCTAATATTTGTTCTTACTGAGTGACTTGCCTATTCTTGTCCCTTAGTATTTCCATATATATATTAGAATCAACTAGATACAGATATAGGTATATCACAATTTGTATGTGTTTGTAAAATAAAATAAATGAAAAGTAATTGAGGTCTCTTTAACATAGCATGAGTTAGATCACCAGACACAAAGGCAGTGAAATGGACAGAGGAGAGGACAGGAAAGCTGAGATCAGAAGCAGTGTGTTTAAATGCAAATCAAATTTAAATGTGTACACATTGGAATTAGTAGCCTATTTCAAGAGAAGAGAGAGGGATAAACAGGATAAATATTAGCTAAGAATGTGCTGTCTGCCAGGATTTCACATACAGGTGAGCAAACAGACACTGAGGGTTAAAAAGGTCTTCATAGATGTCACACAATCTATTAATAAGGGAACAAGGGTTAAAACTCATGGCCATCTGACTTTAGAAACAATGTCTTTCCACCACACCAAGCTCCTAGAGGGGCGGGGGAAAAGGGAGAAATGAGCAAGCAGTGTCAATTCCAAGGTCCTGGGTCCATCCACAGATACAAATCAACTTATATTATCAAAATTAAAAAACACAAAAAGACCACATTTATTGAACCTTTTCAACCCATCTTTCCATCATTCTATAAGAAGAATTTTACATATACCTTTAGGTTCTGATGGTCAAGTCCCCTCCCCTTAGTGCAGTTTCTAGGTCTTGGCATTTTTTGACTCACACTTTCTTCATGTCCTCTTTGGGGAATTACTGCATGGCCGTAATTATGAGAGGCTAACATTAACAGTATTACCACATGCCTAACTCTTATTATGTAGTATAATCAGGAACATGTAACTTCAAAATAGACTATATGTAATTTGTTCTGTTATGCTAATCATTCAGTTCCAAATCTTAAAAATTTAACATGCCAAAGTGAAAATTTATATAAACAAAACTTTTTTATTGTCTTTTATTATCTTTGATAAAAAAATTAAATACATTAGAAATATGACTTCACTTGTAAAATAGTACCAACAAAGATGCCTAGAAACACATTAAGTCTGTGAGTTTTGTGGTACTTATTAAGGCTTGAACAGATACTGAAGGCTTTTCTATGCTTAGTCCATTCTTATGATTTCACCACTATATGAATTCTCTGATGTACAGTGAGTTGTGATTTCTGGATGAAGGCTTTTCCACATACAGCACATTGATAAGGTTTCTCCCCAGTATGAATTCTCCGATGTACAACAAGGTCTGACTTCTGGGAAAAGGCTTTTCCACATTCAACACATATATAAGGTTTCTCTCCTGTATGAATCCGCTGATGCCCTGGGAGGTGAGACTTTTGAGAGAAGGCTTTCCCACATTCAGTACAAACGTAAGGTTTTTCTCCTGTGTGAATCCTCTGATGTCCAATGAGATGTGACTGCTGACAGAAGGCTTTTCCACATTCACTGCATTTATAGGGTTTTTCTCCAGTATGCGTTCTCTGATGTATAATGAGCTGTGACTTCCGGGAGAAGGTCTTCCCACATGCAGTACATTCATAAGGTTTCTCCCCAGTATGAATTATCTGATGTATAATGAGTTCTGACTTTCTGCTGAAGGCTTCCTCACATTGAGCACATTTGTAGGGTTTCTCCCCAGTGTGAATCCTTTTATGTATGATGAGGTGGGACTTCTCACAGAAGGCTTTCCCACATTCAGTACACTCATAGGGCTTCTCTCCAGTATGAGCTCTATGATGTATAATCAGCTGTGACTTCTGGGAGAAGGCCTTCCTACACTGATTACATTCATATGGCTTTTCACCAGTATGTATTCTCTGATGTATAATGAGGGGTGATTTCTGGGAGAAGGCTTTCCCACAGTCACTACATTCATATGGTTTTTCACCAGAATGAACTCTCTGATGGATAATGAGGGATGATTTTTGAGAGAAGGCTTTTCCACATTCAGAACATTCGTAAGGTTTCTCCCCAGTATGTGTCCTCTGATGTACAATGAGATGTGATTTCTCACTGAAGGCTTTCCCACAAGCACTACAACCATAAGGTTTCTCTCCGGTATGAATTCTTTGATGTATAATGAGCTGTGACTTCTTGAGAAAAGATTTTCCACATTCAATACATACACAGATCTTCTCCCCCGTTTCAACATTCACATATTGAATAACAGATTGTTTATCGCCGATGATTTTTCCACATTGACTATCTTCACAGTGTTTCACTCTATTATGAATTTTTTCAAGCTTAGAATAGGAAGAACTAGGTGTTCTCCCATATCCAAAATTCTCATCTGTGTTTTTTCTTGCATAACCCCTATTACAACTGAATAGGTTTACAGTAGGTTCCAAGCTCTTTTCAAATGAATCACACTTATACAGTCTTTGTCTTGAAGTATCTAGGTCTGTGCAGTTATGAAATATTTTTCCAAATGCATTATATGTATAGTTTGACTCTTCAATAACTGTTTTGTTGTTGATGACTGTGACTTGCCTGAGAAGTCTGTCTTGATTTTCCTGATATCTCTCCAGCTGGTCGCCTTGCCAGACCTTTAAAACGGAGTACAATGAATGATCCCTTGTGACACTTTCCAGTATGTCCTTATGAAAGTAAACATCTCCAAGTGTATCCAATTGATGTGTGTCAAGTCTAGTCTCCCTGTCTGAAAGAATAAAATTGCAGAGATAAAATCAAACAGATATAAAGATTGAGTAGAGGACAGAAGAGGTGAAACAAACGGATGATCCAGGATGGTCCATGAAGACAGAGAATTGGGAGGGCAACAGGCCATTTAAAACACAACAAAACATGTAAATTTATTGGGTGAGTAACTAAAGATGGACTTTACTTCTGATAATGGTGGCATGAGGTAGTCATGGACTTCCCCTCCTCAGAAAACAAGTATAAAACTGAATAAAATAATTCTTAAAACAACCAATTCAGGGCACTGGAAAACTACCAAAGGCAGGCCACAAGGTGAAAAGTGTTTACTTGTCAAAAACTTCTACTTCATTAGGTAAGAATGGGGAGTTTGTGGCATTCTTTCCTAAGGTTTTCCTGTCTTGCACCCCTAGTTTATGGGGCATTGAGAGATAACACAAATCCACAGGATACAGTTTTATGCTGATAGTAGAGCAGCTAGGAATTTAACAAGGAGAATTTGTAAGCAAAAGAATCATAGAAAGGTTGAGACAATGAACTCACCATACATTCCCACCTGACTGCTAAAATATTTGTGAAAAGAGACCCTAGTGAGCCCAGCAGTGATTGAAAGGCTGGGGAAACTTGCAAATTTCCTATGCTTTTAAAGTGTTCTGAGACATGCACAATCCAGGTGGCAAAGAGTAGAAGTCATACTGGCTTTAGGTGTCTAATAAACCTCTGTCCAAATCATTAGTTCACATCTATAGCCAGGCTTAATCAAACAAACAAAACTAAGCAGCGATATTAGTGATGACACTCCACAGAACAGAAAGATGTCACAGTTTAAGCCCAAGCAAGTGCCTCTAAAACAAAACCTCTCAGAAGGAACAAAAGGATCCAAAGACGCTATAACGTATTGTTTACAATGTAGAGCTTTCAACCAAAAATTACTAGACATATAAGGAAAAAAATATGACCTATACTAAGGAACAAAATCAGTCAATAGAAACTGACTCCAAATAGGTGCAGATGTTGGATTTAACAAAGACTTTAAAGAAGCTATTATAAACATATTCAAAAAACTAAGGGAAGATATTCTAAGGAACAAGTGAATAAACTGACAATTTCAAAAGAGGAGAGAAGAATATAAAAGAACCAGTTTGACTATAAAGAGGCAGGAAGAAGAAGTTTTGAGAGTAATGGAACTTTTCTGTATCATGATTGTGGTGGCAGTTAACTTACTCTATGCCTTTTTCAAAATTTAAAGAAAGAGTAACATTTATTTTATGTAAATTAAAAAATAAAAGAAGCAAATGAAAATTCTAAAGTTGAAATGAAAATTTCACCAGATGGGCTCATTAGTGGATTTGAGACAGCAGAAGGTAAAATCAGAATCAGTAAACTTGAAGATATATCACTAAAAATTATTCAGCCCAAAGAACAAAAAGAAAAATTATTAAAAAAATAGAATCTCAAGATCTGAGGAGCAGTTAGGCATTCCAGTATACGTGTAATTGGAGTTTAGAAAGGAGGGGGAAAGAGCCAAAAGAAATCTGGAGAAATGTCTTTAAAATTACCAAATTCGGTGGAAAACATTAATTTACACATAGAAGAAGCTCAACAGACCACAGGAAGGATACCAAGACAACCAGCCAAATCAGAATTAAACTGCTGAAAAATAAAGGCAAAAAGAAAAATCTTCAAAGCAGCAAGGAAAAAAAAATGACACATCATGTATCAAAGAATAACAGTACTGTTGGCTGAATTTTCAACACACATACACACAAAAACTGAGGTCAGGAAATACTGGAATGACACACAGTCAAAATACTAAAAGAAAGCAACCCATCAACCAAGAATTCTACATTCAATGAAACTTTAATAATGGCAAAATGAAGACATTTCCAGATAAACAAAAAAAGTTACCAACAGAACTGATCTACAAGAAATACTAAAGAAAATCTTTCTTGCTGAAGAAATAATACCAGATGATAACTCAAATCCACAAGACAACAGAAAAATTTTAAAGTATATGGGTAAATATAAAGGATTTAAATATGTGTAATTTTAAAAATATTTCCTTCTAATTTCTTCACAAGACTTTTCAAAGCAAAAACAGTAACACTATAGTGTCAAATTTATGACAAATACAAATATAACATACATGACTAAAAGAACAAAACAGCAGAAGGTGGTTCAGGAGGGCAGAAAATGGAGCTATGCTAGTGCAAGTTTCTATAATTTGTGAGAGAAAAAAAAGCAGTATCAACATAAGGTGGGTTATAAGAAGATAAGTATCATATTGTAATCCCTATAGCAACATCACACACACACACACACACACACACACACACACACACACAGAGAACTACAACTAAAAATTAAACAGGGGAATTAAAATGGTCTATTAAGGACTTCCCTGGTGGCACAGTGGTTAAGAATCCACCTGCCAGTGCAGGGGACATGGGTTTGAGCCTGGTCTGGGAAGATCCCACATGCCGCGGAGCGACTAAGCCCATGCACCACAACTATTGAGCCTGTGCTCTAGAGCCCGTGAGCCACAACTACTGAGCCCATGTGCCACAACTACTGAAGTCCGCGCGCTTAGAGCCCACGCTCCGCAACAAGAGAAGCCACCGCAATGAGAAGCCTGCATACCGCAACAAAGAGTGGACCCTGCTTTCCTCAACCAGAGAAAAGCCCACACGCAGCAACGAAGACCCAATGCAGCCAAATACATAAATAAATAAATAAATAAGTCTATTAAAAAATATTCTTTTAAGACAAAACAAGGTAACAAAATAACAGGGACCAAAAAAGAGATTAAACAAATAGAAAACAAATAGCAAAATGGCAAACATAAATCAAACCAAATCAGTAATTATAAAGATTTAGGAATGGAATAATTTTCCAATCAGAAACTGTCAGACTGGATAAAACTAATTATACATTGTCTAAAAGAGATTCACTTTCAATTCAAAAATAAATAAATAGGTTGAAAATAAAAGGATGGGAAAAAAATTTTAAGCATAAGAGATTTGTAGTAGCTATACTAAATCAGACAATAGAGATTTCAAGATAACACATATTAGAAATTAGGTATATTTCAAAACTGCAAAAGAATCAATACAGCAAGAAGATATAACAATTATAAATGTATATGTACCTAACAACAGAGCCCCACAAAACATGAACCAAAACTAACACAAATGAAAGACAAAACAGACAAATTAGCAATTGCAGCTAGAGATTTCAACACCCCTCTCACAATGATTAATAAGACAAGTAGACAGGACTTCCCTGATGGCACAGTGGTTAAGAATCCACCTGCCAATGCAAGGGACACGGGTTCGATTCCTGGTCCGGGAAGATCCCACATGCCGCGGAGCAACTAAGCCCACACACCACAACTACTGAGCCTGTGCTCTAGAGCCCATGAGCCACAAGTACTGAGCCCACGTGCTGCAACTACTGAGGCCCGTGCACCTAGAGCCCATGCTCAACAAGAGAAGCCACCACAATGAGAAGCCCGCCCATCGCAACAAAGAGTAGCCCTCACTCGCCGCAACTAGAGAAAGCCTGTGCAGAGCAACAAAGACCCAGTGCAGCCAAAAATAAATTTTAAAAAATAATAATTAACAAATAAATAAAATTCAAGTCATATTTTAAATATATATATATATATTTTAAATAGTAGACAAAAAAAATCAGTAAATATCAATGAACTTGACTTAACTGACATCTACAGATACCCCATCCAACAACAGAACACACAATCATTTCAAGAACACATTAATCAAACATCAGAATAGACTATATACTGGGCTTCAAAACAAGCTGCAATAATTTTATAAGGATGGAAATCATACAGAGTATATTTTCCAACCATACTGGAACTAAATTAGAAATAAATAAGAAAAAGAAATATCAGAAATATCCCCAAATATTTGGGAATTAATTAACATATTTGTAAATAAACTATGTGTTGAAAAGTCCAAAGAGAACTTAGAAAATAACTTGAATGAAAATGAAAACACAAAATATCAAAATTTGTGGGACACAGCTTCGTGCTTAGAGGACAAATTATATGCAGGTAATCCTCATTTTGCAAGATTTCAACAAGCATGAAATTTAGTTACTACAGTTTAGTTAAATAACACCAGTCTGCCAACAACATAGTTCACACTTTAATGATAACAGTATGTCTAATAGCATAAAGTACAAACTTCACTGCTAGCTCTTCGGTCCATAAATCACTAAATAAATAACAGATACACATCATGATCAGTACCCAATCATTTCACTTCTTTCAAAGTCTGTTGGTGATTATTAACTTCACATCTGTTGTCCAATATATATACAGACAGCAAAGTGTATAGTTTGTTTCCTCCTTGCATCCCATTGATAAACCCACGTGACATTATCCAAATTATCCTAATCATCCAAAAATGTGTAACGGAAAGAGGGAATTGACCAACAAAGATGTAAATGCAGCAAAGAAACAACACATAACAACACTGGATGTGATTAGAAGATAGCTGACCATGTTGGCATTGCCACTATTTATGAGACTTTAGATATGCAGCCAGAGGAACTTAGTGAGGGCAAACTTATCAACATAAATTCCTGGGTTGTGATGGAAGGGATAAAGATATTTCAAAGAAAGTGATGCCAAAATTTTCACATTACCTTCGACATATTTCACAACACTGAAAGCACAAAGGAGAAAATGTTGGAAGCTGACCCAACCTTAGAAAGGAATACGACAATTCACTAAGGCACAGAGAACATGCTAACTCCTTATCATAAGTTATACAATGATAAGGAGGCAAGCACTGTTCAAACCACTCTACATAGTCTTTGAAAAGAAATAAAAGACATTTTAAATGCTTCCAATGTTTTAAATTGCAGGGTAGTAAATAAATATTAGTTTACTACATTTTCATGTCTATAAAACAGTTATAACCAACAGCAAAATAGCATTTTTTTTTCAATTTTTTTTTTTGATGTGGACCATTTTTTTTAAGTCTTTATTGAATTTGTTACAATATTGCTTCTGTTTTATGTTTTGGTTTTTTGGCCACAAGGCATGTGGGATCTTAGCTCCCCAACCAGGGATCAAACCTGCACCCCCTGCATTGGAAGGCAAAGTCTTAACCACTAGACCACCAGGGAAGTCCCCAAGATAACTTCTAATGTTTTGACGAAAAGTGTTTAAAGGTCAAAATCAATTACAATTTTTCCCGTCAATTATAAAAATTACTTGGCAAAGTTCTGGCTTCCATGGTAATTTTTATGGCCCCTCACTACCATACAAAGTGAGGACTATCCATATTTAAATGTTCATACTAGAAAACAAAAAAGATTTCAAATTAATGATCGCGCTTCCCTGGTGGCGCAGTGGTTGAGAATCTGCCTGCCAGTGCAGGGGACACGGGTTCGAGCCCTGGTCTGGGAGGATTCCACATGCCGCGGAGCAGCTGGGCCCGTGGGCCATAACTGCTGAGCCTGCGTGCCTGGAGCCTGTGCTCCGCAACAAGAGAGGCCGTGATAGTGAGAGGTCCGCACACCGCAATGAAGAGTGGCCCCCGCTCACCACAACTAGAGAAAGCCCTCGCGCAGAAGCGAAGGCCCAACACAGCTAAAAATAAAATAAATTAATAGAAGATAGACAAACAATAAACAAAAATAAATGAAATCAAAACCTGATTATTTGAAAAAAATTAATGAAATTGTTATGTTTTAGCTAGTGATGAGGAAAGAAGAAAACAAAGTATCAGTGTCAGGAATGAAAGACAGAACATCTCTAGAGATCCTATAGACATAAAAGAACAAAAAGGGAATATTATGAAAAAAAATTTATACCAATAAATATGACAATTTATATGAACTGGAAAAATTCCTTGAAAAAAAACCAAACTACCAAAACTGACTCAAGAAAAAGTAAATGATCTACATAGATCCACATCAAGGAAAGAAACTTAATAAATAAAAATCTTCCCACAAAGAAATGTCCAGATCTAGACTGATAAATCCTATCACTGTAATAAACCATAACCATGAATATAACAGCTTTTCTCAGTCTGTGAGTCCTTCTAGCAAATCAGCAGACCTGAAGGTGGTCTTGCAGACCCCCAACACAACTAGCAAACCAAATCCAGCAACATATAAAAAGAATTATAGGGCTTCCCTGGTGGCGCAGTGATTGAGAATCTGCCTGCCAATGCAGGGGACACAGGTTCGAGCCCTGGTCTGGGAAGATCCCACATGCCGTGGAGCAACTAGGCCCGTGAGCCACAACTACTGAGCCTGCGCGTCTGGAGCCTGTGCTCTGCAACAAGAGAGGCCACGACAGTGAGAGGCCCGCGCACCGCGATGAAGAGTGGCCCCTGCTTGCCACAACTAGAGAAAGCCCTCGCACAGAAACGAAGACCCAACACAGCCAAAAATAAAATAAATAAATATATAAAAATTAAAAAAAAAAAAGAATTATACACCATCACCAAGTGGAACTTATCCAGAAATATAAGGTTGGTTTGCTGTCCAAAAACCTATTAATTAAAATTCATTAACACATCACATAAATAGATCATTTCAACAAATAGAGAAAGAGCATTTGTCAAAATGCAACACATTTTCATGATAAAAACACTCACCAAACTGGGAATAGAAAGGAACTTCCACAACCTGGCAAAGGGCATGACAATCTACAGCTAACATACTTAATGGTAAAAGACTGGATTTTCCCCATAAGATCAGGAACAAGACAAGGATGTCCACTCTCCATTCTATTCAATATTGTACTAGAGGTTCTGGCCAGGGTAGTTAACCAAGAAAAGAAATAAAAAGCTTCCAATGTGGAAAGGGATATTTAAAACGATCTCTATTTACAGATGACAAATTTATTTCTATGGAAAATCTTAAAGAATTAGCTAAAAAACTATTAGAATTAGTAAACTCTGTGAGTTTGCAGGATCCCAGACCAATATTCAAAAATCAGTTGTATTTCTATGCACTTGCAATGGACAATCCAAAAATAAAGTTAATGAAACAATTTCATTTACAATAGTATCAAATAGAATAAAATACTAAGAAGTATGTTTAACAAAGATGTACACAACTTATACTCTGAAAACTATAAAACACTGCTGAAAGAAATTAAAGAGGATCTAAATAAATGGAAAAACATTTCATGTTCCAGGGATCAGAAGACTTAATACTGTTAACATGGCAATACTCCTCAAATCGATCACAAATTCAACCAATCCCTATCAGAATCTGAAGAGGTTTATTTGTAGAAACTGATACTCTGATTCTAAAATTCATACGGACCCAGAAGAGCCAAAAAAATGCTGAAAAAGAAAAACAATGTTGGAAGAATGATACTCCCCAATTTCAAAACTTACCACAAACAACAGTAATCAAGAGAGTGTGATATTGGCATAAGAACAGATATATAGATCAACAAAATAGTATAGACAGTCCAGAAATAAACCCTTTCATTTATGGCCAATTGACCTTTGGCAAGGGTACCAAGACCATTCAATGGGAAAAGGAGAGTCTTTTCAATAAATGGTGCTGGAACAACTGGATTACCACAGGCAAAAGAATGAAGTTGGACCCTTACCCCACACCATATGCAAAAATTAACTCAAAATATCAGATCAAAGACCTAAATGTGAAAGCTAAAAGTACAAAACTCTTAGGAAAAAAACATAGGGGTAAATCTTCATGACATTGGATTTGGCAATGGATTCTTGGATATGACACCAAAGCACAAACAACAACAAAAAAATAGATAAACTATACTTCATCAAAATTAAAAACTCTTGGGACTTCCGTGGTGATGCAGCGGTTAAGAATCTGCCTGCCAATGCAGGGGACATGGGTTTGATCCCTGGTCCGGGAAGAGCCCACATGCCACAGGGAAACTAAGCCCATGCACCACAACTACTGAGCCTGCGTTGTAAAGCCCACGAGCCACAACTACTGAGCCCACATGCTGCAACTACTGAAGCCTGGGCACCTAGAGCCTGTGCTCTGCGACGAGAGAAGCCACCGTAATGAGAAGCCTGCGCACTGCAACCAAGAGTAGCCCCCGCTCGAAGAGTAGCCCCCACTCACCACAACTAGAGAAAGCCCGCGCTCAGCAATGAAGACCCAATGCAGCCAAAACTTTTAAAAAATTAAAAAAAGAGTTAAAAACTCTTGTGCTTCAAAGGATACAATCAAGAAAGTAAAAAGAAAACATGGGAGGAAGTATGTGCAAATCATTTATCTGATAAAAGATTTATATCAAATAAGAATTCTATACAAAGAATTATATCTATATAACAAACTTTATATAAAAGTTCTATATAGGAACTTAATATAAAGAGCTCTTATAATTCAATAATAAAAGACAAATAACTCAATTCAAAAATGGATGGGGGGCAAGATAGGGATAGGGGATTAAGAGATACAAACTACTATGTATAAGATAAATAAACAACAAGGATATATTGTACAGCACAGGAAAATATAGCTATTATTTTGTAATAACTTTAAAAGGAGTATAATCCATTAAAATGTTGAATCACTATGTTGTACACTTGAAACTAAGATAATATTGTAAGTTAACTATACTTCAAAAAAAAAGGGACAAGTGATCTGAATAGACATTTCGCCAAAGAAAATACATAAATGGCCAATAAGCACATGAAAAAATGCTCAACCTAATTAGTCTTCAGGGACCGTTTTGGTTCAACATAGAGTTGCTATATTACCCAGCAATTCTACTCCTAGGTACACACCAAAGGGAAAAAAAAGATGTCTATACAAAAACTTGTACATGAATGTTAACAGTAGCATTATTCATGTAGCCAAAAGGTGGAAACAAGCCAAATATCCAACAACTGATGAATGGATTAACAAAATGTAGTATATCAATACAATGTAATATTATTCAGCCAAAAAAGGAATGAAGTACTGATACATGCTAAAATGTGGATGAACTTTGAAAACATTATGCTAAGTGAAAGAAGGCAGTCACAAAAGACCACATATTATATGAATATTTATATGAAATATCAAGAATAAGGCAAATCAATACAGAAGGAAAGCAGATTAGTGATTGCTTAGGGTTGGGGAGATGGGAAGAAGGGGTGTGATAGCTAAAGGGTATAGGGTTTCTTTTAGAGGTGATAAAACTGTCTTAAAATTGACTGTGGTGACAGTTGCACAGATCTGTGAATATCCTAAAAACCAATGCTGACTTTAAATGGGTGAACTGTATGGCATATGAGTTATATCTCAAAGCTGCTTAAAAAAAATAATAACAGAAAATTTCAGGGTACAGCTAGTGAAACATAGCTGTATTCACAATATGTAACCAACTTTATATTCCACTATTCCCCAATAAATATCTTTTATTAAAGTCAAGTAAGCCTAGAAAATTTCTATCAGAAAAGCCATGTCGATTTCTAACTCCAAGGATTTGTACATGTCCTTTCCTAGAGCTTGCCCTCACCTTCCTCCTTCTGCCTAAACCACACTTCAGATATGCTTCAAAGTAGCTGGTTCATGCTTTGAAAAATGCCTTCTTAAATTATGCCACATCTCTTTAGACTATAATTTTCACTGAACCCCTGAAGCAGTAACTATATTGGACATGCAATTTTACACAGCTGTAAATCTTGATGTCTTGTCTTTCTATGCATAACCTATGTTCCTGAAAAGCATTTGCCTTCTATTGTCTTTGAATATCTTTTAGAAAGGTACTAAAGATATGATTGTTGAATGGATCAATAAGAAATTTCTGTTCTGTACATGGCTCACTACTACTGAATTAACTAGTTGTTGAACACCTACTACATGCACAGCACAGGAGCAAGAAGGAATAGGAGTCATCAATCTGGGTGGAAATGTAAGTCTTAGTTGCCAACCAATTAAAAACAAAACAAACTGATATTTCACTTCCTTTGTCTTCCATCTGCCAGATTTTCACCTGGATAGATCCAATTTGATACGTCTCTCTTCATGATCCATGGCTCTTCTCCTTGTTCCAACTTAGATATGACACCTGGTTTGGAAACTGGATACCCTATGATAAAAATAAAATTGAGGAATTGAGTTGACTACACTGAAGAAAGAAGAAAAGGTGCAGTTTTAGGAGCCCTACAATGAAGTTGTCCAGCTGGCCCTCAGCACAGTAATGACCTTCCACTGGAGAGAAGAAAGAGAGCAGAAAGTCACAAGTAGGTCAAGAACCCACCCAACTCAGTCAAATTCCAGTGAGAGGCACTGGATTGGCTAACTCTGAGTTGTGTCGGGAAGCCATCCTTACCCACTGAGACCAGGTGGCTGTAGTTCTCCAGCATCACATCCCTGTACAGGGTCCTCTGAGCAGGGTCCAGTTGCTGCCACTCCTCCTGGGTGAAATCTATAGCCACATCCTCAAATGACACTGGACCCTGTAATAACATGCTCCTGTTCAATCTGAATTGATCATTCTCATCATTTTTACCATAGTATACAAAACTACATTCCCAGTTCTACATTATGCCTATTGAGAAAAATGATGTAAAGATCTATCTTCAGCAGGAAGAGTCAAACACAGCAAGAGAACAGGAAAGCAAAAGAGACCTAATCACAAATGGAAATTTAATCAAGGCAGCATCCACTTCAAGTACGTGGATTATTCAACAAATGGTACATTTAGACAGGAGTATAGGTCAGGACATTACCTATAGGAAGACCCCGCCAAAAAAATTTCTTTTAGTCCTAGTAGCAGGAAATATTTTCTTTTCATTGAAAATTCAACTGATTTCTCTTTGTAGAGAATGCAAATCATGTATATGATATCCTCTAACTTTCCACTGTGTCTTCTCGAAATTTATATATAATATATATATATATGAACTATAGTTTAATAGTGGTTTCACGTGGTTTCAAAATATATAATCTGCATACTACATAGTAACTCTTTTCAAGTCTTTATTTTTTGTTCTCTGTACATTTTCCCTAATCCTAATTTTTGACTTTCTACTCTTTTCTATTTCATTGTATGGAAATCAAGTACAAAGTAAGCAAGCAACTCACCTGAGACTTGGTCATCTTCTGCTTCTCTTCCAAAAGGGAAAAGGTCTGAGGAATCAGGACTAGGAGATAGAACGGAGCCTCCTGAAGCCAGAACTGACATTCACCAGTCTAGAAACACTACCACCAGAAGTCAGGTGGATAACAGGCCACCCTGTAGAAGAAGGTCATTTGGTCCTTACGGAAGAGTCCTTACCGAACCACCATGTGAAGGAAGTCCTCTTGTGATTATAATATGATCACATAGAACTTGGACAAGGTGCATTTTTAATTGGATGAATGCTGATATGTCTTCTGTTGACTTACTAACACCTTATTGTTCCCCTTTGGACCAGCAATTATATTTGTTGTTCTATATGCAGAACTACCATAAGACAATAATCATGGATATATATGTCAAGATTTAACTGAAGATGGAGCAGATCCGTGGCAACAAGAATGGGAATGGCAAAGTAGAAAACTGCTTCTGTTTAGGGAATATGCATTCCCATATTCCCTAAACAGAAGCAGCCAGTAAAATCCTAAGAGCTCTTTCATATTTTCCCCTAACTTGGCAAATTCTCTTGCCAAGTCAGTATTCATGGATTAAAATTGTTGATTTTGTTAATTTTAAGATGTTTCCTGTTTAAATTTTTATTGCTGATTTTTAATAGTGCAGTTGTCCATATTAAAAAAAAATAGTTATAGGTTGGAACTACTGTTAAACATGAACATACCACAGTGCGGCAAGATAGTTACCTGGTAATCTTCTCAGTCCCAGGATGGGTTATGAAGACATGGGCTGAACTCATTTAGAGGAAGTGAGTGCTCTCATGATAGGAAGACTATTTCATACAGGGTATCCCAGGCTTTGTCAAAATAAATCTGGAAGAAAACAATCAAATAGTCATGCTCATCTCTGAACGCCCAGCTCTGCAACAAGTAAACAGCAGGCATTTAATGAATGTTTGTTGAACAGAATGTAGAAGGACTGCAATAAACTGAGGAAGAGGCAGGGCTGAAATCAAATCTTACATGAGAAAGAGAAAAAGCAGCCCTTCCTATCTGAGAACTGGCCTGGCACTCACAACTCTCCTATTTAACACGAACAATTACAAGAAACACCTATATCAGACAGGCCACTCCCTGACCAGGACAGATCAAGACAAAAACAACACCTCCCTTAAATCGTACCTGAACACAGACAAAACATCAACATTCTCCAGTTCACAAAATACCAAACATCCCCCTCTCCCAACTAACATGAAGGATTGCTACTTTACCTATCACAGCTTTAGTTTCAATCTAGTCATTCTTCTCTCTAGATAAGATTTATTAAAATTCCCACTCACTGAATTACCCCACTTCCTGACAACATCCAATTCAGAGCAAGGCCCATTCCCTACACCCTCCTCAAAGTCACCTAACACAAGGCCAAATCCTATAACAAGTGCTTTCTAACACCCTCTTATCGAGACACCCTTAAGGCTCCCCACTGTGTACGTGTTCCTAACTAGATGCAAGAGCAATAAACCCAACTTATTCAACTACAGGGTGTTCCTGGTAGTCTTTGGCTCGATGGAATTGACAGTAATAATCCTGTCCCTTTAGATTTGTTTGGTCTTACATTCAAAGGATGTTTTCTTCTGTGAGGATATGAATGATGGAAGGAGATGATGGCTTGAAAAAACATCTGAGGAGGGGCTTCAACTTGACAGCAGCCTCTGACCTACACAGACTGTAAAGTGAGGCATTTCCCAGTAAACTCGGACTAACCTTTATCAGCTCTGGGCCCCATTAATAACCTCTAAAAATCACTAAATCACCAGGTGCAGAAATCAGAAATCTCAAAGAGCACCTCCACCCCCCACTCCCATCACAGCACTGGCCATATAGGTCCACAAATCACTGGCCACACGGATACCCCATCAGCGCACAGGCCCGCCATCCCTGACCCACAAATATCACAGCTCTCCCTATGACTGATCCACATACATACCCAACACTCATCCTAGAGACTCCCCATCACTGACCCCAGAGACCTTCAATTACTTAAGGGGACCCTCATGGACCCCCGCCCCAATAACAATTTCAGTCTTCCTCAGGTCTCAACCCATAAATCCCTTCTGACCCCCAGCTCGATTATCAGGTCCCAAAACGCCCGCCACAGCTTATCCCAGTACGGACGTCACATTCATAGCAGCGAACTCTCCCGCTTCCTGTCTGGGTGAGCAAAGCACGAGGCTCCCGGGCCTGCGCTGTTCCGTACCGGGCAGTTTTGCCCGCTCCACACCCTGGGCGGCTTTGTTCAGGAGGCAATATGGCCGCCCCCATGCGCTGTGTCTCAGTGGGAGCCGCCATCTTGAGAGGCCGGCCAGTTCCGTACAAGCAGAGGAATTTGGTTTATTCGGAACCTGCGGATGGGCTGTACCACCGCGGCAGCGAGGGGAGGGGGAAAAGATGACAAAAAGGAGAATTATACAAATGGGTAAGGTAGAAGCTATTGCAGAGAGACTTTACAGGATTGGGGAAGAATCTGCAGTAGGACAGTACTTTACTGGAAGACTGTAACTGGTGTAAGAGGAATTTGGAATGGTGCAATCCTTTCGTAGGAGAGTCTACTGAAAAGGTCTGGTAAATGGTCCAGGAGATTCCAGTGTAGGAGAGCGGCAAAAGTGATGGAAGACTTGGGCAGCGGGGAGGGGCATGAACAGTTACTTATGCTAATTATTATAGGGAATCCTCCTAGGGGAAATTACAATTATGGTAATAAATCGCAGGGGGTGATTGAAGAAAAAAAGGAAAATTGATGGATAAACAACAAGGTCCTACTGTATAGCATAGGGAACTATATTCAATATCCTGTAATAAACCATAATGGGAAAGAATAGGAAAAAGAGTATGTGTATATATATATATATATATGCATAACTGAATCACTTTGCTGCTTTGCTGTAAGGCACAAACTAACACAATATTACTTCAATAAAATTATTTTTTTAAAAAAAGAAAATTGACACAGGGAAGAGGAGACTGAAACACAAAATAAAGGAGAAACTGAGGAAAAGAGAAAGGAAGCCTAAGGGACAAAAAGACATAAGGCATAAGAACAGAGAATGGAGACTAGAGGACAAAAGGGGGGAGAATGAGGGACTGAGAGTGAGAGACTGAGGACAGAGGCAAAGGAGAATGAAGGAGAAGGGGGGATTGACAGACAGAAAAAAGGAGAAATGAAAGGAGAAGACTGAGGTGGAGTGACCCACCATAAAGTTTTGCCTGGAACTGCCCCAGGAAATCCCTCCCAGGGACTTAAAAGTCCTGCTTTGGGAGGATGGCTGGGGAAAGTTGGAGAATAAGTACAAAACCCATAACGTGGCCCCAAAAGTAAAGGTGTAAGCAACACTGTCTTCCTCTCAAGTGGAAAACACTTTTTCCCTTGGCTGTTGATGCTGGCAGTCATGATTTGCAGTTTACAAAAATGGTTTATCCACTGTTGCATCACTCTGGAGTGATACAATTTAAGTGTACAATTTAAATGCATTGCAATCATAAGCTTTAATAATTAGTCTATGGCCTTGTCTGTGGATTAACTGTTGTGCTTTGTACTGATATAGTACTAGTTTAATTTCTAACAGTGTGAATATTATGACCATGTTTTCTAAGAGTTCAGATAATGAAAACGAGAGCATTTTTAATACCAATGACAGCATGACCCAGACATCACCGAAAAAGACTCTTATTTTAATAAAAGATGTAAAGACATATCCACATCTGGATTAGGGAAGTAAATAACTAAAACAGTGCAAACTGCAAAAGAAGAAAAAAAGAATTTGGGATTGGGCATGGTGGAGGAGGGGAATAAAAGCACATATGGAGAATTAAATTTAAAAGTCAAGGATGAGACAGACAAATACTTCTAAGTAAATAAAAGGGTTTTTTGATTTGTTTTTGGTCTCTCGAAAAGACACCAATGCTGAGTTGAAAATAGTGGCCATTGAATTCGACTGGACAGATCACTCCTAAAGGAATCTAGGCAGCAGAAAAGAAACCTGTCAACTGGCCCAAAGTGCCCCCGACATTAGATGTACCTCTCACCTTGTTGAGGTTGCCTACTGGGTGTTTAAAAACCAAAATATAGAGGATAAAAAGGCCCGGAGGCAAGCCCACCTACTGGTTGTTGCCCTTCAGTGTCAACCAGATGGCATGGGAATTTGAACTAACTACCCACGGAGATTCTTGACCTGATGAGTGATCCCCAGCCTCCACCAAGGTACAGCAAGTCAAGGAAACTAGGACCCAATCAGTGTGCCATATGTAAACAAGAGGGACACTAGAAGAGACAATGCCGTCAGCGCCCCCCAAGGCGGATGGAAATGGCAGAACCCGGCCACAACCCTCGAAGGCAGATGGTCCAAATAGATGAAGAATAATGGGGCCAGGGGCTCCTAAGCCAGCACTCCAACTGACCCCCGAGGAGCCCCGTCTGAGACTGGACATTGGGGAAAAGTCTGTTGAATTCTTAATCAACGCTGGTGCCACTTTCTCAGTTCTGAACACCGGATCAGGCACTCAGTCATAAGAGTTGTAAAATTATGGAAGTATCAGGGAAGGCCCAAGAACGGGCATTCATAGAGCCATTAAAATGCAAATTAGACAAACACGTCACCCATTCCTTCCTACACATTCCCAAATGTCCTATATCCCTGATAGGAAGGGATACCTTACATAAATTGGGAGTTACTATCCACCTAATGGGAGACAAACTGGAGACTGGCATTCCCCTAGACAGGTGGCACAAGATGGTAATGTTAATGGCTGAGGACAACCTTCCCTGGACAGATCTAAACAATTAGATCAAACTGCTAAGGGATGGTCTCCTTGCCTACAGGCAGTAGTAGCTACTGCAACCCTGCTAAAGGAGGTTGAGAAGTTAATGTTTGGACAGCCAATCACCATATGAACTCCACACCAGTTTCAAGCATTAGTAAGCCCTAAGGGAACAGAATGCTATCCCCCAGGTCAATTCAAGTCCAGGCTACACTTATGGACACCTTAGTGGTTACTATGAAAACCTGTCGTACACTGGGACTTCCCTGGTGGTCCAGTGGTTAGGAGTCAGCACTTTCACTGGGGCGCTGCGCAGCCAAAAAACAAAACAAGACAAAACAAAAAACCTGTCAAACCTGTCGTACATTAAATCCTGCCATCTTACTACCTACAGAAACAGGGCCC
This sequence comes from Balaenoptera ricei, assembly GCF_028023285.1. Taxonomy (NCBI): domain Eukaryota; kingdom Metazoa; phylum Chordata; class Mammalia; order Artiodactyla; family Balaenopteridae; genus Balaenoptera; species Balaenoptera ricei. The sequence continues at coordinate 128,060,742 of NC_082641.1, forward strand.
TTAGAACATGAGTGTATACAAACAATAGACACAGTCTATCCCAGTTACACCGACCTAGGAATCAAGCCTCTCCCAAACGCTGAAGAGGAGTAGTTTTATGAGGGAGGAAAAAAGCCTGGTGGGATATGCAATAACCTCCCAGACCCAAGTCATAGAATGAAGAGGCCTACCCCCAGGGACTTCAGCCCAAAAGGTGAAACTGATGGCCCTCACCCAAGCCTTAGAGTTCAGGACAGGGAAGGCCTTAAATATTTATACAGATTCCTGGTATGCATACGCCACCCTACACAGACACGGGGCTATTTGGAGGGAAAGAGTTATGCTTACTGCAGAGAATAAACAGGTGGTACATGGCTTAAGCATACTGAAACTCTCAGCAGTACAGATTCCAAAAAAGGTGGCAATGATTCATTGCTGGGGTCACCAAAAGGAGGATGCAGAGGATAATGGGAAACAACTGCCAAAAAGGTGGCCCTAGAACCAGTAACTTGGCAACTACCCTTCATACTATGAAGGTCAGATCCATCCAATTATTCCCCAATCTACACAAAAGAAATATTAGACAAAACCCCAAAACGGGGCTTCAATAGGGATTTGGGGAGTCATGGGTGGCTAGTTAATGCCCCAAACTGTAGCTTGCCAAGCCATCAGGGAGGACCATTAAGGATCTCACTATGGGAGGGAAGTCCTAGATAATTAGCTGGTTGAGATAATGGTGACCCCAGGCATGAAAAACATAATCGGTTGGGTAGTTGAGACCTGCCCCATTGGTGCAATAAATAACCCCAACACCAGAGCCCCCAGAGGCCCCCAGATAAGACCCATTCAAGCCAGAGGGACAGACCCTGGAGAACACTGACAGATTGATTTCACTGTCACACTGAGAGTACCGGACAATTTCAGATATAAGCATTCCCCACTAGAACTGGAAGGGCAGCTGAAGTGACTAAGGCATTACTAAAAGAAATAATCCCCAGGTTTGGGCTCCCAGGATCCTACAAAATGATAATGATCCAGCATTTGTGTCTCAAGTGACGAAGGGGATAGTGAGTGCCCTGGGCATAAAATGGACCTTACACTCAGCCTGTCAAGAAAACTGGATTAAGGTTCTTCTGACTGCTCTGCTCTACATGTGGTTAGTCCCCGGTGGGGATAAGTTAAACTTAAATGCATCTGAACTCATGAATGGTAGATCCATTCCCCAAGCCCAAGAAGGGACACCTTAACCCCCTTGGAATGAAACAACTCAAACTCTCCAGGTACGAGAAACCATGAAAGCTCTCACAGAATATGGTAACCACGAGCGGCCTGCACACACTGACCTGGCCCTACATCCCTTCCAGCCAGGAGAGTGGGTGTACCTAAAAACATGGAAAACAGGCAGCCCACGAGATCAGCTCACTCCTAAGTGGAACGGACCACACTTAGTGATCCTAACCACCCATTCTGCCCTGAAGTTGCAGGGGATCACTCCGTGGGTACATCACACTTGAATGAAGAGGGCTCCTGAGCCCCAACCTCTGGAGAAATAACCCAAGACAACAGACACCATCCCCCACCCCCCCGCTCCACACTACTCTTGTGAACCTCTCTCCAACCTAAAACTTCTTTTCCGAAAAAAGGCAAAAGATAAGTAACTGTATATGCCAAGCAATAGGGATTTTAGGATAACTGGATTGCCCTAGATTATCTGTTGGCTGACCAGGGAGGGGGTCTGTGCACGTCAATACAACATGTTGCTTTTTACATCAGTGCAAGTGGCCTGATTGAAGAAAGTGTAGACAGACTACTAGAAAAACCAACTTGGCTAACAGAAGCCAGCCAGCCTAATCTGGCCGAACAAATTCTGGAGCAGGGTAAAACAAGCCCTCCCCAGCATTCTTGGTTTCTACGTTTCCTGGGCCCCTTAAGAACCATTGTCCTCTTGCTGATATTTGGGCCATGTAGTTTAAATTGTCTGGTGTCCTTTGTCTCCAAAAGATTAGAATCTATAAAACTTCAAATGGTGGTCGCTCAGGGATACAAAGTCAGGGCTGAGGCCAGTCAACAAGCAAACATATCTCAAGGCAGCAGGGGAGAAGTTGTGCTCCTCCACCTGGGGTTATGACAACACCCAAACTCGGCAGGAAGCAGTTGCAGAAGACAGAGCCTCCCTCGCCCCTCAGCACCCGTCAAGAATGAGGGGCAGGTCAAAAGAAAGAGGGGGGATCTGCCACTGGCAAAGGCCACTAGTGTCCCCTGGGGAAAATAAGATGGAATCTAAGTGATAAGGTCTAACCTCTTCTTTTGTGCTTAGTCGAGTTTCACTGGCCCGTAGAGGGCCGTGTGCAGAGGCCTTGCAGCTAACCCATCGCATTAGAGCTCCCAGAGCAGAAGCGCTGTGCTGGACACCCCAGCCTGGCCTGAGGTGAGCAGAAGCCTGCGCACGACATTCAATTCAAGATGGCGGTGGCAGCAACAGGTCCTGTGCAGACGCTGTACCCGGCACTTCAGTCTGAGGTGCGTGAGCAACACGCCTGCCCCTCACCCAGGAGATCTCCACCCCGCCCGCCACTGACAAGAACCCTATAAAGTAGCCCCGCTAATGGTCTTTCCAGGAGAACGTGTGCTCTACAGCACCAGTTTGCACGTCTCCATTCTTTGACCAAAGAATAAAGCTTTCTTTTGCTTCTGAAGTATACCCTTCTTGGGGCCCGACTCCAAAGGGTCGGGAACACACCTTCTTTATACTGAACTCCCCCGAGGAGGAAATCTGTCTCCAAGCTTTTTCAAATTTTTCTCTTTAAATATTACCCAGACGAGTTAGCTATTGGTCACCATATGTGTGTAATCAATATAAATTTGTGTTTGTGTTCTTCGGAATTATCCCACTCAGTCAGTACTAACTTCAACCACTGTTAGCTTCCATTTGCAAGCATTTTAATTAAATCTGTAAGATGTATTTCCCATTTTGTCGTAACTTCATACTCACAGGCCCACAACGAAAAGCCTTGGGCTCAAACTCAAATTCCAGAGTTAAGTCCTCAAATTTCTAGTGAAAGCCGAGCCTGCCGGGTGAGTTCTTAAAACGGAGTAGGTACGGACGCCACCGCAAGATTCCTGGCACAGTGAGCCTCTGCGTCATCCCCCAGTGGCCCTTTTGCCGGCAAGTGGGTTGGGGACCAGGGCGGGAAACGCAGTGCTGGGATCAGGTGGAACGCGCCGGCACCACACCTCACGCGCGCCTGGCCTCTCGCTGCGCATGTGCGGCACCTCAGCGCGGGCATTCTGGGAGATGTAGTTTGCAGTCGGAGGGCACACGCTTCAGCGAGCCCCGCGCGAGGCGGCTTCTTCTGCGCATGTGTTTCCTCCAAGTCCTCACGGTAGTGACCCCGCGCGGGGGTGAGTCCCGAGAGGTTAAGCCCCTCCCTGGCTGGCCTTGGTCGGGGCTGGAGGTGCGCCGTGCAGAGGAAGATGGCGTGGGTATGAAGGGGTGGGGAATAATAGGGCTCAGTCGGACTTCGGGGTAGAGGCGTGGACCGGCGTGTGTCAAAAGCTACAGTGACCCTTCCCAGCCCGAGTCCGTGAGCCCCGGGTGGACGGGCTCCCGGGACTGCGTTCTTGCGGGTCGGGGATCGGGTGATGCGGGGGCTCTGCAGGTGTGGCGACCCGGAGCGCATCCACCGGTGGCCGGAGCGCACAAGTGGTTAACGCCCGGAGCGCCCTCCGGGGTGTGGAAAGAGAACCAAGCTTTACTGAAGGTCTGAATTGTTGTCGGTGGAATGCTACCTGCTTTTCCAAAGGTGTCTAGCTTTCACCCCACAGCAACCCTGTAAGTCAGTTTTTCAAACTATGGGTTGAAACCAAGTACGGTCGTGAGTATGGGTGATGAAATCTGTTCAGTTAGTAAAGACTAGTATTTTTATTTGCCAGTAGTTTTTAAAAGTTGGGTTATAATTTACATAGAATAATTTGCACGTAACTTACAGAGAATAAAAATGTAAAAATTGTTGTATACACCCATTTAACCACCACACCATCAAAATACAAAACATTTTAATCCCCCAGAAAGTTCTGAACCTTCCCAGTCAATCATTCCCCCCGTATGCTGAGAAACAACCAGTTTTCCAATTTCTACAGTTTAATTTTGCCTTTCTAGAACATCATATAAATGGAATCCTATAGTATGTACTCTTGTATGTGAACATTTAAAAAAATAAAATACTGTAAAATATCACATATGTATCCCATGTGATAGACATTGTTTTATGAAACTTACTATAGCTACATATGTATTTTTTTTCAATGACTATTTTTTTGAGCATCTGTGAGCCAAACACTGTTCCTGGTGCTGGCTATTGACTATTCAGACAAAAATCCCTGCCTTTATGAAATTTTAGTTTTAGTTAAGTAGAGATAGTCAGTAAACAATAAGCATAATAAAATCAGTAAATTATGTAGTATACTAGAAGGTGATGTGTTATACACAAAGAAAAAGTAGATCAGGTTAAGGGAAATGGGAGAAGGGTTAATTTTAAATTAGGTAGACTGGGAGGCCTCCTTGGTATTTGACGAAAGTCTTGATGAAATAGTGGAAGTGTGTGCTGGCCAGAGGGAACAGCTAGCATGGACGTGAGTGTGCACACACACACACCCCTACATTAACATTAGGTTGTTTTGTAAAATATATTTGTTAGCTTAATTTAAAAAGGGGTGGGCGGGTAAAGTCACTGGTACAACACAGGTATTATTTCCAATTTTACTGAGGCTCAGGAAGGTGAAGTGACTTGCTCAAGGTCAAATAGCCAGGAGGTAAATTCAAGCCCAGATATTTGTTTCCAACTCTCCTACTTTTTACAACATGTCTCCCAGCCTAAAACACAGCATTTGACTGAACTCTGCTCCTCCTCAGCTTAAACCACAGGGACCTGCACCTCAGTTCCCCTGGGGCAGATTCCAGACAGACTGTTGAATGAATCTCACCATGTGGACACTATATTTCCAAGTCTATAGATGTCTTTGCCTAGATCCTTGGTCCCACTGAGAACCCAATACTGGTGCATCCTACTTTCAAACTGTAGCCTGTCTCTATTCCTAGAGCCCTGGTTGGAGTCCACAGAGTGCATGACTAGAGGGTCAGAGAAGGGTGTACATCAACTACCACTTACATTTTGATAAATTTCTGACAACATCATTTTTGATGATTACACATTTACTTGGGGGGGTATATATCTATTTGACTAACCAGTTCTTTAATTTGTTCCAACTTTAAGTATTTTTAAAAGTGCTACAACAGATATCCTTGTAGCTAAATCTTAGTGCAAAAATCTGTGGTTTTCTCTCAATGAATTCTGGAGGACCCAAGGGAAATTCTCCCACAGTGGCTTCTTCAACCCAACTGTTGAGGCAGCTGTGTATGGGTTGTTATGGTCACCTGTGTCAGGGTTTATTACACCACTGATTCTGGAATCTTCAGGTCATACCTGGTCTCACATGGCTCATTCTCTTAAACCTATCTCTGTCTTTATAGATCTCTGCCTTCACCCAAGGGTTACAGAAAATGACCAAGTCCCAGGTGAGTTAGTTTGTTTTGCTATACAGGAACAGTAGTACAGGATTATAAAAATGACCACATGAGCTGAAATAGTTCAAAACAATCTTAATAATCAATGAGATTTCCCCCATTGGTTACAATTATTCTGTGACCTTAAACTTTTTTGTCAAAACATTGAATCCTCTCTTGGTTATACAAGTATAGGGAAATGAAAAATAATAAAAACAAATATTTAGTACACTGTAATTTAAAACATTGAGAATTAAAGTGTTTTATTCTTCGTGAAAAAGCTTATCAAGAGCGGTTTGAACAGTGCCTTCTCATTGTATAACTTTTGACACTGAGTAAGCATTTTTTCTATGGCTTGACATATTGGCAAATTGGATCAGCTTCCGATATTTGATCCTTTGCATTTAGGACAGTCAGTTCTGGACATGTAGTGGGTACTCAGTAAGTATTTGTTTAATGACTTATTATTAAATGAATGTCCTAATGGGTAATTATTTCACAAGTATAAAGTATTTCAAATATGAGTTTTGTGTCATGCACAAAATGGAACATAAATCTAGACAAACAGGCATCAAAGCACAGTGCTGGAGAAACAGAATGAGACCAGTTTAGTGTAATATCTCCAAAAACGAAGTGGGACTAAATTTTGGGAAGCATTGTCAACTAATGAACATGGTTAGAAACAAGTTGCCATGCATTTTTTTCCATTTTATGCATTATAGATCATTTTAGTTGGAATAGCAATGTGTTGTTACAGAGACCAGTAACATTCAAGGACGTGGCTGTGGGTTTCACCCAGGAGGAGTGGCGGTATCTGGACCCTTCCCAGAGGGATCTGTACCGGGACGTGATGCTGGAGAACTATATCAACCTCATCTCAGTGGGTGAGGACCATTTCCCAGTGTTGATTGGTATGCGCCTGGTTGACTGCTTTTCCTTTCTCAGTTGCTCCAAATTGCCAGCCCTCTGAAATACTTTTACTAGTGTGGCTCTGAGTCTCAGTTGATGACAACTGACAATCTTTGGGGAGATATGGCTACACGTTTGTTTAAAAAACCTCTTTTTAAGGTACAAATGAGCACCTTTATCAGGCAGTCCCTGATGAAGCTGAGAGTTCAAAGGACCTGAAGCCCAAGTAGCTAGGTCCAAATCCCTTATCATTTCTCATTGACAGGATATAAAACCATCAAGCCTGCTGTGATCCACAAATTGGAACAAGGAGAAGAACCATGGATGGTGGAGAGAGAAATCTCAAGTTGGAGATACCCAGGTGAGTTAGGTGAAGAGTTGTGTGGATGGAAGTGAATGAAATGAAGTTCACAGTTGGTTAATGAGGGCTGACATCCTTGAGAAATAGGCTTCAGATTCTCTGCTTAAAGGCCTCGGACCTTTGGAAATAACTGGGGACAGTTAACATAAGTTTCATATCTACCTGAACACCATTTCTGTGTACCACCTTCACATATTAATGTGGTTTTTTTGCATGGCTGTTAGAGAGTTACATTTTCTCCTTCAGGTGTATTCTGCCTGTCATCCCTATCAACTTCATTTAGGACCTTGAGAAGATATTTTTCTCTTTTTTAAAATTGTGGCAAAATATAGACAACATAAAATTTACCATTTTAAGCATTTTTAAGTGTACAGTTTAGTGGTATTAAGTACATTCACATTGTTGTGAGACCATTACCACCATCCATCTCTAGAACTCTTTCATCATTACAAACTGAAACCATTAAAAAATAACTCTCTGTTCCACCTTCCCCCAGCCACTGGTACCCACTATTCTACTTTCTATAGTTATGAATTTGACTATTCTAGATACCTCATATAAGTGGAATCTTAGAATATTTGTCCTCTTGTGTCTGATTTATTTCACTTACCATAATATCTCAAAGTTCATCTATATTGTAGCATGTGTCAGAGTGTCATTCCTTTTTATGGCTGAATAATATTCCATTGTAGTATATACCACATTTTATTTATCCATTCATCTACCAGTGAACATTTTGAGTTATTACCTTTTAGTTGTTGTGAATAATGCTTCTTTGAACATTGGTGTACAAATATCTGTTTGAGTCCCTGCTTTCAATTCTTTCAGGTATATACTCAGAAGGGAAATTGCTGGATCATGTGGTAATTCTCTATTTACATTTTTAAGGAATTCCCATGATATTTTCCACAGCTACTGCACAATTTTACATTCCCACCACAATGCACAAGTGTTCCAATTTCTCCACATCCTCACCAACACTTGTTATTTTCTAGTTTTTTTAAGTAAATAGTCATCCTAATTGGTATGAAGTGGTATCTCATTATGGTTTTGATTTGCATTTCCCTAGTGATTAGTGATGTTGAGCATCTTTTCATGTGCTTATTGGCCATTTGTATATCTTCTTTGAAGAAGTGTCTATTCAAGTTCTTTGCCTATTTTATTTTATTTTAATGTATTTATTTTATTTTATTTTATTTTTGACTGTGCTGGGTCTTTGTTGCTGTGCAGGTTTTCTTTAGTTGTGGCGAGCGGGGGCTACTCTTCCTTGCAGTGCGTGGGCTTCTCATTGCAGTGGCTTGTCTTGTTGCAGAGCACAGGCTCTAGGCGCACGGGCTTCAGTAGTTGTGGCTTGCGGGCTCTAGAGCGCAGGCTCAATAGTTGTGGTACACGGGCTTAGTTGCTCCGTGGTATGTGGGATCTTCGCGGACTAGGGCTCGAACCCGTGTCCCCTGCACTGGCAGGTGGATTCTTAGACACTGTGCCACCAGGGAAGCCCCTCTTTGCCTATTTTAAAACTGGGTTGTTTCTTTATATATTCTGGGTATTAATCCTTTACAAAATATATGATTTGCAAGTATTTTCTCACATTCTGTGGGTTGCCTTTTCACTTTCTTAATAGTGTCCTTTGACACCCAAAAGGTTTTAATTTTGATGAAATCCAGTTTACCTATTTTTTCTTTTGTTGCCTATGCTTTTGGTGTTATATCCAAGAAATCATTGCCAAATCCAACTCCATGAGGCTTTTTTCTGTATTTTCATCTAAGTGTTTTATCATTTTTTTTTTTTTTGGCCACGCTGCAGTCAAGTGGGAAATTAGTTCCCCAATCAGGGATCGAACCTGCACCCCCTGCAGTGGAAGTGCAGAGCCTTAACTACTGCACCACGAGGGAAGTCCCAAATAAGTGTTTTATCATTTTAGCTCTTTAAGTCTTTGATCCATTTTCAGTTAGTTTTTGTATATGACGTAAGATAAGGATACAACTTCATTCTTTTGCATGTAGGTATCCAGTTTTCCTAGCACCATTTATTGAAAAGACTGTCCTTTCCCCATTGAATGATCTTGGTACTCTCGTAGAAAATCATTTAACCATATACATGAGGGTTTATTTCTGGGCTCTCTATTCTATTCCATTGGTCTATCTGTCTGTCTTTATGTCATTACCACACTGTTTTTGATCACTATGGTTTTGTAGTATGTTTTAAAATCAGGAAGTGTTAGTTATCCAACTTTGTTCTTTTTTTGGAGTGTTTGACTACTTGGAGTCCCTTGAGATTCCATGTGCATTTTAAGATGGATTTTTCTATCTCAGCTAAAAAGTCACTGGGGTTGGACCTAGAGTTTTTGATCTTCATTTCTCTAGCATTCTAGCCTCCCCACCATCACCTTTGCGTTGTCATAGTGTCTTTTTTTTTTTTTTTTAACATTGTGTTAATTTCCTAGGGCTGCAATTTAAAAATTACCACAAACAACAGAAATTAATTGTCTTATAGGTGTGGAGGCCAGAAGTTCAAACTCAAGGAACTTCTGGCCTCATGGAGTTTGGGGCCCAGCATGGTGGTACATGAAAGCATTCTGGTTCCCCAACCTGTGAACTTTCTGAACCCCCTCCTTTAGAGTTTTTATGGAGGCTCCATTACATAGGCATGATTGATTAAATCATTGGCCACTGGTGAGTACTTCAGCCTCCAGCCCCTCTCCCCTGTCTGGAAGTTGAGGCATGGAACTGAAAGTTCCAGCCCTGTAATCACATGGTTGGCTCCACTGGCAACCAGCCCCCATCCTTAGATGCTTCCCATAAGTCACTTATTAACATAACAAAAGACACCTTTGTGACTGTCATCACTTAGGAAATTACAAGAGTTTTTGGAGCTCTGTGCCAGAAACAGGGACAAAGATGAAATATATATTTCTTATTATAAATCACAGTATCACTGGGATAAAAGTTATGTGTTGAAGCCTGCGGGGTTCCAGTGGTAGATACAGATTAGAAATTTACTCACTTTCTTTCTTTAAAGAGTGATGACTTACATGTTGGGAACTGGGCCACGAAGCTCAGTAGGATTGTCAAATTCTGAGCCAAGGAGTGCCTTAATTGCTCTGGATATAGGTAGCATAAGTGTAACAGTAGTCAGGTACTGTCAGAAGTTTATAAAATATCAATAGATGAAAATGAAGATTGATAGGAATTTAGATACAGGGTGAGAAATCTACTGCTTAAGATTACATTAATAGAATCCAGAAGCTTGGAAAACAGGATATAAAGCAGAAAGTGGCAAGCACATAGCTGTCTGAGGATCAGTAATAATAAATATAATAATATCTAACTAGTGAAACATTACATGCTAGGCAGTATTCTGAGTACTTAAAGCGATTGACTCGTTTAATCCTCACAAAACCCTGTAAGATAGGTGCTATTATTATCCTTTTTTATACAAGGGGAAATTGAGGCCCAAAGAGATTAACTTGACCTGTGCCACACATCTAACTAGTGATGAAACTAAGATTGTAATCTGGATTCAGAGCCCATGTGCTTAACGACAATTCATTTTCCTTCTGTGTTAGGTAGAGAGCAAGGTAGGGAGAGCATTTAAAAGTCAGGATTGATTCAGTATCTATGAACTATTGTAGAATAACATGATACACTCAGTAATCAGAATTTAGCAGTGACTCTAATCCAGAGGCAAGTTTGGCTTATCCTATGGCATATTTTCCTCTTACTGGACATAGGAATTCCTGCGCCCTCACACCTATACAAGAATGAATTACCATTATACTGGTTACAAAAGTGTTCCTGTTTACAAGTAGAATTGATGGTTTTATAAAATCAGTTTCATGCTGCTGGATGAATAGACAAGAGCTCAAAGACACTGGAAGCAAAGAGACAAGTGAAGGTTAAACTACAGCAATCCAACAATGAGTTGATGAGACACTAGCTCAAATCTCTCTGTTGCTCATCCAATCCTTCCTTTATTTCCTCTAATCACCATTTTACCCTAGTCACTTCTTTTTCTCCTAGATGGGCTCCTCCCATTGACCCTGTAGCAGCTGTTCTTCTTTGTTCCTTTTTACTACTTCTTGGCATTATTTCCATTTTTCTCCCCATTTTACAAAGTCTTGTATGCATATAGTCAAATATATTTATGTTCATTGTCATAGTATCTAGTTCTTTTACTACTACTACAGTTTTTTAAAAAGTTGTGGCTTTCCTGCTAAGCTCAGGGGTATAGATTCCTTTTAGCCTTGGTATTTCTTTTAGATATGGATACTGGGTCTGCAAGTAAAGATTCAATCTCACAATAGGGCAAAAAGTTATGAGTCATAATACATTAGCAGAAATATTCACCGACATATAGTTTATTATGCTTCCTTCTAGAAAAAGTCTGGCAAGTTGATGACCACATGGAGAGGCACCAAGAGAACCAAGGAACACTTTTCAGGCATGTTGCATTCATTGACCAGAAAACTGTGACGGAGGAAAAGGGTAACAATTGTAATGCACTTAAAAATAGATGTCATCTGAGCACAGCCTTTGTTTCTTCAAAACAAAGACTCCAAAGACATGACTCGTATCATAGAAGTTTTAACTATTTAGACTTATTTAGTGGTAACAGAAGATATGCAAGAAAGAATGAATGTAGTGAATGTGGAAAAGTCTTCTTCCAGAAGTCAGACCTCATTATACATAAGAGAACTCATACAGGAGAAAAGCCCTTTGTATGTACTGAGTGTGGGAAAGGCTTCAGCAAGAAATCAAATCTCGTTATACATCTGAGAAGCCATATTCTAGAGAAACCTTATGAGTGTACTGAATGTAGAAAAGCTTTCTCCCATAAATCACACCTCATTGAACATCAGAGAATACACACTGGGGAGAAACCCTATGAGTGTAATGAGTGTGGGAAAGCATTTTTCCAAAAATCACACCTCAGTATTCACCAGAGAACTCATACTGGGGAGAAACCCTATGTGTGCGATGAATGTGGGAGAGCCTTCAGCATGAAGTCATACCTCTTTGTACATCGGAGAATACACACAGGAGAGAAACCTTATGTGTGTACCAGGTGTGAGAGAGCTTTCAGTGAAGTGTCCTGCCTTATTAGACATAAGAAAATCCATACTGGGGAGAAACCTTATGAATGTAATGAGTGTAAAAAAGCCTTTTCTGAGAAGTCTGACCTCATTATACATCACAGAACTCACACAGGAGAAAAACCCTATGAATGCAATCAATGTGGGAAAGCCTTCAGACATAGCTCAGCCCTCTGTCGCCATAAGAGGACTCATAAAGAAAAAGTTTCTTAAAAGAGAAAGTAATGTGGGAATATTTTCAACTAAAAATTACAGTGACAGAAAGCCTTCATTGGAAATCAAACCTTATTATGTATCAAGAAGTCTTAAGAAGAAGCCTATTCAACAAATTTAGAAAAGTATGTAGCTATGTTTCTGTAGAACTCATATTTCAGATGTGATGCCAAAGTATTTCTAGAAGATATTACAGAAAGTACACCTCCTTGTTAAGGATAAATGCTTACTGTGGACTACAAAGACTTGAAATATTAATAAGTGGGCTAGTCAAAACAAAATTAGAAAATCATTTATGGACAGTATGCAAAGTATGAAAGCATTATATTCCAAACTGTTCTACATTACACTATGCATCACATAATGTAAATCATATAGGTATTGGAATTGCTTACGTGAAGCTAACAATTATGAATATAAAATAAGTATTATATATGTAGAATGACATTACCAATTATTTTCCACATTAAATAATACTATTTTTTCTTTTTTTAATTATTTATAATTTTTTTTATTTTTTGGCTGTGCTGCACAGCTTGCGGGATCTTCGTTCCCCAACCAGAGATTGAACCCAGGCCATGGCAGTGAAAGTGCAGAGTCCTAACCACTGGACCACCAGGGAATTCCCTATTTTTTTCTTCTTTTAACAAAGTATGAATTGTAACAAAACATAGGGCCTCCTAAATAAGAATTCTAAAGTATAAAATAAACGTTTTTCCTGTTGTTTGTTGGCATATATAAAAGACTCCTGCTACTTCTTGATCAGTGATAAGAGTGTGTAAATGTATTGTTATTTACATAAAGTATATATGAGATAGATATCATATGAGAGTGAGCAAAAGAAAATAGCCATGGCCTCTTACAACACTCACTACAATTTACATAGTTGTTTTTGGTGACTAAGTTACCCCCTTTTTATATACTGTTATTGTCCCCTCAGATCTATATGTTGAAGCCCTAACCCCCAGTGTCTCATAATATGACTGTATTTGGAGATGGGGCCTTTAAAGAGTAATTAAGTTAAAATGAGGCCATTAGGTGGGCCCTAATCAGTCTGACTGGTGTCCTTATAAGAAGGGATTAGGATACCAGGGATGCAGATACAGAGAGGAAAGGCCATGTGAAGAGACAGCAGGAGGGTGACCTCAGAGGAAACCAACCCTGCCTGCCCCTTGATCTTGGACTTCCAACCTCCATAACTGTGAGAAAATAGATTTCTGTTTTTTAAGTCAGCCAGTCTGTGGCATGTTTTTTTGGCAGCCCTAGCAAATTAATATGCATACTATTATTCATTTTCACTGGATTACTTCATAAGTTTGAATATACAAACTATAAGTACTACATAATCTAACAATATGATTGGGGGCTTGTTGTACTATGTACCATTTCTATCTATTTGGCATTTCCTAATTCACCTGTGATAGAATAGTAAGAAATACTTCTCATAAGGATTTTACAGTTCAGAAATATGGAGACTTTTTTCAGAGAGAATTATTCATTTAAAAAAATAAAATCCATTCAATGGTGGGGGGTAGATGCCCTGTAAATTTCCATGTAAACATCCATGGCATTAGAAATCAACTTCTCCCTTATTTATTAATTTTAAATGCAACCTCATTTTTTCCTAAAGTGAGTTTTAACAGAGAATTATGTACACAGGTGAAAAACATAGAAGAGGTGGTGTAAGAGCTCTCGTTCTGCAGGCAGCCAGATTCTAGATTCTAGATCTGCTTTGAGCCTTATTTTCTCTTCTGTGAATTAGAGATAACAACGCCCTAATTTGTTGGGTTATTGCAAAGATTATACAAGATAGTATATGTACGGTATTCATAAGATGTTAGCTATTTTTATGTTTTCCAAGGGTACAATTGGAACTTTCATTCTAATTAGAAAGATAGGGAAACGATTCACTGTAATCAGGTCTGTGATAGAGGGAGATAGAAAGGACTTGGGGGAGGGGTGTCACATGCATCATTGTGTTTCATTCTCACAAGGATATGAGCCTGGAACCACTGCCCTACATTGCCCCTATATTAAGTCACTGATTTAGGGGTTAGTCCTAGAAGTGTATTGCCTATGTAACAGAAAATAAAATATGTGACATTGGCCTAGCACTTGGGCAGTGAGAAAACATGTCAAAGGCTGAAAAGATGATGACAAGCTGGCAAAACAATTGGTAAAATTGTCTCCTCTACATACACCTACTGTGCTAACAGCTCTAGAAGATATTAGAGAACAGAGTGTTAGTAATATTTGCTCACTGATATTAGCTGCATTTGGCAAGCTTTTATAAGAAGGAGATAAACTCAGGAAAAATTAGTGATTGACAAGCCAAAATAAAAGCAAATAGTCCAGAAATTTGGGGCCCTACAGAATTTTTTTTAATTAATTAATTTATTTATTTTTGGCTGCATTGGGTCTTCGTTGCTGTGCACGGGCTTTCTCTAGTTGTGGTGAGCGGGGGCTACTCTTCGTTGAGGTGCGCAGGCTTCTCACTGCGGTGGCTTCTCTTGTTGCAGAGCATGGGCTCTAGGCGCGTGGGCTTCAGTAGTTGTGGCACGCGGGCTCAGTAGTTGTCGCTCGCGGGCTCTAGAGTGCAGGCTCAGTAGTTGTGGCACATGGGCTTAGTTGCTCTGCGGCATGTGGGATCTTCCCGGACCAGGGCTCAAACCCATGTCCCCTGCATTGGCAGGCGGATTCTTAACCACTGCACCACCAGGGAAGTCCCCCTACAGAATTTTTTTCTTTAATTATTTCTAGACTTCTAATAGTTGAGAAAGATTTAAAAGGTTTTGAGAATCGACAACCTGATAAACCTTTCAGTGAAATAAAGTGACTTAGAAGAAAGATCTTGTTGAAGCCTGATATCTTCAAAGTGTCTCATCTGCCCACCCCAGCTCCATGTTACAGGAGCTCAATTTTAGTCAGCTCCAACTGGGAAGACCTGGGCTCCCGTTCCCAGCCTAGCTCTTTCTTATACAGTAGCTCTACCCAAGACAAGGTAGGCCAAGAATACTGGGGCCCTGATCCACCCCCCCTCCAGGCTTTATGTTTGTAGGGCAAATGTTCCACGCCAGGGGGTGATGGGGGACCAAAAGCTGAAAGGACAGCAGCCTGTTTTCCCAACTCCCACTTATAGAGCAGAGGTTCCATACTGGGAGGAGTAAATCAAAAAGACCTCGGGCTTCCATTTCTCTTCCCAAATCCCACTTGCAGGGAGGAATTTCCATGCCAAGAGGAGAAACCAAGAAGCTTCCTCAGCTCCAATGCAATAGTGTAGACATCTGTGCAGGGAGAGAGGCAAGAGGGAGGACTGGAAGCTCCAGAGCTCCACAGAGGGACCTGACTTTATTTAGTACACAGTGTGGAGGAATGCTTGACTTCAGACATTGTTGAAAACAGAGATCTTAGTGGCAAGCAATTAGAATTCTATTCCATAAAATAAGTAGCAACAAATGAAATAGCAGGCCACCCAAAAGTTTAACAGAGGGAACCAGAGAAATAGCTTAAAAAGTCCCCTGGAAGATCACAGTTATCCCTGTCTGGAAGGCTGTGCACACATCTAGGTTTCACACTCAGAACCAACTGGAGCAGGCACTTGAAAGGTATAGTCACTAACTGAACCTAGGCCAGACTTGAAAGAATTCTCTAAGTCACACACAGATCCATTAGCAGAGAGTGGAAGCTTTACTGGCTCAAGGGACTTAGGCGCACCTCTGACCAATCACTGGCTGAACATTACAATAATTTGGACCCAGGGGTGACTTCTAGGAAGCCAGGCTTGGGGTGGGAGATGGAGGAACTGAGCAGTAACATCAGAGACTATACACTGTGGAGGAAAATAGACTTCACAAAATTAGTCCAGGCAAGCTACTTTAAAAAACTAACAAAATAAAACAGAGCAAATTCACAAGCCCTGAAGGGGATATATCAGAACCCAAAGTTCCTAAAATATAGTATCTCAAAAACTATGAGAGATTCAAAGAAACGGAATAGTATAACCCTTGTACAGGAAAAACAGTGGCAATAGAAACTACCTTTGAGGAGGCCCAAATGTTGAACTTTTAAGGCAAACACTGCAAAAAAATGCTATTATAAATATGTTCAAAAGCTAAAGGAAACTATGTTCATGAAAGTAGCTCATGAATAGAGAATGTCAATAGATAAAATTATTTGAAAGAACCAAACGAATTCTGGAGTTGAGAAGTACAATACCTGAAATAAAGATTCACTGTAGGGGATCAACAGTAGATTTAAGTTGGCAGAAGAATGAGTGAATTTGAAAATAGATCATTAGAGATGTTATGATCTGAGAACAGAGAGAAAAAAAGAATGAAGTAAATTGAACTGAGCAGACTTCTGGTTTCTTATCTGACAGAAAAATCTTAGAATTTGTCACTATCATCTTCACAACAAGAAAAAAATTCTGAACAAGTTGGAAATCAACAATTCTTCTCACTTCCTGTAGAGAATTTAGGTTACAGGACAAACTGCTTCCCTGAAAACTAGAGAAAAAGGAAGATACGGAGAGGTTACTAGGAACAAGCTCACCAGAGGAGCCAGTATAGGTAGGAACACTTAGATTGTAATTGATGAATTGCTGGAGACTCAATGTGAAGTAGACTGAGAGTTAAAAACTCTCAGGGTTCAGTCTTAGGGGGACCTCCACACTTTCATGAGTCATCTCCAGGACCCCCCCCCCCAAGTTCTTCAGGTAACGATCAGAAAAAAGTTCCTTCCTGCTTCTGACAGAGGGAGCAGAAAAGTAACCATTTTAGAATATACCCAGAGGATTCTGTTCTTTTTAAGATAGGACTTGCATCCAAAGAAACTGTTTTCACCAGAGCCTAAGGGAAGAACTATTTTTAAGAGGGGCTTGCATCAAAAGAAACTATTTTAACTTGAGGGAAGGAAAATATTCCACTCCGCCCCTCTCTAGCCTTTGACATGGAGGAAAAGAAATATCCAACACGCGCCCCCTTTAACCTTCATGTCTCACCTGGGGGACAAGAGAAGCTAAGAACACTTGTAAAAGTCACAGCCTAAAATCACAGCCTCACTAAAAGACTGGCGCCTAATCATAGGATTATAGAACGCTCCCCTCCCTCCACATCTTACCATCACATCAATCAAACTGTATAATAACAGTGGGTTACAGCTAAAATAACTGCAAAGCTCAGATGCTATTTGAGCAGAAGTGTTTAGAGAAAACTAAAGATAACACAGGAGACAAAAATAAGGACATTGGAGGAAATTTTACCTTTCACATCTACAGCTACAGCAAACAAAAAACTCAGCCAAACTGCTAGCCAGGTAAACATAAAATTGGTGTTGCAGAGTTGGTGTAGAAAAAAACCTGCACATTTGGCATCAGGAGTGGTGTCAGAAAAAAGATAACGGACCCTTCAAAAGTTTAAGGAGAAATGCTCTCTCAAACAAAATTTGAGGGAACTTGTTGCCAGTAGACCTGTCTTGCAAGAAAGGTTAAAATATCTTCCCAGAAAGAAGGAAAATGATATAGGTCAGAAACTCAAGATCTCGGGACTTCCCTGGTGGCACAGTGGTTAAGAATCCGCCTGCCAATGCAGAGCACACGGGTCCGATCCCTGGTCCGGGTAGATCCCACATGCCACAGAGCAACTAAGCCCGTGTGCCACAACTACTGAGCCTGCACTCTAGAGCCTGTGAGCCACAACTACTGAAGCCCGCGCACCTAGAGCCCTTGCTCCGCAACAAGAGAAGCCACCGCAATGAGAAACACGGGCACCGCAATGAAGAGTAGCCCCAGCTCGCCACAACTAGAGAAAGCCGGCGTGCAGCAATGAAGACCCAACGCAGCCAAAAATAAATTTATAAAAAGAAAAGAAAAGAAACTCAAGATCTCCATAAGGAAAGGAAGAGTGTTGGAGAAAGAATAAATTAAGGCAAAATACAATTTTTTATTTTTCTTAATCTTATTGATCTAACTAATAAGTTTGTTCAAAATAATAATGGCAGTATATTGGTTGATTACAGCCTATGGGTAAGTGAAAGGAATAACAGCAATGTCATAGGGATGGGAGGGAGGAATTATCTTTTAATCTGTGTCTTTATTTTTAAGTGAGTTTCTTGTAGACAACATGCACTGCTTGCTGGTGGGAATGTAAAATGATGCAGCCACTTTGGAAAACACTCTGCAAGTTCCTCAAATGACCAAACATAGAGTTACCATAGGACCCAGCAACTCCACTCCTACGTATATACCCAAGAGGAATGAAAACATATGTTCATGCAAAACCTTGTATACAAATGCTCAAAGCACTACTCTTCACAATAACTAAAAGGTATAAGCCACCTGAATGTCCACCAGCTGATGAATGAATAAGCAAAATGTGGTATATCTATGTAATGGAATATTATTCAGCCATAAAACAGAATGAAATACACAATACAACATAGATGAAGCTTGAAAACATGCTAAGTAAATGAAGCCAGTCACAAAAGACTACATATCACATAATTCAATTTATATGAACTGTCCAGAATAGACAATTCTACAGAGACAAAGAGTAGACTAGTGGTTGCTTAGGGTTGGAGGAGGAGATGAGGAGATAAGGGGATTATGGCTAAAGGATATCAAATGTCTTTCTGAGGTGATGAAAATGTTCTGATATTGACTGCGGAGATGGCTGTACATGTCTGTAAATATACCGAAACCATTGAATTGTATACTCTAAATGGGTGAATTGTATGGTGTGTGAACTGTATCTCCATAAATCTGTTTTTAAAGATTGAAGTGTTGGGCCTATAACATATAGAGGTATAATATATTTTACAGTGCAAAGGAAGGGAGAAAGAAAGAAGTTCTAGGGGAGTAAGGATGTGACATCAGATGGTAACTTGAAACCACAGGAAGAACTGAAGAGTACCAGAAATGATAAATGTTTGGGTTTTTTTTAAAGATTATTTGTGTGTATCCTTTCTTCTCTTAGTTTCTTCAAAAGACATAAAATTAGGGACTTCCCTGGTGGTCCAGTGGTTAAGACTCGGCACTTCCACTACAGGGGGCATGGGTTCGATCCCTGGTCGGAGAACTAAGATCCCGCATGCCCCGTGGCACAGCCAAAAAGACATAAAATTATATAAAGCAACAATTATAACACTGTATTGTTGGGTTTTAACATACATAGACAAAATATATATAAAATAGTAGCACAAAAGTGGGCAGAGTGGAGCAAATTTTCTATATATCACTGGAATTAAGTTAGTATTAATCTGAAGGAAATTATGATAGAGATTGTCTAAACCCTAGAGCAATGTAACAAATAACAAATAGTTTAAAAATCAGTAGATACTCAGCCCTCAAAAATGGAGAGCCTAACTTCTCAGTCCTTAAGTGTATGCTATGCCTAGCGATTTCCAAAGTGAATAGTATGGAAAGAAATGGGGAAATAGTAACTTTACAGTGGAGAAACATGGACCAACACTACCTTAGACAGATGACCAATGTCAGTATCAACACTGATAAGTCATGTTGATAGCATGAACCCTTGATATAATATGATGAAATGGTGCTTTACCTCTGTGGTCTTCCTCCCTTTGCAGTCTAAGCATGAGAAAAACATCAAGAAAATCTCAGCAGGAGGACATTCCACAAAATCCATGACCAGTACTTCTCAAAACTGTTGAGGTTATGAAAACAAGGAAAGTCAGAGAAACTGCTTCAGCCAAGAGGAGCCTAAGGAGACATGATGGCTAAATATAATGTAGTATCCTAGGTGGAATCCTGGAACAGAAATAGGACGTCAGATAAAAACTAAAGAAATCTGCATAAAGTGTGGACTTTAGTTAATAATGATGTATCACCATTGGTTCATTTATTGTAACAAATATACCCTAGTAATGTAATATGTTAATAGTAGAGAAACTACTTAAAATAATGGGATCAATGGTATATAAAGTCTTGACTTTAGATCTACATGCTAGAGAATCCACAAATGGAATCGCTCTCTAGAAGTTGCAAAGACAGCCCTGTAGAGTGGAACAAAAGAGGTAGGGTAGGAGGGTGCTGGGCCCCTTCCTTTTTCCTTTAACAGAAATTACTTGAGAAGCATCCTGACACCTCCCCATACACAGGACATGGTGGAAAAAGAGAGTTGGCAGGATTGGGGAGACCTAAGTGTATGAAGATTAAAGCATGATACACCTGTAGAAGATGGTATGAAGAACGGCATGAAGTCTGAGTAACACCCTGAAGGAGGGATGTCCAAAAGGGGGGTTGATGTGTCTAGGTGAGACACATGAGCAGGAAAGGTTTTCTGTGATATATTTCTGTTAGGTTAGCAGATGGAATGCACATGTGAAGGGGGAGGCAGGGGAAGCATGTGGCGGCGGGGGTGCATGAGTCTGGGATTAGAGTGATTTTAGAAACAATTTGAAGCCCGGGTCTTATCCTCTGTTCACCTGATAGAACAGAAAAATCCCTTGGGGTAGGACAAACCTAGATGAAAGACCCAGACCTCCATCTCTTTCTCTCCCGAGTGACCAGTTTTCCTTCTGGCCCTGGTCTGCTGCAGGGCAGAAATCTGCTGAGTCTTCTCCCCTCCCAGGGAGTTATACCGTCATGCAGCCTTGGCTCTTGGAAAGAGTCACCATCTTGTATTCTAATATGGGTCCCATATATTCTAATATGAGTAAGGCCATATTGACCACTCTGTTCATACTTGCATCTCTCCCCACAAAGGCATCTGAGTCTAGTGGCTAATAGACTATTTCTCTTTCTAAACAAAGAACTTACCCAGGGTGCTTTATTCATGTCCTTTCTTCTCACTGGAATTTGCCTGCCTTATGGAACACAAAGATGATTTTTGTGGTCTTCTCCTTATAAAGTAGGTCACATAGACCTACAGGTGGGCTGTATTCACTTTCTCTAAGAAGATGTCACTTGGCTTGGGAATACCAGCCAGCCATGTCTGAAATTCCAGACACAAGAGAGCCCAGAGAACTGGGTGAGGCTGCCTATAACTGCCTTGACAACTAAACCACCGATGGATTAGAATTTTGAAAATCACAGCACCCTGGAAACAGAATCACAGAATTTTGGATCTGGGTGACAGAAATCTCACATAATCCAACACCTTAACAACAACAAAAAATCCTTATTTACTGATTGGAAGAAGTTTTTGCCCATGGAAATTGTTTGTTTGTCTGAACTTGAATACACAGGACAGGAATAGAAATATCTTCTTTGGTTGCTTGATGAAAAAAATAAAATAATCTTGAAACCCTGACAAACAGAAGCTATGTGGGAAAAGGAAAATTATTTGATCATAAGAGTCAAAAGCATTTACTCTATCAGGGTTTGAAGGTGCTGAAAGTGGAAAATTGAAGGTGAATGAGGTGGGGTGGGGAGATCAAGACACTACTTCCTTCATCTCTTCCCTTGAAATATCTTCATAATTAAGACTTTCATTCATCTACCTTTGGATTTAACATATAAGGTATGAACTTTATTTTAACATGGAGGTGTGAATACCGCTACTTCTGAAATCAAGTTATAATCCCAGTCTAGTGGCAGCTTGCCTGCTGTATCTCATGACCTTACATAGACAATGGATACTTAAATATGACACCAAAAGCACAAGCAACAAAGTGAAAAAGTAAATCAATTGGATATTATCAAAATTTTAAAATTTTGTGCTTCAAAGGACACCATCAAGTAAGTGAATAGATATGGAAGAAAAGAATGGGAGAAAAATTTTTGCAAATTATATATATGATAAGGGACTTGTATCTAGAGTATATAAAGAACTCCCATTGAAAAGAAAAATAACCCAATTTAAAAACATATAGAATCTGAATAGACATTTTTCCAAAGAAGATATGCAAATGACCAATAAGCACATGAAAAGGTGCTGAACATCACTAGCCATCGGGGGAAATGCAAATCAAAACCACAGTGAGATACAATCTCATACCCATGAAGATGGCTATAATTGAAAAGATGGACAACAGTAACTGCTGGAAAGGATGTATAGACATTAGAACCCTCATACACTACATTGCTGATAGAAAGGTGAAATAGTGCAGCTGCTTTGGAAAACAGTCTGACAGTTCCTCAAAAGATTAATTCACTTCTAGATATATATCCAAGAAAAATGGAAACATATATCCACACAAAAACTTGTACACAAAACGTTTATAGCAGCATTATTCATAATAGCCAAGAAGTGAAAGAACTTAACTGTCCATAAACTTATGCATAGATAAATAAAATCTGGCATATCCCTCCAACAGAATATTATTTGGCTATGAAAAGTAGTAAAGCACTAATGCATACTACACCATGGATGAACCTTGAAATTATGCTAAGTGAAACAAACCAGTCACAAGGACCGCATGTTGCAATATTCCACTTACATGAAATGTCTAAATTAGGAAAATCCAGAATCTAAGTATATTGGTGGTTGCCTAGGGCTGGGAGGGCTGGGGAGGTATGGAGATAATGGATACAGAGTTTCTTTTGGGGGTGATGAAAATATTCTAAAATTGATCATGGTGATAGTCGTACCACAATACACTAAAATATACTAAATATGCATACTAAAACCATTGAAATGTACACTTTAAATAGATGAATTGTATGTATGTGAATTCAATCTCAATAAAGCTGTTATAAAAATGAAACCAAGATCTGAGTGCTGGGTGTGCTTGTTGGTATTGTAGTGTCACAGCTTCTAGGCCCTCCCAGCTGAGAGAGCAAGATACATACGTGTTTATACTAACCCATGGGTATACACATACCTATAAATATCTGTATATGTACCCATCTCTATCTCCATTAAGCTAAACATGATTTCATACTGATGTCTCCAACTCTAATCCAATATCACATAGATCATTCTAGCCTTCCCCACTAGCTTAACTGTAACCTCTCACTCCTGGGTCCCACCATCTGCCATCCACTTATTTAATTGTTCAGTTCCAGTATGCATGTGTAGTAGCGTCAGGATTATTAACCTGAACCCCTGTGGAAAACAACTTTAGCAACCAGAGTACAGTACTTATGTGTAGTTTACTTGCCTTTAGTCTGTCTTCTCCACTCATATCCCAAGTTTATTATTTTCCCATCACCCCCTATGGTGAAGTTATTTCATACAGAGATTCTTTTATCAAAATTTAAATTCTATCATGAGATCCCCCTACTGCCTAAATTATTTTTAAAAATTGATTACATAAGGTTCAATGCTTGTGCTGCTAAGTTCTATGAGTTTTGACAATTTCATAGTGTCATGTACATCCATTATTATAGTATCAAACAGAATAGTTTCACACCCTAAAAATCATCTGTGCTTCACCTATTCAAATCTCTCCTCCTCTTTCAACATCCCTGAAAACCACTGATGTTTTTACTGTCCATATAGTTTTTCCTTTTCCATTATGTCATATAAATGGGATCATACAGCATATTGCCTTTTCAGATTGGCTTCTTTCATCTAGCAATATACATTTAAGAGTCATCCATGTTTTTGTGTGGCTTGATAGCTCATTTCTTTTTGTCACTGGATAATACTCCATTGTATGGATGTGCCAGTTATTTTTTTTTTTACTTTTAAAAAAATATTTATTTGTCTGTGCCGGGTCTTAGTTGCGGCACGCAGGATCTTCATTGCCGTGTGTGGGATCTTTAGTTGCAACATGTGGGATCTTTAGTTGCGGTATGTGGGCTCTTAGATGCAGCATGCAGAACCTAGTTCCCTGACCAGAGATGGAACCCAGGCCCCCCTCATTGGGAGTGCGAAGTCTTAACCGCTTGACCACCCGGGAAATCCCCAGGTGTTTTTTGTTTGTTTGTTTGTTTTTTACTTATTTTTGGCTGCGTTGGGTCTTCGTTGCGCATGGGCTTTCTCTAGTTGTGGGGGTGGGGGGGCTACTCTTCATTGCGGTGCGCGGGCTTCTCATTGCGGTGGCTTCTCTTGTTGCAGAGCACGGGCTCTAGGTGCGCGGGCTTCAGTAGTTGTGGCATGTGGGCTTCAGTAGTTGTGGCTCACAGGCTCTAGAGCACAGGCTCAGTAGTTGTGGCACACGGGCTTAGTTGCTCCTTGGCATGTGGGATCTTCCCGGACCGGGGATCGAACCCATGTCCCCTGCATTGGCAGGCAGATTCTCAACCACTGTGCCACCAGGGAAGTCCCCCAGTTATTTTTAATAGACTTGATTCTTTTGAGCAATTTCAGATTCACAGCAAAATTGAGAAGAAAGTACAGTTCCCTTACACAGGCACAGCCTCCACCACTATTAATATCCTACCAGAGTGGTACATTTGTTATAATTGATGAACCTACATGAACATATCATAATCACTCAAAGTCCATAGTTTCTATTATGGTTTACTCCTGATGCTATATATTCTGTGGGTTTTTACAAATGTATAATGACATGTATCCACCATTATGGTATCATATAGAATAGTTTTACTGCCCTAAAAAATCCTCTATACTCTGCCAGTGCATCCCTCCCTCCCCCTAGCCCCTGGCAACCACTGATCTTTTTTTACTGTCTCCATAGTTTTACCATTTCTAGAATGTCATATAGTTGGAATCATACAGTATATAGCCTTTTCAGATTGGCTTCTTTCACTTAGTAGTATACACTTAAGTTCCCTCTATGTCTCTTCATGACTTGATAGGTCATTTCTTTTTAGTGCTGCATAATATTCCATTGTCTGGATGTACCATTTCTCTTCAGTTCCTTTTTTTTTTTAATCATACATAGGTATTGAATTTTGTTGAATACATTTTCTGCCTTTATAGATATGATCTCATGGTTTTTCTGATTTAGTCTGTTAATAGGATGAATTACATTGATTTATGAATGTTGGACCAGCCTTGCATTCCGGGAATGAACTCTATAAGATTTCCCTGGCTTGCAGATATTTTCTTGATTTCTCAGTGTTCTGGACAGAAGCAAAGGGCAGGAGGACATTATGTCATAAGCTCTGGAGAGTAGGCTAACTCTGCTGCTTGTACAAGTCTGTGACTTAGAACTCTGAGGTCACACTTCCTGTTTAACGGGGAATGAGGTTCTGTTTGCAGTGAAGACACCAAGCACCTACACTTAAGCTTGCCTCATATATTCATGGCTCTATAAATGGCTGTTCTCCCTGAAGCCACTGAATGTAACTGTCAATTATGACATTCACTGGCCCTCTGGTACTACTGGAATCAGCTTTTGTCATTCAAGTTTTAAAAGCTCTCTGGACAGCTGGGAAGGTAGTATTGCTCAGTGGTTAAGAGCACAAGTCTGAGTCCCTGTATCCAATTCTTTTAGGTATATACCTAAAAGTGGAATTGCTGGATCATATGGTAATTCTGTGTTTAATTTTTTGAGGAACCACCATACTGTTTTCCACAGTGACTGATGACCTACAGTTTTAAGTTCAGATTTTTCTAATATAGTAGAAAGAAAAAGAAAACAACCAGAAGTAAAATTGACCTTCCCTCGTGGAGCCAGATATACACACTTCAGTTAAAGACTAAAAGTAGTATTGTCCCTCTCACTGATATGAGAATATTACTTTTATATAATTTAAATTTTGTTTTAAATAGTGACTAACAAAAAACTTAAAATGTATAATCTTCATATGCTCTGGCTATCCATTAGGTGGCCCTTGGGTGCTGAATCTTTGAAAAACCCTGGGTAAAATGCTGAACAAATGTGTATCCAACTTATTTGCAACCTCCTCCAGGAACTTCCTCAGCCCCCTGACTCCCAGGAGGTTCTTTCTGTCCTCTGAGCTCCAAAGGTGCTCCTGGTCTCCAACACTTACCACATTTGTCCTCTTTATGCGCCAGTGCTCCCCCAGTCTAGACTGGAGCCCTGGAGGACACCCTTGCTCACTGGTCGGTGTCTCCAGCGAGGCCTGGACGGTTCTGGGATTTTGTCTAGGCTGCATGTCTGGCTGGGGCTGGGAACAAAGGGTCAGATTCAGGACTTCAGCCTGGCCAAGAACCGTGGATACACAGCTCCCATCGGCCCACTTATGAGAGGCTCCCAGAACTCCAGCCCAAGATCCTTTATTCCCCTTGGCTTGCTGTTCCCACCCTCTCCTGCCCGGGCTCTCGGCATGCAGCAGGCCCAAGGAGCAGATATTTATCTGTTATCATTTGACTGTTGATGCTGCCTCTCAATGGGATCCGCACATCTGGGGTTGACTTCAGCATTAGTTTGCTGTGTATGAGCATGCATTGCATTGGAGCATGAAATATTTTTAGAATCCATGACTCAGACTACTCCCTGATTCAGGTTGGCCTGTCACAACAGGTAACTAAGGGGTTTCTTGTTTTACAGATAGTTTCCCCCACAATTAAAATTTTCTAATAGCAATAAGGTCATTGTTAACAACTCAGACATACAACTGTAGAGAAGGTGAAAAGCAACTGAATTTCACTACCCAACATAAGAACTATTAACATTTAATGTACTATCCTTTCATATGTGTGTAGACACAAAACTGTGCAAAGTTTATGTGTTTATAATTAGGGTTTTACTTAGAAGTACACCCTAGACATCTATTTCATTATACTCAAATGGCTCGATAATTTTCCCCTGTGTGCGTGTATATGTAGCCAAACTCCTGTTTGAAGGCCTGGTTTTTCAGTTTTTCAGTGATATAAACAATGCTGAGATCAACCTCTGGCTCCCAGATTATTTATATTGACTGATTTTAACATGTAATTTGAATTTTTTCCACAAGGGGGAAGCAGGCTACTGTGAGAAGACAAACTAAGATTCAAAAAACAAAAACAACTAAAAAGTTCTTACTCTTTTGCTTTCAGGAAAGAAAAAAAAAAAGGAAGAAAAAAAATTCTTTGGCACACAGAAGCTCACCCCAACCTTGTGTAGCTGGTGGTAGTATTTTCCTCATTTTATGGATACGGAAACTGGGTGATGTGTATGGATTCTTACCAACCAGTGAGTGCCAAGGTGGAATTCAAAGCTGTCTTCTGGTTCCATATAGCTGGCTCTCTTTCCTTCACGGCACTTCCAAATTGACATTGGCATTCTCCTTACATTCAGTTCAGGTCTAGGCACTGTGCTGGGGACACTCTGAGACATGCAGAAATGAATCAAAGGGACTTCCCTGGTGGTGCAGTGGTTAAGAATTTGCCTGCCAATGCAGGGGACATGGGTTCGAGCCCTAGTCTAGGAAGATTCCCACATGCCATGGAGCAACTAAGCCCGTGCGCCACAACTACTGAGTCCATGTGCCACAGCTACTGAAGCCTGCGCGCTTAGAGCCCGTGCTCCGCAACAAAGAGAAGCCACTGCAATGAGAAGCCCACACACCGCAACGAAGAGTAGCCCCCGCTCGCCACAACTAGAGAAAGCTCGTGCGCAGCAACGAAGACCCAACGCAGCCAAAAATAAATAAATTTATTTTTAAAAAATGAGGGACTTCCCTGGTGGCGCAGTGGTTAAGAATCTGCCTGCCATTGCAGGGGACACAGTTTCGAGCTCTGGTCCAGGAAGATCCCACATGCCAAGGAGCAACTAAGCCCATGTGCCACAACTACTGAGCCCACATGCCGCAATTACTGAAGCCCACACGCCTACAGCCCATGCTCCACAACAAGAGAAGCCACCGCAATGAGAAGCCCACACACCACAATGAAGAGTAGCCCCGACTCGCAGCAACTAGAGAAAAGCCCGCGTGCAGCAACGAATGTGGCCAAAAATAAATTTATTTAAAAAAAAAAGAATTAGAGGATCCCTGATCCTCAGGGGGTCATTATCAGGTGTGAGGACAGACTTAGACATAAGAAACTGAATGACTAAATGCCCACTAGAATAAAGAGAGCCCAGGAGGACAAGAAAGTCCCTTTGATGGTGAGACCAAGCACAGCTTTATAAAAGAAGCATGATGCCAATAGAGTTAAGGTTTATATAGCATTTACTCTAGGAGGCACTGTGCTAAGTGCTTTATATGCATAATCTAACTAAAAGTTCCCCATAGATCTGGAAGGTATTGATGTCCTTTTTATAGGGAAGAAAATGGATGATTAGAGAGGTTAAGAAACTGGCTACTTGTGTCAGAACCCTGAAACCCACATCCTTAATGTGTATTTGGCAGGTCCTAGAAGGAATGGTAGACCCTCAATAGACAGAGCTAGGAGAGAGACTTCTAGGAGAGGAAACAGAGAAACAAAGTCTTGGAGGCAAGAAATACGGACACATTTGGGAATGCAAGGGGATCGGTGTGCCTGGAGTGTGAAAGAGGAGGGATCTGCAGAGATAAAAACTAGAGGGAGAAAACTGAGCCAGATTGGAAAAACCTGTGAAGAGCAAGCCAAGGAGATCCTATTGTGTTTTATGGTGGGGGGAACCAACCAAAGAGAATGACATCACCTGTGCTTTATGAAGATAAATTTGATGCGTTGCATAAGGGAACAAGGAGACTATTAAGGGATTGTTAAAATAATCCTGGCCAAAGGTAACCAGAGAAGAAATGAGAACCGAAAGACATTACTAAGATAAAATCCACGAGATATGACATCTCATTAGACAACAGGGAGAGAGGAGAGAACCATGATTACAGTTTACACGTTTGGGCAACTGGGAGAATGTAAGCGTGTACACCAGGAGGGGGCCATGGGGAGAGAATGTGTCTTTTCCTATATAGGATTGAGGAACCTGAGGGACTTCTGGGTAGAGATGTTCAGTGGGGAGTTAGGAGCAGGAAGCTGGTGATTTAGATGTGGTACCCGAGAATCAGAGGAAATGACTGGGAGCAGGCCAGGGAGAATCTATACTTAGGATTCAGCAGGGGATGTTCATACCCTGATAACCTGTAATTCCACTGTCAGATTTCTGTTGTAGAGAAATAAAATCACACGTGCACAAGAAAGTGTATGAAGGATGTTCACAGCAGCATTGTTTGTAGCAGGGAAAGGTGGGGTGAGGGGAGGAGTGAGTAAATAAACCATAAAACAGCTACATTGTGCAGTGGTTAAAAATTAAGTAGTTAAAAAAATGCTAACATGGACAGATCTCCAAAACGTAGAGTGGGAGAGAAAAGCAAGCTGTAGCACAATAATAATAATGTGTAATGCTACTTATGAAAAAAGAAGAAAAGAAGCTAAACAAAAAATGTTGTCACATATATTTTAAATAGTGTGTGGGTGTGTGTGCACACAGAGAAAATTCTGGAAGGATAAACATACTGTTAATTATGCTGGAGGAAAAGAGTTGTGACAAAAATGAAGAGCAAGAGGTGACCTAAATGGGAAGGAAATCCAAAAAAGAGGGGATATATGTATACGTATAGCTGATTCACTTTGCTGTACAGCAGAAACCAACACAACATTGTAAAGCAACTATACTCCAATAAAAATTAATTTTAAAAAATGAAGAGCAAGAGGGGTGAAATGGGATTTTAGCCTTAGCTGCCAAGTTTTAATTTTATAAGAAGAATGCAATCATAATGACTTACATGAATAAAAATTCTCAAAGTATTAAAAAATATATAGATTCAATGGGAATAAGAGAGAATGGAAGAGATGGGGACATATTCCAAGGCTATGGGGGGTAGGGAAATATTATTGGGAACACTGGGAGAAGTTTCTGGAAGTGCAAAGTGGAGGGGGGAATCACAACACTCACCGACTCTGCAGAGGCGACCAGCAGGATGAGCCCTGTGAGCTCAGCTAGTTTTCAACACCTTTCAATTATAGCCACAAGCTCCTGTGTCCTGGAAAGGTCACCATGTCCCACCACTAGCCTTGGAGTGAGCCCGTGTTTGTTCTGTTCTTTCCTGAGTTGTAAATGTCCTATGACTTTTTCTTGTGTTTGCACATGCCCTCCCTTTCCCAGAAATTCCAGCATTCTTCGTGTTCTCATTCCAGTCCTTCAAGCTACCGGTGAAGTCCACTTCCTCCCGTTCCAATCCTAGTCAGTTCCTGCCTCATCTCTTGTCCCCCATTCAAAAATATTCCCACTCCAGGTTACTTACAAGAACACTGTGGGAGGCCTTTTATGGAATTTTTCAAGAGACACCTGGTAATAGATGTTGCTAACACTGATTGAGCACAGAGAGGTGCCAGGCGTGGTGCTAAACTTCATAGAAAGTATCTCATTTGATTCCTCCAGCAACCTAGTAGGTCAATACAATTATAACCCTCATTTCACAGCCGAGACTTAGTGTGTAGTGGTAAGCATGTAGGGGGTGAATGTTAGGACAAAATCTCATAAGCGATTGAATGGGGGGCAGAGAGATGGGGGAGGTATAAGGGACTGGGTGAGGGAACAACTTCTCAGGTGCTGTACTGGGGGTCGGGGGGGTTCATTTTGCCAAGTGCCTTTATAACCATGATTTCATTTGGTGTCACCACATTGATCTAATGATGGGGATCATTAGGGAAGATAATGAGTGAGTCAAACTTTAATTCCCTTAAAGTGGCAACCATTGGGTCAAGGGCTTTTCCGGCCTATTAACCCACCATGCTGCCTTGAGCAAGTCTGCAAGGGGGTGGAATGCAGACAGAATGGGGACTGTCTGTGGCTGCTTTTGGCACAGTTCTTTCAGGATCATCAAGTTCCTAGCAGCTGCTCCTCCCAGTCTGGAAACTCTTGGCCAGGCAGCCCCTGCTCTCCAAGCCCGCCCATTCCAGGAGATAAAGCTAAGTGGCAGAGGAGCCAGTTTCCTGGGGTTAATAAACAGGCTGTTTATAGCCAGAAGCAGTCACGGGGCAGGGACAGACAGGCTGGGAGGTCACGCTCCTCCTCAAAGTTGAGGTTTCTCATAAACATTCTCCCAGTGAGCCTTCTGGGATGCAAGGACAACTCTGGGCCCGTTGCCCTTGCTGGGGGCAGAGTGCCAAGACACCCACACCTCACTTCCTCCTCCTTTCTCCCCACTCTCCTCCTCTTTCCTTTCTCCTGTCACTCCTTTCCTATCTTCTATAATGGAAAGAGGATACATTTTCACAATAGACACACCCCATAACTTTGGGCAGGTAATCCATCCCTCTCAGTCCCCATTTCCTCCCTTATAATATGGGGGTAATGACAGGGCCCTCCCTGCAGGAGGTATGGGAAGGTCTCTAGCACTGTGTTTGGCACACACAGTGGGTATTTAAAACACATTTGTCTGGACTTGAGGACACGGGGAGGGGGAAGGGTAAGCTGGGACGAAGTGAGAGAGTGTCATGGACATATATACACTACCAAATGTAAAACAGATAGCTAGTGGGAAGCAGCCGCATAGCACAGGGAGATCAGCTCAGTGCTTTGTGACCACCTAGAGGGGTGGGATAGGGAGGGTGGGAGGGAGGCGCAAGAGGGAGGAGATATGGGGATATATATATGTGTACGTATAGCTGATTCACTTTGTTATACAGCAGAAACTAACACACCATTGTAAAGCAATTATACTCCAATAAAGATGTTAAAAAAAACACAACACATTTGTCTTTCCCTTTTTCCCTCTCCACCCCATCCCTTCTCCCTAACTCTGGTCCCTGCCCTTTTCACTTTCTATTTTCCTGCCCCAACTCCCCCCCCCCACCCCGCCCCCGGGCACTTCCGGCCCCTCTGACTGTGCTTCTGCTGTCTGGGCGGATGGGAGAAGCAGCCAGACTTGCCCTGAGGAGGGAGGCCCACTGTAGGGCCAGCCAGCCAGCCAGCCTTGGCACTTACCACAAGGCCACACCCTAGCCTCTCTGCTTTTAGTAAATAGCCCACAGGATTTGGGGGTGGAGGGAGGATGTAGAAAGGGAGAGGCTAAGATACTTGAGTCTTTGGCTTATTGTTGCCCTCAACATGACTCTTCCAGTGGCTTAATGGTCAGAGATCATTGCGTAAGTTACCGTGTGACTTTGGGCAAGTCCCCTTCATTCTCTGGACTCAGCACAGCGTGGAATAAAAGTGGAGAGTATCAGGCCCTGGAGCCAGATTGTCTGAGCTGGAACCTTGTCTCCACCACTTACTAGCTTGGGTTACTAACCTCTCTATCCCCCAGTTGCCTCAATTTTAAAATGGAATTTATATGTATTTTATAGGGTTGTTATGAGGATTAAATAAATTAGTCTGTTTAGATCAGTTAGAACAGAGCCTAGCCCATAGAAGGCACTCAGTTAATCTTAGCTATTCTGTGTAAATGGAGAGGTAGAACAGGATGGGTACAACATTATATGTCAAACATATTTCAATTATTAAAAAAAAAAAAAGCTTTAGTATGTAAAAAAAAAAAAAAAAAAGAAGAGAACGGGTGGTGTGCACGTGGGAAGAGCAGGACATCCTCTCAGAGTATTACAAAGTCCTGAAACCGCACATTCCTGCTGTTTGTTGACCTCTGGATAAGAACAGATCAGACACTTGTACACAAGATTCTGCCTAAATAAAGGCAAAGTACAAGGATTAAGGGACACTCCCAAATCTATGTCTCCCCTTTCTATTGCTCATTCATTCATTCATTCTTAAATAACTATTAATTAAATATCCTCTGTGTGTGCCTGGTACTTTTCTAGGGCTGGAGTTACAGCAGAGAATAAGACATAGTCTCTGACATCATGCTGCTTACATTCTAGGTACACAAAGTACTTGACTGTCCCAGAGAGACCCTAGGAAACTAGTCAAAGACTTTCAAAGCCAGATAGAGCCCTTAGAGGTTATCTGCTCCAACTTCTCATGGGGCAGAAAGGGCAGAGATGACCAGAGAGACTATAAGGACTGGTCTGAGATCACAGAGCAGTGCTGAGTGGTAGAATTGCAGATGCAGATTTGAGGGGACAATGGGACGGTCAGAGTCTGAGGGTCAGAGCCCCAGGCTCCATGCCCTCAAGGATGCTTGGTTCAGGCACCCCCTGCATGGCTAGGATACTTGGGGTCATTACTGGCATCTTTAATAATAATAACCAGGGGAACATATCGCACACCCTGCACCAAATGTGTTCACAGGCATTCTCTCCGTTCGCATAAAATCTCCATTTTACAAATGAGGAAAGATGCCTTACCCAAGGTGAAATAACTAGAAAGGGGCAGATCTGGGGCTTGCATACAGGTTTCTCTGATGCCAAAGCCAACAAGACTCTTTTATGCTTCCCAGTGCCTGGGGCTTAAACCCACAGCCCAAAACACAAGAATCTTTCATTTGTCTGACTGAGCTGGCCAAGCAGATAACACCAATGGATGAGCCTGGACCCCCAGTCATCTTTCCAACCCTGTCCACCTTGACCCACAAGCCACAGAGAGAGACCAGACCCTGTGTGAGAGAGACATGTCCTTTCTTTTGGGGGCCCTGCCTTAATGCCATCTGTCCCCACTAATTTTTTCTTTACAACTTTGAAAGATTATAATATATTCTCTGGAAAACATTCAGCAGTAGGAGAGCCCTCCCTGGGCTCTCCTACTCTCTCACAGGTCCAAAACTCGTGGATGGATCCAGAGATCCTTGTGTTCTGGAAAGTTCCCTGGTCAGTCCTTAGGGAACACGGGTGGCTACAGAGGAAGACCCTGCTCAAGCATGGTTCTTGATGCCTGGGGAATTTTGAGGGGAAGATCACTTCAAACTCAGTCACGAGGTTCCCACATTTCTTGGGCATTTGGGAGAGGAAGAGCCCTTCTCCAGGAACTTTTTGCTGCATGCCAGGCTTGACATCTTTGAACACGACAGGTATGGTCCTGCTGTCTAGAGTTGGGGGAGAAGCAGTAGCTGGTTTTGGAAGAGGCAGAGAAGTAAGGCTTAGAGCCTGGGGTGAACCTTCAGGACCTGACTTGCCCAGACTTCATCAAGAGCCTTGACTTGGGAGGATCATGAATAGATGGAAAGTGGGAGGAGAAGTAAGGCAAGGGGTAACCTGAGAAAGAACTTCTACCTCTCAAAAACATAAAGTCTATAGTTGATATGAATTCGTCAACTTAACGTTGTATAAGAAACACCAGCAGCAGTGTAGGCAGCAGTGGGAATGTCTGGCAGTGGAGTCTAAGGACCATACACTTGGAGTCGAAGGAACTAGATCATCTCCAAGGACCCTTCCGGGCTGATAGTCTAATGAGGTTGAGAGATCAAAGCCTGAGAAGTAGGAGAAGGCCAGATTCTGACCCATATGCCCTAAAATGTTTTGGAGTTCAGTGTGAGGGCCAGGTTATTTCCCATGGACCACAGAGCCTTAAGGAAAAGGAATTTGATGTCCAGACCTCAGTTAGGCTTTCAGCTCCAGGGTCAGACATGATCCTTCTCCCTAGCCCATTTCTCACCCTCACCTGCACTTCACTTCCTGAAGAGACAAAACTTTCTGAGCTGCAACCCTCCCCTGTGGAGGGTGGGGAGGGAGAGGCTTCTCCCTAAATAAAGGCAAAGAGCAAGGGACACTCCCAAATCTGTGTCTCCCTTTTCTTTTTTTGCATTCATTCATTCATCCACTCTTAAACAACTATTAATTAAATACCCTCTATGTGTGCTTGGTTCTTTTCTAGGGCTGAAGTTACAGCAGAGAATAAGACATAGTCTCTGACATCATGCTGTTTACATTCTAGGTGGAAGGAGAATGGGATAGACCATAAGTAGGTAGATAAATAAATGAATGAGAGCATTTAAAATTGTGGAAAGTAATAAAAGAATTACAAAACAAAATGATGGAGCGGGGAGTTTTCCTCTGTCTATTGTCCTCAAAATAAAGTCCAAGGCTGCGAAAGCCCATCTCCATCTGCCCTTATTTACCTCTCCAGCCTTACCTCTTGTCACTTTTCACCTTGAACTCTCTGCTCCAGCCATGAAAAACCTGCGTATCAAAGTTGGAAGGGGCCCACTTGCCCCTTGATCTAGTGGTTCTTTTAGCCCCAAACATGATCTCTTTTTCGCTACTTCTTTCATGTCTCTCGCCCAGCTAACTCCTGCTCCTTCTCAGGTCACTAGTTACTACCACCTGGAAGCCAGCCCTGCTCCCACGAATCCAGGTGAGGTGCCTCTCTTTGTGCTGCACTTTCTCCTTCAAGAGCATCTGTCACCCTGTGTAGCCAGTTTGCTGTTGTCCCTGCACCAGACCATGAGCTCCTGGAGGGCAGGAATCACGTCTTGTTCTCCCTGAATCATAGAATCCTCAACAGTTGGCCCAGTGCACAGTACGTAGTAGATGTTTAAGAAACACCTGTTGAATTAATTAACACTTAGTTTAGTAAGTTTTAAGAGCTCATTAATATGAGGAAAAGACATGGACAAGGCATGGCTTTGGAGACAGAGAATTAATTGGAAGAAAAAAATTATAATTTCTCAGTCCTTTCTGGAGTTCATATTCTAGCATCTTTCAGCTCTAATACTCCACCAGAGCCTCCTAAAAGGCTTACAGAGCACTCAGGGCAGAAATTATTGACCCCACTTAACAGCTAGGGAAGGTCAAGCCTCAGAAAGGTGAATCTACTTTAGCAGAAGTTACCCAGACAGGCGGCAGTAGAGTGCATCTGAAAAGTTTAGGGCCCCAGAGACATCAGGCCCAACCTCTTCATCATACAGGGAATGTGGATGGGGGTGGTAACAGGCAGACTCTGAACTAAGTGTCCTGACTCATCTAAAACTCAAAATAACTGCTTGAGGGTGACAGAGATGGTAGCCACAAAGGAGGAGACAACATGATTTACCCACAGCCCACCCTCACCCTGTAACCCAACCCGGCTAGGCAGATTCTCCAGGCCACCACTCCATTTGTCCTCAGGGACTCCTTCCTGGGGTCAGTTCATGAGACACTGCACAGTCAGAGACTGACTAGGATGGACAAAACCTCAGAATTCTAACTTCTTTGTTTCAGAGTTGGGGACGTCAGGGCTCAGAGAGATGGGACTAGCCTATGGCACCTATGGAGATAGGATCAGGACTCCAGACTCTCAGTCCAAAACTTTCTCAAGTATACCCTTGATATGAACCTCTGAGTTGGGAAGGGGTGACAATGATGTGGACCAGATCTGGCCATTTGTTATCTGCAGTCACATTGAGAGAAGTGAGGGAGGAGGGGAGATGGGCTACCCACTCCATCTGGTTGTCCTACTCTAGAGTTTATTAGTTCCCACTAGTCCTCATTGGTTTTGTGCATTGTCAGTTAACCAGAGGAAGTAGAATATGGGTTGTCCACTGTTTAGTGACTGTTTATGAAGGTCATTATTGCTACTCCAGCACGGTAGTCTCCCAGCCAAACAACAACATAGAGAGGATGGAGGGCAGGAAAAATGAGGCCAGCAGAGACATAGGTAGGGCTCCCTACTACTAAGAAATGGGGAAAAGGGTACACGTTTTAGGTTCCAAGAGAAGGGAAGGGACATTTTGTCTGAAAGCTTGGAATTGTATCCAGCATAGGTGTGACTCTTGCAGATGCCTGTCTTTGCTGTGGGTCCCTGGACAAATCACTCAGCCTCTTGGAACCTCAGCTTCTCAAATGAGAGGGTTGAATGAGATAGTTTCTAGGGACTCTTCCCCTTTTTTATAATTCTCCCTCCAATGAAGTGGGCATTAGACGAAGTGAGAGTCATTAACTCCATTTCAGGGAAATTCAATAAAACTAGTATTTGCCAGGCCAGGTCCTGCTGAAGTTTAATTGCAAGATCTGAGGAAAACAGTTAACATGCAAGCCTGAGATTGCTATGCTTAGAAAGATCTGCTTGCACAATTGGCCCTGGGTTGATGTTTGGCGACTTTGATTTCAGGAGGATTTCCACCATTCCCAGAACTGATAAGAGTGGCTCACTATGCCTAAACTATTTGGACAAACAATGTGGCTTGTGCTGAATTCCTGCTTTCCTTCTGGGAGTCTGGCATCTTGGTACATGCTAGGCAGAGGATGCCTACATGGCCAGCCCCCAATAAAAACTGAGCACTGAGTCTAATGGGCCTCCCTGGTGGATACTTTACATGTGTTGTCACACTTCGTTGCTAGAGGAATTAAGTACAGCCTGTGTGACTCAACTGGGAGAGGCCTCTTGGAAGCTTGTGCCTGATTTCACCCAGTCTTTGTCTCATGCACCTTTTCCCTTGGTTGATTTGTTCTGTAACCTATTGCTGTAATAAATCATAGTGTGAGTATGATTATATGCTGAGTTCTGTGAGTGATGATAGCAAATCATTGAACCGGGAGGCGGTCTTGGGGACCTCAGACAGGGGATAAGCCTAGATTTCACAGAGACAACTATAATCCTATAGCAATGTTTTATGAATATACAGCTTAAACCCAGCACGATCCAATAGAAATATGATGTCAGTTGTGTATGTAATTTAAATTTTTCTATTGGTCACATTTTACAAAGTAAAAAGAAAAAGGTGAAATTAATTTCAAGAATATAGTTTCTTTAATCCAATATATAAAAATATTAACGTTTCAACACGTAATGATATAAAAATTTATCAAGATATTTTTAGGTTCTTTTTTTCTTACCAAGTCTTCAAAAACCAGTGTGTATTTTACATTCACAGCACATCTCAGTTTGGACTAGCCACATTCCAAGTGCTCACAAGCCACACCCAGCTATTGGCTGCCATTTTGAACAGCACAGGCTTACAGATAATGACAAGGACTCTGGAAACAGGACATCTGGGTCAGAATCCTGGTTTTGCCACCTACCAGCTGCATGACCTCAAGCGCAGTGACTTAACCTATGTGTTAGTTTCTTTATCTCTAAAATGGGGATAATAATGTTAGCTACCTCATGAAGTTACAGGGATTTTTCCAAAAGTTAATAAATCTAAGGCAGTACCTGGTACATATAGGATGTTGGGTGAATGCTGGCTGCTCCTCTTATTATCCAAAAGGTTGGCCTTTGAGGTCAACTTGTCCAACTCTTTATTCCATAGATGAGGAAACTTAGGCCCAGAGTTTGGAAGGCACTGGTTTGAAAAGCAAAGGCTCTAGCCACCTCTTTTCCTGTCCCCTGGCTAGCTCTAAGACAGCGCCTGCCAATTATTTAGGAAACCAGCAGCCTCAGGGCCCCACCTAGGTTCTGCAATTCTGTCTTGATTGCAAAACAGGGCCACCATTTGAGTTGGCACTGAAGTGGTGGGGCTGGGCCTCCCCTCTGCCACCGCCATCTGGACCCATCAGTTGGGCTGGCTGACTCCGTCACTGAGTCCAGTGCTTACTCAGCACCGATAAGGCTGGCTTCCATTGTTTTCACTTTTACTGCCCTTCTTATTTATTAACTCATGTTCTATCTTCCTCGAAGACGCAGAGCATCAGCACTTTTTAAAAAAGCTCCTTTTAATCATCTACAGTCCCCATCCACCCACCAAGCAGGTAGATAGGGAGCTCCCCAAATATGTCTAAAAAAGAGAGAGTGAAGAGGTACTGGGTGCCCACTTATCTGGGATGCAGTAGGGCATGTTCTCAGGCTGGAAACAAAACTGGCTTATGATTCCTCTAGAGTATCTGTCTCCACCCTTCCTTTCCTGAAACCCAAATGAAATCATCTACTCTCCTCTGACAAGCTCACACATCTCAAATCTTACTAGCAGCTGGAATCAGACCAGTTTCGTGGGCTCAAACTTTATAGCACATGCTGACCTGAAGCTCTGCTTATTCCATTTGCCAAATAGTGTTTTATTTGGCATTTGTTTATTTAATAGATAGTTACTGAGCATCTACTGTGTATTAAGCCCTCTGCAAAGTGGTGAGAATGAAGCCTTTGTGGACCTTATGATTTGTTGTAGAAAACAGACAAACAAGAAATGATGGTAAAGTACAACAAAGGCTTGATGTAGAAAATGTCAAATACTCTAGGAACTATAATAGAATAAATCAAGGGGACCTGAATAAAACTCTTTCCATGGTGTTGACATGATGTTGAAACCTGAAAATGGTAGGAGAGAACCAGTAAAAGAGAGAGAACATGGAGAGTTCCAGACAGAACTCAACAACATAGACAAGACCTGGAGGTGAGAGAGAATGGCATGTTGGAAGAACTGGACAACAGTCCAGTACAGCTGGGTAGAGAGAATAAGAGGAGTGTGGCAAAAGATGAGGAAACGGCTGGATTTGGAGGATACTGTCTGAAGCGCTAAGGAATTTGGACTTTAACCTGAGGGCAAGGGGAAACGTCCTGGTGGAGAATAACATCTTTCAAAACATAGGGTTCCTGGGAACAAATCAACCAAATGTGCTAGAAAGGCTGATGGTGAAAAGACTGGCAAGTGTTGTTTTCAACCTTGTCTTCATGATCTTTGTACTGAGGCTCAGACCTCCTTTGAAAGTAGTCTGCAACATGAAGGCCCAACCCAACGGCAGGCCATGCTCCCTCAACCTCCCAGCCCACCATCCATGAGATCAGTACTCCCGAGTCTGGTGCAGCACAGGTCTTCCTTAGACCCTTGGAACTGTAGAGCCACAGAGACCACCATGGAGAGATTGTCAAAGACTCTTGTCTAACAGATTAACCAACTGAGGCCCAGAGAAAGAAAGTAACTTGTCTGTGGCCCCACTGCAAGCCTCATGCTCTGACTCCTTCTTATCTCCCCCAGAGAAACCAAACACCAAGGCTAGGACTAGGGTGAGGCAAGTCAGGCCCTCAGGGTGCACCATTTAAGGAGGCACTCACTCGCGGGTGCCAGCTCTGCACTTGCCTTACCCTCGTCCTGGCTCTGTTGGACACACTTCGAAGGCAGGGATTGTAACTTCCAGAAACCTTTTTGACATCTTTCATCATGTTGACATGATGCTAGGCACATATTTTGAGGGATCCTAGATGGCTGCTGATGCTAATGAACAATGGATTTCTGACAAACTGATATGTATACAGATGTTTGTATCTTTGGTTAAATATGACCTTCAGGAGACACCAGAACAAAGTCAACAGGGCCCGAGAATGGAGTCTAGACCTGGATTCTGGTCCCCTCTCTGCCATCAGTTTGCTTTGGGAACTTGGGTAAATTGTTCCCCATCTCTAGGCTTCAGCAAAATGAGGTGGTTGAATAAATAGCATTTATTGACTACACACTCTGTGTCAGCCACTGTTCAAATGCTTCTGTGCTTTAACTCATTTAAAGAATTCCTGGCCTTCAACACTCCCTTCACTTCAACAGGCTGTGGTTTGAGGTAAGGAAGGCTTCACAGAGAATGTGGGATTGAGACAGACCTTCCAAAGTCCCACGGGGACAATACTATCTTAAATCATAGTAAAGGCATGGTATCTCAAGGCACTTCTCCATCAGAAGACAGAGAATCACCTGCCTCAGAATCACCTTTGGAACATGTCTGAAGGTGGAGCCTCAGCCTCTGCCGCTAGAGATTCTAATGCACTGATTCTGAAGAGGGACCTGGGAATCTGTATGAAAATCTTCTCAGGTGGCTGGTAGTCTGATTTGGGAAGCACTGATCCCAACGCATTCCCCTATCGGTGGAGAGAATCATACCTAGACAGCACAGACCTAGAGCTCCCTGAACTGATCATCAGCATCTTGAAGCAGAGAAACGAAGTCATGGATTGATTAATGCTGCAAATATTACGCACATGTTGTGTTCTAGGCCCTGTGCCAGCTGGTGATTATGGTCCCTACTCTCAAGGGACTCCTGGTCTAGGTCTGTCACTTATTTTTAGAAACAAGTCATCTAGCCAGAACCAGAAGGGACTTAGAGAGCATCAACCAATCCCATCATTACACAGTTGGGGAAACTGAGGCCCAGAGAGGGAAAGCAACATGTTCAAAACTACATAGGGAGCAAATGTATTTTCCGCTCTCAAACCAGCTGAGGAACCCCAATGTTCTTCCCAGGAGAGGGCTGCATTCAAAATCCTAGGGCATTCACTCTTTGCTTTTTAAGCACTAAACCTACATAGAGTAAATAAATGTTCCTGGAAGTCTCACTTCACATCTTGCTGACATTTTAGGTCCTTAATATACCTTCAACCAGAATGGAGGCAGGAGGGAACAGGGAACACCTTGGGGGTGCCATCAACTCTTCGGCGCTTTTCAAAGCCCATTCCCCGGCTGTGCTGAGGACATTGTGCCTGCCTCTTCCAGCACTTTAGAGTCTAAAGAAGAGGGGCCCGCCTCACGGGTTCACGAGGAGCTGGCTCCCATCTCTCTGTCCAGACTTGCTTATGTCACTGTCGCCCAGGGCCTGGGGAGGGGGAGAAGCGGAGGGTAAGTTGTGTCCGCCCCTGAAATGCCAGACGCCCTGCGATTGGCTACAAGGACTCCGGCCCGGCCGCGGATTGGTCATCGCTGAGGGCTTGAAAGGTGGATGAGAGCGGACGACACCTCAGACGAACTGCGGCCCGGGATCAGACAGCGTCTCCGGCGAGTCCGAGACGCGGCCCCAGCCCACCATGGCCCGTCTCTTCCGGGCATCCTGCCTTCTCTCCCTGCTCCTGGCCGGCTTCGTTCCGCCGAGCCGAGGACAGGAGAAGTCGAAGGTGAGTGAGCCTCGGGGATGGGTGGCCGGGGGATCGAACGTGGTCCGCAGGTGTCCATCGCTCGGTGGTGAGGCACCCTTCTTCCCGGGCTCCCCCCCAAGTAGGGTGACACCTAGGTGCGAGAGACGCCCTAACTCCCGTTGCCTCCCTCTTCAGCATACCCAGACCGTCGTCAGACTCTTCGCGGTTCCATCTGTTGGAGACCTGGGTGCCCCGGGTGGGCAGAATGAATGAGGGAGGAAGGGTCTTCTCTCCCGGTCCACACTTTCATCCCCACGGCTACCTCCGGGTCGCCTTGCTACCTCCAAGCCACCGTCTGTTTCTGAGATATTCCCCTCCAGTGGGGCCTGAAGCGGGTGGGGGGCACAGAAAATGGCCTGGAGACTCAGGGTCTGGGTTGGCTGCAGAGGTTCCCAGGGAGAATGGCAGGCAAGGTGAAAGGGAAGGAACACGCAGCTGTGTGGTCCCCGTCTAGCCCAAGCATAAATGCAGGTAGAATTCTGGGATACTGGTAGAAGACGCAGAGTGTGACAGAAGGAGCTCTGAGCTGGCAGCAGAGAATGCCCAGGATGCTGACTAGACTCCCTTTTCCTTTGTGGACCTCAGTTTCTCCACCTGTAGCAGGTGGGAGGGCAGGGCACAATGAGGCTGATGATTTCAGAGGGGATGCTTGGAGAAGCTGCAAAATCCACACGCTGTGTCTCCTGTTTGGGGGCAACCTCACTACCCCCCACCCACTGCCCACCTTGGCCTGAGCAAACCTAGTAGTTGGAGAAAGCTGGGGACTGCCAGCTCGAAAGGAGAGGCAGAATTCTCCTGAGCCTCAGTCTATCCCCAGCAGAGTGTGTGGCCCTTAGCTAGAGTGGAGATGCTGAGGCCGGGAGCAGGGGTGACCACACATGCTTATCTCTTTGGACAGTATATGCCAAAGTGGGCACTGTAGATCTCTCCTCTTCCCCAGGGTGGGGAGGCAGAAGCCAGGCATAGACCCAAAGAGAGAGATTTATGTCTCCAGCATCCCAGTACACACACACACACACACACACACACACACACACACACACACACAAAAGGCTTGTATAAGCTGAAGAAGAAGCTTTGCACTTCTGTGTTTCTCAAATCTTCCAGGTCTTAATTCTAAGATCTTATGACTCCATGATTCAGTTTCCAAAATCGTATCTACTGTTCAGGAAGCCCATTCCAAACACAAGGTTCCTTCTGTCTGTTTCTATCCCCTGTCCTGTCCTCAGCCTAAATTCCAATCAGTCTGCCCCTGCTTGGAGTCAGCCTTGAGACTGGATGGTTATGGGGCCACTTCCTCTAAGCCTCTGGCTTTGTATCCAGTCCTGTTCATAATCTCCAACTCAGAAGGTATTTTCCAGGGCAGGGATGGTACTGAATTTCAATATTGGGGTGTGGAGTAGAAGTGAGGGTAGACCGTGGGTAGGGCAGTATCTTGGAGTCAGTCGTATAACCTCAGTTTGGGGAGAAGCAGAGAAGGGAAGACGGGCCCTGCTTCAAGAAGGCTGGAGGTAAGAACATGGATCCCATGAATAATTAATCATAGCCATGTGTTCTCTGTAGAACTCTGGGGAGGAGTAGATGGATTCAGAGAAAACAGGGTGGGTATGGTCTAGAAAACTCTTAGGGTGAGGTGTGATCATATCAGATACAACCAGCTAGGACTTGCTAGCTAATGACAGTCTGGGCATGCCTATTTCTCCTCCAGGTCCTGAGAGAGCTGAAATGTCAAAGCCCTGGGTTCTAGGACTCCACCACTTATCCTACCCCAACTCCAGGGCCAAGCGATGGGGCAAGGGGCAGGTGGAGAATGGGATGGACAAAGGGTGAGAGCCCCAAAGGGATGTTTGCCTCCTCCCAATTCAAAGGGAGGGGCTGGGTAACAAAGGGAATCCTCCTTTCCTTGCCGTGTCCCCTCTCCAGTCCAGTTTAAGGCTGCCCAGCCTCCCTGTCCTTCCTCTACAAAAGGACTTTGCAGAGGCTAGAGAGAATAACAACCGCTGACGTGCGTGGGATCCTAGTAACCGCTGGTTTCTAGGTGACTAAACCAGGCAGAGAGAATCATGGAACCACCGGCTGACAGTCAGGGCTGAAGAGCCCTCAAGACAGCTCTGAATCTGACCCCGCCTCACAG
Organism: Balaenoptera ricei; assembly: GCF_028023285.1. Lineage (NCBI taxonomy): Eukaryota > Metazoa > Chordata > Mammalia > Artiodactyla > Balaenopteridae > Balaenoptera > Balaenoptera ricei. The sequence continues at coordinate 128,104,375 of NC_082641.1, forward strand.
CTGAGGAGCCAGAGCCCCAGAGAAGGGACAGGAGTCGTCACACAGAATCAGACCCAGCCAGGCCCAGAACTCAGGTCTCCTGCCCCCAGTCCAGCTCTCCTCTCACACTTTCACACTGGTGGGGGTGGTAAGATGGGTGAGGAGAAAGACACAGGACCAGCAACCCTAGCCAGCTGGGGTCCTGGCGGGGTCCCCCCTCCAACTCTCAAGCCATCGAAACTCTCCTGTCTTGTGCAATTGTGGGAGGATAGAGGCACCCTCACTCCCTCTCCCCACCTCCACCCACAACTCCTCTGACATCCGGGTTAAGGTGCAGGGTTCTGGGACTCCATGGGCCCAGAAAAGGGGAGGGGGCTTCCGTAAGGACTGGGCGTGTGCTCAGTGGTGAATGCAGGCCATGGCTTCCCCCACCATAGGCGCTCTCTGACCCCTCTCGGTCGGAACTCACAGCACTGGCTTCACTGGCCCAGTAGAAAGGATGGAGGCTTTGTCACACATCCCTTCTCCTGTAAACTCCCTGCCCAGTGCATCATCTTCTTCATACTGGCTGGGGAACATCAAAGCCCTCTTCACAATGAGGTAGGAACGTCAGGGCCCTTTACCCTATCCCTTGATGGGTGGGTGGGGCGGAGGGCGGGTACAGATTTCTTTCCAAGAGGCTTGCAAGACAGTTTTGACCTGCTAGTAAATTCTCGCAGCCATTTTGGGAGGCAGGTGGTATTATCCTCTCCCGTCAGCAGATGGAGGCTCAGACTGAACGTGACTTGCCCAGGGCCACACAGCCAGCAAAGACTCAAATCTAATGAGAGGAGATTCCCACCCTGAAACTGGTTTCAGAAGCTGATCCTCCCGCTGTTTACAAGCTTCCATTATTTAGACAACCTCTTGGCTTTTTTTCTCCCCATTTCACAGTTTGTTTTCAGACCAGGGTGGAGTGGAGAGGCAGGCAGGAGGCCTTTCCTTCTGGCTGCTAGACCTCTGTGGCCAGCTAGGGTGTGTTTGTTGTGCCCTGGCTGTCTGTATTTTGAGGTGGAGCTGACCCCAGCTGGGGCCCACGAAGCCCAGGGGCTGAAGGAATGTCAAGCTTAGGTCTCAGGCCGGCCTCCAGCAGCCACCAGAAGTCACGGGGCATGGAATATTAGACTCACGTGTAGCAGGGAATTTGTACCGGAGCCAAGAAGAGAGCTTGCAGCTGTCCGGGAATGGCCGCGTGGAGGGAGTTCCAGCTCCCCTGGCTCAGCAGGCTACGGAGTCTTCAAGACAGAGGCTGCTTTTTTCACCCTCCTGGGGCCACGCCCTGCCAGCCCAGATGGCTCTCTTCACGCAGTTGGGCAGAGGTGTAACTGGCCACAACAGCAAGTCTTCCAGGATTGGTGGGAAGAGAGGACGTGAATTTGCTTCTCTAACTCCAACCACCTGGCTCTGTCTCTCTGGTCTATAATGCTAGTTTGCATTCGATTTGTTTATTGTCTTCTCACCTCTTCTCAGATGTCCAGGCCAGGACTACCCGTCCAGCTGCTAATTATGGTAGTGATGCCATGACACTCTTTCAAGAGTAGACCCAGATTTTTGTAGTCTGTACCAAAAAATGGCAGAGGTAAGATGGGGTAGAGTGGGGTAAATGCAGCATCCCGCTTGCCGGCAGTAATCCATGCCCTCCTCTCCCACTGAGAGTGACGCTGTCAAGCCATGGTGGTTGAGAACAGCTGATCCAGTTCAAGGTTCTCATTTTATAAATGAGAAAACTGAGGCCCACAGAAGAGAAAGGGCTAGTCCAAGACCACACAGGGAGTTAGTGGCGGAGCTGGTCATGGAATCCAGGTTCCCCAACTTGCAGCCCATTTAACGCTCTCTCTACTAGTTCTGGAGGCTGACCGTGGAACAGCTTGGGCAGAGGAAGGTATAATGGTCATTGTCACAGCTGCTCGCCCACAGGGAACATTGAATCTATGCCAGGCACTGGAGCTTTACCCTGACCATCCCACTTAATCCTCATGGCAGGCCTTGCCCCATTCCTGGCTACTATCCTACTTCCCTATTTTCTAACAGCGTCAGTTTTCCAGTCCCCCAGATCGGGAACCTCTGAATCACCACTGTCCATACTGCTGCTTCCTCATTTCTGTTCAGTTCTTCCTTCACGATGGTCTAGTTCAGGGTCTCATCACCACTCGCCTGCATTATTGCAATAGCCTCCCCGTCTCCACCAGCCCATCCAATAACACAACACCAGCATCGGGGGAGTGTCCCTCAGAGCCTGCCCAGTGACTGTTTATAAATTGACATGTGATGCAGAAGTAATGACCAAAGTAAGTATTTCTCCAAGTTTCCATAGCACCCACCAGCTTATTAAGTGCTTTCAAAATTATTGTCTTGTACAAGGAATTAGGAGACCTCACTTCTAGTCTGGTTCTAATTCTTGGAGTGGTCTTGGGCAAGTCAAGACCACTTGGGCCAATCAGTTCCACCTCTCCCTGTTATCTTGGAAATGGTGGAGTCCAAGTTCCCTTCCAGCTGTAACCGCTCCCCGGCGCTGGTCTTCTCTTCCAGATGGACTGCCATGCTGGCGTGAGCAGCACCATCTACGAGTATGGAGCCCTCGCCATTGACGGGGAGGAGTACATCCCCTTTAAGCAGTACGCTGGCAAATACATCCTCTTTGTCAACGTGGCCAGCTACTGAGGCCTGACGGGCCAGTACGTTGGTAAGAGCCCATCCCTCTTCCCCTGCTTTATTTGGGGCTGTTTCTGCCAGTTGGGCACATTCCAATCACAGGAGCTTTCCCCGTGCAAGGGGGAAGGGGTGACGGCGATCATGAGATTCCAAACCCTGTATCTTAATCCTACTGTGTTTCATGGTTCTTTGAAAATGATTATATAAGCCTGAGGTCTGATCACCTTCAAACATGTTCTAGAAGATTCTCAGTTATCCTTCATCCCTGGGCACCTCAACTGCTCTAAAAGCAGAAGGAGGGAGGAGATTGGGTTTGTGCCTGGAGCGTCCTTTCATTGGAGTAAGAAATAATAGCTTTGTCTTGCTGAGAATTCCTCACCTGTCCTCAGCCCCATCTGCCTTAGTGCTTCTCTTGGCCCCTGGAAAGCAGGCAACTGGCCTGAGTCCCCAGAGTACAGGTGTTAGTGACAGAACCAGGTGTTGCACCCAGGTTTCATGATCCCTAGTATCCTCACTTCTTTCTCCTTAGCTGGGTCAGAGTCAAGAGCCTGAGGGAACAGGCAGGCGAAAGGCATCTGAAAGCACCCACAAGAAAATGCTTTGGGGGGTGGGGTGGGGTGTGAGAGGGAGGCAAGGGCAACCTGACCTAGAACGTTCTGCCTGGCAATCATTGGACCTTGGCAGTGGGTGACTGATTACTCATTTGATGAACCATATTGCTCTCTTTTTCCCCAAACCTCCAACCTATCCAGATTGGAATCCATAGGATGGGACTTGAATCCCAGCATTGCCACACTCAGTGGATGATCTTGGGCAAGTCCCTTCCCCTGTCAGGCCTCAGTGATTTCAGCTGTACAATGGGTGAGCAGGTAGAGTGGTACACAGGAGGGAGGGCTCCTCATCAGGCTACCCCAGTCTCTGCTCTCTCTCTCCCTGGCCCAGAACTGAATGCACTACAGGAAGAACTTGCACCATTTGGTCTGGTCATTCTGGGCTTCCCCTGCAACCAATTCGGAAAACAGGAACCAGGAGAGAACTCGGAGATCCTAGCCACTCTCAGGTGAGTGCTGACTCAGTGTCCTGAGAAAGCGCCCCAGCCTAGCCTCTAGGCATCTCTTGCACTGGCCCCTATTCATGATGGATATTTATCAGCCTCCAAGAACTACTCTCCCCTTCCAGGAACCCCGTTTAGTGGAACGAGTGGAAGAGGGGCCAGGAGAGGAACAGAGACAGGGACGATGGTTGTGAGCACATGACCGGGGAGGGGGAAGGGGAGTACAGGTGGACGGCAGGGGTTATTAAGAAGGTACCAAACTGGAAAAAGACTGTAGACCCACATTATGCCTGTGCCCATTCAATATTCACTGGCTCCCACTGCCCACTGTAGCATAAAATCCAGACTCCCAACACCCCCTCCCCTGTTCTGTCCCTTCCTCTCATTTCTGAGCCCTGTGCCCATTTCCCTGGGACCCACATAAAAACATTGCTCTTAGGCATGTCCGACCAGGTGGGGGCTTCGTCCCCAATTTCCAGCTCTTTGAGAAAGGGGATGTGAACGGGGAGAAAGAACAGAAGTTCTACACATTCCTGAAGGTGAGTACGCAGCCACCTCTCTCAGAGCCTCTCTGCCCCGCTGAGGCTGGCTCTGCACCAGGCTGCAGCCGCTCCTGGCTCCAGCCCACAGAAAGACAAGGCCTGTGCCACCCTCCTCCGCTCCTGGGCTCTGGGGGATTTCTTGGCATCTGATTATTATTCCAACTAGAGGGCTTTGCAAACCCTAGGGTCTCATCAGCCCATTTTACAGATGGGCCCCAGAAGGGACAAGATTAGGGTCTCACAATCTGCTAGAGCCAAAACTGGTTCTGGGATTCAGTTTTCTAACTCCCAAACTGGTGCTCTTTCTTCAGTGCCAGGCTATTCTCCTTCCCCCAAGAAGTCCTGGGAAGGAGGCGGGATAAGGGTGGGAGGGGTCCCAAGCAGGGTTGACTCTATTCTCATCTCTGCTCCAGAACTCCTGTCCTCCTACCTCGGAGCTCCTGGGCTCACCGGGCCGCCTCTTCTGGGATCCCATGAAGGTCCATGACATCCGCTGGAACTTTGAGAAGTTCCTGGTGGGGCCAGATGGTGCTCCCATCATGCGCTGGCACCACCGCACCACGGTCAACACTGTCAAGATGGACATCCTGACCTACATGCGGCGCCGGGCCGCCCTGGAGGCCAAGGGGAAGTAACTGAGGCCCACCCCACCCCATGTCCACCACGCAGGGGCTGGGGAGGACTCTGTTCAGGAAGGAATCCATTTCTCCACCCACACCATACTCCCACACTAGACCCCTTACGATTACACAAGGCCTCAGCCTGACACGAACGTGTGCATACAATTGTCTGTACTGCTGTGCACATGGGTGTTTGCACGCATGCCTACAGCTGTGTGTGACCAGGTGTGTGCACACACTTATGTGTACGGCCACACGGGCTGACTTGCACGAATACCCAGGAACGTGTATCGTGTGTGTGGCGACAGCTGTGTGCCGTGGAGAGTGCCAGAGTAACTCCCCTCTTTCCAGTTCTCTGTTCCAATGACAACAATTCACTTCCTGCTGAGCCCAAAGAAAAAAACCAGCTCTAGATTCAACCTGGACCTCAACCCTTGAGGCCGGCACCTCCCACTGCCTCCAAACACCACCCCTGAAGTGCCCAGAAGTTTCTGGGTCTGCCACACTGCCCGACCATCCTCCTCTCCATCACACAGCCTCCCTCCTTCCTGAGGGCCCTCCCAAGCCCCCTACCCCGCCCCGCAGTGTTCCCTGAGAGTAGCCAAGGCAGATGTGAGAGCAAGGGCCATGTTCCCCGTGTCAGGGGTGGCATCTCCATGAAGGAGTGGCCCAAAGCCCTTGTGGGCGGACCTCCCTTGAGCCTGTCTGAAGGGCCAGCCCTTAGTGCATTCAGGCTGAGGCCCCTGGGCAGGGATGCCACCCCCGCTCCTTTGAGGGATGTGCCCTCTCCTCTCACCCCGACCCACTGGCATTAGACTCACCCCTGTCTGCCTAGTAAAGGCCTTTCTGCAGCAGCTGAGCCTACTGTGGTGCTTCTTCAATGGGGCCACCCTCGCCGGGGGGGAAGGGAGAAGAGGAAGAGGAAGAGAAAAGGAATGAAGGGAGACCTTTGGGCCCTTGCTTTTTGGTTTCTACCTAGGCCCACTCTGCTTCCTCACTCGGCATCTGGAGTTTGTAAAACCAGCTCACGTCTACCGTCATCCCACAGGTCTCCACGGCAGCTAGGGCTCAGGTGAGGTGTGTATGTGACAGACGAAGAAACAGGCTCACAGAAGGTCCAGGCCTTGCCCAATGTCTCCTGACAAGTGAGGGGCAGGACGAGAATGTAAACCCAGGTTGCCTGACCCCCAGCCCCTGGATGAGCCTCACGGAGGCTCTGAGCAGGGCCCCAGGGGATATCTGCCAAGAGTAACGGTGATGCTCCCGGGGGTGTCTGGGAGGAATGGGGTACGGAGGGAGGGGGCCAGGAAAGCAGCACTCTGGTTGACCAGGAGGGGAACATTCATCAGGGCATAAAAGAATACCAGTCACAAAATGTTAATCTTCAACTTGGATTTATGTCCAAGATTCGTGCAAACAGCTGTCCGGGGATCAACAGCCACCCCGATCCGGGCCTCCAGCACCACAAGCCTCCAGCTGAGGGCCTGGCAGCTTCAGGCTGGGGCCCCTCAGCCGATGTGGCCGGCATGGGCTTCATCCCAGGCTGCAGTGGTGCTGGCAAGGCTGCCGTGGGCGGAAGTGGAGGGCCCAGGAGTAGAGCATCCTGTCTCTTCTGCTCCCAGAGGCAAACCCGCTCTTCCCGCAGCTCCTCAGAGGGGGAGGGGATGTGCGTGGGGCAGGTCCTGCTACTGCAGAGCTTGAAGCAAAAACTAAACACACACACATGAACTGACTGTGGTCCCCGGAGGGGCTGCTGAACCACTTCTGGGGAAGTTGTGAAAGGAAGGGGTCTTCACTGCACCCCACTTGAGATTAACATCTGCCAGCACTTTCTGCAGAGGATGGCGGGTCAAGGCCGGATGACGCCTCTCTCCGCTCAGTGGCAGAGTAGTGAGTTTTTCCCAGTCACTCCAAAGGAAAGGCCCAGATGGACGCCTTCTGGATGGAGCCTCCCGAGTCTCTAAACAGTTCAGGTTGGGGCCAGGGCTCAAGCTGGCCATCCATCTCAGCCTCCCGAGTGGCTGAGGCTCGGAGAGCCCGTGGCCTCTAGTTTTCCAGTAAGCTGAAGTCAGCTGGCTCTGCAAGACGAAGCTGGAGCCAAGGGACTGGTTTCACTGAGGTCCCTCACGGTCATTTTTGGTGGACTCTAAATAAACAAAAATTTTGAGGATTTGAAGATGAGGTGCTACAGTAGGTTTCAAAGTCCTATGGAAACCAATATAGTAAGAGTGGAAAAAACCAGTTAGGGTTGTTGGGTATTACCAAGTGCCAGGCCCTGGGCTAAGTGCCTTAGGTATATTTGTCATTCAGTCCTTGCCCAGCCCTATGAAGCAGACAGATTATTATCCCTTTATGGGGGGGAGGGAACTGGGACACAGTGAGGTTTTTAAAAACTCGCTCAAAGTCCCAGGTCTAGGAGGTGCTGGCGCCTAGTCAGTCTGGTTTCAGATCCCAGAAATGGAGTAGTTCTGGGCGAGGGGACAGTCCTGCCCACTTGGCCACCCTCTGCCCTCATCAAAGCAGGCTCCGAGGGGCTCCACAGAACCTCTAGGGCTCCGCAGGGAAACATCAGAAAATGACCAGCCCAATACCTCCTCCTTCCAACCACGAGATCCTCCAAACCACACTCCTCTAAGTCACCCTGTAGTCTCTGCTCCCACTCCTTCTGCAGAGGGGCACTCGACCTCCTGGCACAGCTGTGACCCTTAGAAAACTCCTCTTCGTGCTGAGATGGACTTGGCCTCCCTATTGCTCCCCTTAGTTGCAGTTCTGCTCCCAGAAGCCCCACAGGCAAGGCAGTGCCTTCTGCCCCATGAGAGCCTCGCAGAAAGTGAGGGAGTGACCAAGGGCCCAGGGTGCTCTTGTGACTAGCAAACAGACCTCCAGACCCCAACTGTTTATGGCGGACACCGTGGCCAAAGGGAGCTTTACAAAATGCAAATCTAATCTCTCATGCTGCTCTGATTTTATTTTATTTTTTATTTATTTATTTTTTTGGCCGCACGGCAGGGCTTGTGGGTTCCCCAACCAGGGATCGAACCTGGGCCCCGTGCAGTGGAAGCACAGAGTCCTAACCACTGGACTGCCAGGGAGTTCCCATGCCACTCTGATTTTAAAATGTCCAAGGGCTGCACATCATCCTTAGGATAAAGACCAGCCCTCCTGCCGTGGCCTGCAAGGCCTTCTCGGTCAGGACCCGCCAACCTCCCTGACCTCGCCTTGCCCATCCCCCCTTCCCCACCTTGTTCCTGGCTCCAGCCACGCCAGCCTTCTCTCAATCCTCAAGTTGGCCACAGTTCTTCATCCCCTCCCACCAAGGCCTTTGCATGTGTCCTTTCTCTGCAAGAACACCTGTGCCTTCTGTCTCTTTACCTCGTTAATGCCACTCATTCTGAGGGTCTCAACTCAAACACCATGGCCCCCAGGCTGGGTCAGGTCCCTCTGCTGTCTGCTCTCATAGAAACCTGCTCTTCTTCCTTCAGGGCACTTGAGTGCAGTTGTATGCCCACTGGTGTGATTTTAACCATTCATTTCTGCCCGCCTCACTAGACAGTGAGGTCAGAGGGCTGGGACCATATCCGAGCTTCCCCAGAACCTCATACAGCACACAGCATTTAGACCCTAAACTGTAATGAAGGAAGGAATGGTTTCAACCCCCTCATGATGCAGTCACCATCCCTTTCTTCTCAACACTATTTCAGAAAGCTGGGCCTCCTCCTCCACCTAGATCAGAAGGTAGCAACATCGTCGTCCCCAAACAGGGGTGATCCTGGCAGATAAGAAGTTATCTCCCCCCATGGAAGACAAGGCCCATTACCAGGGGATCGTGCTCACCTGGTTCCGTAGGCCTGGCCGTGGGTGAGCCCATCACTTGGGAGCTCTGACTGCGTATCCCTCCACAGGGCAGCCGCCAGGTGTATTCTGGCTGCAACAACACTGGTGCTTAGTAATCAATAAACCACACTCGAAAAGTACAGTAGCAGCTACCGTGCCGGAACAGTACTAAGTTCATATTAATCGGGTATAACTGAATCCTTACAACTACCCAGGTTGCCACCCCCATTTTACAGGTTAGCAAACTGAGGCTCAGATGGGTTAAGCAACTTGTTGAAGGTCGTCCAGTTAGGCAAGTGGCCAAGCTTTGATTTGAGTCCAGGTCTCTATAATCCTGGAGCTAATCTCTTAAGCCCCACAGTACACTCCAGTGTTTAAAGATGCATGTAAGGAATGGTCATGGGAGAGAAGCTGGATGGAAGGCAGCTGTCACCAGGTGAGAGCGGGGGTGCCTGAGGGGGCTGTGGCAGAGGCACTGGAGAGGATGGGACAGGTGACAGCAGCTCTTTGGAGACAGAATGATAAGCAAGGGAAGAAAAAAGCAGCCAAAAAAATGGAAGAAAAGAGAAAAGGAAAGGAAACTGAAAAGGGAAAAGAGAAAGAAAAGCAAAGGGAGAGAATGCATGGTGAGGATCTGGTACCTGGTTCCATGTGGAGGTTATAAAGAAGGTCAAACCCAAACTCCAGTACCCCTGGCCTGGTGGGCGGGAGAAAGCCCTCCTTCTGGGCCCACTCCCTTACTTGGCCTTTTCTGTCCTACACCAGTGACCCTGAGCAGCCCTGGGCTGGAAGGTCCTGCCCCTGAGACACCAGGCTGCACACCACAGTGCTGTTCAGAAGGGGCCAAGGATGCAGCTTCTGACTCCCTCACTTGACCTTGCCCTCTGGAATGTGTCTGGGTGGCCTGTGTGTGTGTCCTGGAGTGAAAGAGGGGCACAGACTCACCAGGTGGAAGAGGCGCGAGTTGGGAAGCGGGGGTGGGTGCTCCATGGCCGTGGGGGGAGGCGGGTAGCGGACCTGGGACCAGTCCTCAAAGCCACGGTGCGGCACAACGGGGGGCATGGGCGGGTAGGCGTAGGGGTAGGCCCCGAAGAGATGCTCCGGGTGGGGCTCCACGTGGTAGCGGTCTGCCGAGGTCTGCAAGAAAGGCTGACATCTGGCTCTGGCCTGTGACAGGCTGCATGGGCCGTCCCAGTGACACCCATCCCATCTCCCGTTCTCCACTTAGAATCTCAGTTCTCTGAAGACTGGCACGTGGCCACGGAAGGCTGGCACATGCACACAGGAGTGGCACATGGGCATGGAAAACTGGTACATGGGCACAGAATATCAACTATGATAACGGTTAGTGTGTCCTGAGCACGTATGCTGTACCAAGTACTGTTATGAATGCTCCACCCACATTACCTCATTAGTTAGCTGGGCACCTGAGCAAACGATGCCCCCCCCCCCACCCCCAGTGACTGCAGCACCCTGAAGGAGGTAAAATGCAGTAAGTGCTGCTTCCTCCCTCAAGCCTCCTCACCTTTGCTTTCCTCTTCTGCTGTCTCAGGGCATCTTTCGCCCTTTCCTCATCTTTGAAGGCTTTTAGCTGAGAGAAGGAGGGAAGGAGAGAAGACTGTTAGGCTAGGTGCTTCCTGGCCAGGCCTGGATTCAGGGCCTAACCAACCGCAGGGTTGACCAGCCAATGCATGAGGCACCGCTATGGGCTGTCCTGCCTGGCCCAGCCCCGGGAAAGGGCCCTATGAGACATAGCACAGCCCAGGCTGCAGGCTGCAGGTAAGGCCTGCTCACGCATCACTGGGGGTGGTCTGAACACAGGTCAGGAGGGTTGTGTGAGCCTCACTGCTTCTGTGCTTTCCCATTAACACCTTTTAGTTACAATGTGGGAGAGAGTGGATGGCTCAGAGCTAACTCCTAAATTTGCTCTTTTAAGGCGTGAAAACTGATTGTGGAAAATCAGAGCTAGAGGTCAGAGAAGGGAAGGGCCTTTCTGAGGGCCACAGAAATGTGGCAGCAGAGCTGAAAGGAGGATCAGTGAGTGTCCTGACATCCAGTCTCACCAGGGACCCTCCAATCCCTGCCCCCTCCCCGTGAGGACAGCCAGCTGCCCCCTCCTTGGTCCAGCTCTTCTCACCTGGGCATGTGACAGGGTGACCTGGGCTTGCAGTTTCTCCACCTGCTTCTTCAGCTCTTCCTTCTCCTCATTCATGCGCTCACGGTCGCTGCGCTCCCTCTGGAAGTCCTCCTCAAAAATCTTCACCTGAAGGGGTGGGAAGGGGTGGGGAGGTGGTGAGAAAGGGATGAGGCAGGAGGGGCAGTTTGAGTGGAGACTCAGACCTGCTCGGGCCTAGAACCCCGGGCCTCCTGATGGGAGTGAGACATCAAAACTGGTTTCACCGCATCTCAAAAATCCCCGTGGGGAGGGGAACAGGTGTACCTCTGGCCCCCCACCCGCAAGTTCAAACAGATAGCTCTGGGTCTGTCTATCTTATATTCTGGGCTTCAACATAGGCTTTATTTGAAAAAAGGATCCATGCCAAAAAAGAAAACAACAGGTTGACAGCCATCAACCAGTCCCATCCTTTCCTTCTGCTGAGGCCCACAGAGAGGTGGAGGCCACAGAAAAAGAATATGAGTGGAGGACTGGAGTTCCAGTCTCCTGGCTCCGAGAGCAGAGGGCCTACAAACTCTCCCAAGGCTCTGGGGTGCACTGGCAAGGAAGGGACGGGGTGGGGCCCTGTCTCTGCCTCTGAAGTTTCACAACCTTACTGCAGATCAGTGAGAAGCTGACCAGGCTCAAAATGATTTAGAAGGATCGAAAGCATGGCACCAAACAGCACAGAAACACGTGAGAGAACCAAAACCTTTTCAACTTCCTTTCAATTCTGTGTGTCCCTCAAGAAGAAGGTCTGCATTTTATGCTACTGTGTCTTTAACAGGTTTCTAGTACTTAACTTCCCTTAAATAAAGGGAGAGATGACTCAAGCTCAGAGTCTTCATCAGGCGACAGTGTCTAGCTAGAGTTCAACAACACTATTTTACCTTTTACTGTATTTATTGCTTACAGTTACTTTCTATTTATGGCAAATAATAAACAGGTTTTCCCATTTATAGTAGAAATCTGAAGTTCCCTTTTAAATATATTTATTGAATTTATTTTAAAATTTGTTTACAAAATATTAGGTAAATAATAGCACAGCTGGGGCACAGAAATGTTTAAGCCATGATGGTGGTAGAGGAATGACCTAGATAGGGATACACTGGTGGTGAGGATAAACCTATATCCAGACAGGGGTCCTGGCCAATGGCCAGAAAGTGGACTACAGATTACAGCTTCCACATGGTTCAAGGCCCATCCTGGGCCCTCAGGAATGCTCCAGCTCCCGCTGGACACCTCCTACCTGACCTCTTCCCCCTAGACTCACCTGCTGTTTCAGCAGTTCATTCTGCGTGACCAGCTCCTGTTTCCTTAGCAGGCCTCCAGCTCCTTCCGGGCTCCCGAATGCTGTTGCTGGAGATGATGGGGAGGCCTGGATACTCAGTGCTTCCTCCAGGGCCTGGAATGAGGAACAGAGGAGACAGGCCCATCAGCAGAAAGCCCCTGGAAGTCAGGCCTCATTGGAAGGGTGAGGCCCCATTGAAAGGCCCCTTTCCTGATAACAATAATAATAATAATAACCACCACTATTTAATAAGTGCTATCTTATTTATGAACACTATACACAACATTTCACTGAATCCTCACCACAGTCCTATGAAGAAAAGATTGTGACCATCATCCCCATTTTATGGATGTGAAAACTGAGGTTCAGAGACCTGAAGTGATTTGTCCAAAGTCACACAGCTAGTAAGTGGCAAAGCAGGGACTCAAAGCCAGCATGTGCTCTTAACCAGCAGCCTAACCTGTGGTCTTTATGTAGAAGGGAGAAATCTCCTTCCCTGAGGATGAGTGGCTCAATTCTTAGCACCCAGACCTAGAAAGAACACTAAGTCCTTTGGGGGAAGAAATTTCAGCCTCCTCGACAACTGCGTGCCCTGTGATTCTTCAGCTTCCGTAACCCATTCCCACCAAACCAACCTCTCCATCCCCAGCTCTTCTGTATTAGATTAGCCTGGATTTTAATTTTGACTTAATTAATATTTTACCTTTCCAACCCTGAAAATGGGCTGACACATCACCAAATAGCATTTTGAAAATTTAAAAAGCACCCCTGTTTTACCATGTCCACAAGATACCTTTCCTTACGTAAACAGTGTGCTCACATTCTCTTAAAAGTTTGCCATTAACTGGTTTTCTCCTTCAACCCTGTTAACGTGTTGCGTGAGAACTTTGGAACGCCTCTCGAGACTGGACACCCTCATCACCACCCGGATTTCAGCTCCTAGACAGCAGGGCCTCTGCTGGCCATGCGTCAGCACTGCTCACAGTGCCTCCCTGGACCTTGGGGAGATAAAGGAAACCTTCCCCAACTTGGACTTGGGCCCCACTTGCTCTCCAAGACTCCCCCAGAAACATGAGGAAACTGCTGAGCCGAGAGTAAATTCAGGATGCTCAAGGGGCGGCTACGGCTGCACTTCACCCTCCTCCTCCGTCTGCCCCATTTTTCAGATGAGCAGGCTGAGGTCCAGGGACAGGGAGAGCCTCGCGTTAATCATCCCCACCGGTGTCTGTCCCCAGCTACGCCACAGAAACCTGGAGGGCAGCGACCCTGTCTGAGTCATCGCTACAACCAGCAGCAGGCACGACATTCTGCCTGGATTTAGACCCCCAATTCCCACAGCTCAGGACAGATCGTTCTTTTCCCAGAGAACAGGTCCCAGGGCCCCACACTCAGCATCATCAGCGCTTACCAAACACCAAAACCAAACAGAAAGGGTCACCCCCGGGGCCTAGTGAATGCAAACTCACAGCAGAGCCCGCTGTGAGCAGGAGAGCAGGCAGAAGGGAAAGGCAGACAGACAGACAGGACGGGAGGAAACGCTGAGCACAGGCTCCACAGCAGGAAAAGCTGAGCCTTAGGAGAAAGTTTCCTTTCAAAGCCCCTCCTGTCAGCTTGTTCCTTTAGCCCCTGCACTGGAAGGCAGGCAGGGGTTATCACCTGGGACCAGAAACAGCCCGGCCCACCGCCTCTCACCGTGGCTCAGAGCAAAGGGCTCCCGCTTTACCTGGGCTCTCCCACCCCCACCCTGAGCCCCATCTCCCTGGATCCCCCTGCTCGAGGGCAGGAACCTCAGGCCAGTGATCATCCACTCCCTTCAGTGAGTTTTTCCTGAACACGGACGGGCTTGGCGCCAGGTGCTGGGGGATACGTACCCTGGTGAAGACGCACACCCCCCACAGTCAGATGGGAAGACAGGTCATCGATAAGTAATGACAAGAAAATGCCAGAAGGGGTGTGAAAGAAGCTGCCGGTACTTTAGACACACAGAATAGGGAGCTCAAAGGAGACTTGGGTTGGGAAGGCCTCACTGAGGAAGCAGTGTTAAAGCTAAACCTGAACGATGAGGGGGTGGCACTGTGTGAGCAAACAGCACGTCCAAGGGCCGCAGGGGAGCAAGCATGGGGTCGTCCCAGCCTGGCACTCAGCATGCGGGGAGGGGAAGGCAGAGGTGGCGGAAATCACGGGGCAGCACCGAGAGCCTCAGCGCCTTCGCCCTGACCCAGGAGTCGCCCCCCCTGAGCTGAGGGTCTGAGGCACCGGCCACAGGGCGGGCACCGCGGCTGGCTCAGGGAAGCCCTGCCCGCCCAACAGACCACAGCCGAGGCGCCCACCTTGTTGAGCCGCTGAATCTCCTTCTCCTGGTACTCCCGCTGCCGGGTGAGCGGGCTCAGCTGATCCTGCAGGTATTTGACCTTCTGGCGCAGCTCCTTGGCCTCTGCTGTCAGCTGCTCCTTGTCGGTCTGCAGGGAACACAGGACTGGTAAGCAGGGAGCCTCTCCAGGAGGCCTAGACTCCCTGACTGCCCGCCCCGCCCTGCACGTGGCCATGCCTCCCCTCTCGCTCTCACTCTGCTGCCCCACGATGCTCAGGCACAAGGCCCCAGGCGAGGCACCCGGGTGAGAGCGGTAATGTCTACATGGTCCTGTCCTCAAGGAAGGGGTGGCTCAGGTGAATGAAAGGCCCCAGGTTCTGCCACCAGCTCCTCCAAAAGTGAGCTGAGCCCTTGGGCACTGACCCAGCCCTCTCTGGTCTAAGCTCTCCTATCTGCCATGGGTAAGGGGTTCGTAACAGGAGTCACAGGTGGGCTTCAGGAGGTCTGTGAGCCCCCAAACTGAGCACACAATTTTGACTGTGCAACTTTCTAGAGAGAAAAGCCACAGTTTTCACCAGATTCGCACAGGGGTCTTCTATGATGCACAGAAAGCGATAAGCCACTGAAAGTCTCCAGAGGACCTTTCAGCTCTTACAGTCTCTGAGCCCAGAGGAGATAAGACCCTCATAGAAATAAATGCAGCATAAGGCAGAAAGGGTTCCTCCACGGAGAAACAAAGTACTACTGTGAGGTTAAAAGAAAGAATACTACAGCTGAAAAGAAACCAGGGAAGGCTTCAAGGTGGAAGCACTGCTTCCATACTTACTATGGAACAATCCACGTTCTTCATCGCAAAGAGCCACATCTGGAATGGCCCTCAGAGAGCATCAAGTCCTAGCCCCTTTACACGACAGGAAATGACTATCCAGAGAGGGGAGGTGACTTACCCAAGGCCACGCTGTGAGCTGGGGCTAGACTAGAACCCAGGTCTCCTAATTCTGGTGCTCTCTGTCCCCTTGAAAGTCAAAGGGAGTGTTTGAAATAGAAGAGGGCAGCACAGTGCAGAGGAAAGACCAGGCACACCCACATTAAACTGTCTATTTCTGTGTGTTTATTTGTGATAAGAGGCCTGGAAAGATATACCAAAATGGTAACCGTGGTTACCACTGGGAAGGGCCTGGAATTGGGGGGTGGGGGTGGTGAGAGGAGACGGTCCAGGGAAACTCACTGTATCTGTATCGTGTGAACATGTCAATATCCTACAAACTAGCTGGTGAGCTGCTTTCAGCCAAAGATGGCCGAGGGCAGCCTTGGTTGGATCTTGTGGGAGTTGTTGCGGACTCCCGGTTTAAGAGGCTCCCAGGTCAGCACGGCCTCTATGGCCAGGTGTCCCTAACCACAGGGCCACGCTTCTGTCTTGAAACATCCCGCCTTTCCCCCAGCTGACAGGGAAGAGTGTCAGATGCCAGGAACTTATCCCACCGACTAACGTGAGCCAGGGTCTGGCTGACAGTCCCAAGCTGTGACTGTGCACTCACCAGAAAAGACAGGCAGTGTCCTCCCTAACACACATCTCCAAGGTACGGGGCGGTCGCCAAGGCAGGCTGACCGCTAGGAGAAGGCCCTTAGGTGTCGCATACTGATGGGAAGGAACTCTGCTGGAAATGGCCATTTCTAAGTCAGGCAAAAGCAGCCCGTACCCAGTTCTCATGAAGGAGAAGGCATGGTGACAGAAATAAAATCTCCAGAGAGCCTGGGGGTCAAATGGCCTTTCCTCTTTAAGCTGCTCCAGGATCCTGAAGGGCCTTGGCCGGTGTCAGTCACACACATGACAGATCAGATGCTACTTCTTCAGGGGACCTGTTCCCGGGCCCCCCCAGAATGAATCCAGGCCCCCTTTATGCTCTCGCCCTGATCCCTGTAACTTCTCCTGTGTCGTACTTAACACAGGTCTACTCATTTGCTTCTGTAATTAGATGTCCCGCGTCTCTTCCCCCGAGGGCGGGGTTGACTGTTCACTGCTGAGTCTGTGTGCCCAGCACGGTGCCCAGGGCATGATCTGTTGAACACTGACCAGAGGAAGGACTGAAGGAAGCTCTGTCTAATGCTGGAGCCCCTCGCCCACAAACAGCCATCACCGCTGTACACATTCAGCAGCATCCAGCCCATCAAGTGTACTAGGGCAGGCCTGCGGAATCTCTTTTACATTCTGTGCTTCCCTGTGCAGTTCCCTAGATCGTAAGATTTTAACTGAACCAAAAGCTCTTTGGTATAAAAGCAAGAAAAAAATGAAAAGAATAACTAATCCAATCTCGATTTTCAGATGGGAAACTGAGGCACGGGCAAGGAAAGTGCTTTTGCCTCCGGCAACACAGCCCTTGAGTACTGGAGTCAGAGATGGAACCCGCGTCTCCTGAGTCCCACCCCTGCTTGTTTACTAGCTCCAGACTGCTGGGGAGGAGAGGGCTGGCGCCCCGGAGCTGAAGCTGTGGGACCAACCGTCACACTTGCCTCCTCCATTTCTATCTTGGACTTGGCCAGGAGGAGCTTGCGGTCAAAGTCGCGCTGCTTCTGCTCCCGCTCGGCCTCCAGGTCCGTCACCTGCTTCTGCAGGTCCGCCAGCTTCTGGCGCAGCTCAGTGATCTGAGTTCAGAGGCAGAGAAAGGGAGTGTGTAAGGGCTGGGGGTGAACGTCCAAGGTTCAAGGCTGCTGCGAGGGAAGCAGCATGCAGGATGCTGGAGATGCCCGGAGAGCCCAGCTGTGAAGCAGGCTCCAGCCTTGAGCTCCCATCACCCCCACAGTACCTTCTGCTCATACTGCTGCTTCATGGACCGGAAATGCTGGTCCCACTGCTTGTTCACTTCCAGCAGCTGCGGGGGAGAGATTGGGGTGGGCAGGAGATAAGCAGAGAACGACCAGAGAGAGCCAACTCCTCCAACACCAGCTTCGCAGGCGTGCGCAGCGTGCGCGGACGGCAGCTACACACACTGCCTCGATCCTGCGCTTCTCAAAAACGTTCCTCAAAGCAAATCACCTTTATCAACCGCCACATTTTACCCTTGCCGGGAAGGCAAGACTAACACCAAGACACAGAAAGAGCATACAATTGTTATTGTAGAATTATGGAACACACACCCATGTGGAGGGCAATTTGGGACTTTGTATTTAAATTTCAAATTCTCGTTCTCTTTAACCAAATAATTCCACTCCAAAAAATGTAACCAAAAGAAGCACTTGCACAAGTGTGTAAAAACTATGTGTACTGTTGATCAGCTCAACAATGTTCATATTGCAAAAAAATCTAGAGGCCAACCTGAGCATAAGAAACAGGTTAAGGAAATGACAGAATAAACAGAAAATGGAGCACTGCACAGCTCTTCAGAAATTCAGGTGCCTAATACATTGCCTCCGTTCTGAGATGATACTAATTATTTGCCATAATCTTGATGTAATAACAATTTGAGGAAGAAAAACAATCCAACATCATTAAATTAACAATGGAAAGGGCATCCCAAGTTCAAAAACATTAAAATATGATAAAAAGTACTCAGAAGTAAAGAAACATAGGGTATGTTTTACATATAAATAAATACCCTCAAAGATATAGTTAATTTTAAGGGAAGAAAGAAAAAAAGCAATCTGCAATGTGGTATGTATGATATCATTTTTACAAACATCATACATTAGTAAGTACATAGACAAAATTGAGGAATATGTAATGAACTGTTATCAACTGTGGTCATCTCCAGGAGGTGAGATTCTCGATCTTTTTATAATGAGCATTATATAACTTCTGTAATCAGAAAAACAAAAACAAAAACCTTACAGCAATACAAAAAGAAAACTAAAATGAATATGCATATAAACAAAAGACCAAGAGAACCTGACTCTCAAATGTGCTGGAGGACCAGGGAGGGCAGAAAGGCCCAGGGTCTGGGACAAGGACCAGGCTGTGTGGAGAGGAGGGGCTCAGAGAATAGAGAGGGTGGGGCTCCCACCTCTGGTCCAGACATACCGGGGGTGGGGGACAGAGGAAGACTATGCACGAGACACAAGGAAAGACCCTCAACTTCTGGAGACTCTCAACTGATTAGAAGCAGTGCTGCAAGCAGGTATGGGATCTCTCCTTCTGTGACAGTCCCTCCCTGAACCAGCTGCGTGGTGACAGATGAACCCCAGACTCCCCATTCCTGATGCTAAAACTTGCCCCTTATCACAACCTCTCTCCACCATCCAGGGTTTACCATGGGAGCCTTCCTAAACTACCCCCTGCAGCAATTTTAGGCCATACCCCAAATGCCACCTCCTCAGAGTGACTCCTGTGGGTAGGGGAACTGATCAGGAGACAAGAGCCAGGGCAAAGCAGCATCTCTCACCCACGGGCAGATGGTTCAGTAGTCACCACGGCAACGCATCACAGAGACCTGGGCCTAGCCGGAGCCAGGGGGCCAGGGAGGGTCTCTGTCCTGCTGGTCCCGGGAGTGAGGAGGGGTCTTCCCCAACCACCACCACTCCCTCCAGCCACCTACCTCCGTGCGCTGCTGCTCCAGCATCCTCACCTTCTTCTCAGCCGCACCCAAGGCTCCCACCTCTGGGACTTTACCTGCTGTCACACCAGCCTGAGGAGAAACACAGAGGGGCCTTCAGCAGAGCCTCAAATAACAATTCTCTTCCCTACTCAGTGCTCCTCTGAGGCTGCTCACCCATGAGGCCCAGCCCTCCGTCTCTTGCCTCTCTACCCTCCCACCCACCAGGACACTGCTACTCATCCCAGCTATGACTGAGTCTCTTAGGGAAGTCCATGGAGATCATTATTCCCCCTCCCTGACCCTCAGTGGCTCCCAGACCCTTCCCTCTCCCTCCCCCCCATCCCACCTCCATGGCCACTTCTTTTCCTGCTCAGGCTCTCTCTCTAAGGCACTGCCAGCTGCCCTCTCCTCCCCAACCCATCAGCCAAAAATGCTCCAGCCTGGAAGGCAAGAGTTACACATTTTTTTTAACATTTTATAAAATGTTTATTTTTAAAATGTTTTTTAAAAGATACACAAATAAAGATTTGTGTGCATGTGTGATTAGTACATGTATTTCCTAGCTCTGACCTCTGAGAGGGCCTAAAGCAGTGTCACTCCAATAGCAATGAGCACAGATCTTGGTTTCTAAACACCATTCTCTAACAAAAAGAAACAGGACTCCTTGGAGAAGTGGTTAATTTCAGGTCTGGGGCAGGGAAAATATAAGGTGATTATGGAGCGACTTGTGGTGCCAGAAAGTAAGGAAGTGCTCAATCATAATAATAGTAATAAGAAGAAGAAGGGCACGTCAAATGGGCATAGGAGACAACTTGAAAGAGCTTCCTACGACCAAAGCTGGAACAATTTGAACAAGAAAACAAATTGCGACAGTGCTGGATTATAAGCCAAAGAATAAAATAAATATCCTTGAGTCCCTATTAATAGAAAAAAATAAATGAATAAATAAATAAATAGATGGGGGAGAAGAAAAATTCCAATTAGTAAATAGAGAAGGAATGAGGGAAGCACAAAATCACCATTAGAAGACTATAGCAATAATCACTGCAGGTGAGATCGGCCAGTGGATACTAAAATTAGTATAAGGAGAAACAGGACATCTGCAGTCTCAAAGTGTCTCCTCGAAAGTAAATATTTATTAACTACAAAGGGAAAATTAGTCCCTTTATTATGGAGAAAGCTGACAGACACCCCTTTAGCCAAATGATCAAGATTGAATGTAAATAGACACATCGATATCATGTACCCTTGACATGATGCAAGATGTCACTCCAGTGATCGTCTTGTCCAAATCCATAACATCAGTCTTATCATAAGAAAACATCAGAGAAACCCAAGTTGAGGCACATTCTACAAAATAACTGGCCAGTATAACTCAAAAGCCTCAAGTTCATGAAAGACAAGAACCACTGGGCGCTGTCACAGACAGAGGAAACTAAGGAGACAGGACAACTATTGATAAATGCAATGTGGGATCCTGGATTCGATCCTGGTACAGAAAAAGGACATGAGTGAAAAACTGGTGAAATCTGAACAAAGTCTGTAGTTCAGTTAATAGTATTGTGCCAATGTTCATTTCCTGGTTTTCATCACTGAACCACGGTTAGGTGAGATGTTAAGGCGATGGGGAGAGGGACACTCTCTGGACTATTTAGCTACTCTTCTGTAAGCCTAAAATTATCTCAAAATTAAAAATTAAAAAAAAAATTTTTTTATACATAGGAAGTGTTGGGAATTCCCTGGCGGTCCAGTGGTTAGGACTCTGCGCTTCCACTGCAGGGGGTGCGGGTTCGAACCCTGGTCAGGTAACTAGGATCCCACTGCATGATGCTAGCAATTCAGAAACTGAACACCAGCTCTATCTCCAAGGCCCTGCTTGATGTAGGCCAAGACCCACACCCTTTTTGGGCCTCGGTACAAAGAGATCAAACAGGATGGGCCCCAACCTCTGACATCCTGTGGGTCCGACAGCATTTGTCCTGGAGTCGTTGCCCACATTCTCTCTGTTCCTTGCCTTCCCATTCTCGTCCACACTCCCCTGTGGCTGGTTGGGGGGTGGGGGGCGTGGGGACGGTGCTGAGTGAACTTGTGAGGCTCAAGCGCCCCTACAGGCTGAGGTACACCATAGAGCCCGGGAGTAAGGGGAGAAGGCTGGGGGAGCCCTCCAGGGACAGTCTCACCTCCTTTAGGAAAAGTGAGAGATGGGCCTGCCCATACTGGGGAAGGAGGAAGGGGGGTGCCGTGCTCCTGGGTGCATCCTTAACCTCCACAGAGAAGAGAGGCACCAAATCTGCCATTAAGAGTGACAGCCAATGTTCACTGTTTACCATGTGCCAAGTGCTAAACCTACTATACAGGCGTCACATCACTGAATCCTCCAATGACCCTCTGAGGTAGGCGTCATTATCTCCATTTCACAGAGGAGGAAACTGAGGTCAGGTTATGCAACTTGTCCAAGGTGGCAGCACTGACCAGAGGTAGAGTCAGCATTCAACCCACATGCAACTCCAGGGCACAGGCTTCAGCACTGCCCAGAACGCACGCCTCCTACGGGACCTCCCTCCCCGGCAGGGCAATAAGGGCATCTGGCCTTTCGAGAAGTCAGTGAGGTTAAGGGCTTTGGAAAAGTGAAGAGGCCTGCCCACACACTTCTGAGAACCCAGGGGAGATCGGAAGAGTCCACAAGTCACTTCCTCAAGAGGGCAGACAAGGCAGGCTCTGACTTGAGGGGTAAATGGAAGAAGAGAGGGGCTTCATGGGCTGGGATTCAGAAGGCCATTCGTCGGCACGTTGCCCTCTCACACCCCACGTCTGCCTAATAACAGGTGGATGCAGGAATCTAGATGATGTGATGTCACAGGACCTCTCCAAACCTCCTGCCATAGCTGTCTCACAGAGTAACAGTC
The DNA here is from genome assembly GCF_028023285.1 of Balaenoptera ricei. NCBI lineage: Eukaryota > Metazoa > Chordata > Mammalia > Artiodactyla > Balaenopteridae > Balaenoptera > Balaenoptera ricei. The sequence goes on from NC_082641.1 coordinate 128,126,287, forward strand.
CCAGCCCTGCCTCCCTGACATGTAGAGAGGACGTCCAAATCACATAATGAGTTTGCAAATCCCGGGTAAACTCTACATTGCCACATAGTAATAAGGAATTAAGTTATTAGGATAATTATTACTATTACACAAGTGTGGGGTTTGTTAAAGACACTGAGTCCTGCTGTACAGCCATTAAACCCCATTAAAGAGGAGAAACATGTCAGTAAAAAGTTGGGACTCAGCTCTGCAGCACAGCACAGGCCAGGCAAGGGGCCAGCCAGCTCCTAGCTGGGAACTGGATGTGAGCCAGTGCTGGGAGCTGTGGTGGGAAGGGGGCAGGTGGGCCAGCCCAGGGCATTAGCAGGCCTTGCTGCGTCAGCCCACACCCTGTTCTCTGCATGTCAGAGGCTCCCAGGTAGGAGCTTAACAGAGTTCCTTCAGGGGCTTTCTCAACCTAACACCCTAATACCACTAGGGGTATCTGAGACATTAAACTGATTTTTGGGAGCCACCCTGTAAGAAAGACTTCGACAAACTGGAATGTGTTTAGGGGATATGCCCAGACCGCACAAATGACACGACACCATCTTTATGAGAAATGACCAAAGGAACTGCAGGTATTCAGCCTGGAGAAGAGAAGGCATGTGGGAGCCAGGGGGCCAGAGTCACAGGCAGCAGGCTGAGCGTGTGTCCCAGGGAATGGGACACTCCATGTGGCTGGCGGCAGAATAAGGGCTGAGGAGTGGAAGCTACAGGGAGTTGGACTCTCAGGACAAGCCAAGGAAACGCTGCCTAACAACTAGAACCTTCCAGCAGTGGGGCTGGCTCACTGCCTCTGGAGGCTGGGCACCAGCCACTGCAGTGCTGGGGAAGGAGTTTCTGACCACATACCTGCTGCTGTGCGGCTGCCCCCTTCTTGCCCGTGCCTTCCGTCTTTGGTGAGCCTGGCCATCTGGAGGCACCATCTTTGCCGCTGCTCATCAACAACTTCCTGAGCTCCAGGTTTTCCTCCCTGGTTGGAGGCAAAGAGAGAGGTCATATTGCTGGCCCTGGGTCGAGGATCCTGGGGACCTCAGACCTGCTACTCATCTGAGTTGCAGCTGAGATGTGGGGAGTAAGGCGAGTCCCTGAGACCTGCCCTCAGGTGCAACCACATAGGGCATCCTTACGCCACTTTGCTCGGCTTCCCTAGAAGTTTCTGATGCTCACCAACAGGGTTTCCCCAACTGTGAGACATCTGTATACATGAGATCTTCAGGATACATCCATACTGCATTAAAGAACCCTGGATCGCACTCTCTGAGAAAATTCCACCCTTTCCAATTATCCTCAGACATCCTGTGCGGAGGATGGGGAAAGTCTCAGTTTGGTGCTGATAGGTCCTGAGTGTCTCTCTAGTGCTTGCTAGTCTCCCATGTTAACAGAGAAAGAGCAGCCTTTAGCCTCAGAGCCTTGAGCGGGCAATTCGCCAAAATTAATTAACATCCTTCCATTTTTGTTGTGTTTATTATTGGAGGTATCTTCTATTTATTCCAGGTCAGGCTGTTTTCCAGTTACTCTAGTGCAAGTTTTCATTATAATAATCTTAAGCAAAAACATGATGCAAATTAAATTCTTAAGTACATAATAAGGTAGGTGATACAGGACACAAGAAAAATGGTGATGTGGACTCAGGTATGACTGAAATATGGAAACTATTTCTTTGTATTCTATTTGCCAGCTGGTTTCCATGTGATTAATAGGAAAACAGAAGTAAAATGGCTTTCCCAAGGTCACAGAGTGGGGACTTGCATCCTCGCCTTCTAATCATGGGTCTTTCCTCCAGCCTGGGTTTTTGGATCCATGGATGGAGTCATTATGGCTATAAAACTCCAACTGCTTGGCCATCCAGAAGTCAATAAATATATGCTGATTCAAAACGGCACAGTGGAGCAGTAGTCACACCTGACTCCCTCTGGGCCTCACAGGCCTCTCCCTGGACCTCAGTTTCCCTCTGCAGGGTGAGGGGTTTGGCCCACATGATCTCAAAGGGCCCTTTGAGCTCTGACAGTCAAGATCAGTGCCTCTCAGGTGTGATCCTGGGTCTACCTACATCGTAATCAGAGAGGCCCACTGGAAAATGCAGATGCCTAGGTCTCACCCCAGACCCACTGAACCAGAATCTCAGCACAGGAGAGAGGCGTGGGAGTGTAAACTTGCAATGCCTTTCCTGACCCTCAGTGATTCTGATGCACAGTTAAGTCTGAGACTCAGTAGTAGCCCAGGTGAGCATACCCCTGACTGTTCTCAGGAAACAGAGCAGGTCAGGATGGTGACCAGCAGGGGGCAGCAAAGTCCAGAGCCCTCTCTCCAACAGCCAGCTAGCTGCTGTTAACAGGTGGAGGGGGTAAGTTCCCAAGGAAGGAGTGCACTTTGTACAGACCTTCTTCTGAAGCTCTCAAGGCACTTTATACACAAACACTCCCCAAGGTATTAAAAGGACCAGAGAGGAAACACCCAAGGAGAAGGACCAAGAGACCTGACATCCAAAGCAGGGCTCTGGGCACAGGCCTCAGAGCGCTCAGCCCGGAAATCAGTGCCATGTACCACCGCCCTCCTCCTGCCCATCCGACTCCTCACCCCTCCTCTGAGGAGCCTGGACTTACCGGAGCCTCTCAGCAGCCTGATCCCGCTGCTCCAGGCCCTTGTCCAGCTTGGCCTTCAGGGCCTCATTCTCCTTCCGAAGCTGCTCACACAGGGTCTGCAGGGCAGAGAGGGAGATGGGGGCAAGGTAAGGGAAGGGGTGCACCCCAAATGCAGGTTGATGCTGCGGGGCGGGGGGCGGGGGGAGCTATAGCCACACCAGGTCCCGACACGGTATCCCCTTTGCAATGGCCTCACCCAAGCCCTCCTGGGACAGCAGGAGCCAAGCCACAAGGCCCACCCAGGCTTCTCTCTGCATCCTCTCCCTCAGGAGCCAGCCATGAGGACGCCGGACCAAGAATCAGCCACAGCGCCTTCTGTTCCTCCAAGGCAGAGAGCACCATCCCTCCTCCTCCTTCACTGCTGTTCCCACAGCCTAGAATGCTCTTCCCCAACAGCCTTCCCCTGGCTGACTTCTACTCCTGCTTCAAGTCTTAGCCTAAACGTCACCTCCTCTGAGAAGTCCTCCCTGACTCCCACATCTCAGGTGAGTTAGGTCACCTCCATTATCCTCACTCACAGTCCCCTGCTCTCACCCTTCCTGGTACCTGTGACAATTAGAGCTAAAGAACCATCAGTGTCGTTACTTTCTTAATGTCCCCCCCCCACCCCACTAGTCCATGAATTCCCAGACGGCTGGGATCCTCTCGCCGCTCTCTTGTCCACTGTGGGATCCTCAGCCCAGGGCCCAGCTCAGCTCGACACTCTGTTGAAGGAACGCAGGACTGGTTGGCTGAATGGACCTGAGTCGTAGTAGGCCTAGAGCTTAGGAGATCTGGAGAGTACTCAAGGCAGCCGGGGTGCAAGGTTGTCAGCCGGCAAGTCAGAAGACAGGGCATTGGGTCAAGACCTCACCAATTCCCAGTGTGGCTCAGGATTCCCTCACTTCTGAGACACAGTTAGTTCCCCCACCTACAAAGTGGGACAACTGCTCCTCCCCTGCCTCCTTTATAGGGCTGCTATGAGGACAAACGAGACCGGGAGAGTGCAAGTGCCTCGTGAGCTGCCAGGCGCTTGATCACCTTTGAGGACATGTTTGAAGTGCTGCAAGGTGGAGGGGGCATGGAAGATGGGCAGCCAGACTCAGGGCCTCACAGATGGCGGGAAGGGAGGTTCTGACTAGTAAGGGTGATGCACCAGGTCAGTACTAAGTGACTCAATCTCTCAACAAATACCTAGCGAGCACCTAACCCATGACCCATAAATGGCCAGGTGTTCTTCCACTCACCACCTCGGTGGAGCCTCACAGCTTCCCCAAAGCTACGTAATTCATCTCTATTTTAAATGTAGGCCAGGGAATTCCCTAGCAGTCCAGTGCTTAGGACTCGATGCTTCCACTGCCGAGGCCCCAGGTTCAATCCCCAGTCAGGGAACTAAGATCCCGCAAGTTGCACGGTGTGGCCAAAAGTTTTAAAATGTAGGCTAGTGCAGGTGAAATAATGTGCATGAGGTTGTACAGCTCTTGGAATCACCAAGGGGATTAAACTCCATCTGGCAGATCCTAAATGCTGCCTCTTTCGCCTGTGATGAACGATTAGAGAAGGGAGGTGGCAGGCTGTGAGCTGGGCTGAGGGAAGAGACAGTGAGCGATATTCACCAGACCTTCTATCTGCTCCCTTCCGTGTCCATTTCCCAGACTTGCTGTGACCATGTGACCAGTTCTGGCCGATGAAAGGTGAGTGGTAGTGACAAGTGTCACTTCTGGGCTGGCTCATGCACAATTCTCTGGTCTCTTTTTCCCTATGGCTGTCAAAGGGCACAAGACAGCTGGGGCCTCAATGTGATTGTGGAGCAGAAACGAGCCCCTGCCACACAGAATATGAGGGAAAACTTTGATGTTATCCAGGGAGATTTCAGAGTTGTTTGTTTCCACAGCAAAACCGAGCCCTTTCTGACTAACCCAGGATAGACTTGAGAAGGCTGAATGGAGAACACAGCCTGGAACTGGTGAGTGGTCAGACATGGAGGAATAGAAAACCATTACGACTGGCTGCAATGCCCAGCAGAGGCCTCATGCCATACCCGGCCTTGGAAATGCTGAGTGAACCGAGAAACTAATCAGTGAATGAATGAGGAGGAACCAGATTAATCTACCACCACCCACAGGCTGGGCAAGTACCCAGGATGCAAAAGCCCTGAGTGGGGACTCCAGGGAACAGAACATCCTGCTGTGGTTTCTAAGGGAAGGCCAGGACAAGGCCTCATGTGCTTTCCTTCTAGGCAAGAGGCAAACGCCCTGGGCACAAAGCAGACAGAGAGAGGTTGTCACACAAAAGTCATCACCTTCCATCAAAGGGGTTAAGAGAGCTCATGTGTGAGTTCATTAGTTCATTCATTCATTTGTTCATTCACCAAATGTACATTCAGCACCTATGAAGTGCCAGACACTGGGATGCAGTGGTGAATATGACCGACAAGGTACCTGCCCCTCTTGTGAGGCCTACATTCTAGCAGGGAACACAAGGGAAAAAACCAAACACAAAGTAAAGAAACCAATTAATAAAATTATTACAAACTATGATAAGAGCTAAGAAGGAAACAAACAAGAGCCTGATAAAAAAATAACAGTGGGGGCACTTTCCTGGTGGTTCAGTGGTTAAGACTCCACGCTTCCACTGCAGGGGGCACGGGTTCAATCCTTGGTCAGAGAACTAAGATCCCGCACACCGTGCAGCACAGCCCAAAAAAAAAAAAAAAAAGAAAATCTGAAAAATAATATATGTGTATGTGTATATATATTTATATATAAAACTGAATCACTGTGCTGTACACCTAAAACTAACACAACATTGTAAATCAACTATACGTCAATAAAAAAAATTTTTTTTAAATAACAAGGGTTGGCAGGACCCCTTTTATGAGGCCCAGTATCAATCCTTATTTCAAAGCTGAAAAGTTGGGACTCCCCTGGTGGCGCAGTGGTTAAGAATCCGCCTGCCAGTGCAGGGGACACCGGTTCGAGCCCTGGTCTGGGAAGATCCCACATGCCACGGAGCAACTAAGCCCGTGTGCCACAACTACTGAGCCTGAGCTCTAGAGCCCACGAGCCACAACTACTGAAGCCCACGCGCACACGCCTAGAGCCTGTGTTCCGCAACAAGAGAAACCACCGCAACGAAGAGTAACCCCTGCTCTCTGCAACCAGAGAAAAGTCCGCGTGCAGCAACGAAGACCCAACGCAGCCAAAAATTAATTAATTAATTAACTTAAAAAAACAACAACAACAAAGCTGAAAAGTTGACACTCAAAGTGATCCCACCACAAGCAACGCACCAGGCCTCCCCAGTGCTCAGCCTTGACACTTGACATCTCTGGGCCTTGCTGACACCGGAAGGCTGTCTCCCTCGGGCTGGCCCTCCAGGCTGCAATCACTCCTCCAGCCTCCCAGTGTGGCCCCTCACCCAAGGTGGGGGTGGGAATCCTCTGCTCCCCCCGTCTCTCCTCACACCTGTCTCCAGCCTGGACGCCCCTCCTGCTCTTGTCAACCCAGGTCCTTCCCAAAGCTGCACACAGTGGACACCCCAGCACCCCATCCGTCAACTGGGCCCTCGAATGTTTGCTGACATGAGTGAGACAACAGGGCAGTGACTGGCCCAGAGGAGGGTCTAGGAGGCAGGAAGGCTTGGAGTTACAGCTCTGTCACTAAGGTGACAGACACTCAGGTCCTGAGCAGGTCTTCTCGGAGCCTCAGTTTCACCATCTGTGAATCCTTCCCTACCCGCAAGCCCTCAAGGCTCAGATCCCCTGCCCAGTGTGGGTGAGCCATCACCATAACATCTTAACAGTGACCACTTTTTGAGCGCTTACTATGTTCTAGAGTGTACAAGGGGCTTCATTTAATACTCAGAGCAATTCCACGAGGGAGGCATTTCCAGCCCCATGTTACTGATGGAGACAGTGAGGAACCGGGAGGATAAGTCACTTGCCCAAGGTCAGAGAGCAATAAAGAGTCTCCTGGAACCAAGGACCCTATGGTTCCAAGGCCTGGCCTGGCCTAGGAAGGAAATCTGGCTTCGTTCCCACAGCACAGGAAGGGCTGTAAAAGGAAGCCTCCTCCACTGGGGAGGCAGGTTGGGATGGGAGTTCAGAGCATGGACTCTGGAATACAACAGATCGAGGCTCAAATCCCAGCTGCACCATCTACTAACTGGGGGACCTTAGGCAAAAAAAAAAAAAATCACCTCTCAAGGGCTGTGGCCCCACCTGTGAAGTGCGGATAATGATGGTCCTGGCTCAGGGGGCAGGGGCAGTAACATACAAGGGGCCGGCCTCTGTCCCCTCCCTTTCCCCACCTGTATGTGAAGAACAAAGGCAAGGCTGCTGCCAACCTACCACATCCACAGCCTCGAGAGTAACCCCAACCATGAAATCTGCATCAGCCACACCACTATTTCCCAGCTTCCCGCGTCTTCCTCGTCCCTTCTCACAACTTCCTTACCCTGCTCACTGCCTTGAACAAGAAGCCCAAGTCGGGTCCCCATCCTCACCCTCGGAAGTCCCCGTGGTACCCTGGACTCCCCAGAAGAGCTGGAGGAAGCAGAGGCGGAGCCACACGGCAGACCCCAGGCCACCCTCCCCGGGCCCGGCCTCACCTGCAGGATGGAGGTGCGCTGCTCGTTCTTGTGCACCTTGGAAGCCAGCCGGTTGAACTCGAGGGCCATGCGGCCCAGGTGCGTGAAGAGCTGGCTGTGGTCAGGCTCCTCGGCGCACACGCTCAGGGTAGTCTCCAGGCGCTGCAGGTGCAGCATCAGGTTGCTGTCCTCGTGGGGCAGGGGGCCCAGCTCCTGGCGGGGGGAGGGGACGCGGACCGCTCTTCACCACAGTCTGAGTAGGTGCCGCCAGCCTTTCTCCCCCTGCTTCCCCATTCCTCATGACTCAGCTCCCCCCTCTGATCCCAGCTCAGCCCAGGGACATTCTCCAGTTGTGCAGGTTCCCTGTCTGGGGCTGACTCACAGGGCAAGACCCGGGATTCCCGGGCCACTGGCTGGCTTACGAGTGCTGGAGCCACCTTCTTCCCACACATTGGGCCTTGCTGAGTGCCTGTGGGTAAATCACTCATCCACAGGGCCTCAGAATCCTCATCTATTACATGTACACATCCCTTTTCTTCCCTTCTACCCCACAGGGTTCTTATGCAGGTGAAATGATACATGAAAGCAGCAAGCCCAGGAAAGGGGTATCACTCAATACACAGTACTGCTTCTTCAGCTCAGGAAGGCTTGACCAGCAGACATCAAAACTGTCTATTATGTCTATATGTGTGTCTTCTGGGGAGTGGTCCAAGCATTCACCAACTTTTCAGAGGACCCAAGACTCAAAACACATTAGGAATCATAGATAGTTCAAAGAATCCCGATCTAGCAGAGAGATGAGATAGGAAGCAAACCGTGGGCAATACAGTCCAATCTCTGAGTCTATCACTCCCTGTCTCTCTCTTTCTCTCTGTTTCCTCTGTCTAGAACACTCTTGGCAAAGACAGTGCCTTAGCTATGCCAACACCACGTCCAAGGATCCACAGGGGTAGCTGACGGCTGACTGCATCAAGCTCCTGCCAGGCGTCCGAGTCCCCCCCTTCCCCTGCCTGAGCCCCTACCCATCAGGCCCCACGCCTCTTCGGGCTTCATTCCTGTGGTGTCCCCTCTGTTCAGCCTTCCCAGCGCCCCCGTGTTTCAGCTGCTCTAGCAGGCCTCCCCTACCATTTATGGCAGTCACAGGCCGCCAGAACTACGGGGAGCCTCAGGGTTCGGGATTGGAAACGAAGGTTCGGGGGGAAGGAGGTTGCTCAAAGTTGCCCAGTGAGTCAGTGGCAGAGCCAGGACTGGAACTCGGGCTTCCTGACTCTCCATCTATGGCCACTTCCCTCATCTGAACTCTGCAGCAGCGGAAATGCCCTGACAGCCACAGCGTGACGTCCAGCGAATGCCTCCATAATACTCCTAGCACCGTATTCTATCAGATGCTGCTGCTTCTTCAATTCTGCCTTCATTCCCCCACTGCCTCTTCCCACACAGGATCTGAGGTGGTGAACGGTGCTCTACTGAAGGCTGGTGAATTGTTTCACCGCCCTGGCTTCTCCGACTGGCCTACAAGCTCCCAGAAAGCAGGGAGGCTGTCTTGTCTTTGCTCAGCACAGACTAGGCACATGGTGGGGCTAAGGAGGAACCTATTAACGAGATGAAGTCCGGGGTCATAGAGTGAAATGCTTTCTGAGCAGGGGGGTCTCGCCTCCTCGGCCAGCTTCTCAGAGCCCTTGGGGATAGAACAGGACAAGGGGACAGAAGTTCCCAGGGGACAAAACACAGAACATTTCTGATACTCAGAGCAGCCCCTCATCACTGAAGGCATGCTAGTGTAAGCTGCATGACAACTTGATGGGGACATTGCACTGGGGACTGACAGACACAAGATGCAATCAGTGAACTAAAGAGCAACATTTTTTTGGCCTTGTTAATTCAATATTTTTAATTTAATTGCATTTTAACTTATTGTTTGGCTTTTAACTTAAGATTTTAACATTTTAATCAACCATTTGTAGCTTAAAAAGTCAAATTGTTTTACAAGGTTTGTAATGGAAACCAGCAGTTTCCTGTCTCACTTCCCTCCACGTCCCAGTTACCACTTCCCAAAGCCATTCACTTTACGTGTAAAGAGAAACATTTGTGCCCCAAATCCTTGGTAGAATGAGGCAGTGGAGACCAAGGTATCAGTGAAGGGTTACACCACTTATTGCCTGTATAACAATCAAAAAATCTCAAAGTGAGGAAGGAGGAAGGAGGAGGAGAGGGCAGGACTTGAAGACTTTTGAAGAACGTTCCGCACCTTTCTCAGTGGTTCCCCAATAAGTCTGCCATTTTAAGAGAGAACAGGACAACATAGTTGGAATAAAGGCAGCAAGTAGGGTAAAGTAGAGAATAAGGATGCCAGGTGGACACCCCAGAACTGGAGGGGAGTGTGTATGTGCGCGTGCGTGCGTGTGTGTGTGTGTGGAAGTGCAAGGTTTAACCTCCTACCTGCATGCCCCAAAGGGGAGCCTGGGAGGAGCCAAGAGCCTGCACAGAAGGGCCACACCCGCCTCAAGCTGCTCTGGGTTTCTCTGGCCCTTTCTACTCTACCCAGGCTACAAGCCCACAGGCCCAAAGGCTGAGTCAGAGCCTGCGGAGGTGCCCGGCGCTTGGCGGAGGCCAGCGGGGCTGGCGACGTGCCCGGGCTTTCACAATGGTCGGGTGCTCGTGTGGCTCACAGGGAAGTCACCAGCCACGGATTTGCATATGTGAGCGAGAAGCACCCACTGGTGCTGGCCCCTTAAGCGTATCCCTAGTGACTCCGGGGTGCCCAGGAGATATAAGCGGGTCCCGTGCCTCTCACGCGGGGCCAGGTGACTGAAACAGAGAGGAGACGGGGGACATGCCCAGGGACCTGCCGTCCACTCACCATGGTATTTCTGGTGTGGCCGCCGCTCTCTGGTGAAGAATGCCCCTCGGCAGGGACCACCTCAAATTCAGAGGAGGTGCTCTGTGCAGAAAAAGGGGGTCAGGGGCTGCCTGAGAGAAAAACACCTCGCCCCTCCTCTGGGGCCCCATGGCTGAGAGTACAGTGGGGTCAGAGAATGGAAGGAGGAAACCCCTTCTCACGTCCAAGTCCTCTGGGCAGGAGGGGAGCCGGCCCAGGGTGAGCTCACGGACCACGAAGCAGGAATGAATCCCAGCAAGTCAGCCCGCAACCCACTGTGTGACTCAAGGTCACATCCCTCTGTGGCCAGTTTCCTCATCTGTAAAACAGGGATACTGGACTAGCTGACTTTAAACCGCTGGCACTTTAGGATCGTATCTTTCTTAATGGCTTTACACTTTTAAAATGTTTTCATGAACTCCATTTTTTCTCAAAGCAACCCATGGAGTGGTCAGAAGGTTATATCCCCATTGGGCAGATGAGGAAACTGAAGGCATATCATTAATAAATGCAAAAGTAGGACTGCATTCCAAGGACTGCAAATCCAACATTCCTGCTATGGCACCAGAGCTGTCTCCTGGGCCTAGGTGTCTCTGACTAGTCACCTGGAGAACACAGACAACAGCTAGTGTGGCCACAACCACGGTGGTCCTGTGCCTGCCTTGCCAACCCAGCCCCTGAGATCCCAGGGGAGTGGACTGATATGGGATAAGTCCCAACAAGACAAACACAAATTTGGAGAGACTTTTTCAGGACACACTCAAATCCAGGGAGGCCAAGGACTCCAGTCTCCCCCACATCTCCCAGCCACTCCAAGTAGAAGGTACTGGTTGTGCCACCAGAGGATGGGCCAATCGTCCCTCTGGACCAGCAACTGGCTCTGGGATTGCTGTTAAACCTGGTCGAACAAAGGCTAATTCAGCCTTCCTTCATCCCAGGAAAGGGCAGGGATGGGAGGACCTCCGGGCTCAGGTTCTGCTGAGCCCCATGGCCACCAAGGGCCCAGCTGTGGATCTCGGCGCCACCCTAGAAAGTTTCCCTTTCACCTCTACATTTCCTCAGCTGTCTGCATGACCTCACAAAATGTTCTTCTCTCTCTGGATCTGATCTGTGGGATGGAGACTCTAACTGATACGACTGGGACTTCCCTGGTGGTCCAGTGGTTGAGAATCCGCCTTCCAATGCAGGGGACGCGGGTTCAATCCCTGGTTGGGGAACTAAGATCCCACATGACGCAGGGCAACTAAGCCCCCGTGCGCGCACGTGTGCCACCTACAGAGCCCACGCGTCACAGCTAGAGAGAAGCCCGTGCACCCCAACGAAAGAACCCACGGGCTGCAACTAAGACCGGACGCAGCCAAAAATAAATAAATAAATAAATATTTTTAAAAATTTAAAAATAAAAATAAATGATACGACCACCTGGGTCCCTTACAGTCCTAGGATACCAAGCAAAACTTCTCAAGGCAAATCTGCAGAAGACAGTTTCTGAGCCCCTGTTGAGAAGGTGAGTTCCCTGTCACATCTGCCTACTTTCTGAGCACTGTGCAGCTGATACACGCTTAACATTATGCAACCTAGCAAATGGGAGGAACTCCTTGTACATATCAGGGTCTTCCTGGTAAGATTTAACTCCGACCTTCATTTGAAAATGGATAAACCGAGGCCCCAGAGAGATTGAGATCAACTTGCCAACATCACCCAGCAAGTCAGAACCCAGGTTTCCTGACCCCAAACCTCTCTCTTGCTGTTCTGCCAATGGGACCTTGAAATCCAGGCAACTTTCAGCCATGACTCCAAATGCAACTTACACTTGCTGGAGGTTTGGGGACTGGCTCTGGCTTGTCGCTGGGGTGTGCAGGGTCAGCGGGGGTTGCTGGGACATCTGCATCCTTTCCTGGAGAATTGAGAAAACATGGGTGAGCAGCAGGGAAAGGGGAAAAGCCCAGATGCTGCCCCCTTAAGGACAGCCTTGGCCAGGAAAGTTCTCAGACAGAGTTCCCTACACGAGTCTGGGAAAATGGGAGGTGGTCCCAGCAGGGCAAAGTAGCCTGGGAGAACGACTGGCTCTGGAATGACGGAGTAGAACCTGGGCAGAGAGACCATCTTCCCTGGATTTGCTGGGAAAATCCCAAGGTGGCCACTGCCCCTTGCTACCCTGGACCTGCCTCAATGATGACAAGGATGACAATTCACAATTAACAAAGTGTTTTCATATTTATTATCTCAGCCAATTCTCAAGACGGCTCTGTGTCCCCATTTTAAAGGTAAGAAAACTGAGGCATGGAAAGGTCACCAACTGGCCCACGGTCACACAGCTGGCAACTGCAGAACCAGGACTCAAACTTAGCTCTCCTTCCCCGAATTCCTGGGGCTCTGGCCACAGGGGGCCCCTTGAGGGGAGTTGCACGGCTCCCTCTGGGGATGGGCCCGGCACCCATCCAGGACTCAGAAAACGCTACTGAATGGACAAGTGGAAGCTGGAAACATCCATTGCCTGCAGCACAGTGGACTTTGCGAGCATCACTTTCCTCCATGTGTCCATTCAGCAAATGTAGCCAGCAGCCAAATGGAAGGCTGGCACGCTGGCCTGGGCTGAGACTGTAAGGTGGGGTTGCAGCAGGAGGCATCTGAGCCCCATGTGGGGCGGAACTTTTTCCTCCCTAGTCCCAGACTTTGTCCTGGACTTGGAGACATGCCAGAGGAATGCACGGTGATCACACACAGGACTTTAACCCTAAGTCATAGTCAACGCTTTCCTTTAATAGGTAGCATATGGACCTGACATCTGAAAGACACTGCAGCAGGCTGATAGGCAAGTCTAGTCCTTCCACAGGCCTCAGCTTCCTCACCTGTAAAATGGAAGGAGGGGGCCCAGACCAGAGAGCTTCTGACTCAGATGCCAACTCTAGTGACCCGAAGTGGCTGCCTGGAGCATGATGCCTGGCACATAGTAGCTGCTCATTAAATATTTGCTGAATAAGTTACGCTGATAAAGATCCTGAGTCCACATCCTGGGTGCAGTGGATTGTTGTGATCCATTTCTAATGTCTGCCAGGGCCTCAGGACTCCTGAGTCACCAGCTATTTTTGGACAAGGTTATTCTGAAGTCCTTTCCAAATCTGACCTTCTGAGGATTCTATAGCCAGAACATGACTGGGAGAATGGCCTGCGGCCTAAGGATAAATGAAGGAGAGGTGGATTTCTGATTAAGAAGGGAGTCCAGGGCTTCCCTGGTGGTGCAGTGGTTGAGAATCTGCCTGCCACTGCGGGGGACGCGGGTTCGAGCCCTGGTCCGGGAATATCCCACATGCCGCGGAGCAACTGGAGCCTGTGCTCCGCAACAAGAGAGGCCGCGGTAGTGAGAGGCCCGCGCACCGCGATGAAGAGTGGCCCCTGCTTGTCACAACTAGAGAAAGCCCTTGCACGGAAACGAGGACCCAACACAGCCATAAATAAATAAATGAATTAATTAATTAAAAAAAAAAAAAAAAAGAAGAAGGGAGTCCACGGTTAAGGGATTAGAGAATAAGGAGTACGGGCAAGGCAGAGGACCGCCTGGGCTCCTCTTGTACCTGTGAGCTCAGCCAGGTGGTCGAAGGAGGTCAAAGAGGGAGACGGCGGTGGGAGCAGCTCACTGTCCTTGACCAGCTCCTCTGCCTTCTGCCGCAGCCTGGACGCTTCCATCTGAGACTCTTCCAAAAGCTCCCCTGGGGAGACAATGGGGGAAGGAGGAACAAAAGGAATTACTCAGTTCAGTGTGCTCGTTCTCCCATCCCAAGCCTCTAAGCCTGCTTCTACCTGGGTTCTGGAGCTGCAGGCCCTGGGTTTCACTCCCTGCATCACCTTGTGGGCTGAGTGGGACACACGTCATTCTAGCCCACAACCAGAAACAGGCCTGATAAGGAAGAGCCCTGCAACCAGGGGAAAAGGAGCAGAGGGGAATCTAGAACAAACTCCTGGTCCCTGGCACCCTCTTCCTGCCCCACTCCCATCGCACCTGGCTGGGGACTCCACAAAGCCAGGGGCTCTTTTAGGCCCACCATCACGGTCCCGGGGGGCTACCCACAGCCTACGGCCCGCAGTCAGGGACTGCCTGAAGGGAGGAGACCCTCCATAACATCAGCCACCCCTCTGGGCCTCGTTTGCCTTCTTTTGTAAGTGGAGACAGGGAAACTCCATCCCTCCTCCCCCAATCTGCCATTCCAAGGAGAGATCTGCCAAGCAAGGAGAAAGCATTTGGAAAATCGGGAGCTGTGCTCACCCCCAAAGCCTAGGCCCGGAGAATGTTGCAGCAAGGCAAAGGAAGAGTTTTAGGAGTTTGGAGGAAAGAGAGTCCCCTCTGGATGGGGAAATCAATGAAAGCCTCTCATGGAGGAAAAGATGGCATCTAAGCTGGGTACTGACAGATGGGGACCAGTCAGTCATGTGGAGGTAAGCAGGCTTGTTCTGAGCAGTGGCGACAGGTTGAGGAAAAGCCAGGAACAGAGAAACCAAGGGGCCTCCTCCCGCCTTGCTTCAAGCCAAGCTCAGCTCCCTGCTCTAACACTTGGAGACCGTACCCTGGTTGCCCTGGTGATGCCAGCTCTCCCCATTTCTGGTCCTTCTGGAAGATGGGCCATTCTGTTTCCCTGTCTGCTAACTGGGCCTGCCAGCTCCCTCTCCGCCACCCCAGGCCTCCTCCTCAGTCCCTCAAGGTATTCTGAGTCTTGTCATCATGGTTCTGGGGTGCTAGGGATTCAGGACTGGGAATACTGCCACCGTGCTACAGAAGTACACAAAGACACAGCTGTGGGGCAGGAGGGAGAGGGATGACTTGGGCAGAAGCATATGCCAGCTGGCACTGCAGGCTGCAGGGAGGAGGCTTGCAGGCAGAGTGCAGGGTCTGCTTTACCTAACATCTTTATCCCTTGCATTTTTTCCTTCAGTCTGGAATTCTCCTCCACTAGGCGCTCAAAAGCTGCGGACGCCTCACCCAGAGGTACGCCGCCCCCAGGGTCGTAGATCCGGTATGGTCCTCTCCCTTCCATGATGGTGGCTCAGCCCCTGCCGTGGTGCCCGCCTGGCTGTAAGGACAACAGCAGTATGTCAGGGGGCTGGCCAAGCCACTGAGGCGTCCTAGTCAATCAGTGCCCCAGAAGGCAGTCACCATAACCCAGAAGAGAACACAGCACTTCAGACTGGCTGGCCACAGTACAGCAGAGCAGAACAGTCACCTCCTTTGATCTGGAAACTTTGCCCCTATTAATGCAACCTAAGAACGGCATCAGTTTCTTTTAGCAGCCTCACTGTACCACCGGTTCATCTGGAACAGCAGTCAACTGTGAGGTGCAATGTGGAGTACAAGAAAGAGCACTGGGCCTTGGAGTCAAAACACTTGAGCTCATGTCCTGTTGACAGGGTCCAGAAGAAGAGGACCCTGCATCACTGCATCCGCAGCGTCCAGCATGGTGTTAGCTATGACAGGAATGCCCAATAAACACTTATCAAATGAATAAATAGTCTAGCTATTAACTCACTGTGGGATTGTGGGCAGTCCCCTCCCCTCCCGGAGGAGGGGAAATGAAAGTCTTACACTAAATCAGTGATCTTTAAAATGAAATGCTTGTGCCCAAAGGGATAAGCAAGTCAATCCAATCCGAAGTTCCATTTATATGTGCACTATCTTTTTTAAAAGAAAGAACAAGAAGAAAACCCCCTGACTAATATTTACTACACGAATTGACACTGTCAACCTCCTCCTTCCAGTTCTAATGAACAGATGGATTTTCCATCAAAGCACCATCTACTTGTGCAGCAAGTGCTCTGTTCAATCTCACCGGCTTTATTTCATTTGAAACCACTGGGCAAAGTGATTTCAGAATCCGAGTTCTGTGACTTAGCAGAGAAACTTCTTTCTTGCATTCATTCATTCCACAATTATTTATTGAGCATCTATTCTGTGCTGGGTGCTAGTCTAGGTGCTAGGTAATTATCAGCAAACAGAAGAGACAGAAATCCTTCTTGGAGCTTACATTCTAGTAATGGAGGTAGATAAATAGATACATAGTGAGAGAGATGAACATAGTATTAGGGGTGCTAAAAACATCTATGGACAAAAATTAAGCAGGAAGTTTGAGGCAGGGACTTTATAGAAGGAGGTGAGGGAACTAGCCATGCAGATATCTGGGGGAATAATATTTCAGGCAGAGAGAATAGTAAGTGCAAAGGCCCTGAGGCTGAAAAACTGATTCAGCCTCCAGCCCTACAAAGAGCTTACTAACCACGAAAGAGCTCCACAGGCCTCCACCGGGGACTTCAGAAGGGACTTGGGGCCCCGAAACCTCCCTCCCAAGATCACCACCCCCAGGGCCAAAACGATTTCAGTCACGTGTCCTCAAAGGCCCTTTGAGCACCCACAAGTGCTCACTGCAAGAAAAGAGTAAAAAGGGACTAATAATAACAGCCACCATTCATTAACCTACTTGCCAGGCACTGCATTAAGCCCTTCAGATGCATTATCTCAAACTGCACAACAACCCTAAAATACATAGTAAGTTATCCTCACTTTATAATGGAGGCTTGGTGAGGTTAAGTAACTCAGCCAGGATTACACAGCCAGCAAGTAAGGGCCAAGATGAAAATCCAGTTCCACCTAAGAAAGCCGAGCTAATCACCTGCTATACTCACACAGCTGCCAACACTCAGGCCAGACTGGCAAAATGCAAGTTCAGGCCTGTTTGTAGGGTAACATGGGGCTATAAATCGGGTACCCTCTGGACTGTTTCCCCTGCCTTGCAGCACAAGAGATAAACAAGGATTTTGCCCAGAGGGTCCACATTACCATGCGATGCCATGAGCCGGGAGGAAAAACAAAGTTCTGGCGAGTGGGACCTTTCCGCCAAAGACTAACGAAAAAGAGAATCACACACTTGAGAGGCACCCACGCCCTGCTGAGCCCCACAGAGGCAAAGGACAGCTGCCCACACACCCAACACAGAAGTCACCAGTCAGCTTAGGGGGGACTTATTTTTAACTTGAAAGGTCAATGTTACACAGCAGAGCAATAAAGCTTTGAAGTGGTCACTGAATTAAAAGACAGTGTGGGTAAGGCACTTGGCACAATGACTGGCATATAGCAAGGAGCTTGAAACGTTGGTAGACGTTGGGGGCGTCCTTCCTCTATGCTCCCCTTTCTCCTGTGTGCCTCTCCAGCAAGCCCTTATGCCCAGTATGGAGTATATATGACTGGGGTAAGCCTATGTGCATCTGACTGAGAACCTCCTGGGGGCAGGAGCATGCTCTCCTCATCTCTGTTGCCAGCACAGGCCTGGCACTTGGGAGGTGAGCCGTGATTAAGAGCTGAATGGAGTTCACAAATGGGGAGACCAAGAGCCGGAGGGGCCGTAGCCACCTTTGGTGATAAGTGACAGCAGGTGTCTGGGTTCCTGCTCACCACTCCACACTCACCCTACATGGAACTCACAGCTGACATTATGTGATGATTTGGGAATGTTTTTACTCCACATCTGGCTTGCCCAATAGATTAGAAGCTCCGTCAGAGCAGGGGCCGAGATCACCTGGCCTACCAGGGTATCTTCAGAGTGGTCCAGGATAGAGCCCCAATAAATCTCTAATCAGAACAGAGAGACAGAAAGAGCCAGAGGAGCCCTTGACCCTACGCCTGTCTCCTGACAGGCCATGTGCAAACATCCTGACAGCCTAACCGTGATCCACGGACCAGAGGCACCTGGACAGCCATATACTTCTAGAATGGAGGCTGGCACAGCCAAAATCTCTCAGAGATGCCCAGATGTAAGGCCAAGCGACAGAGCAGGATGCAGGATACAGGAACTGAAACCCCGCCTCCACATCCTCCAAACCACGCATGCTCTCCCTCAGCACTGGGGAGCCAACAGGGAAGCGGACTCACGGGAAGCAGCGGAGGGGCAGGCAGGGCTATCCTCCTGACTCCAGCCTGGGCAGCTTGGGGGCAGGGGGAGAAACAGGCTACAGGCAGAGGGAGCCCAGACCAAACAGTCTACTGTGAGAAAGTCCTCTCTGGAGATCAGAGGAGCTGCCCGAGGGGAGGGTCTGGACTTCTGGAGAAAAGAAGCACAAAGAGAGGAATGGGGAATTTCCACGTTCTGCTGACCTCATGCCCAGATGGTCAGCGGCAGTTCCAGGATGACCGCCGGGCAGATGGGAACTCTCCTCCTGGTCTGTGTGGTTTTTAGGCCTTTCCTGGAGAGGGGACTCATTCCCAGGATGACAGAGCTGGACAGGAATCTCCAAGGGCAACAAGGCCAAGCCCGTTACCAGGCGCCCCAGGGCTCTCGGAATGCGAGGCTGCATCACTGTCCTGCCTCCCCGGCTGACAGCACATTTCCCCTCCGTCACAGACCGCAGGAGTGGGTGTGGACAGGGGAAGGAGGCGCTGACCACCCACACGCCTTGCGTGGGGTAGTACGGGAGCTCAGCGCCTAGGCGTCCCGGGGCATGAGCTCATCTGACCCTCCCTCATGGTGTGAGGGCAGCAGTCAGGCCCCAGAGCAGGAAGACCAAGGTCACACAAAACGTCAGGATGGAGCTGGAAGGTGCCTGCTCTCTCTCCAGTCTGCCACTGCCCCCACCCTCCATTTCTGCTCCTGTGCTGCAATCCCACTGCAAAGCAGAGGCCCCATCCACATTCTTGCCAAGTCTGGCCTAGACTCCATACCCACCTGGGCCTGGTTCCTTTAAATTTAAAGCTACAGATCAGGTGACCCACCAGCAGTGGACACCAACCTGCCTTCCAAAAACAGAAACCGTCGGTGGGGAAGAGGCAGCCAGCTCAGACCTTCTTCCAAGACAAGATCTCGGCTCAGGGCAGGGGGGTGGGATCCCACAGCCCACCCTGAGAGGCCTGGGGGTGCCCACTGGAACCAGAAAGTCCCAATTTAGGGGCAAAAAAGGGCCCAGAGAGATGGCAGGCCAGGCCACGACCACAGAGTGAAAAGACGGAGGTGATCCTGTTGAAACCGAAGGAGCCACCAGCCCAAAAGAGGAGGAGGAGGAGCCAGCATGACAGGACGACAGGTGAGCAGCTAAGGGGATGGGGGGGGGGTGGGAACGTGGGCCCAAATCGCAACCTCCACCCAAGAGGACGATGACGGTTGAAAAAGGCTAGATTCAGAATTAAATTTACATTCCAGCTTCTGCACTGAAATGCTTCAGCCCATCAGAAGCTGCCTTGTGATCAGCCATGTGCTGGTGCCAGAAGTAGGGGCTCCTAGGTATGAATGAATGATATGAATTTGCATAGCCAGTAACATTTGCAAAATACCTAGAGTTTCCCAAGCATTGATTTTCTGTCACAACAGCCTTGGAAAGAAGGCATGGCTGATGTCTGTTCGACAGATGAGGAAACTGAGGACCACTTGGGAACTTAGTCTGATCTAATGCCACTGGGCACTGGCTGCATCCTGAGGTCAGCTAGACCCTGCAGCTCTGGGGGAAGTGAAGTTCTCCCTGGACCAGAGGAAAACTCCTGAGTAGATCTCTGGTACTGGGAGTTGGGAGGTCACGGTGGCCAGCAGCCTCCTCCCCAGGCAAAGGCAGGGGCTGGCAGGGATGCTGGTGGGTGGGGGTGACAGCGTGGTGAAGGGAAGGGGTCTTCAGGAGGAAGGCACAGGACAGGAAATCAGAGGTCCTGATGTCTACTCTGTTGCCTGCTTGGATGGCCATGGGCAAGCTGTCCACTCTCTGTACCTCAGTTCCCTCACAGGCACAGGGAGGAGCCTGGACCAGAGAGAAACTGGGTGATGACTTAAAACTGGCCTAAGGATGCATGGAGACCCAAGCCTTGGCTTGGGAGCCAGCCACAAGGCAAGGAAAGAGAGGGGACCCAGCACACTGGAGATAAAACAGCCTTGGAGTCAGGAAGAAAGGGCCCCAGTAGGGCGGGATCTGGGGGTAAGCAGGTGAGGCACGCAGGGTGCAAAACAGAAGGGGGCGCCCAAGTGCACGCAAGCGACCCTGAGCGGGAGCCCTCCTTACACGCTGTACCTGGGGCCTCACCTGCGCCTGCCTCCCCCTGGTCCAGCTCTGCCCACCCCTGCAGGCTGTGTGATACTGGACCAGCCCCTCACCTTTTCTGAGCCTCAGCTGCCTCATCTGCAAAATAGGAATAATAACAGAATCCACTGCACGTCAGATTAAGGAAGTTAAATGAAATAATACATGTATAATTGGAAGGGAGTTCTCACTTTCTACTTCCCAATTGTTTATTTAACAAAGAAATGTATTCAATTCGTAATAAAATTTCCTAAACAATAATAATAATAGTACCTCACTAAGTACCTGGCACTCAGTAGGTTCTTACTGAAAGGTTGAGGCAGCCCCATAACTGTGCCCAGCTGATTGGTTGTGGCATCCACTTAATTTCTGTGAACTGCAAATAACCGTTAAGCAGGGACACTGGGACAACACCATAGCTGGTGAAGCTGAAGCTACAAGAAGCCCATCGACCAAGGCCATGCTCATGAAAGATTAGGAATCATCTGAGTC
This sequence comes from Balaenoptera ricei, assembly GCF_028023285.1. Lineage (NCBI taxonomy): Eukaryota > Metazoa > Chordata > Mammalia > Artiodactyla > Balaenopteridae > Balaenoptera > Balaenoptera ricei. The sequence continues at coordinate 128,146,927 of NC_082641.1, forward strand.
TCATTTTCCTCAATTGCAAATGGGAATATCTTGCAAGTCCCCCAAGGGCTAACGGGAAGTGAGGCACCATGAAAGCCCCTCGCAAACTAAAGCAAAAATCTGTCCACATCTGCACTTCGTGATGACCAGCAGTCCTCCTCACCCATTTCACAATCAGGGAAACTGGGGCTCCAGGTCCAACCATCAAAGAGCAGGCGGTGCCCTCTTGATGACTGTCAGCAAAGAGACAGCACCTACTTTAGATGGTTTGTACCCAGGGAGCCCGCCCTAGCATCCCCACCAGTGAGGAGCCAAAGATTTAATCAGTCTTTCCAACCAATTCAGTAACAAAGAGGCTGCGGGCATGGGGCGTAATATCAGGAACAGGTGGGGCTCAGGAATCATAGGATCCGTCAAGGTACACCAAGGCAGATATCTTCCATCACCCAGCCTCAGTGCTCTAAAAGGAGAGGTTAGCAACAATAGCAATAATACGACATAAGGGGGAAGACTGGACAAACTTTAAGGCCTCTTCTAGTTCTAACATTCCAGAACTTGCAATTTATTGTCATCCCTTTCTAAAACCTTCTGACTTTGAAAAGCCTGCTCTCCCCAGCTCCAACCCCTCCCCATGCCCAAGCAGATTTCCCTGCCTCATCGATCCTCCTGCAGTGCTATCAGGGGTGCTGTCGCCTCCCCAAGAGCAGTGAGAAACCCCTGGATGATGTCTGCAGCCCTTCCCCAGGTCCTGCCCTCCTCTCTGGCCGGCACCCAGGCTCTCCAGCTCAGCCTGAGAACTGTGTCCTTCAAACACGGCACACGTCTGTGTCCTTCTTTCCCCCCTCCCCTCCACTGACTCACCCACAGAGGGAGTCCCACTGCCCCCACTTAGCCTCCAAGACCCAGGCTCTACACTATCAGCCTAGGGACAGTGGGGAGGACCAGGGCCATCAGCTGGCTGGAAACGCTGCATAAGTCGACCAAAGAGCATCTAACTAAAGCTGGGAGAGGGCCTGACAGTTGTGTGCTACCATATGCCAGGCACTAGGCTGGCATCATTACCAACATTATTACCTCATTTTCTTCTCACCACACAGAGATAAAAATTCTTATCCCTGTTTTCCAGCAAGGAAACCAATCCTCTCGGCTAGATGGCATAATCTCTATTTTTCAGATGAGGAAGCAGACTCAGAGAGGTTAAGTCCCTTGCCTAAGGACACACAGCCGGTTAGTGGCAGAACAAAGAATCCAGCCTTGATCTATCAGACTCCAACATCGGTGCCCTTTCCACTGGCCTGCACTGACTGAGAGGCACAGGGCTCTGTACCTCAGGGGGAGGACACCAGTCCTGCCTGTTGTCCCACTATCTGGAACATGCCCCAGGTTCTACGTCCCTACCTCTATGTGTAGCTAACTTTGCATCAGGTACCAGTCTGCTCTTGATTGCCAGCAGTCAACAAGGCTTAGACTCTCAGGATGAAAGGAAGCTCAGGGTAAATTCGGTCCTGTGCTTATCTGGTCCCCAGGGGAGCCAGGGGACTCTGGTTGACCATCTTTAGTGACCCAGACCAACTTCCTCCTCAAGGAGCCTCCCCTGGGCAGCCAGCATTGGCTGTAGTTAGGCTATTTCCAGTTCTGCTTCCACTGACCCTTGCTCTGCTTCCTGGGGTCCCCTAGAATAAGGAACAAGATGACACTCTTCTCCATCTCAGCCCTGAGGAGATTTGGAACCTGCAGCATTCTCTCAAAGCAGATTAGCCCTTGTTCCCTGCATCGCCCTTTGTAGGGACTGGCTTCCAGACCCCTCCCCATCCACCCCTTCAACCCTCCACCCCCACCCTATCTGCAGCTGGCTTTGAAACTGGACACAACACTCCAGGTGTGGTTTGCCTGACCAAAGAGAGGAAGTTTCACCGCCTTGTGGACATTTGCTTTTCTTATAGCTGGCTGCCCACACTAAAGAATGTCCTTTCTCAATGACATCAACAATCACGCTTGTATGCCTGATTGGCTGAGAAGAAAGTTCTCTTGTAGAAAAGTATGCTTGAGGAGGTTTCAACTATCTAAAGAGTCAGAGGTAACTGATTGGGGTAATCGCCTATTTAAGTAAGCTAGGAATCTCTGTATCACTGTACACAGAGACTGGACAAAGATGTGCACTGCCACACACTTTGTAACAGCAAAAATGTCCTGAACGTTCATCAAGTGGGGACTAGTTTAATAAACTATGGTGCGTTCATTCAATGGACTACTATACAGCCATCAAAAAGAATGGGGCAGACTGCTTTGCAATGACAGAAAGGTGCCCATAAAATATTGTTATGGGGACTTCCCTGGTGGCACAGTGGTTAAGAATCTGCCTGCCAATGCAGGGGACACGGGTTCGAGCCCTGGTTCGGGAAGAGCCCACATGCCGCGGAGCAACTGAGCCCGTGCACCACAACTACTGAACCCCGTGTGCCTAGAGCCCATGCTCCGCGACAAGAGAAGCCACTGCAATGAGAAGCCCGCACACCACAATAAAGAGTAGCCCCCGCTCGCCACAATCAGAGAAAGCCCATGCGCAGCAACAAAGACCCAAAGCAGCCAAAAATAAATAAATAAATAAACTTATTTATATAAAAAAAAATTGTTAAGGAAAAAACCAAAGTATAGATTTATATGTATAATAGGATACTATTTATTAAACAACACACAACTACGTGTGTATATATGTGTGTGTGTGTATATATACGTATATGTATGAAATCTTAAATATGCATAGAAAAGGTCTGGAAAGATCCACACCAAACTGCTGCTAGTAGACACATCTAGAGAAGGACTTGGGCTAGGGGACTGGAATCAAAAGAAACTTTTATTTTACCTACAGTTTTTTAACTCTTTACAATGGAATCTAGTCCTGTTCTATTTTTAAAATTAATTTTAAAATACAGGCAGGAGAGAAGGAGAAACGAACACAACTTTCATTTTTTACGTTATACCTTTAGTATTGCTTGAGTTTTTGGAGTGTTTTCTCTAATGAATACATGTTATTTTGTAACACTTTTAAAGGGAGAGTTTAATTTTTTGTTTGTTTGTTTTTAATTTAAGTGGCTTGACAGGGCCAGAACAATAGGAAAGAGCTATTGTTCTGGCACCAAATGAGGCTGGAGGGCTGCGGGCAGGGATGAGAGCCTCCTTATTATGAATCTGCTTCACGTGGACAGACAGGCTATAGGGAAAGAATCATAAATAAGGAGGAAAAGTCCAGGGACAAGTTTTCTCGTCAAGGAATTCAGTAGATGGAGACTTGGCAACTGTAAAGGAGAGTTTCCACCTGGAACCCGCCAGAAGGGATCTGGCATCAGGAAGGTCAGGGCTGGGCTTGAGGTGACAAAGGCGGGAAGAAAAGCACCAGACTTTGGTGCTGGAAACAAGGGCGAAGCTTCCCACCCATTGCCTGTGGGTCCTCACACGGGGCCTTATACCTGTTTTGCTGGAGGGGAAGCCGAGTCAAGACAGGTGCAGAGCTGGGCTCAAGGTGGCAAGGTTCCCAAGGGACAAAGGAGAACAGCCCCACCTGATCATCAGTCCCCAGCCTGTACTCCCCACTGCCAACAGCCCCCTAAGAAGGGCTGACAAGGCAGCCCAAGCAACCCCAGCCCGCTTTCTTTCGCCTCCTCACAGCTCCTGGGATCCACAGGTGCAAATGCTCCGCGCCTAGAAGCCCAGCTTCCCTCCCAGCAGCTGTGACTCTCTTAACCTAGGAGGAGCACATCCACTATCAGCCACAGGGACAAAGGGCACTAGGCCCAACCTTGGGATAAAAGGGAAGGGAGACTCGACTGTCCTCCTGTCTACCTGACCCCAAAATGCCCAAAGCTGGTTTATCCAACAAAGGCTTTCTCCAGCCCCGTAACTCCCTCCTCCAAGGGGGAAGATGACAACTTTTGAGAATTCCCCTCGTAGCAAATATGGTGAAAAGAGGGTTTAATGGGTTCAACTCCTGGTTCTGCTCCCTCACCAAGTGAGCCTGAGCAGTCCTCACTTTCCTGGTTTCTTCTCCCTGTGGAAATGCTGTGAGGACCCACTGGGAACCAGAGAACAGTCTGTAGACTATCCCAACAGGAGCCACAGTGGTTAGGAAGAGAGCTTCCGGGGGCAAGACCACCCAGATAAAAGCCGGAGATGTCCTATTTTAATAGCAAAGGCTGGAAACAACCTAATGAAGAAGAAAATGAATAAAGACATCGAAGCCATTTCACACCAGGGAATGCTAATACTATACAGCTGTGCAAAACAAATAGGCCAGAGCTAGAGACACAAACAGGGATGAATCTCACAGATATAACACTAAGCGCAACAAGCAAGTTGCAGAAGAACACAGGCAGTATGATGGCATCTAAATAACATTTGAAAACAAACAAAACAATACTAAATATCATTTACAGATGTATACGTTTATAATAATAAAACTGTAGAGAAATACAAGAGAATAAGCTCTAAATTCAGAACACTTGTTTGCTTCTGGAGGGGTGGGGAAGGAGGTGATCGGGGAGAAATTTCACGTGAACAGAAAATACGTTCCTTCTTAAGCTGGATGGGTGGATGCCCAAGTGTCTGCGTGTTACCCTCTGTGTCTGAAAGATTCCTTCGTGTTTTCTAGAAGTCAGGGCTGCCGTCCTCAGACCCCCATTCCTCTTCCCAGAGGTTGGGGGTGGGGGGTGGCAGCACCTCAGAGGCAGCAGTGGGGGTGTGGCAGGAACTGGGGTCCCTCAGACCACTGAGATGAAGCTGGCCATGAGGAAGGCACAGGACCAGGGTGTGCTGGCCAGCTGAGAGCGTGAGAGCGGTACAGGCGTCCTCCACTGCGGGTGGAGACCAAACCAAGGGCCCCTGACTCATGGGACACCCCCACGCCTGCCCTAAAAGCACCAGCTCTGGTCTCTGAGTAGATGACTCCCTGGTGACACGACACCCCAGCCCCCAGCCCCCTCCCCCCCCGACACACACACACACACACACACACACACACTCACACATCTGCCTGGGCCACCGGGTCTCTCCACCCTACAGGTGCTCAAAGACACAGGCAACAGCCTCGGGGTGGGCTCCTTGGGGAGAGGAGAGCTCAGCCCCGCCCGGGGACAGCCCCCAGACAAAGAGCCAGCCGCCCCTCAGCCCAGAGCTCCTCAGCCCAGTCATCCGTTCCTATCGGAAGAGCGACTGTCCGGGGCCGGTCACGGGGAAAAACATCAAGGACTTCCTCCTGCAAGCGGCCAGGCCAGGCCGTGGCGGCCGCCCAGGTGTGTCTCTGCGGCCCAGGGAGCCTTGCTTCCCACAGGACGAGGGGCGCTTCTCCCTGCTTCCCTGTGCCTTCCTTCTGGGCACTCTCCAGGGGGCTCCAGACACTCTCCAAAGAGGAACAGGAAGAGGAGGGGCAGGCGGGGGTCGGGGGCAGCAGCAAGAAGCCGGGAGGGTGGGCACAGAAAGGCCTGGCCCAGTGGGAAGAACTTGGCAACTACTGGAGCCAGGGAGGGCGGCCCAGTCACTGGGCTACAGTTCTCTGGAAGAGAACGCTCTAAGACGCCTGCCACTGCAATCCCTTCATTTTGCAGCTGGGACACCAAAGCCAGCAAAGGGAGGAGGACCTGCTCAAGGCTGCAGGGACAGCGGTGACACAGAGGGGAAGCAAACCCAGTCTTCTGGTGGCCAGGTGCGTGCTCTTTTCACCACACCTCCTACTGCCCTCCCCCTCTCTCGTCCCGCTTTCCTCCCTCCAAGTGGTCAGGTGAGCAGTGAGGGAAAAAAGAGGGATGAGAAAGGAGGTGGGCCCACAACGGGGAGCCACCTGTAACAACACTGGAAGGGGCCGCCTACAAGGCAGTTCACTCCTGACGCTGCACTGGGGGTGGTCAAGCGGAGGCTGGCTGATCACCTGCTGGGGTGCTGGGTGCTGTTGAGGAAATTCGGGCCAGATGTCCTCTGCGGCCCTCCCACACGTCTACTGCCACTATTCCAAACAGGGATGGAAAGACGTCTGAGACAAAACAAAGGATGACCCATCCAGAGAGGACACAGCATGGTCCAGAGGTGGCAGAGGATTCAAGGCAAGTTATCCCGAAGCATGAAAAATCAGACCATCTGCATCATCTCCCACTGAAATCCCTTCAACAGCCTCCTGATCAGCATCATTAATAAGATTTAACGATGTTCGGCAGCCAGCAGCGATGGATCACTTACCCCACGCCAGGCCTGTGCTGAGCGCTTGACACACACTGTCTCATTAATTCACACCACCCTGGAAGTAGCACTTATGTCACGTAATCCTATAGAAGAGGAAGCAGACGCAGCACCCACCCAGGTGTGCTGAACCCTAAATCAGGCACACTACACCACAGGTTCTCAGAGAGCAGCTGGGCCGGCAGCGTCAGCACCGCTGCCACCAGCTGGATCAGACACGCTTGGGGGCGCGGCCCTGCAATGTGTTTAACAAGCCACCCAGGGGATTCTCATGCACGCTTGGGTTTGCCAATGCTCTGATCACTTCCCAGTGCTGCTGACGGGGAAAAACTGACACTTCTCTGCCTGGTAGTCAAGACCATAGGGTTTTTCCTAGCCCAGCTGGTCAGCTCCCCCAGTGCAGCAGAGCCTTAGCCCAAATCCTCTTACCCTAAGTTGCAGAAGGGGCCCAGGCCCCCCTCTGCACCTCAGCATCTTGCCTGGGCCCGGCCTTGAAGTCACCTCCTTCCAGAAGCCCCCTGACCATCTGGCACCCCCAAATTGCTCCACACCCCAGTCAGACTTACTAGCGGGCACTTGCTGGCACACTATGCCTTCCAGCTAGCGCTCATGGCACATTTCTGCCCAGTCCACAATGAGTTCCTGGAGGGCAGAGCCAGTATCTTATTCACCTGAGTACCATGCCACTCCACCCAACACCAGGCCGGAGGGCTGTCAGGAAGTGTTTGCTGACTATCAGAAGAAAAGAAAGATGCCTTGGGAAGCAAGTTCTGGCTCTCACCCTGACTCTGCCACTACCTCTCTGGGACAAGAGCCTTCCCATCTCTAGGACTCAGTTTTCTCATCTGTGAAATGCACCATTATTCTACTCATCTGCTGAACAAACCCAGCAAAGCCTTACCCCAGACACTCTTTATCTAGTATCAGGAATGCACACGTGAAGACTAAAGAGGTCCCTGCTCTCTCCCTTCTATTCTAGGAAAAGAGGAAGACAACAAACAAGCAAGCAGTAAAAATTACTGTATGCCTGACACATACAGTATCTACACACATACTTTCTCAATTGCAAATAAGCAAGATCATTTCAGGGCATGATGAATGTATTAAAAAATACATATAATAGTAATATGACAGAAAGTGAAAAAAGGGGTTACTTTGCATAGAAAGGTCAGGGAAGGCCCCTCTGAGGAGGTGACATTTGAGCTGAGACTTGACAGATAAGGAAGAACCAGCCATGAAAAGAGCTGGGGAGAGGTGTTCCAGGCAGAAGGAACAGTACATACAAAGGCCTCAGGCAAGAATAAACTTGGCCTGTCCAAGGGGAAAAAAAGCAGGTTGCTGTGGTTAAATCACAGTGAGTGCAAGAATAAAATATTACCCAGTAGTACCCAGAGAGGGGGGCAGACAACCGACCTCCTACAATTCTGAGGTGTTCAAATCAGGTCGGCCAACCCAACCCAGAACATCCGGGGCCCAAGGCACAGGCAGCACTGGGGGTTAGCGTATGAGTCAGACCCCACGGCTTCCTGGGGCCCCAAAGGCCCTGGGGTGGGAATAGGGGCAGGCAGCAACCCTCAGCATGAGTGCCATGCCATACCCACGGACACACATGGGTGGGAGAAAACAGGGTCACATAAGTATGTAGAACACAAGACACTCACGGCTGCAGCCTCCAGAAGGACATGATCAAGTGCTTCAGTGAAGTGCCAGGCCCTGATCACATTATCTTTCCAGGACACAGCCAGGATAGTGGAAAGGAGACAAGGCCCAGGGTTCAAGGCTTACTAGTCTTGGGCAAGTCTTAACCTTTCGGGGGTTCAGTTTCCTCACCTCAAAATTGAGGCTACTACTAGTGACTCTCTCTTAGGGTTGCTGAAAAGAGTAAATGAGATACTAAACATAAAGCACTGTGCCTGGCACACAGAAAGTGCTGATAAATGGAAGCTGTTATTATTACCATTATTGGTTTTTCACTGCCTCAGTTCTCTCTGCTGTAAAATAGTGATATTAATACATCATAGGATTGCTATGAGTTTGTGCTAATAAATATTCCAGCCTCCTAATGCAATATCCATTGTCAGGAATGAAAAAAAAATTGAGAGTCCTCTTTCCGAATCTTTCATCAGGTGCTGAATTCCCCTCTACCCTACCGCATTGTTTGGAAAATGAGTAAGAGCTGATTAAACTCTATTTTGACAATGCTGTGAAATAAAAATGATGCATTAGGAATCCACAGATTTCTCTGCACTGTCATTCTGCAAGGGGGTGGGGATAAACGTTGCTGATTCTTCTGCATCATCCACAAAAGTCCCCCCCTCCAACCAAAACACGAAGTCTCACTCAGTTGCACAAAATTCCCACCCACAAAATTCCCATACAATTAATGAATATATAATACAATCACTTTCGTGTACACACAACTTCACACACTCTTGCAGACAAATGTTCTACAGCGGAAAACTCACGCATATGTAGAAACTCCACACCCCAAATCGCTCCCCAAAATTCACTACAGCTACCCTGCAAATGCACCCAAATGTTGTCTCCGACAGTGGGCAAAATATGTTCAACAGAAACAGTATAGCACAGAGTCTGGAGTCAAACGCCATAGTTCAAATCCTGACTTTGCAACTCTCTAACTGTATGACCCCAATCTCCAAGGGCCTCGGTTTCCTAACCGGTAAAATGTGGATAATAATAATCATACTCGTTTTGAGGATGGAAGTGACAATTAAACGAGTTTAATACATGTAAAGAGCTTAGTTCAGCACTTGGAAAGCGCCCAATAAGAGTTATTTTCCTCTTCAATACGTGTGCACACGGCTTCCAAAACTGGTCTCCCACACTATAAACAGACCCACGCCCGCACACACACCCTCCAACCCGCGGGTCCGCACACCCAGCACACAGCCCGCCTGCAGTACCCAGACACGCTTGCCCACTCAGTGCGCACGCGCGCCCACCACCCTCCGCGCAGGTCAGGGATTCCCCCCACTCGGCCGGACCCGGCCGCCCCTGGAGGTGCCCTGCGCCCGGGGACCTCGGGCGCCGGAGCCCAGGAGCCAAGAAGCCCAGGCCACCAGTCCGGGCCTGACCTCCCCCCAGCCACGCCCGGTGGACTACCGAGGCTGGGACCGGCCCAGCCCCAGACTCCCTTCCTTTCCATACCCGCTCTGCCCGGCCGGCTTACCTGAGGGTGGGGACCCTGGGAGACCGCGCCCCGCTCTCCGCGTCCAGCCCGAGTCCAGGGACGCGGCAGAGGCCTGGGCCAGACTCTGGCCCCGCAGCACTGCACAGGATCCCGGGTCGGGGCAAGGAGACAGGGCCGGGGACTAGGAAGTGCTGGGGGCCGGGCCGCCCCACCCCCTGGGAAAGTCCCCAGCGATTGACAGGCCGCTCGCCCAATCACGCTGCGCCATCTGGGCGGGTCCGCAGCCAACGGGGTGGGACGCAGAGAGGTAAACAGCCGCCGCCGGAGCAGGCCGGTCCCTGGGTAGCCTTTGCCTCGGGCTGCAGCCTTTGCAGGTTTGGGCAGTCCCTCGGGGCCCTCCCTGCTGCGGAAACTCCGGGCGCCGGAATGAGGCTGGGGCCACCCTGAAAGCCGGAATTTCAGAGTAGAGACGAGCCGAAGAGACCACCCACCCTTTCCTTGCGCCGAGGGGCACAGGGGCCGGAGCGCGGGGAGGGGACTTGCCAAAAGGCACGTAAGCATTTGTAGCTGAGCCAGAGCTAGAGTTCGGTCCAGGGCTCCCCCGGACTTCTTACAGAGCTCACAGAAATTCAGAGGTGAAAGTACCTTTAAAGAATCTTATTGTCACAGCTGACATTTTTTGCATACTTACTGCCCCAAACTTGGTAAGCACTTTGCATGCTTTATTTATTCAATTCGGTCAGTCACCCTAGTGAGATGGTTTTTATCCCCCCCCTTTTTTTTTTACCATAAATAAATTAATGTACAAGGCGCATGGAGGTTAGATGACCTCAGTAAGTGGCTGAACCAAGACTGAAACCCAAGTGAGCAAATCCGTAGCCCACTTTCTACACTGTCTACCTATATGTGGGCCAGATCATGCAAACAGGCTGTGAGATTTCCCAGACCAGGAAGGAGCAGTAACTTGGTTTCAGGTTGGGAACACTTGTTTTTTTAAGCCCACCATTTTATTTAAAAGAGGGTAAATTTTAATTTCAAAAAGTGGAAAGTCCTAACCTTGGAATATAGGACAGCTCTTTAAATTGGGTTAATATAGCTTTATGAAAAACTTATTCCAAAAGATTCATTTCACCGGAACTATTGAAAACTTAGTCATTGACAGGCCCTCATCCTCAGAAAGGATTTGGGGAATTATTTCATACAGGCCCTCATTTTACAGGAGAGCTCTGTAAATTAACTGTGACTCTGTATGAAAACACACACACACACACACACACACACACACACACACACACACACACACAACCTACCCAACTATATGCCTAATCCAAGAACTCTCCTTTCAGGCTTTGTGACATCCTGGGATGCTTTTAGTTACTTCAAAGGGGTTGTCAAAGTCTCAAAATGATATTAATTCTAGTTCATTTTAATTATGAAAATAAGTACACATATTTCGAACAGGGGGAGGGAGAGAGGGATGCGAACACCAAACAAAGCACCACTGAGTGTCACCAATCAACGGGAGATTACGATCTTGGACTGGTTCATACCGCAGCTCTCAGGCATCACCTCACCCATTTGTGCGCCGCCCCTGCCCTGTCCGGTTTTCTTCCTGCTCTTGTCTGTAATTCCCAGTTTGCCTTTTCCTGGAATGCACTCTTCCTAATCCCAACCAAAGTCCTTCTCATGAACACTGAAATTTACTTTAAAAAGTGAAGAGTCTCCAACTGTTTGCATTTTGTTTCCAGACTATTTCAGCTGTTTTTGTAAATGTCTGACCTTAGAGAATTAGGCAAATGGTTTCATTCCCCAAAGTGCCAGGTGACTCCTAGAGGTGGGCTTGTTGGACAATGCTCTAGTATGGCACAAGAAGGTCACACAGTCATCTTTTTGCCTGATTCCCTCCTTTTGGATAATTTTTCTTAACAATTGCAATGTGTGAGAAGATGCATCTGTTCGAAGTCATGACCACATCCACCTCTTCCATCCATTTCAGTTTGTTTGAGTTCTAAACATTCCATGTTAGGGGCCATGGGACCGTTGATCACAATCCCCTATTTGGCAGATTGGTAAACTGAGTCCTCAATGTAGTAAATAACTTACTTAAGGCCACGCACATGGAGTGATGAAACCAGGGTTGGAACCCAGGTCCTTGGCTCCCGGTCATATGTGCTCTTTCCACTGCATCATGTTGTCTTTACAGTGTCCTGATTTTTCTTACTTTCTTACAGAAACTCAACACTCATGATGAACGTAGGCTACGGACCTAACTAATGGGGTTCTAACCACTCAACCACTGCCTTCCTGGGTTAAGTCTCTGTTCCTCTCTGAAAAGTGGAGATAATGATTACCTACCCCTTAGGTGATCATGAGGATAAATGAGATAATGCAAGTAAAGCCCAAAGCTTGGCACACAGTAAGCATTCAAGAAAAGATAGTGGTTTGTAGATGTGGATTGCATGCATTGAGTAGAACTTCACTGTTAAACCCAGGAATGCAACCTCCCCAGGCTCCGTCCCACCATCCACAAACTCTCTGGGACCCTAGACTCTGGGGGCTAGTCAGGGTAGGAGATGGGCCCCCTAGCCTGGCACCCCCTTCTCCCCGCAGCCCTGGAAGGAAATTTCCAAGCTGGGAAGCTGGGCCTGACACTGAGAACTGAGTGACTCAGTCAGCTGGGAACCTCTTGCTCTTCCAGAGTGAGGACAAGCACCCGTGCAAAGCCCCACCTGGCAGGAGAATCAAAAGGCCTGTGCGTTGTTTCGTTGTTTCGTTTTGTTTTGTCTTAAGGCAGGCGGTTTCCCAGTCTCCTTTCTACCACTCCCCCGCCCCCTTCCACCACCTCCACCAAGGCTGCTCCAAAGTTAACACCTAAATCCGCATTTGAGGGATATGAAAAACATACCAAGAAACCCTCAACTTATAAGTAACTGAGCTCTAAATCAAGGGCCTAAAAAGGAGTGAAAGCTGCATATTAAAAACATTAGAAGGTAATATTTATGGCATATTTGCTGTGTGCTAGGTCTGCACTTTCGCATATCTCCCAACCAGCCTCTGAGGTCAGAACCATTATCACCCCCACCTCACAGATGAAACTGGGGCTCTGAGGCGTTAGGTGACTTCCACAAGGTCTTCAGCAGCAGCAGAGCGCTGGAACATGAAGATCCCGGCTCTGAAACCCTTCACGCTCTTGAGCATTACGCTATGGAGTCTTGCCAGCTAGCAAGGCACAGAACTCAAAAGGCCAGTCCTTAAAGAGTCCTGAGAAAGGATCAAACCCAGCCTTTTTCTTATAGGGATGAAGCCACTGAGGGCCAGGGAGGGCCAGGGACTTGTCACAAGTCTTACAGCAACTTTGGGATAGCACTTAAGTCTCCTGCTCCCGGAGCAATGCTATTTCCACACACCTCAGTCATGGGAAACAGAGCTTCCAAGACAAATGAACATGTGCCTCACTCTTGATAGGTGAATTAGTGAGTCTGGGCCTTCGCTAGGGGTGATGAGCAGCTAATGAACTAAGAAAGGAGCAGTCCTGGGTCTGGGTCCCCTCCTTAGATCCAGTCCCACATCTCCATAGCCAGAGGCAATCTCAGGAATGGAAAATCCTACGATGGATTCTAGGTGCTTTTTGGTGTTGGGTGTGTGTGTGTATATGAGAGGGAGATTTCAGTGATAAATGAGAAATGCATGTCAAGCACATGGTGTTGGCTGAAATTGTATTAGGTAATCGTATTTGGGGGTAAAGAGTAAATAAATGAGCAGAGTTTATGGTCTCTGCTTCCCACCCTAAGCCCCAGAAAACATTTTTAGTTCTATCTACATCCCAAATAACTGCATGAGGGGATGGATACAATGGCGCTAAGAAATCCATAACTCTTGGGCTTCCCTGGTGGCGCAGAGGTTAAGAATCTGCCCGCCGATGCAGGGGATACGGGTTCGGGCCCTGGTCCGGGAAGATCCCACATGCCGTGGAGCAACTAAGCCCGTGCGCCACAATTACTGAGCCTGCGCTCTAGAGCCCGTGAGCCACAACTACTGAGCCCGCGCCACAACTACTGAAGCCTGCACGCCTAGAGCCCATGCTCTGCAACAAGAGAAGCCACCACAATGAGAAGCCCGCACACCGCAACGAGGAGTAGCCCCACTCGCCGCAACTAGAGAAAGCCCGCGCGCAGCAACGAAGACCCAACGTAGCCAAAAATAAATAAATAAATGCAAATAAATTTATTTTTAAAAAAAATCCATAACTTTTCACATTCATTCAGCACTTTAAGGTGAATTAAACCGTTTCATGTTAACAGTTTGCCCCACTTCCAAGAGGCATGTCATGCAAGGGTTAGGAGGTGGACTCTGGAGCCTGATAGGCCCTGGCTTAGATCACAGTCCTGCCACTTAACACCTCGCGATGACTCTCCTCCAGATTCCTCATCAATAACAAGAAGGCTAAAACAGTGCCCAATGCACAGGGTAGAAAGCATGAAACGTCACAGAACCTGGCATCAGTGAGAGGCAACCATGATACTTATGATCAGCCCTATAGGGTGGGCAGGGATTATTCATCTACTCTTTCCAGTGAGGACCTCAGGGCCCAGAGCTGTGGAGGAACTTGCCCTAGACTTCACAAAGTGTTCTGGGAAACACCAGGCCTAGAAGGCATTTCTCCTTTTTCTCCAGGGTCTTTCCTGTTTTCCTCTTTTTTCATCCCAACTGTTTCCGCTGCGTCCCTGGGCTTGCCTCTTACTCTAGGCTTTCTAGGGCACCGCTGGAGGAGAGGAAAGGGCAAAGTGACAGTGGGGGGAATTCCCGCCGGCAGCAGACGTGGCCTAGCCAGGCCCCTCCCACAGTTCCTAGGAGCCCCAGGCCAGCTCCTCTCCCTCTGGCCTTCCTGTCTCCAGCTCAGAATGTCAAGTGGATCTGGGTTTGGATCCAAGTTTGCCCCTTGTCATCCTCCTGGAAGTGGGAAGAGGTCAGCCAGGCTCAGCCCAGCCCCTGAATGAGGCAGACCCATGGGAACCAGAGCATTTCCTAATCCTGGGAAGCCCTGACGGTGCTGTTCAGCCTCACCCCAAGTCCTCTCCCATGCACCCTCTTCTAGGGCCCCTCCCACTTCTCCCTCCATTCTTCTCCAGCCCAGAAGCCACTGTGACAGCAACTTGGCCTCCACTCCTTGCCCCTCCTAGCCAGGGACTTCCCTGGGCTGGGCCTCTGACCAGCTTTGGAAAATCTGGACTGACTGTGATGAAAGATGAGGCCGCATCACCACTGTCTGCAAGCCCATCACCCGCTCCTAGTGCCTCGGGCTCTCTCTGTGTTAAAGGCTCAACCACATAAAGGTCCAGCTGATCCTGGAGGAGAGCAGGTGGGAGAGCCCTCCAGAAGTCCTTTCTCCCCGGTGTTAAGGAGGGCCCTAGCCTTCCACCATGTTCCCAAGGGAGGCGGGGCCAGACTCCCACCTGGTCTCTTCCTATCTAGCTTTAGACCACTGAAGTGCCCAACACATGCCCAAACACTTACCCTCAAAAACTCACAGACGCATAATCATGTAATGACCCGGACACAGACGCCCACGGACACACACACACACATAGACATGCTCACACAAGTTTGCTCACACAGTCGTACACACAGGCACCTCGGGAGACGTGACACACGCTCACAAACGTAGACACACGTTCTCACACATGCACACACACACACCTGCCTTCACACTTGCAAACCTACCCACCCCCTTTTCTTGGGAGGAGGATAAGACAAAAACAGACCTTTCTTTTCCTTCCTTTTGGAAAAACTGGCAGCGACTAGAGAGAAAAAGACTGGCTGAGAAGGCAGAGCAAGAAGAGGAGGGCAGGAAGAGGAAATAAGAAATGGAGGGAGAGACGCAAGAGGAGAGCGAGGCCGGGCAAGGAGGTAGAGGCCCAGAGCCCAGGCCCCTGGGGGGAGAGGGAGCTGGGCCGGGGCAGACACAGATCCCAGCTGGCAGGAAAGCGGAGGGGGGCCAGGTGGCTCGTGGCTCAGCCAGGAGGGTCTGGTGGCCCTGGCAGTCTTGTGCGGTGAGCCCTTGCCCTGTCCTGGCTCATGGCCCCCGTGCCGGGTCACTCACCTGGGGAAGGGCAGGGGAGGACGGGGTCTGTGCAGCGGGGCTGCCACCCGAGAAGGCTCCTCGGCTCACTGCGCTTCTGCAGGAAGGAGAGCTGGGCCAGGCTGACTTTTAGGCAGGAGGGGAATTCCCCACGACGGAGACGCAGGCAGCCCCGCAGACTCGACTGAGGCCCATCCCGCCCCCTGGCAGAGCACAGGGCCCTTCTTTGTCAGTTCCCCACCTGTCACTTCCCAGACGGGCTGTCGCTTGCTGTGAATTCCAGGGCAGGGAGGGGGCTCTGGGTAAGAGCCCGCCCGGAAGCCTGATGATTCTGTGGCGGGACTGAGAACTGGCCCAGGGGCAGAGGCAACCCGGCCTGGCCCACCCTGCCCCAGTGTGGGGTT
Source organism: Balaenoptera ricei (assembly GCF_028023285.1). Lineage (NCBI taxonomy): Eukaryota > Metazoa > Chordata > Mammalia > Artiodactyla > Balaenopteridae > Balaenoptera > Balaenoptera ricei. The sequence continues at coordinate 128,162,762 of NC_082641.1, forward strand.
CTCCCGAGGACCTCGATCTCTTCCTTTGCCTAAGGTGGGGGGATTCCAGCGCCCAGGGTCCTGGCTGAAATCACCAGCCGCCCAGCGCACATCCTCTTGCCCATCCCCCCTCCCCGTTCCTCTCCCATCTGTTTCCACTTAGTTTCTTCTCCACAGGGTAGGAAAAAGCCCACTCCTTCCCTCTGTGCCAGATCTCATTGGGATGTTGAGTGGGGCCTTAGAGACCTACCCACCAATGAGCAGCCCAGCTCTGCACTAACTCCTGAGGCTCACTTCCCCATCCTGAGCCTCAGTGATCCCCTGCTGTAAAATGGGGATAATGAGTCCTGCTTTGCCCGCCTCCTGCGATGGTAATTAAAATAAAATGATAGTTTACAGACATTCTTTGTAAACTATTGATTACTTTACAAACGTAAGGTCTCAGTTCATTATCTGCTGAAAAGATGCCTAAGGAGGAGATGGATGGGGACCATCTGGATGAGCTGGCCTTTCTCCATCATTCCCGGTTCTGGAATTTCGTCATTCTTGCACAACATTATAGATCACTGAAGGCCTAGGAATGGACAAGTCAGACCCACTTTCTGCCCACTCAGAGCTCACAGGCTCTGGGCTGCGCTGTCCAGTACAGTAGCCATTAGCAGTACATGGCTATTTAAATATAAATTATTTGAAATTAATAAAATTAATAATTCAGTTCCCCAGTAGCACTAGCCACATTGCAAGTGCTCAAGAGCCACGTGTGGCTTCCACCTTAGACTGCACATGTATAGAATATTTCCATCACCACAGAAAGTTCTATTGGATAGCATTGCTCTGGGGGCTGCAGGCAAATCAATAGGTAACTACAGTCAAGTGTGGTAGAGTTGTATTCTGACAGGAGGAATACAAGGAGCTACAGGAGCCAGGACAAGGGAGCGTCTCGTCAGGATTTGGGAACTGGGAAGTCTTCCTAAAGGAAGGGACACCTTGGCTGAGACCCGAAAGTAGCCAAGCAAGAGCGTAAGGAAAGGTGTTCTCAGCAAAGGGAATAGAATATGCAAAGAGAAGAGAGAGTACATTCAGGGAACTGAAAATTGTTCACTCTGAGTGGACCATGGAGTTTGAAGCAAACAAAGGGGAAGTAACAGAGGTGGGTCTGGAGAAATACCCAGGGCCAGATATCAAGAGGCCATATCAGTCCTGGGCAGGGCATTGGGAGGTAGGGGGACAGGGGGTGACGGAGTGGGAGAGCCCACTGACTCTGATCCTCAACTGTTTCTGTGCCCTTCAGATTGGGATTGCCTGGGGAATGCTAGAGACACCTCCTGGCCCAACAGTCTCACTTTACAGATGTGGAAGTAAAGAACAGACAGGGGAAGTGACTTTCCAAGTGAGTTAATCGAGGGACTTCCTGACTCCTAGTCCAGTGCTCTTTCCCACACCACACTCAGTCCCCCGGTTGCACAGGCTGCTTTTTAAATGTTTCAATAGCCACATGTGGCAAGCAGCTACCATACCAAACCACGCAGAAAGTCCTACAGGACTAATGACACCAGTCCCTGAGCTAGACCAGGCGCAAAGGGTGATACGCTTCCCTGCATGTAAACTCTTTTCTCTGCAGGGAGTGAAAATATACCTTCTCACACCCATGTTGTCAGATGCTCCCATCTCTGTCCTCTGATGCCAAATTGCAAGGCCTCCCTTACTCATGTCCCCAACAGCTCAGAAACTGGCATTTGGGATGATGGCAGGACTCAGCATCAGGGAGAGCGATCTTGCTCCTGGCTCCCTTTGTGAAGCCCCCTGAGTCAGCCAGAGCCTTCTGTGAAATTGAGGAATGTCCCTTCCTAGAGGAAATGGAGTTTCAGATTCCTCATTAGTATAATGTGTAATTCAGCCCTGATGTTCCGGGATTGTGATATTTCCCCTATACACAGTAGTTTCTCTCCAGAGGCCACAATCATCATAGATCCTCTGTGAATTCACAAAACTCAGCTTAGACTGGTTCCTGCTCCTGGAGTCCTAAATGGTGGAGGGACCTTAAAGGGCTAAGGAGGCTCAAGTAGCTGGACCCACATGAGTTGCAATCTCCAGTTAGAACACTTGGTTTGCGCACCCAGTGGGAAGATTAGCTCTGGGCTTTCCCTGCTCAAATGCTGAGAACAATCAGCTTCTCCCACCTTCTCTTCCCCTTCTTCCTTCTTCCAGCCATGGATTTCCTGAAATTGCCTTCCCTGTTCAGGCCAAGGGATAGACATCAAGGAAGAAGAGGCCCTTGGACTGGGTATAGGAAGACTTGAGTTTGAGTCCTGGCTCTGCTGTGTGGCCCTGAGCAAGTTCCTTCCCCTCTCTGGTTCTCAGCTTTGCCTTCCATAACATGAAGGAATCAGACTAGATGATCACTAAGCGACCTTCCCTTCTGACACTGTAAGGAAGTCTAAAAGTTCAAAGGAAGGAGAAATCAGAGCAGGCCAAGATGGTCAGGAAATAATAACAGTAATATCTGATACTTAAGATTAACATGTACCAGGCATGGTACTAAGTGCTCTTCAATGCGTTCTTTTATGCATTCCTCATCAGAACCCTATGAGATTGGTACTGCGGATTTACAAATGAGGAAACTGAGGCTTATAGTGGTTTAAGCCAACAGCTACTAAGTGGCATAGCTGGAGTTCAAACTCAGGTAATTAATGTCTCCAGAGCTTACCTGGGGGAGATGAGACCTTTGCTGAGCTTCAAAAGATGGGTGAGATTTGGATATACAGGGGGAAGCTCTCACAGGCCCACTCCTTTGCTACTTAATTATCCAGACACCCCACCACCCACCCCACCCTTCATTTCCTCTCCCACCCTGACGTCTCTGGTCCCATTGCTGATGTTGTGGGAATAGCATTGAGCCTGTCTCATAATAGTCAATCAATATTTATTTAGCGAATGAATGGATTTGACTCTGTGAGCTTCCTGATTCATCAATTCTGTTGAAGGCTCCCCCGGTGCTATTTGAACCTAGACCAGGACTCTGGGCAGATTTCTGGATCCCACCATAGACCTGAGATATCAGACCCTCTCGGGGATAGGGCCCTAGAGATGGCACTTTAAATAACCTTTCAGGGGTGGTCTTAGTACTTAGCAGTTTGAGAAGTCCAAGCTCCCTAAGCTGGGTCTTCCAACTCCAAAGTGAGAATTACCTGCTCAGATACAGGCAGCCAAGAACTCACCGTCATGAACTAGCGGGAAGTACCAAGTATGCTAGCACTTCTCTGGGTCACCCAAACATCAGATCTGTGACTTTTGCAAAAATGCTTTGAGTCCACAAGCATCCACTAGGTGCTAGGCCCATTGCTGTTGCTGACTCACTATGTGACCTCAGTGGAAATTTCCTCTCTCTGTCTCTCACCTTCCTCATTTGTGAAAAGCGGTCAATTCTCTTTGCCCATCTATAACCAGGGAATAGCTTTGTGCGTAGAGGTGTGCCCATTAGGATGATTTCATAAAGAATATCATAGGGGGCTTCTCTGGTGGCGCAGTGGTTGAGAGTCTGCCTGCCGGTGCGGGGGACATGGGTTCGAGCCCTGGTCTGGGAAGATCCCACATGCCGCGGAGCGACTAGGCCCGTGAGCCACAATTGCTGAGCCTGCGCGTCTGGAGCCTGTGCTCCGCAACAGGAGAGGCCGCGATAGTGGGAGGCCCGCGCACCGCGATGAAGAGTGGCCCCCACTTGCCGCAGCTAGGGGAAGCCCTCGCACAGAAACGAAGACCCAACACAGCCATAAATAAATAAAGAAATAAAATTTAAAAAAAAAAAAAAAAGGGAAAATTCTCTTTGAAAAAAAAAAAAAAAAGAATATCATAGGTGAGGGGTTTGTCAACTTTAGTGTCCGTCAGAATCATCTGATCCATTTGGTCTTGGGTGGGGGCCTTAGATCAGCGGTTCTCAATCCAGGCAGCACATCAGAATCACCTGGGGAGCCTTGTAAAAATACAGATGCCCAGGCCCCACCCCAGAGTAATTACAGCAGAATCTCAGGGGGGTGTGGCCTGGGATTGGTATTTAAAAAGCTCCCCAGGGCTTCCCTGGTGGCGCAGTGGTTAAGAATCCGCTTGCCAATGCAGGGGACACGGGTTTGAGCCCTGGTTCAGGAAGATCCCACATGCCGTGGAACAACTATGCCCATGCACCACAGCTACCGAGCCTGTGCTCTAGAGCCCGCGAACCACAACTACTGAGCCCACGTGCCACAACTACTGAAGCCCGCGCGCCTGGAGTCCGTGCTCTGCAGCAAGAGAAGCCACTGCAATAAGACCGCGTGCTGCAACGAAGAGTAGCCCCCGCTCACCACAACTAGAGAAAGCCCGCACACAGCAGCGAAGACCCAATGCAGCCAAAAATAAATAAAAATAAAATTAATTAATTAAATTTAAGAATAAATAAATAAATAAAAACTCCCCAGGTGATTCAAAGTTGTGACCACTGCTCTCAAAGGTCTTTTCTAACAGTTGGTTCTGATGCAGGTGGTCGCAGGACCTCACTGTTTCCTTTTTTTGTACCAGGGAAGGTAGCTTCTCAGTACCAGGGTCAGAGACCAGGAGGAGAACAGATCTTAGCATCTGGAGTGCTCTATCCCTCTTCTGTGGGTCACAGGACATCATACATGGTAGATGTGAAAGGAAAAATTAAAACTCAAACCAAGTCACTACGAGGAGAGGAGGTACATATAATTCTGTCAACACCTGAAAAATGGAATTCAGGGATGCATTCTGCAAAATTGTTCTTTCCAAGGAAGCAGAAACAGGGCAGGCGGTATGTAGCAAGAGTCAAAGGAAGAAGATCCAAGGACAAATGCTGCAAGACTGCGCTGCTGAAGGAAGTGGTTTCTTAGCATATCAGCTCTGGAACAAAGCTTTGAGATTATCCAGACCAACCCCCTGGCCAGATGGAAGGAGAACCTAAGGCCCAGGGAGGGGGAGGCATGTGCCCAAGGTCGAGTTAGCTTTACAATCCAGGCTTCCAGAACACCTCCTGCCTGCTGCCCTTTACTCTGTCCCTCAAGCACGTATCACTTCTGCTTTTGTTCCAGATTCCCAGCCCACCCTCTACCCTCACACCCTCTTGGACAGCACCCAGGATCAAAGGATGGGACTAAATCTGTGAGCCTGGATCTACACCGGCCAGGTGACAGGGACGAAAGCCAGCGGGAGACTGGGGGGAGCTGGAGAGGAAGGAGCAGTGTCTGATGATGCGGCCTGACCTCAGAAAGGAAGCCTGGTCACCAGGGGGAATTTCCCCGGGGTGAGGTCTCACGTCTATGCAAATATTGCACTCCAATTAACCTGGACCCCAGGATGGGAGAGAGGCAGGGGAGAGAGGGGACCCTGGGAGAGGCAGGGAATTGGGAAGGCAGGTAATAGGGCCTGAACTTCCCAGGTACCAGGCATTGTGCTAGGGTCTTTGTGTGCTTAATCTCATTTTGTTCCTGAGACATCCTCCTAAGTAGGAAGGTTGGGAGCCTGAGACCCAGTAAGGGGAAGGTACATTTGCCCATGAGAAAGCACAGCACATTCTGACCCCGAGGGGAGAGGCCATGATGATGATGGGTCTGGCGCTGCAGCTGCTGACTAAGGTGACAGTAATGGGGCCCAAGTCTGAGAAGTCTGGCAGTTTCATTTTAGGTTTCCATCTCACTCACCTGGGGAGTTTTATTCTGGAAACAGAGAAAAGGCATCAGGGATGTAGTGACCCTGACTTCCTGTGGGCAAATCCGAGTCCTCAAGTTTTCCCAGGTTCAAGGGTAGGAGGTTGCTGGGTGGCAGCTGGCGCTGTTAACCCTTTCACCATCAGCTTCTTCTAGAACACTCCAAGAAAAGTGGAGAACGGGCTGGAGGCTTTTGAAGGAAAATCTCTCTCTCCCTCCTGCATCTTTACATTTCACTCACCTGAGGCTCACTTCCTCCAGGAATCCTTTCCCGGGGATTCTGCTCCATTGCAAGGCTGATTTCCGCCCCCTCCTCCAGGGAGCTGGTCTTGCCTCCCCAGAGCTCAAGGCAGGGTAGTTAGGCCCAAAGTCTGCCTGCCAGACAGCCTGGTTGTTTCTCCTCCTATCGAAGAACAGAACGAAGTACACACACAGGAACAGGCAGGTCACAGGTTCCTAGAGTTGTGTGCTGCACAGCAAGGCTGTGTGCCAAGAAAAGCATGAGCTCACACGTGCCCTAGCGAGTGTGTGTGAAAAGCAAGTTTGGGTGCTTGTGTGAGGCCCTTCCTGTGTGGCCAGCAGTGCATCTGTGGGCAGCAATGTCTGTCTTTCTATTTGTGACCAACCGTGTTGTGGAGGCCTAATCATATTTCTCTCTGTGGTCAAGAACGTGTGTTTCTGATTCTGGGTATACAAAGTGTGTGTCCCTGTGGCTGTGTCTGGTGGTGATTTGGAATTGTGTGTGTGTGTGTGTGTGTGTGTGTGTGTGTGTGTGTGTGTGTGGTAAGTAGTACTTATGGGCTTTGAGTGGATACCCGATGTGTGGGAAAGTGGAAATGGAGATCGCTGGCCCAGCACAGGCTTGGGATCTCTGTGTCATCCCCTGCCCTCCCTGCTCTCCTATCAGGCCCTCCCATCCCCACCCATGGCTATCTCCAGGTCAAGGTCCATGGCCATCTCAGTGGGGTAGCCACTAGGGGGTTCTGGCTACAGCTGGCAGCGCTGAAGGCAGGTGGTGGGGCTAGAGGAAGGGGTGGGACCATCCCACAGAATCTGTTAACTGCTAGACACCTGGGCCTGGGGGAAGGGCCCGTTCCCAGATGGCTCTGGTTGAGGGCCTCCTCAGTCCTCACCTAGCTGAGCAGAGGGCAATGGGATGGCCCGCACCAGGGACCTTGGCCTCTTCCTGCCTTTAAAGCACTTCCTGCTGCCTCTGGGTTCCCAGGTGATGACACCTGGCTTCACCTCGGCCTCCCTCTCTTGTTTCCCACGGCAGATCAGGCAGTTTCCTTGGTTTCTTGTTCCCTCTTGTGTCTTTCTTCTCTTTTCTCCATCCCTGCTTCCCCCTACCCTGGCTCAGGTCCTCATCCCTCCATGTCAGGGGAATAACTGCAAGCCTGTCCGATGGTCTCCCAGCCGCTGGGCTGGTCTCCTCCTCCACGCAGGGCCCCAGAGATGGCTTTCTAAAGGATGTCTCTGATCATACTACTCCCATCCCCAGCGCATTCAGGGGCTGGCCAGGGCCCAGAGGGTAAGCGCTACACTCCAGCCCGGACTCTCCGTGACCTTCCCAAACGGTGTTTTCACGCTGGGTGCGGGGCCCAGGACCTCCACGAGCATACCCCACCGCCTCCAATTCCCACCTCTGTACCTTTACTCAAGTTGTCCCTGCCTGCCACTCTCTCCCTCCTTCAGTATCTTTTACTATTGAGAGCTTCTCTGCCCATCTTTTGAGGTGCTTCTCACATGCCCTCTTTCCAGGGAGATTTTTCAGGCCTCTCTGTAGTTAATCTGTGGCCTCTGCACTTGGTACCCCTTCCTACTGCGTGTTTGGTTGAATTTTTCTTATAATCTTTCCCGACTTAGCTCTCTGAAGGTAAGGAGAACAGTTGTAGGGACTCAGTTACATCAGAGGCTCTTGAAAGAGACTCCTCCTCTCTGTCTTTCTCTGCTCTGAAATGGAATCCAGCCTATTCATTAATAACAAAGAGTTGATATTTATTGAGTCTTTGCTGTGTCCTGGACAGTGTCCCCAGAGGTAGACATGCATTGCCTTAGTTCATCTTCACAACAACCCTGTGAGATAGAAACCTTGGTTGTTCCCATTTTACAGATAAGGACATCAAGGCATAGTGAGGCCAAGCAACTTATCTACTTCTCAGTGGTTGGCTGGCATTCAAATCCAGGCCGGTCTGCCTGCCTCCCTCCCTCCATAGATCTAACTAGGCTCAGTGACAGAACTAGAATTTCCCATTTGCCTAACTGCAGCTGTGAAGTGGGGAAGTCTGCCCTGGGAAACCTGAGGTCTGAGGGGGGCGGGGAGGCCCGTTAGAGCAGTGATTTACCGCTCTGGGTTCTGAAATTTGGACTGCGCAACTTGACACTTCTCCCTCCTGTTCTCAGCTCTGCCATCAGGAGGAAGAGGAGGATGTGTCATCCGAGAGAGCAGAGCCGGAATCAGGAGACCCGGGTGCTAGTTGCAGGTCTAGCCCTTGCTCACAGCACGGCCACAGTCTGCTCTGCGGGCCTCGATTTCCAAACTTGGGAAATAAGAGGGTTGGTTTGGATGATCTCTAAGACCATTTCCAGCTCAGTCAATCCATGATGTGCTGTCTTCAGGCAATTTGCGTCACCACTTGGACCCTGAGTTTCCTCGTTAGTAGAATGAGGTGCTCACCCCTGCACAGCAGCAGAGGATTATTGAGGAGGGGGATCACTCCAGTGGGATCACTCTGGCGATGGTGACTCGCGGCTCTCAGCAAAGCCGGGCACAGCAAGTTATCAGGGTGCTGTAAACAGCGAACAGTTCACACAATGTTCTCCAACAGCAGGAAATGTGATGGCAGCGATTCCCAAATAGTCGCTCTCTGCTCAGCTTAAAAGGGCAACCTCCTCCCAGCCAGCCACTTCCTTCAGACATTTCCTCCTGGTCCCAAAGACCAAGGTGGGCGCAGCCCAGTCCGGAGCTGCCGAGAAGCGTTTGCCCTGAGAGAAAAGGCACGGCCCAGGGCAGGAGGGGAGCAGTCAGGAGCTGGAGGGAAGCCGACTCTGGGCTGAAGCCCTCTCGCCCTCTCAGAGGGGAAGACTGAAGAAAGTGGAAGGACGTGCAGGGTGTTGACAGAAGCACTGGACCAGGGCCAGGACTGCACGGTTCCAGTTCTTTCTGCCGCTGAAAGGCTATGTGACCCTAAGCCTGCTGCTTCCTCTCTGTGAAGTGACAGTTGTCTGACTGGCTGAGAGGGAGGTGAGAATTTCTGAGGGCCCCTTCCACGCGAGAGCATCACGACCATCCTCCTGTGCTCCCACTTTGAGACAGCAGCCGTCTGGGCTTCTGCTTTCTCTTTCCTTTTAGTTTTAATTTAGTCCCCACCACTTCTCTCCGTTGAACTTTGGCCACAGAAACAACCTCCAGTGTTGTTTAGTACAGTTTTGGAGACGGCTGGATGGGAGGGACACTTGAACATAATCTTTTAAGGATTAGGACCACAACGGTCTAAGTTTTTCTGTCTTTAGCATCTTGCACATGGCATGGCACACAGGAGGCATAGTAAGCATGAGGTGCACGAGTGGATGGATGGATGGATGAGGTGCCTTGGATTCAGAATAGTGGTCACTCCCTCCTCTGCCACAGCTCCAAGAAAAAAGCGGGGTTTGCTCTGCAGGTACCTGGGACTTAGCGCAACTGTTGTAGCAGCCTCCCAACTGGCCACCCTCCCTTCATAGGCTTTCCTTAAATTCATAGAGGCTTACCTTCCCTGGCCAAGAACCTCCAAAGGCTCCCCCTGGGTTATGAGATAAAATCCTGACTTACAAGGTCCTCTAATTGGATGCAAACTCCCAATTCTAATCTCATCTACCTCCCCTCAAAACGCTGAGGGTCTCCCCTCCTACTGCTGACCAATCCCAGAATGCAACATACTTTAACTGAAAACTCAAGTTAACTTAAGTGAAAACTGCACGTTGAGGGATTACTTTCGTGTCTGGTACACGGCCAGTGCTCCGTTTGAGCTATCCTTCTTCCTGCTTTCCAGGAATTCTAGAAATTCCTGGTTTCTCCACTTGTGTATTCCCCTCAGCCTCATGAGGTCTTCCCATGGCCTCATATTCCATCACTCTTTCCTTTCCATCCCCAGACTATTTTTCCCTCGGAGTTTTTTTTTTTTTTTTTTTGGCTGCCCTGTGTGGCGTGAGGGGATCTTAGTTTCCCGACCAGGGATCAAAACCCGTGCCCCCTGCATTGGGAGCGCGGAGTCTTAACCACTGGAGCACCAAAGTCCCCCCTCGGTGCATACTTTTAAGGCGCTTCCATATTTGTCTTCTGATGCCTCTGTGGTGCGCAGCTGATGACTTTTTGAAAACAAAGCTCAAGGAAACATCTTGGGAGCCACCTCTCGGCTTCTACAATGGGGCTTGGCTCAGGGCAGGCGGTGCTGGCAGCTGACTCGGAGCCAGACAGCCCCAAACTTCCACGAATCATTTCATTTACTCCACAAAGGCTGTGCCATAGGTAGGACTGGGACCTGTCTTACAAACGAGGAAACTGAGGCTCAGAGAGATAACATGCTCACGGTCAGTTAGTGGCAAAGGTCTGACTCCACAGCTCTGAACCACTGTGTTAATTTATCTTCGCTAACAGTTAAATTAAGTTGGGCAAAGAGTCAAACAAGCTCTCAGCTGACCCTCATGGGGTTTGGGCTCACAGCCTGGTGGAGGGAAGGAAGTGGGGAAGACACAAGGTAAACTGCCTGACTTTCAGACTCATTACGTCAGAGATGAAGAGAGGGCTCTTCGAGACTGTTAGGTCCAACCCCTCACTGTACAAATGGAGTCACTGAAGCCCAGTGAGGGCAGGGGCTGGTCCAAGGTCACACAAGACCAGACTCGGGACTTCCCTGGCGGTCTAGTGGTTAAGACTGTGCTTCCACTGCCAGGGGGCACGGGTTTGATCCCTGGTCGGGGTACTAAGATCCTGCATGCCAGGCACAATGCAGCCAAAAAAATAAATAAGAAAAAAAGAAAAAAGTAAAGAAAAAAAAAAAAAAAGACCAGACGCAGCACGTTTCCCAACGTCCCCACGCCATTCCCTGCTCAGCAACTACAATAAACACACGCTGAACTGCAGGAGAGGGCAGGTCAGCGGGCCAGGGAGCAGAGCCCTCCAGCCAGTAGGCACCCACATGCCGTGGTCGCTAGATTAACTTTAGATCTGAGTCCCACGGCAGAAGCAGAGCTGGGGGAAGGGAGATGGAGAAAGTGCAGCTGACCTCCCGTTGATCACTGATTTTCACAAAGTGGAAGCTTTCCACAGGCCTCCCCAGATCACGATCACATCTGGTGCCCCTGAAGAGTTCAAAAGAGGAAGTCTGGGCTCGGATGTCATGGATGAAGCATGCACAGAGAAACATCCAGGTAGCAGAGGGAGGAGAGCAGACCCAAGACCCAGACCCGGCTGCGCCAGCCTTCCCAGGCTGACCTGAGCTCAGACCCTCATTCGGGATTCCCAGGAAGGGATGGGAAGATAGAAAGTCACTCCTGGGCAGGTTAACACCTCAGCTCTAATGGCAACAATCTGGGCTGCAGGTTCTAGGTCAAAACCACAGATCCCTCTTGGAAATGTATTTATGTGTCTGTATGTCTCTTTTTATTTAAAGAGAGAAGAAATGGAAAGGAAATGATTTGGAGGCACATCCTAGAATGTCAATGTTAGAAAGCCAAGATCTTTTTGTCGAACTCTCTCATTTTGTAGCCAAGAACATAGAGACTCAGGGAGGGAAAGAGACTGGTGCAAGGTCATAAAGCAAGTGTGTGGCGGATACAAATTTGAACCCAGGTATTTGGACTCCTGGTTCAGTGGCCTAGCACAATAACCAGGACAGAGGCGGTGGTGAAACGGTGGGAGGACTGTCAGTTGGCCCGAAGATATTTCTTCCTCCCCCCCACCCCCAGAACTGGCACCTGCCACCACACCCCACCATGCAAAGCACACACATCACTCGCTTCATTCAGAGGCTCAGAATGTTTTTGGCTTCGACAAAGCCCAAACCAGGGCAGGGACTGTGACAAGGGACGTAAGCTGTGAAGGCAGGAGGAGGAAGATGGGGAGCGGAGGTGGACGGGATCAATGGCTACGGTTCTTCAGCCACTCAGACGTGAGTAGGAGTGACTGTGCCGTGCCCTTACTGGCTAGTGGGAGTGGGAGCTTTTCCTAAACCCCAGTTGAAGACAAGAGCCCACCCCGGCCCCTCCCCCCACCCCTGTCCCTTCTTTAGTCTCTGAAGCTGGAGCATCAGGCTGGGTCGTGGCGGGGGATAACCACTTCTTAGCAGAGGTGCCCGCCAGCGCCGGCGGTCCTAGTCCTCGCCTCCACAGACAGCCAGCAAGGCCTTCAGGAAGTGACCGGAGGTGTCGCCCTGGCAGGGATAGAGGGAGAGCAGAGTGAGTGAAACAATCCTGATGACCTCAAGGCCCCCTCCTCCCAGCTGCTGGCAGCCTGGATGTCTCCCTAGTACGTAAATGTGACCATGTCCCTTCCGTGGCTCCCCATCATCCTCAGGAAAGTGTCCAAGCTCTAGGCCTGGCTTCAAGGCCTTGTGGGGTCTGACCCTCATGAAGCTCTGTGGCTTCAACTCCCCCCTTCCTTCCGGGAGCATCTTGGTCATCTTACTACCTATATACCTACCATTGCTCCACCCAGCACGCCCTCCACACTGCCCCCAAATCCTGTCTGCCATCAGATGCCCCCTCCTCTGTGAAGCGTTCCTGCCTCTATGTTGTCTCCTCCCATGGCTGCCTTGCACCCTGCTAACCCTCCCCCCACGGCCATTAACACAAGTGTTACGGCAGCGGTCCCCAAACTTTTTGGCACCGGGGACCGGTTTTGTGGAAGACAATTTTCCCACGAACCATGGTTGGGGGTGAGGGGTGGGGGATGGTTCAGCGGGAATGCGAGCGATGGGGAGCGACAGGTGAAGCTTCACTTGCTCACCCACCACTCACCTCCTGCTGTGCGGCCCAGTTCCTAAGAGCCTGTGGAACGGTACCGATCTGCGGCCCAGGATTGGGGACCCCTGTGTTACGGGATTCCTTATTTGAACAAACATTATCGAGCACTTACTAAGTAACAGGCCCTTGCAAGAATTTATGTGACCATCATTGGATTTATGTTGTATTGTCTGGCATACGACAGGGCTATGGGGGGGAGGGAGCAGACTTTCTCCCTCTATTTAGAGGGCTCCTGTCATTTTTATCATTTTTTTTGTTTTTGTAATTTTTGATATATGATTAAAAATAATATATCAGGACTTCCCTGGTGGCGCAGTGGTTAAGAATCCGCCTGCCAATGCATGGGACACGGGTTCGAGCCCTGGTCCGGGAAGATCCCGCATGCCACGGAGCAACTAAGCCCGTGGCCACAACGACTGAGCCTGCACTCTAGAGCCTGCGAGCCACAACTACTGAGCCCACGTGCCACAACTACTGAAGCTTGCGGGCCTGGAGCCCGTGCTCCACAACGAGAAGCCACCACACCACAACGAAGAGTAGCCCCCGTTTGCCACAACTAGAGAAAGCCCAAGGGCAGCAACGAAGACCCAACACAGCCAAAAGTAAGTAAATAAATAAATAAAGTTATATAAAAAAAAAAAGGAACTTTCCTCTTAAAAAAAATCATTGTTGTAAACAATTCAAATCAAAGGATTATACAATAAAAGTCTCCCTCCTACCCCAACCCCTAATTTGCTAAATCAAGAGGTAGCCACTGTTGTATTTACTTGTGTGATTTTCTAGCAATGCTTTTCCATATGCATATACAAATATGTATATATGCATAATGTCCCTTTTCTGCAGAGCATTCATACTATTCTGGGCCATAATTTTTGACTTAGAGAAGATCCCAAATCAGCACACAGAGCCTCCTCATGCTTTTTCATGGCTGTACTGTACTCTATCATATGGATGCACTGTAATTTATTTAACCAGTTCTGTATGAAGGGCTTCCAATCTTTTGCTACTATAAAAGAATGTTGGCATAAATATTCCCATACGTGTCTTTCAGAACACATGCGACTATGTCTGTAGGATAAATTCTTACAAGTAGAATTATCAAGTCCAAAGTATATGCATTTAAAATTTTGAAACTGCCAAACTACCCTTTAAAGATGTGCTACCAGTTTACATCACAAGGAGACATCACCTCATACATGTCAGAATGGCTATTATCAAAAAGACAACAAATAACAAGTGGTGAGGATGTGGAGAAAAGAGAACCCTCGTGCACTCTTGGTGGGAATGTAAATTGGTGCAGCCACTATGGAGAACAGTATGGAGATTCCTCAAAAAATTAAAAATAGAACAAACGCCGGAGGTGAGCTGAGCCGGGGCCAAGCCGAGGACGAGCAGTCCCGCCTCAGACACCACCAGCCACCCATCGCGGGTGCAACGCATGGAGTGAGAGCAGCGGCTGCGGTCGCCGGGCTGAGCCCCGCGGAGCTGCCAGCCCGGCGGAGCTGCCGGGACGCGGATGCAGCTGTGATCGCCCGCCCCGGCCCCGCTGAGCAAGAGCTGTTCCCGGACAAGATATGAGAAATGAGTGTTGGAAGTCGAAGAATAAAGTTGTTGGGAATCCTGATGATGGTAAATGTCTTCATTTATTTGATTGTGGCAGTCTCCAAAAGCAGTAGCCAAGAAAAAAATGGAAAAGGGGAAGTAATAATACCCAAAGAAAAGTTCTGGAAGATATCTGACCCTCCCAAGGCATATTGGAACAGGGAACAAGAAAAGCTGAACAAGAGGTACAATCCCATTTTGAACATGTTAGCCAACCAGACAGGGGAAGCATACAGATTTTCCAACATAAACCATCTGAATTATGGTGAACCTGACCTGAGGGTCACATCAGTAGTTTCAGGTTTCGACAGTTTGCCAGACAGATTTAAAGACTTTCTGTTGTATTTGAGATGTTGAAATAATTCACTGCTTATAGATCAACCAGATAAGTGTGCAAAGAAGCCCTTCTTATTGCTGGTGATTAAGTCCCTTACTTCACATTTCGATAGAAGGCAAGCGATTTGGGAATCTTGGGGCAAAGAAACCAATGTGGGGAACCAAACAGTGGTGCAAGTCTTCTTATTGGGCCAGACCCCTGCAGAGGACAACCATCCTGACCTTTCAGATATGCTGAAATTGAGAGTGAGAAGCACCAAGACATTCTTACGTGGAATTACAGAGATACCTTCTTCAATTTATCTCTGAAAGAAGTACTCTTTCTCAGGTGGGTGAGCACTTCCTGCCCAAATGCGGAGTTCGTGTTCAAGGGTGATGATGATATTTTTGTGAACACCCGTCACATCCTGAATCACTTGAATAGCTTTTCCAAGAACAAAGCCAAAGATTTGTTTATGGTTGATGTGATTCCCAATGCTGGACCTCGTCAGGATAAGAAACTGAAGTACTATGTCCCGGAAGTTCTTTACACTGGCGTCTACCCCTCTTATGCAGGGGGAGGTGGATTCCTGTACTCTGGCCACCTGGCCCTGAGGCTATAAAATGTAACTGACCAGGTCCTTCTCTACCCCATCGATGATGTTTATACTGGAATGTGCCTTCAGAAACTTGGCCTCGTTCCAGAGAAACACAAAGGCTTCAGGACATTTGATATAGAAGAGAAAAACAGGAATAACATTTGTTCCTATGTAGGTTTGATGTTGGTACATAGTAGAAAACCTCAAGAGATGATTGATATTTGGTCTCGGTTGCAAAATGCTTATTTAAGTGGCTAAATTATGTACAAACTAAATTTTGCATAGAAAGATGAATCTCGAATAGTTCCCATGTTATGTTCTCTCACATTAGAGGTAATTTCTATGTAAAACCATCAAAATTGCCTTTATGAGTAGTATCCATATGAGGGTCTCTAAACCTTTCAGTGTAGTGCTTTCTGAAGAGGGAAAGCAGAAGATCCTAATTTTTATGTAGGATATGACAGGACGAATGGTTCTGACCCTTCCTGCTGGCTAGTGGTCATTGTTTTCTAACTTGTCCCCCTTGTCATCTGAAATCATGTTTCTGGAATTTGATCGTGTTATTTTTGTTTTATTTTTGTTTTGCTCTCATATGATGATAACCCTATTTCCCATTATAATGAGTGAACTATCTGCGATTTAGGTATTCATAAACCTATTGGCTACAAAGACATTGTTATATATGACTCAATGCTTTTTGTGAAATGGAATAACATTTTCATGAAATTTGGATGAATTTTTTAAATTGTCTAGAAAAATTGACTTCTTTCAAAATTTCCTGCCACCACAACATTTCCTTGTGTTAATCTAATCAATCAGTTTTGCAAAATGGGAATCACTGTGTGACATGCATCCAGTTTACCTTGTTATGGTCTTATGGTCATAATAAGGAGAAAGCTTAACTATCTTGCATTTGGTTTGCTGTGTGGTGTTGTGATAGTTCTCTCTTTTTTAGTATTTGAAAATAATGAGTATGATTCCATAATCTTCAAACTGAAGATTGAATTGACCCTGGCAACCATATTGTGTTTATGATTTTTCATTGTGAACCAGGAAAGCATATGTAACTTTTGAACTTTAAGTGAAAAGATTTAAGTGGCAGACCTTTTTATCAGTGGTTTGTCAGTTTAAAACTGCAGAATTCTATTCTTGCCATATGGTTACGTGTTGCTTATACAAAATTATTATCCTGAGTAGTGACTGCTTTCCTGTCTCAGTGCAGAAGTGCCTGTGTTTTTATTTATTGTTCAGATCAAATACCAAAACATTTTCTTAAATATATTTTGTGTAATATTTTATTTGTATACAGTGTTGTTGATGAATTATTTAACTAGAGCATGGTATTTTAAGTAGTAAGTATAACATATGTTAGACAAAGTTAACTGCTATATTTGAATTAAAAAAATTTTTTTGGGGGGGGGGAATATGAACTAGAATTCTGCCCAACTGTTGCTTATATATACTGTCTTGTAACATGCTTTCTTGAGATATTTTTGTGTTATAGATATGAAGATTCTTACCAGATGTGATACTGGGGACTGTAAGAAGATAGATATAAAGTCACCATATTTTTAATTGTCATGTGAAAAAAAAATTAAAAATAGAACTACCATATGACTCAGCAATTTCAATCCTGGGTATTTATCCAAAGAAAACAAAAATATTAATTAGAAAAGATATATGAATTCCTATGTTCATAGCAGCGTTATGTACAAAGCTAAGATATGGAAGCAACCCAAGTGCCCATCAATTGATGAATGGATAAAGAAGATGTGGTATATACATACAATGGAATATTACTCAGCCTTAAAAAAAATGAAATCTTTGCCATATGTTCACTTAGAACATATGCTAAGTGAAATAAGTAAGAAAGAGAAAGAGAAATACTGTATGGTTTCACTTATACTCGGAATCTAACAAACAAAATAAATGAACAAACATAACAAAAAAAGAAACAGAGTCATAGATACAGAGAGCAAATAGGTGGTTGCCAGAGGAGAGCTGGTAGAGGGAGGAAAGAAAAAGGTGAGGGAGATTAGAGGCACAAACTTCCAGTTGCAAAATAAATGAGTCATGGGTATGAAATGTACAGCGTGGGGAGTGTAGTCAATAACTAATATCTTTGTATGGTGACACGTTGTAACTAGACTTATCATGGTGATCGTTTTGAAATGCATAGAAAAAAATCACTATGTTGTATAACAGGAACTAACCTAGTGTTGTAGGTCAATTATACTTCAAAAACAAACAAACATACAAACAAACTCATAGAAACAGAGATCAGATTTGTGTTTACCAGAGGTAGGGGATGGGGGAGGGGCAACTGGATGAAGGCGGTCAAAAGGTACAAACTATAAGACAAATAAGTATTAGGAATGTAATGTACAACATGATAAATATAATTAACACTGCTGTATGTTATATATAAAAGCTAAGAGAGTAAACCCTAAGAGTTCTCATCACACACACAAAAAAATTTACTATTTCTTTAATTTTGCATCTATATAAGATGATGGATGTTCACTAAAGTTGTGATAAGCACTTCATGATGTATCTACGTCAAATCATCATGCTGTACACCTTAAACTTATTTATGCTATATGTCAATTATATCTCAATAAAACTGGAAGAAAAAAATAATAAAGACGTGCTACCAAGTTACATTTACACCAAGTCTCTATGAGACTGCCTGTGAGCTTCCTCATGGTCTTGTCAACCAAGTATAGCATCAAACTTTAAGATTTTGGTCAGTCCCCAAAATCAAAGCAATGGGCTTCATAAATGAAAAAAGTCAGATACAAAAAATCACATATTACATGATACCACTCACATGAGATAATCAGAAAAGGCAAATCTATAGAGACAGAAAGTCACTTGTAGGCTGCCTAGGGCTGGGGGTGGAAATAGGTAAACAGGTACAAGGGACATCAGTGGGGTGATGAAAATGTTCTAACACTGGATTGTGGTGAAGGCTGTACAACTCATTAACTTTACTAAAAATTACTGATGCCCTTAAACGAGTAAATATCATAAAATTTATGATATTTAAATTACACTCCAATAAAATTGCTTTTAAAAAGCCAAAAAAAAAAAAGCCTCTTGTTTTATTTGGAAATCTTTATAAGCCTTTGATCCATCCATCTGAAATCTATTTTGGTATAAACAGTGAGGCAGGTCTACTCTCATTTAGCAACGTCTTGGCTGTTCTAGGAGGTAACATTCTGGGAATAAAAAGGACTTCTAATCTATGTTCAAGCACCTGACACTCACCGCTCCCCCACTGACCTCTCACCCCGCCCCTCACCTCAATGGCTTGGTGGAGAGACTTGTCGTATTTCTCAATGAACTCCTGCCGGATGTTGAGCAGGTCGATCTCACTCCGGGAGACCATGATCCTGGTGAGGGTCTTCTCCTCTGTGCCAGCACCCTGGTGGAGCCAGGCGACAGGGAGAAACACAGGGCAGGAGAAGAAACGGGGTTAGGTCAGGCAGGAACTCATGGGTGTCCCTCTGCCTCTCTCCCTTTTCCCCCAAAACCAGGATGGGACATCCTGCCTCTGTCTTCCACAAACAGTCCTGACTCAAACTCCCCTGTGCCAGGACTGGCCAGACAGAGGCAAGAACAGTCTGTATGAGTTGAATAGTGTGCCCCCCAAATTCATGTCCACCTAGAACCTTACAAGGTGATCTAATATGGATATAGGGTCTTAGCACACATAATTAGTTGAGGTTTTACTGCATTTGGGTGAGCCCTAGATCCAATGACTGGTGTCCTTACAGGAAGAGGACACATGGACATACACACAGATAAAGGCAGAGACTGGAGGGACTCATGCTTAAGCCAGGACACACCAGGATTCCAGACGCCCACCCGAAGCTAGGAGAAAGGCATGGGAGAGCTTCTCCCTCAGGGCCTCCAAATGGAACCAGTCCTGCCAACACCTTCATTTTGGACCTCTGGCCTCTAGAATCGTGAAAGAATACATTTCTGTTGTCACTTAAGTTGGGACAGCAGCCCTGGGAAACTAATACAGGGCCCAAGGAGCAGACACAGGACACAAAATATATGGGCAGCCAAGGCCCACCTCTGCTCCCCAAGGAGCTCTGAACACCAGCTGAGGAATCAGAGCCGGCACATGGCGGGGGCTCAGGAGACGGCTGTCATGTTTGTGGACAGCAGGCTGACAGGGCTCTCAGGCTCGCTCCCACCAAACTGCCTGCCCAGGCTCTGTCAGCAGCTGACACTCTACTTGCTGGGCTGAGAGGGTGGCCAGACTGGCTTGGGTTTTCAGGAAGCCAGCGCTAGTCCCAGAGCTGAGCACTTGCTTCCTTTCGTGATCATTGGTCATAGGAGACACTGTGTCATCTGCTCGAATGTGAGCTCCAAGGGGCAGAGACTGTCCTTTTCAGCCCTGAGTCCCCAGGATAAGTTTCTCAACCTTGGCGCCTGGGACCAGATCATTCTCTGTTGCGGGGATCTGTCCTGTACATTGTAGGATGTTTAGCAGCAACCCTGCTCTCTACCCACCAGATGCAAAAAGCAACACTCCCCAAGTTGTGACAACCAAAATGAGTCTGAACATTGTCACATGTTTCCCGGGGGGGGGGGGGCAACGTAAACCCTGGTTGAGAACTACTCTCCTAGACAATTCCTGATCCAGGGGATGGTGCACATCTGTGTTTGTGGGGGCAGAAGTGCTCGAAGGGAAAGGAACAGACAAGTTAAGTTTTCTTACCTTCATAGATTTGTAAAGTTTGTCGGCAAAGAAGAGAGGCTTATTCTTCACACTTTGAACTGGTAGGAAGAGGAAAGAGATGCAGGGAACCTGGTCAGAGGAGATGTGCCCAGACCATGGGCCGCTACTGCTGCTAGAGAAGTAGCATCTCCTCTATCCGCAACCTGGGCCCAGGATCGTTGCCAACGCCAGGGTCATATCCAGGGCCTGACACTTTCACTCCCTCTTCCTGACGCCGCCTCCTCTGTCTCATCCCTAGACCTGGCTCTCATTGGGTTGCAACTCGCTTCCTGCTAAGGTGCTTGCAGCTAACTAAGGCTAGTAGAGGACTCAAAGGGAAGAAACCACTCGTGAACCCAAGGTACAGGGCCTCAAACTTCTAAGGGCATCAGAATCAAAGAAGAACTTGTTTAAAACTCAGGTTTTGGGCTCCACCCTAGAGACCCACCAGATTCAAGGAATATTTCAAGCAGAAGTTCTCAAAGTATAGTGCCTGGAAGGCATCAGCATCATCTGGGAGCTTGGTAGAAGTGCACATTCTCATACCCACCCGAGATGTGCTGAATCTGCAACTCGGAAGGTGGGTGACCAACGCATCCCACTTTTCCTGGGACATTCCTGGTTTTAGCACAAACCCAGATGGTTGATCACTCCATTCTGGTGCAGCCTAATGTTTGAAAACTACTGATTGCGAGAAATACTATGCCAAAGAATGTCTGTCAGTATAATTTAGGGCTCGGTGCCAATCCCTAGGGCTGAGTGTTGCCCACTCTTGCCCCATTGGCAGCCCCTGCTGCCCACCCACCCCTACCCCAGATACTGCCTGCCTAACAACCTCCCACACTTTCGCAAGGCCTGGGGGTCTCTAGCCCTCAGCAGCTGCTGGATTCCAAGGCTCCAGAGCTCACGGGCGCGGGAGGGTGTCTCAGACAGCTTAAGGAGGAGGAATCAGACGCCAGGACCAGAAAGCCAGAATGACTCTGGATATAAAAGTATCTCTATCATGAAGGCAGGGGGCGAGAGGCTGAAGCTGTGCATCCCAAGGGCACAGTCACGCAGGAGACAGGCCTGTACCCTCCCCTGCAGCAGGCTCGGGAACCCGTGGGAAAGACCACATTCCATACTGACCTTCCCAGGTCCTTATGTAGCTCCCTGCCACCTCCCAGACAAACCCTAAGGTCCTTGGCCTGAAAATCAAAGCTCCTGCCTGCCTCTGCTCTCTCATTGCCTCTGTTCCCCATTCTCTGAACATTCTGTGAATTCCTTTGTGCCTCTGTCCTCCTGGTAAGGAGAAGTTTGCTGTCTGCCTTCCACTACTTTACCTCCCGAGTCCACATCCCCAGTCCCATCACCTCCCCCAAGGAGCCTGCCCTGACTCTGACTCGGAGCTTGGGGCTCAGTCAGTGTGGTTAAGGAGCAGACTGGGCAGAAACTTCCATACTCTGCAACCGACCCCGAAAACCTTCCCCAGAACCTGAAGCCCGCCATCTGTCTCAGAGGACCCCGGGGCCTGCCGTGGGATGGAAGGAGGTGGAGTGGTGTGTCAGTATGCACACTCGTGCACACGCACATACACATGGTCTAGGTGGGAGGAGAGAGGACAGAGGGAGAAACACAAGGAAAGCGAGGTCTAGACGTGTCTCCATAGACCAACCACTCTGGTGATTAATACGAGCGTGAGCTTTGGGCTCGGGCGGCCTCTGGTGTGAGTCCTGCCTCCACTACTGATATGTAACCTTTCTGAACCTCAGTGTCTCAGTTCGTAAAATAAGCAGATAAAAGCACCTCATAAGGATTCAACCAAAGCTGTGTGCAACTGGCTTCACACAGTGCCTGGCAGGAAATAATAATAGAAGCTAACATTCATCCAGTGCATTCTATGTGCCAGGGGGCAATGTTTTTAAGTGTTGTATAATTAACTCATTTAAATCTGTGTACTATTATCACATCCACTTTACAGAAGAGGAAAACTGAGGCACAGGGTTTCTGTGACTTGCCAACGGATGTAACTGTACAGATAGTAAGTGGCACGGCTGGGACTCTACCCGGATTCACTATGCTATTCTGCCTCCTAGGTATTGTTCCCAGGTGGTAAAGACCCACTGAAAGTTAAATAATAACATCACAACAATAACACCTCTGCTCCATCTGTTCTAAAACACCTTTTCCTCAAATTTGAAGTCCCTGAAATCAAGATGCATCCTGTAATTGATGGCAATTATGTGAAAACCTTTCACTGACACCTCCAGGTAAGATGAAGAAAAAATGTGCATCAATACAATGCATTTTGTAGTCATAAATAAGATACTGCTAATCACTAATACTAATAAAAACAAGTTTGACCTTTGCTCGTATCTACTCATCCGTTTATACACATGGAGAAATTGAGATCCAAAAGGGAAAGACTTTTTCAAAGGCAAGAACTCAAATTACACAATAAGAGAGTAACCAAAGAGATCCAGGTGCTGGGAGGAGGGAAAGGTAGGTGTAGGTGTGTGTGTGTGTGTGTGTGTGTGTGTGTGTACACACCCAAGTCCTGCAGGACACTGCACCCCCTACCCAGCCTGGCCATCACCCTCCCAGCCACTTCCCCAGAGAGCGCTGTTTCCTCATCCTGCCCTGCAACCCAGAACAAGTTCTTGTGTTATCCTGCCAATCACACATAGGCAGAGCCCAAGAAGTGGCAGTGCTTATTTTCCAGTACTAGTAGCTTAGGAAACTATACAGGCCACACTCATCCAGTGAATCTGGCCATGTTCCCTGTGCCCCCCAGCCCTTTCCCTTGGTCCCCACCAGTTACCAATGGCCACAAACACATCTCTGACATCCCCGGACATCTCCTTCTTGATGGTGTGTTCCACGTCATAGTTGGTCATCTTGATGAACTCCTGGAAGACTGGCCCCAAGAGAAGCCCCGGAGGTGGGAGGTGAGCTTTGACTCAGAGGAAGGGGGGAAGATCACCCGTCCCCAACCCACCCAGCAGCAGGTATGGCTGCAGCCCAGACCTAAATGCATTGGTCAGGACTGTTGTGGAAGGGGTGTTCTGACCTCAGGGCTGCCTGGAGCTCAGAGCCAGATCTCTATCAAGTCAGACACTGCCCCAGAGCTTTGGACAAGTTCCAGGAACCCAGGCATGGGTAGTAGAAGGAGCATGTGTCCTATTCACAGCTCTGCCACAAGCTTACCAAGTGATCTGGGGTGAACCCCTCCCCCTTTCTGGGCCTCCCCTTCCTCCTGGATAGCGTTTTTGTTTGTTTGTTTGTTTGCTTGTTTGCTGTGCTGAGGCACGCGGGATCTCAGTTCCCCGACCAGGGATCGAACCCATGTCCCCTGCAGTGGAAGCGTGGAGTCTTTACCACTGGACCACCAGGGAAGTCGGGATAGAGACCAATGTAAGTAATCACAATGATAACACCAAGGAAGTTACCAGGTGCTAAGTGCTTTTTGTGTATTTATTTTTTGTACCCTCACAACAGTCATGTGAGGTAGAATTAAAATCCTAAATTTATAGCTAAGGGAATTAAGGCACCGATATTCAGTAACTTGCCCAGGGTCACAGAGCTGATAAGTGGGAGATCTGAATGAAGGCATTCCAGCTCCCAAGTCCGTTCTTTCAGTCACCGTGCTAAAGCACTTTTACTGGCAAGTGCCAGGCATATGCACATCAAAATGTCCATGTCTTAGTGGTAAGGGCACTTCATAATCACCTAATGTCAGGGCCACCACATACAGGTGTGCCCTGTGCACGTGGCAGCCTGTGTGTGTACATGGTCCTTGTGTCATTATCACCCCTCACCGCCTGGCCCCTGGCAGACGTCACCAAAGAATCGTGACACAGAACCTTCGACTCCTTCCCAACACAGCTAGGCAGCCACTACCAACCCACTGGAGTGGAGGGAAAAGCCACCTGCCATCTCTTATCCCAGGCATCCCACGTGCTTCCCAAAGGAGGTGAAGAGAGTTGGCCCGAGGCTGAATGATGCCGTTAGCAGCAGAGCCAGGACTAGACCTGGCTCCTGGTCCCCATCGGCCACCATACTCCCTTGCTAGGGTAAGGAGTGGGTGGGTGGGCATCTGGCTCCTATTGTCAAGACTATAGGGGATCTTCCTGCTGACTTGGGAGGGGGAGGGGGTCAGGCCTCACCTCTCCGGAGGTGCTGATAGCTACGCGTGCAGAGGATCGTCATGAAACGTGTCTCCAGGGAAGATCTGTCTCCACTGGTCGTGTCTGCTATTTCCTGCAGAGCCCAGGTCGGGGCGAGAATGTGAGAGGGAAGACACGAGAAAGCCTTGTTTGTTATTCACTTTCGTGTCTGCCTGGGCCGAGGGCAGTTAGAAGCTGGGCTAACTCAGCCACCCAAGGAGGCTGACGTTGGCCCCTTCCTTCTTCCTCGGACTCCACATCCCCGCTTCAGTTCCCAGAGACCCCGTGGGCTCACCCAGAGGAGCTGAGCACAGAGCACTTCCACCCTGGCCTCAGGGTCACGGGACTGGGCCCAGGGGAGAGGCAAACAGGCACTGGGCATGGAGACTCAGAGCTCTCCTTCTATCTTTAAACCCCTCTGAAAGCCCCTCTGGGGAAGTGCGTCTGTGCACGTGTGCAAGGAAAAATGGCCTAGCCAGTGTTCCCCCAAGTGGGGTAAACAGGCAAACATATTTTTACACACCGCATATGTAGGCTTCCACAGTGATCTTCTAGCCAGCTATCAGTTCTATTTACATCGATATGAAATTTCCTTTAAAATAACTCATTTTGGGTTAAAATGAAAAGAGTCCATTTAAAGAAAACTATTCACATCTGGTGGTATGTGGCACAAATCAGGCAGACGGTGAGTGGTGAAGTTTTGGGAAACACTTGCCCGGCCCATATGTCACCCACCGGGGTTCTTTGGAGGCCCTGAAGGGGAGAGAGAGAACCTGGGGGGCACGCCCCCAGATCACTGCCTGACTCTGCCCCTCAGCTCCGCCCAGAGGCACAGCCAGACTCAGACCGTTAAAATCCACGTGAAGAATAGGGCACTCACCAAGATCTCAGCAGCCACCTGAGAGCAAGGAGGAGACAGGAGAGAGAGAGGGGAAGGCAAGAGTCAGAGGGGGCCCTGGGGTGCAGGGGAGGGAGTCTGGCTCGGGGTGGCAGAGGTCCCACAGTGGGGGGCAGGGAAGGGGCTGGGAGGAGACACCTTCCCCTGACCTTTGGGCTGGAGCTCAAAATGAGGACAGGTCTGGGAATTCACGATGAAAGTGTTTACTGGAGGGGCAAGAGGCGGGCACAGGACAGGACACTCTACCCCTCATGCCTGGCAACCTAGGGCGACTCCTCAGAGCCACCGAGACGTTCGATGTGAGACGTGCCCTGTTTCCTACACCTTTTACCACATTTGGAGTTGAAGGGTCCTCAGGAGACCTGTCATTTACCCCCTCATGTTACAGACAGGAGACAGGAAAGCTGAGGCCTGGAGGGGACGTGCAGCCGATCAGGTGGGAAGATGCCAGCTGTTCAAGTCATCTTACAAGGGTGAATTTTCATCATCACGTTATGCTGAACACAAAATTCTGAGGTTAGGACACTATTTTGTTAGGCAAATAGCTGTGACTCGCAGGGCCTGGGAACAGAATATAGCCAGTCCTGTGTACCCCAGACTGAGTTTTGCCTTTTCTTTTTTTTCCGAAACTCTGCCAACTACTTTATTCTATTGGGCAGACTGAAATCATCCTCTTTATAAACATCTCAATAGCCTTAGGCTTTAGAAACCTTTTCATTAAATAAATTTTTAATGTCTATCAAAACTCAAAATGCACACACCGCTTGATCAAGCAACTATACGTTGCTAGGAATTTCTCTCACAAATAAACCAGCAAAAGTCTTTGGAAATATTATTCACTGTAATAGAGAAAAACTGGAAACCATTACTAGATCACTTGTTAAACAGGCAATGGTTCATTTAGTAATGGAAATCCACGCAGCTAGTAAAAAGAATGAGACTGGACTACAGGGCTGATAAGGAGAGAGTTTCCATTTAAATTAAGCAAAAAAGTCAAATACAGCATGCTGTGTATAAGTGTTCCTTTTATCTAGATGAGAAAAGATAAATGTATGCTCACTCTTACATATTTACTGGGAAGTTGTGCTGGAGGGGTAGTCAAGATACTGTTGACAGTGGTTTACCTTCTTCAAGGAGAAGGACCGGGGGGAAGAGATTTTGCATTTTGCTTTATTTTTCCTGAAATTTTATGTTTACATTTCCTCAACATGCAAATATGTTAATTTTTTTTTTTTTTAAGTCAAATAGGAGTTATCAGAGCTACTAGGATTATGGGATGCTTCTGGTTTTTATTATCACTTTTCCATATTAAAAACAACCTGGTTGCACCTTGAGGACATTATGCTAAGTGAAATAAGCCAGTTACAAAAGGACAAATACTGTATGATTTCAAATATATGAGGTCCCTAGAGTAGTCAACTTCATGGAGACAGCAGAGTGGTGGTTGCCAGGGGCTGGGGGGAGGGGGAGTAGGTAGTTGCTGTTTAATGGGTACAGAGTTTCAGTTTTGCAAGATGAAGAGATCAGTGGATGGATGGTGGAGATAGCTGCACAACAGCGTGAATGGGCTTAATGCCAATGAAGTGTACACTTCAAAAAGGTTAAGATGGTAAATTGTACGATGTGTTACGTGTATTTTACCACAGGTTTTTTAAAAAAGTTATGCTAAAAAGTCTAGTATTGCTATTAAAAAGAGGGAAATGTTTAAAAAATTAAACAAAATGGAATCTAAAGTGTCAAAGATTCTTTACTTATTTGGATGAGAGAACCCCCAGATATATTTGTTTTTTCAAAGCACTTTAAGACCATCCTATTTGTAATATGAAAAATGCAGTGGGTAACTACAATAATTTTCCAGATATTCAACACAAAAGCTTTTCCTTATTAGCTGAGCCCTTTCATGCCAAAATTAATCTCCAAAAGTTAGAGTTATCACATGACCCAGCAATTCTACTCGTAGACATACACCCAAGAGAAATGAAAACATACGTGCACATAAAAACTTGTGCACAAATGTTTATGGTAGCATTATTCATAATAGCTAAAAAGTAGAAACAACCCAAATGTCTATTAGCTGATGAATGGAGGTTAAAAAAAAAAAAAAGTAATATATCCATACAATGAAATATTATTTGGCAATGGAAAGGAATAAAGTACTGATATATACTATGATATGGACAAACTGTGAAAATATTATAATAAAGTGAAAGAAAGTAGCCACAAAAGGCCATATATTGTAGGATTCCATTTATATGAAATGTCCAGAATAGGTAAATCTATATAGGCAGAAAGTAGATTAGTGGTTGCCTAGGGCTGGGGGGTTGGGAGGAAATAAGAGGAACCGCAATATGTACAGGATTTCTTTTTAGGGTGATGAAATGTTCTAAAATTATTGTGGTGATGGTTGCACAAGTCTGTGAAGACACTACAACCACCGAATTGTATTCTTTAAATAGGTCAATAGATAGTATGCAAATTATATTTCAATAAAGCTGTTATATTAAAAAATAACCTGGAGATTGAATTATCTAAAAATGGCCACAATTCTTCATTTCACTCTGGCTCTATAATAATTAGATCATTTACATGATTTACTGCTCACACTGGAACACTGAGAGTAAAGGGCAAGCTATCTGCAATACTGTGGGGCAACAGGTAAACACTGGCCATATGTCACCTGATCATAACAGACCCAGATTTCCAAGAGCTTGAGGTTGTTCTCGATGCCCAGAGCGAGAGCCTGGGAAGGAGGAGGTGTAAAACCAGCAAGCACACACCGTCAAGCACTAATGTCATTATTTTTCTGGGGGACCTTGGCTCTGCATATGAAATGCCTTCAATTTTTGCATACAGTTTCCTCCAGCATTCCCAATGCACCTCTAGACATCTATTCTAAGGAAAAAAATCATGAATGTGATGAGAGTTGGTTACCAGGGAGAGGGCTTTTTAAAAGAAGTTTGGTAGATTCTTAAATGGAAGAGTATTTAGCCATTAAATGATGCTATTGATTTTTTAAAAATGATATGTTACCGTATTCACAGAATACTCATTTTTAACTGTTATAAATCAGGAATCCATTTTTATAAATACATAAAAAGACAACTAGAATAATATATTCTAAAATATTAACAATAGCTATTATTAGTAGTAGGTTATGGGGTTTTGTTTCTGGTTTTGCTTGTCTATTTTCTAAAGTTTCAACAAAAGAATATGTATTACTTGAGAAACAAAATATTTCTAGCTATAAGGAAATGAGTCCACACTAAGATCAGGGTCTAGCAACTGTGAATCTGGAGAAGCAGCTGAGTTGGGCGGGGCCTGGCTCTGGCTCCCTTGGTTGACTCCACCCAGGTTCTCTCTCCCGGCTTCTCTCCTGAAAAGTGGCTGCCGGCAAGGTCCACCATTGCCCCCTGCTGGCAGCAACTAGAAGCATAGCCTCCTAGGCGGACCAGGCACCAAGCAGAATTCCCCGGAGGATGAATTTCAGGGTGATGGATGGATTTGGGGTGAGCTTTCAGGAGGAAGCCAGGTTCAAAGACCCTTAACGGCACAATGGGGCTGCTCACAGCAGTACTTAATAAATACCTGCTGAATGAGGGGATGAAATGTGGCCTCAGCAAGCCAGTCTAGGGGGCTTCCCTAGACTGGGTTCCCAGGCTAGCCTCCATAAACATATCTATAACACATTTGGAATACCTTATCTGAATGGAACCCTGCAGCTTCTGACAACTGTATTCCAAACAAGGGGCAGGAAAACTAGACACCAGCAGCTACATGGTTTGGAAGCTGCAGGGAAATTACTATACTGGGTCCTGGAGGATATTAAATGGTATTAAGTGCAAGTTTTGGAGTCAGGCAGGCCTGGCTTCAAATCACACCATGGCCACTTAGAAACTGTACCCTTGGATAGGTAAGGGGCTTCATTTTTCCTCCAGTAAGAAAACGGGGTCCTATCGAAGTATGAAATAGCCTCAGCATCATACTCAGTACACACTGTGATAGTTCTGTAGCTGTCGGGTTACAGCTACAGATTCTTCAGCTCAGATGGTGCTGTAACATTTCACACCTCTGTTGGCAGTATTCAGAACAGGGCTGGTGCCCTGACTCCCAGTCTATCAGGGCTCTTTTCAACCCACCAACTGTAAAAGAAGGGGGCTGGAAACACTGGCTGTGGTATCTGTGCCCAACCCCTGGACCTGGGCCGGGCCAGAGGATGCCGGGAACAAGGCACAGGTGAGGTGGGACAGTGCAGATGGCCTCAACAGGGACTCCCCATCCATGGGGACCCAGAGGGACATGGATTTGGGGTTGTCCAGCCTCCATGAGAAGCCATCTCCAGACCTCAAGCTCATCAGCCTTAGAAGCAGGGTAGCAGCAGAGCAGCCAAGAGACCCTATAGAACCCCCTGCCCCCCTATTCACTCAACAACAGATATATATTGAGTACCAACCATGTGCCACTTTGGATACATCAGTGAGCAAAACAAAGACCCCAGCCCTTGATGAACTCTCTTTCTAGGTCTCCCAGGACATTCCCTTCAACTCGGTCACATTTTATAGATAATAAACTGAGACATTTAGCACTTAGGCCCCCTTCCCAGCAAGCTCCCAGACCAGCGCCCTCTGGGTCAATTCCACCTGGGCCACTGATTTGCTGTGTGACTTTCAGGAGTCATTCATGCTCTCAGGGCCTCCATTTTCCAACTGTAACATGAGGGGTCTGACCTGGACAATCCATAGGTTCCTTCTAGCTCTGAGGGTCTAGGGCTCGAGCTCTACTCTTCACACAGAAAATGTCAGTAGAATCAGCACCACCCTCCCAAGCATCTCTCTGAAAGTTCTGGAAACTGTCATAGTCTCACTTCTAAGGGTGGAGAGGTGCAGGGGCCAAGAGTCTAAGTGTAGCCGGTCACACCAGCCATGTCCTGCCAGATGCCTTCCCCACTCCCAGACAGCCAGGGCCTGGCATGGACAGGTGTCAGCTGGAGTCACTGGGCAGGGGATGGGGTGGGGTGGGGTGTCTCACCTGGGCATCTTCCCGTGCCCGGTCCCGATCTTCTCCTCCCTCCTCACGGTTCCCCTGCAGCAGGACCAGTAAGAAAGTTCAGCCTCCAAACATCCACCCTCTCTGTCCCTCAGTAGCCACAGGACTTTGCTCAGCCACTCACCTCTCTGAACCCTCTCCCTCATGTGTAACATGGGGACAATAAACCTGCCTTCATAAGGTAGGCAGTCATGAGCATTAACACAAACATTGGAAAGGCACTTAGCCCAATGCCTCACTCAGACACACTGAACTTGCCATAACTGTGCATCAGGGCCTGGCGCCTGGGTTGTGAGAATTCAAGAGATGGTAACAGAAGCTCTTGGATGATGACACAGGGAAAGGTCACCCACATGGCTTTGTCCTGTCAGCTGGGGGCCCAAAAAGCCAGGTTGAGGGCAATCAGGGAAGGCTGCCTGGAGAAGGGGGCACTAAGCCAGCTTTGAAAAGTGAACAATGGAGAAGGCATTGCACAAGTAGTAACTGCCTCAGTGGTAAGACTCTGAGGAGGCAGCAGGGGAAGACATCCTCTCTTCATCAGGAGTGGACTCCTAACTCCCTGCCCTTCCCTGCAGCAACCCTTCCCCCACTCCCAGGGACCCACAGGGCCAAGCAGGCCTGGGGCCGTGAATTCACACACCGTGGCCAGAGAGATGAGGATCCTCCTGAAATGGCCGGACGTGTCTGAGCTCAGAGCATCTTCCAGGGACTTGTGATAGTCTAAGACAGAGAAAGGAGGTGTGGGCACCTGCTGGCCAAGAAGGACGTGGGATGGGGAAGGGGTCCTAGAAGTGCAGACTGAAGTCAGAGCAGTGCTGGCGGGGTAGTGGAGATGAAGGAGTTTGTAGTTGGCTCTTGGGGGCATCCAGCTACCTTCCTGTTGATTTTGACAGTGATGTGCCCATCGGTCCATCATCTCCCTCTGCTCCTGTCCCTGCTGAGGGCTCAGTGCCTCTCCCCTCTCCCATACAACGGCCTCTCTGTCTTCACTCTCTTTCCTACCTTCGCTCCTGCATGGCAGTTGCTGGACCCAAAAGCACAGCTCTGATCATGTCACTTCCCTGCTCAAAGATTCTACCATTTTAAAGCTGCTCAGAAGAGAAAATGCTTAAAAGGTTTTTGACTGACACGCAAGGTTCTTCAGGATAATATGGGATCATTTGTTACAAATTTATTAAAAATTTCAAGACGGTGACAGCAAAGCATGTAACCAGGCACGGGGCCTTCTGAATGCGGGGCCCTGTGTGACTGCACAGGCCGAACGCCCATGAAGCCACCCTCTCTCTCCAGTGGCCTGGGTGTTCTCTCTCCCACTCCCAGTCAAACCCTCTTCTACCTCCAGGCCTCTGTCCTGCTGGGACTCCGTCTGGGGCACCCTTTCCCCAGACACAGGGCTGGGCACACCCAACGGACTTATCAAAGCCTCGTGGCCTGAGAGGAGGGAGATGGGGCAGGGCTGTAGGGTGAGGCCAGGAGCTGGGGGACCTGCTCTTCCCCCCCTCCCCCACCTCCCAGCGGCACTGGCCCCAGGCCTCCCACACTCACCCTCCTTATAGGCCTCATTGATGGCCCGGATTTCGGCGTTGGTCCGAGTGGCCAGGATTTCGATGAGAGCCTTTTCGTCTGTGCCAGCTCCCTAGAAGGTCAAGGCAAAGAGGATCTGAACCACAGCCCTGACCCCCGTGCAGAGGCCCGAGGGGCCCAGGTCAAAGAGACCCCTGCTCCAAGAAACCACGCAGGACGTCAACGCTCAGACCAAGCCTTCCCTAGTTTTCTTTTTACCCTCAGATGTGGCCCCCAGACCAGACCTTGGCACAATCAAGGGACCACACTAGCTTGTAAAGATTTCCAGAACCTCCCATGAGAAGTGCTTTGGACCAAAAATTTTAAAAAGAAAAGAATATACAGGATATGGGTATGTGTGTGTGTATAAAAATACTTATATGCATATATATCTGAATATAAATATTTATATCTAAGTACATAAAAAGGACAGAGGACATGCATCACAGCGTAACAGTGATTGTGGTCTCCGGGTGGGTGAGGGATCACAGATGATTTTTATTTTCTTCTTTTTTGCTCTGTGTATGTTCTCCCAAGCTTTCATGGTGAACACATATTTGTCAGAAGAAAAAAAAAGTTCCGTGCTTTAAGGAAAACAGCAAGCTACATTTGTTTACATTTGGATTTGATGGATGATACATGGACTGAGGCAGCTGGGGAACCCATTATTCTCAGGTCCCCACTTTGGGGGCGGGAAGGAGGCAGACAAGACTGGTTGACTGATGGATTCAAATATCTGTTAAGCAGCCATTATGTGCCAGCCACTGTGCAAGCTGCTGGGGCAATGGCTATAAAAAAAGGTAAGACGTGGGCTTCCCTGGTGGCGCAGTGGTTGAGAATCTGCCTGCCAGTGCAGGGGACACGGGTTCGAGCCCTGGTCTGGGAAGATCCCACATGCCGTGGAGCAACTAAGCCCGTAAGCCACAACTACTGAGTCTGCGCATCTGGAGTCTGTGCTCCACAACAAGAGAGGCTGCGACAGTGAGAGGCCCGCGCACTGCGATGAAGAGTGGCCCCCACTTGCCGCAACTAGAGAAAGCCCTCGCACAGAAACGAAGACCCAACACAGCCAAAAATAAATAAATAAATAAATAAATAAAATTAAAAAAACAAAACAAAACACTGTCCTCCCAGAAAACTATGGAATCATCAAATGTTAGCTCTGGCCAGGTACTTTAAAAAAAAAAAAAAAAAAAAAGGTAAGACGTGTCTCT
Source organism: Balaenoptera ricei (assembly GCF_028023285.1). NCBI lineage: Eukaryota > Metazoa > Chordata > Mammalia > Artiodactyla > Balaenopteridae > Balaenoptera > Balaenoptera ricei. The sequence continues at coordinate 128,195,550 of NC_082641.1, forward strand.
GTCCTGGGAGGTTACTGCCCAGTGGTCAACCGGTCCCTGGGTTCTCTGACCTGAAGGAGAGCTTCAACAGTCTCTTTATTAAAAGCTGGTGTGTGATGAGGACAGCCTTATCCTCAGAGTGTTCTGAGATCCATGGTCTAGCCCCATCCTTCTCCTAATTCCATGTTTTTAAGTCATTCATTTTTTTTGTCCAGGAATTTTAAAAGGACAATAATCTCAATTTGCTTTGCCCAGGGAATGTCTGTTCTCCTCTTAATCCTTAAGGAGCCGAAAACTCTAGTGGTTTCATGTGGTTGTCAAGTCAGGCACTCGAATCAGACAGACTTGATCAGAATTCCAGCTCTGCTACTTCCTAGTGCTATGACTTTAACCAAGTAACTTAAGCTCTAAGCCTCAGCTTCCTCATCTGTAAAATGGGGACAAAAGAGAAGCCTTGCCTTGTGGGTTGATGAGACAGGGAACTGAGCTAAGACACTGAGCCCAGGAGAGGCGTGGGAGGGGCTCTACCAAGGAGTTACACCCAACACACCTGGGCTTGGGAAGAGTGCCTGTGTCCCCCCCAGCACCCACATAGACTGGACCCCTCTCCCGTGGTGCCCACACCTTACCTCCATGGCTTTCTTCAACTGCTTGGCATCATAATGGGCCGGTGGCATCATGAGCCCCAGAATCAGCCTCGCCAGGTCTCCAGAGAGCTCAGACTTCAGGTCAGCCATCAAGTCCTGCAGAGGGCAGAGCCAAGGTCATGCCAACAACAGCACTTGCCCACATGTGACTTGGGACAGGGAGGAGACATGGAGGGAGGAGACATGGAAGGAGGAGAGGGGGCTCCAAGTGGATGCAGGGATCGTGGGAGCCTGTGTCTGTCCTGGCTGATGTTGGGTTCACTGTTTTGAGGAAGCCAAAGAGGGTGGGGGAAAAAAACCAAGCTGGAGGAAGACCTGCTTGTTCTCCTTGGAGGCAGGAGACAGGGAAGGAAAGGGGGCAGTGCCATTTCCATCCTGGGGAAACTGGTCAGCCAAAACTAGATGCCACTAACACAACTCATATCCCTGATCGAAGCTCTAAGTGGAGCCAGTCACACACGTGTTGCTGACCACAAGGAACCCGGGGTGCAGTGGGAGGGAGAGGTGTGCGTGCAGGCAGCCCAAATCCAGTGCTGGAGACACTCCAAGAACACGTGGCCACAGGGGGTCCCACTGCCATGAAGACCCAGGTGCAGAGCTGGCTGTGACAGGCCGAGCTCCCTCCAAGGAGGAGCGTGGATGCGGGGCCCAGGGCCCAGGCTGAGGTCCTTACCCGGCCGAAGTGAGACTTGAAGGTCTGGCGGATCTGCTGCCGTTGGGCATTGCTGCGGTGCGTGATGATGTCAGTGATGGTGCCCTCATCAGTTCCTGAGTCCCCAAAGCCACAGTTCAGAGGAAGGCCTTGGTCCAGCTCCCCCATCTCCCCCAGTGATGGGCCCCATCCACCTTTGTCAGGGTAGGGGCCAGGCTAGGCAGTCTTATGCCCTCAAGTCCCTGCAGGAGCCTTGCTTCTGGCCCAAGCCACTAACTTCCCCTGGATTCCTTCTGCACTTCTTTCTGCTCTGTCACTAGCTGAGGAAAAAAAGACCCCTGGGGGAGCAGAGAGCACCGGGTTGAGAGCCAGGGCTTCTGAGTTCCAGTCCCAGCTCTGGCAATGGCTATCCCCTTGGACAAGTCCCCTCCCCTTCTGTTTCATGAAGAGCTGGAGGGGTTACTAAGGGATCCTTCCAACCTGACAACCTAAGTCCTTTTGGGGACCCTGTGTCCTTTCTCTGTAATGCCCTGAAAGCTGGACCCCAAGTCCCTCTAACCACAGCAGGTTGACTCTGGAAGGCATCAGGGTACCATTTCCTGCCCCTCAGATCAATGCCATCAACCTCAGACCTGGCACAGGACTCTGTCCTTATTTATTTATTAATTAATTTTTTAAGGACTCTATCTTTCAAGAGCATTTTTACCCCTGTCATCTCACAGTCCTAGATATGCTTGGTAGATATTATTATTCCCATGAGACAAATGAAAATGAGGCCCAGAAGGTAAAAGACTTAGCCCAAGGTCCCCTGGGAGGTGTTGTTAGACAGATGGGGGAGAAAGGGCAATGGAAGCCAAACCCAGATGCTCTGTCCCCGCTGGCCTTCCTGAGGACAGGCCACCCCACCCACAGGTGGTTCTTCTCACCTGAGCCAAATGGAGGCCTGGACATGGGTAACCAGCAGGGGGTGTTCCCATGCCAGAACTGGCCTCTTGGGTTACAGGGTCCACACCCCTTATTTTATGCATGGAGATACTGAGACCCCCAGGTGGGTTACGGGACTTGCCCAAAGTCACACAGTGAGTCAGCAGCAAAGCCAGAGCAAAAACCCAGCCTTATCACCTAGTACTTTTTTCTATACCAGGGCCTGGGAGCACCTTGGTCTCTGGGAATGTTCCTTACAAACCCCCTCACTCCCCTCCTCCCTATACCATGGGAGCTGGAGACTCCAGGGGGGTGGAGACTCAAAGCAAATAAAGTGCCCGTCATCCTGCAGACCCCAGTCTGAGGCCTCAGTTCTTGCCCCTGCCAGGCCCATTGCCACACCTGCCACCCCTGCTGCTTCCAGAGGCCAACCTGGTCCCTTTCACGTGCCCCTTACCAAGTCCCTTCATGGCTTTCCGCAAGGCTTTGGCATCTGCGTCAGGGTTAAAGTCACCAGCTGGGTGCACGGTTCCTTTCACCTGCAAGAAGCAGAAAGTGACTCAGCAGGTGCCTGGAGGCCCCCCCAGGGGCCAGGCCAAGACAGGAGCATGCGAGGGAGGGGAGGCTTTCCCCATGAGCCCCAAACCAAGCAGCTTGGGGGGAAAGAGGCGGGGGTGAAGGCACAGCAGACAGACCCCTGCCCTAGAGCTGAGAGAGGGAGGAGAGAGACAGACCCAGGCCTGGGAGCAGGGCAAGTGCTGTCAGGGGAAGAGAGGCTGGGCTCCTGCCCCAGGAGTCAGCTCTGGCCCAGCTGCACTGGAACCCAGTCGCTCAGAACCCTGCTCTGTTGCCAAGGTCTTCTTGCCTCTTAGAGAAACGCTCTCCCTGAAAAGGCAGCTGAAATGTTCTGAAATACCAGAACAGAGTTGCCCAAATTTCAATCACTCCTGAATGACCTTCATAATGTTTTCTATATTTGTGTACGCCCTATGCTATTTCTTAATATTTTAACTTAATTCAGCTTCTTTTCTGTTTTATTTAAATGCATTCATTTTGAAGTGCATTTAAATATTCCTAAAGGGCAAGGATTTTGGTCCATTTCGTTCTTTGATATATCCCAAGAGCCTGCAGCAGTGCCTGACACAGGGGTAAGCTCTCAAAAAAAAATTTGCTCAATGAATTAATGAATGAAAATAATTTTATATCACTATCATGAATAGAAAGTTGGTGTCATGTGCCATTAACTGATAATAACCCATGAAAATAAATGTCATATAAACAAAAAACATGTTTTCAAATACCACCAAATTTAACAAGACACCGTTGCTTGCCAAAAGCTGTGAACCTGAAGCTAGCTCTCTCAGCTCTTTGTGAAAAGGGGAAATTAGCGACTATGGCAAAGATGAGGCACCAAACTGAGACTCCTTCTTTGACATTAACAATAAGGTTGATGAAAGTGAAGTGGAGCAGCTTTCTCACTATGTGGAGTCAGGGTTATTTAATGCCATGGAGGTCCACCTCCCCAGAAAAAAAACTCAATTCATTTCTCATATGACTTAAGATCATCTGCAATGACAGCTCTTGCCTTATAATTTGGGAAACGCTGTCCTAGAACATCAGAGCACAAGAGCCCTTGGAGGGCATCCAGACTGCCATGTCTAACAGCCTCGTCTGAGAGATGGAGACAGAGAGATGTGGGGACCTGCCGAAGGTAGCTAGCGAGCGAGTAATAGAGTCCTAGGTTCCAAATATTTTCGTAGGGGCTAAGTGCTACCAGAGTCCCTGGATGCGTTTGCCCTGAGTGCTTCTGTGAAACCCTTCCTTCTTGCCCTGTGTGGGCCCTGGGTCTGAGGATGGTCAGGATGACCAAGAATCCCCCAGTGCACCCGGGGTGCCCATCTGTTCTCAGCTTTCATGCCTCCAAAACCCAACTGTCGGACCCAGGATGGGATAGGCCCTGCTATTGAACCAACCAGGTCTCCATCTGGCAAGGTCTGTTAGTAGTTAGTGGGGCAGAACACCTCCCAGCATGTGAGAGGTGAATGCAGGAATCAGATGCCAACACCAGAGTGCCCACCCACCCATCCATCACTCCGCGGAGAACAGGAAGCTTCAAGACGTGAGACTCAACGTCTCGGGTTGGCCACCAGGGGGCAGCTGGGTGCCAACCAGAGCAGCAGGAAGGTGCGAGCGGAAGAGTGGAAGCTGCGGTCAAGAGGTCAAGCAGGAGGGGGGGAGGGTCTGACCTCTACTCGGGCCACTGCACTAAGTTCCCACATCTGATAGGCCACCTGCGCTGCCTCCGGGAAGAACTTGCCAGCAGCACTGGAATGGAGGGTGTTAGGGAGAGGACAGGAGGGAAGGTCATCGTGGGCAACACTCACACACACAACACACGCTTGCTTACACACACACACACACACACACACTCACGCACACACACTTTAAGTAAATCCATCTGGCTTTCCCTTCTCTCCCGCCTGGGCCTCACCCATTCACCATAGCTCTCCCTCCACTTCTGAGAACCTTCTACCCTCTCTTGCGACCCCCCCTACCATGCTGGCTCTGAGCAGCAGCCTTCCTGGCGCCAGGCCCCATGCAGGAGATGATTTCTCTAGTCCCTCAACCTCCCCTTTCCTCTTTATAATCTGAGTGACTTCTATCCAAGTCTCCCCTCTCAGACATGTCCATGACCAGCTTAGGGCCACGCCATCTCTACCTCTCCTTCTGCTAAGCACCCCGGTTTATTAGTTGCCAGGTAAATATCTGCTGAACTGAATCAGCCCCTAAGGCGCTTAACAAAGGTAAACAGGAGGCTCTCGTATTCCCTACTTAACTGGATCGTTATAAGCCCCAGAGAAGGGAAATCAGAGTACCTGTAGTTCCTTTCCTAGCACCCAAATCTGGTCAAGTCATGCCCCAATTTCACTCCTCCAATGGCTGGCTCTCTGCTACCCTTAGGTGAGGTCCGTGTGCCAGGAAGAGGCCCCGGACCCTGCCCACCTCTCAGCCTCATCTCTCCCCAGCATGCTACAAAAGTGCGACCTCAGTTACATAAATGAACCAGGCTGTGCCTTCTCCTCTCTAGGCCCTCTCTCCACCCCAAACACTCACCCTCCAGCCCCTGTCTTCACCTCTTCACCTTCCTCCTTGCGTCTCAGCCTCATTATCTCCAGGAGCCTCTCCGCCCTGTCTGGGAGTGCACCCTCTGAGGGCTCTCAGAGGCTCGTATACTTCCCCATCATGTACATACACCCTGGTCTGTATGCCTTTCTAGGCCGGAGGCATCATCACTGTGCTTCCCCTCAATGCCTGCATGTGGAGAGTACTTAATACAGAGACGCTGAATAAACAAGCAGTCAGAGCAGGCATCTGTATGTTTTCCATTTAACAGATGATGAAACCGAGAAGCACCTGTGAAGAAAGTAGCGGGGCCTAGACCGTCACATTCTGATTCCTGGTCCACACCCCCAGACTAATTTCCAAGTTCACAGGAGTAGATGTCTCCATGTATGGGAGACCACACTCATGTGCACATACATGGACACGCAGACTTTCACCTGTGTGGTGCTCTGACCTTCGGGGAATCCCCAAGCTCATCCAATCCATCATCCATCCATCCATCCATCCATCCACCCATCCATCCAGATGAAGCCAAGAGAATCCTGACCGGCCACGCCCTCCAGTCCTCGGCCAGGAGGTCACTTACTCATCATCTCCCCCACACAGCTTCAGCAGAGTCTTCTTGTACTCGCCAGAGGTGTCGTTCTGGGGAGAAACACAGAGAAAGGTTACCTCTCACTCAGCCCTGGGATCCTCTCAGACAAGGAGGGGAGGTTCTCCCCCAAACAGGGGGAGGCTGACCACATAGTCACAGCAGCCCTGACTCTCCTCCTGTCTGGAGGTGGCTGAGACCAGAAAGTGGTGTACTGGTGAGTATTAACAACTGGCTCTCTGGGAAAAAAAGAAAAAAAAGCCCTGATTTGTAGCATTTGCCAATTTCCGTGGTGTAAATACCTCCAATGGACAATTCCAAGCTACCGATATGCCTTTACTGAACGTGGAATTAAGAAGAGATGCCTTCCCCAGACAGCTGGCCTCAGCACACCCCTGCCACCAGATAATCCCCAGCCGCGCTCTCCCACATGAAATAGTCCATAAAACAGGGCTCCCTGAGCAAAAACATTGGGAGTGCCAAAACCAAACAAACAAATGTACATTTGATAGACACGGCATATTCTACATCCCTCTTGGAGCCTCATAATGGACAAACTATAGTGAAGGCTGTGAGAAGTTCTGAGGTAAAGAAGCTGACTTATCTTTGCTTATTCTACTTTTTCCCAAACATTTTCCATGGGACATTTTTGCACACAATGCCTATACAATTCCTATTTAGAAATACACTTTGGGGGGCTTCCCTGGTGGTGCAGTGGTTAAGAATCCGCCTGCCAATGCAGGGGACACGGGTTCGATCCCTGGTCCAGGAAGACCCCACATACCGCGGAGCAACTGAGCCCGTGCGCCACAACTACTGAACCTGTGCTCTAGAGCCCATGAGCCACAACTACTGAAGCCCGTGCACCTAGAGCCCGTGCTCCGCAACAAGAGAAGCCACCGCAATGAGAAGCCCGAGCACCGCAACGAAGAGTAGGCCCCGCTCACTGCAACTAGAGAAAACCCGCGCGCAGCAACAAAGACCCAACGCAGCCAAAAATCAATAAATCAATAAATAAATTTATAAAGAAAAAAAAAAAAGAAACACACTTTGGGAGCACAGCTTGAACTCAGAAAGCTTTATCCCACTCACCCGAAACAAGGAGAACCCAACCAGCTCTGCATCTGTCTCCTGTTTCCAGTCTCGTGGGCTGGACAGCCCAGAGTCATCGCCTGGCCCAGGACGAACAGGTCCCAAATAAACCCTCCTTTGTGTTCTTCAGTGCCTCCTGCTGCCTTCAGGAGGCTCACCTCTCACTGCCCTAGGGATGGAGTCCTCAACCTGGATTCAACTTCATGCTCTTCATGGCCCCGCCCTGCCTTCCTCTAAAGAGGTGCCTCATGTCTTACAAGCACCCTGGACACTTGCTCCTCTGTTGAGCTGCCTTAAATTCCCTGAAGGTGCCACAGGCTGAGGCTCCTGGAATCCCCATGAGATGCCCAGCTTTCCAGGACAGTGCCTTTTCTCTTGGGAGAGCTCCCCAGCCCTCTCTGTACCCCCGTGAGCGCCTCACCTTGATCATGCTGTACAGGGACTTTTCATATTTCGTCCGGAATATCTCCCGGATGTCAAGCATGTCCAGCTCACTGCGGGAGACCATGATGCGGATCAGGGTGTTGTCCCGAGTCCCCAGCCCCTGCAAGACAAGTGGGTTTGGGGGATGGGGAGTTGAGAGGAGGCTGGAGTGCTGACAGCCCCCAGCTCAACTGAAAATACAACTTTTTGTGATAAAATGTTAAAATTAAGAACGAAAGAAGCAAATTGCCAATCCCTCCAAAGCTCCCTGTGTGTCCCTCCTGCTTTTATCTCCTTCCTCCCCCCACCTCATGTCATTCCCATCCTTGATACCCTCATAATTTTACCTAACTTTGTAACTCTAAGCAATACGTCGTTTAGGTTTGCACATTTTGGAACTCTGTAAATACACCACTATGCATTTATTTGTCCATGCTGCTCCTGATGGACACTGGGTTGTTTCTAGTTCTTTCATAATATGGACAATACTGCTATGAATGTTCTTATGAACACATCATACAGGCAAACGGCTCTGCGGGGCCCAGATGTCCAGCTCACTCTGGCGCTGGAAGACAGAGGATGGGCTACAGGCCACTTGTCCTTGTGGGATGGCCATGCAGGGACTTTGGGCCTATGGCCTCTGGCAACAAATGACTGTGTTCATTCAGCCTGGTGCACTATGGAAATATCACCACTTTCTGTGTGTCATGTGTGTAAAGTCCTGGGAAGCACTATCCTCAGTACCCGGGTCCCAGGGATGAACATCACGAATCTTGGCAGAAAATGCCAAAGTGTTTTTCACTTTTTTACATACATTGTATATAAACATTCTGTTTAATAGTATTTAAAAAGCATGGGCTTCCGATTGGGATTGACATATACACACTACTATGTATAAAATAGATAACTAATAAGGACCTACTGTATAGCACAGGGAACTCTACTCAATACTCTGTAACGGCCTATATGGGAAAAGAATCTAAAAAAGAGCAGATGTATGTATATGTATAACAGATTCACTTTGCTGTACACCTGAAACTAACACAACAGTGTAAATCAACTATACTCCAATAAAAATTAAAAAAAAAAAAAGAAAAAAAGCATGGGCTTCCAACCCAGCTGGCTAGCTGGATCGGGTGCAGGCGGTCACTGCACCCTCTGATCAATCATGAGGACAGGGCAGGTACTGGGTGGGCAGGTGTGTGACCAGGCAGCACTCCAGGCTCTGGAGCTCACCTGGGACAAAGTGCCATCACGCTGTCCTGTGGTCAACGCCTTGAACACTCTCTTTGGCCGGTGGACCCCAAGGATTTGCCAGACTCCCGACAGTCCTGCGGAGGCGTGCAGAGCCCCCATCCCCCTGCCTCATTCACATCAACCCCACCACGCACCTTCATGGCCTTGAAGAGCCTCTCAGCAAAATACTCTGGGGTGCTCCGGATGCACTTCACTGAGAAGAGGGGGGAAGAGGTAGTTATTCTGGCTGCCTCGGAAGGACGAAGGGGTGGCCCGAGCCCTTTTTTGTTTCCATTCCTTGGGGGCCACTAAGTTCAAACCTGGGAAGAACCTGGTTCCTGATAAGCCGCAGTCCTAGAGCACCCCAGACCCACCACTTTTATCACAAACCCAGGGGATAGAGAAATTGGGAAATGGGCCTGTTGTAATGTGGGGAGTGCACTGCAAGGACCCCCTTCCACTTTCTGGTCCTTCGGGGTTTCACAGGGAACTGGGTCAGATGGGGAAGCATCTGGGATGGGGCTGGGAAAGGTAGTTCCTCAACAGAAAGGTACCGGCTGAACCTCTGGATCTTGCTGGCAGAGCGCGGTAGAACCTGACTACTTTAAATAGGGTTGGTGGGGGATAGCTCTGGGCAAGATGAGGGCTGGGCCGTAGCTCTCCCCCAAGAAACACATACACACAACCTACCCCGGGCTGACATACTGTCTCTTGAAATGTCTGGCTTGCAAACAATCTGGTTTTCTCCTTCCCACCTCCATACCATACAATTCCCCTGTTCCTGGGTCAGAATCCCTGAATCCCTCCAAGGCCCCGGGAATGCAATGTCAGGACGTACCCGTAGCAAGCATCAGCTTCTCAAAGTCCCCGGACAGCTCCCCTCGGATGCTGGCTTCGATCGGCTTCCCTGTGGTCTTCAGATACTCATCAAACACTGAGTCCGACAGAGAGAAAGGGGTGTCAAGAGCACCCCCATAACACTGGAAGGAATGGGGACTTCAGAAGGGGAGGCACAGTGGCCAGGACCAGAGTGCCACCATGAACGCAGGGCTGGCACTTAGGGAGGGTCAGGGAGGTCGTGCACATCACCAGCCACCATGCAGCCTCGCTGCGTCCGCTGTGAGGGACTGTGTACACCTCCTGCTCCAACATGAAGACAGGACTGGTACTGAGACGGAGGGGCTGAACATCCTGTTAAGGCCTCTCATGAGGGCCTATACAAACCACCGTCTAATAAAATCAAGACTAGTGTTTGGGTTGTGGACGAGGCAGCGATCATGCTCCCTTAGCAGAAAAGGAAAAGAGAAAGGAAATCTTGGCGTAACTCCAAGGGGGCAGCTGTAGGTCTTCTCTGGAGCTTACCCAACCGAAGGTGCTGCTTGCTGCGATTTCCCAAAATGTAAATGAACTGGGCTTCATCTGTTCCCCATTTCAGTTCCCCTGCCTCATACAGGTCCTGAAGGGGAAGAGGTGGAACTTAACTAAAAGAGGAAACCGCAGGAGACAGAACTCACCAGCCAAGCCACTCAGAACTGCTGTCAGATCCCTGAACATGCCAGTAATTGGTAGCCTCAGGACATCTGCATACACCTGTACAGCTTTCTCCCTTTCTTTCTGGGGAAACTCCTACTCACACTTCAGGGCCCAGATTAAACGTCCCACCTGTTCTCAAAGCACTTCCTGATGTCCCTAGGCAGAGTTCTCTTTCCTTCCCTCCCTCTTCTAGGCTTCCTGTTTCTTTATAGCTTTGATCCAGTGTATATTATAATATTTATATGCCTTGCTTCCCACTATGACATGGGCTCCTCAAGAACAGGAATTATGTCTTATATTCTCTGTATCTACTGCTGCAGTGTTACTGGCACATAGTGGGAGCTCAAAACACCTGGAATGTATGGTATATCCATAGGGAAGGTGTTTGTGTGATTAATATATGCCTGTCTCCCCAGTGCTGTCTGACTTTGTTCATTTAGGATTCCCCAATGCTTGGCAGAATGCCTGGCACATAGTAAGTGTTCAATAAATATGAATTAACTGAATGAATAAATGAACAAATGATGAAAAGCTCCAAAATACATCTCACCAACTTTACATACTGTGTACCTTTGAAAGCTAACTTAAGTCCTTTCTTCAACAAGGCACTGTATAAATGATGGCTGTGAGTCAGTTATTTCTGGTATCTGATGCAAATTACTTTGCCTCCAGCCCTTCCCTGGATGCCCAACCTCTCCCCTCTCTCAGGGCTGCCTCGCTGTGCCCGGGGACCTCCACTGGTGCTGATTTACCTGGACGTCCTGCTGCACCAGGTCCTCGCTCACTACATCATCCTCCTCCCTGGTTCCCTGGGCAGAAAGACAAGGAACACGTGGTTCAAATACCAGAGCCAGGACAAAGCCTGGATGCCAGTGGTGGAGACAGGGAGGACTGGGAAAACCGTGGTGGCCCAGAGTGTCCAGGAGAAGAGACTGACAGCAGCCACTGGATCAAGACCACAGCACCTGGGAATTCCCTGGTGGTCCAGTGGTTATGATCCGAGCTCTCACCGCTGAGGGCCTGGGTTCAATCCCTGGTTGAGGAACTGAAATCCCACACGCCGCGCAGGGCAGCCAAAAAAAAAAAACAAAAAGAAAAAAAAACAGACCACAGCATCTATTTTGCAGCAAATCATAGGGCCCCTCCCACTGGCTTCTCCCTCATACTTGGAGCTTGGACCAAACACGGGAGTCCTGAGAATAACCAATGTCTTCCTAGGTGCCTCCACCCCAGAGGAAGCCTTGTAATGAGAACATCTCTGAGGATAGGACTCCTGCCACAAGTCCTGGCATGGCCCACGAGGCCATCCAACAATATCATAGGGGTCAAAGGTCTGCATATTTGCATTCTGTTAGGGGCTCCCATATCTTAACCCAAGGAATTCACCAATGAGGATTTGAGACTGGGGGCCTGAGATCTGAGCTCACAAGCTGTGAAGGCACCAAATCCTATTTGTGTTCCTGTCACTCCACCCACGCCCTATGCCCCATCAGACAGAGGGGGATACTCATGGGGGCCAGGGGCCAGCCATACTGGGCTCCTAGTTATGTGGGCAGAGGTCAAGCCTACGCTTATCTCCTGTTCCCCCTGAACTGTGCATTTCAGGATCTCAAACCCCCTGGTTCTCTTTGGGAGTCAGCCTAAGGAGACAGAGCCGGTACGCTTACAATCTGTGCCATGTAACCGCCTGCTAGATGTTAGATACTGAGGAGGCCACATCCTTGACTCCAAGATACAGGCTGGAACGCTCCTGTCCGGAACATGCGCTTTGAAAATGGGGGCAAAGGCCACGCTTTCCCACTCTTGAAGATCATCTCCTGATAATTCCGCAGCTGCTTCATACGGAATGAGGATAGTTATGGTAACAAGAGGAAGAGAACTGGGAGCAGCTGCTGTAAAACGGGGGGGGGGGGGGGGGGCAATGAAAGAAACAAAGAGGTGGCTTTATATATAAAGCTCCCTAAAAGTTTGGTCCTTGGAGCTGGACTTGAGATACCTCAATGCCTGTTCCCAAGGGGCCAGCGGTCACAGAGGTTCCCATGGGGCTGGGCAGGGAGAGGATAAGCAGCAGGGTGGGATGTGTACTCCAGACACCGCAGTCGTGCAGAATGCAGGCCTGCTGTTGCCAGAGCTTTCGATTACTCAAAAGAATCTAGAGATCTGGTTTTGGACCAAAATCTCCCTAGTTTTAAATGTCAGCAACTAACTCAAAGTGTTTTTTTTATAAAAAACGTATGTGGGGGGAAATGAACAAAGGAAAAAACCCAACTTGGGCAGGCAGAACTCAGCCATGGACACCGTGTGCAGCATCTTTATGCTCTCTTTTTTTGTCATCCGTGGGTGGGAGGGAGTAGCAGGGCTTGGCTACGGGGGAATGCCACGCAGGCAGCTCCAGAGATGCTATGCCCCCGCTGGCGCCCCTGCTGGTGAGCTCAGGTAGGTGCAGTGGCTGGGGAAGCCATGGCAGGAGCGAGGCTGGAGAGGAGGGGGAAGGGGTATGTGTGGAGAGAGGAAGGAGGACACAGGAGCACAAGAGAGACAGGGTATGTGAAAAGAAATGCAGGTCACCTGCCTGTGCAAGCCACGGGGGACAGAATAGACCCTGGACGCTCAGATTCCACACCCAGGTGAGCCAGAGAGAAACCATCTCAAGTTTGAGGATAAGATGGGCAGAGGGGGAGGGGAGGCCACAAAACACCAAGGAGGACTTTATATGTGCAGAACCGCCAAGGAGGCCCTCACGGGCCACCCTGTTTGAGAAAACAGGGAGAAGGTGCTCACAGCCCCCTGCACCCTGGCAGAGAGCTCGGGGAGGGCCCCAAGGTGGACCAACCTGCAGCAGGACCACGAGCATCTTCTGGAAGTGACCAGAGGTATCCCCAGTGATGTCAGCCTCCAGGTCTCGCTCGTAGGCTGCGGGGAAGGAACACAAGCTCTAGTCCCATCCCCAGGACACCCCAGGAAACCAGGATAAAAGTCCCTGCTGCCCCTAAAATGATCAGATATTTGTGACAAATTCCCAAACCCAGTCTCCAGGACAGCCATGGCAAGACCCAGGGTGTATTTTCACAGTTCTCTGTACTGACCCATGATGTGATGAGATGGAATCTGCCCACGTCTCTCTATCCCCACCTGCGCTGTCCTACCCCAGACACCATCGTCACTCACCTGGACAGTGGCTACAGCCTTCTGACTGTTCTCTCTGCTTCTCCAATCCACAGCAACATGGGTGACTGTCTTAAAGCCCACATTCATCGTGGGCTCCTCTGTTTCCCACTGGGCTTGGAATAAACATTGTCTCGCTCTCTTGGCCTACACGGCCCTGTGTAATCCTGTCCTGCCCTCTACTGCTCTAGCCTCGCACTGGATACCAGGCTTATTCTGCTCGAGGGCCTTTGGTCTTGCCTTTCCCTCTCCTGGGTCTTCTTCCCCACTCTGTGCACAACTGGATCCTTCTCGTTTCCTCCCAAGACAGGCTTCCCTGACCACCTGTCTGAAGCACGTCCTCCCCAGTTAAAGTCGGATGCTTGTTCTCTGTTTGTTTCTTTCATAACTCTTCACCACAACAAGTCATCATCATGTTCATTTGTTTACCTGTTTATTACCTGTATCCCTCGTTACCTCATTGATCTATAAGCTCTCAGGCAGGAACTATACGGATGCCCACCGCCATATCCTGAGAACCTAGCACACTGCCCAGCACAGAGCAGGTACTTATTGGATGGATGGACAGAACAGAGGGAAGGAGAAAAAAAGGTGAACGGGTAGAGTCTTAGGGTCCCTACTCTTGTGATCACCTTCATTACACATCTGAAAAACCCTGAACGGCCCCCCCTGCTCTTCTCACCATCTTTGTACGCTGCCACCAGCTGGTGGATCTGCTCGTTGGTCCGCGAAGCCAAGATCTCAATGAGGCACTTCTCATCGGTACCAATGCCCTGGGAGAAGGGAAGGGGCATGTGAGTCAAGGGTTGGGATGGGAGGCCACCAGCCCCAAGATGGGAACCTGGGGTGGTCAGAGCAAGGAAACCCGCAGCACTCAGGGTGCCCCTAACATAGCTCTTAGGCACCAAGCTGGAGCTGCTGCCCTGAGACAGGGGTTCTAGAGCCACCTCTGCCTGCAGCTTGCTTTATGATTGCTCATTAAAAAAACTTTATCTTTCTGCACCTCTCTTTTCTCATCTATAAAATGGAGATGATACTAGTTGCTCTACTGAACTCACAGGAAAAATGAGAAGGTGATAACCTCTTACCTGGCTAAGTTTATTAGTTAGAAACAAATTCATGTTTACTAGCTCATCTGAGGCAAAGATCATAGCACTTTATAAACTGTAAAGTGCTAAGTACACTCAAGGGCATTTGGTCTCTCCCTGCTTGGTGGGGAGCGACTCTCTACCTCCACTAGCCTGGGCTGCTCCTCAGATCCTGAACACACCTCCTCAGCCGCTCCTGCCATTTCCTCTCCAGCCCATTCTGATCAACCAAATCCTCTCCAGGCTCTGGGCCCAGCTTGATCCTCTCATCTTCTGTGACGCCCTCTCCAGCCACCCCGAGCCCAGGGCCTGTCCTCATGACCTCCTTTAACATGCCCTTGGCCTTTGGGTGTTGGACACAATCTGTCTCCACTTCCCTGTGTCCTGCTTCCTCGGGACTGTAAGCTGCTGGGGTGGGCGTGTGGGCCTCACACCGACACCTGTCCCACCTCTGTCCATCTGGAGGACACCGTGGCGCCCTCCCTGGGATAAGATTTGGGCAAGCTGCCTCGAAGCAGGGCACACGTGCGGGGTGGGTGCAGGGCTCACTGAACGCTTGCTGGAGAGGTTGGAACCTCCCATTAACCACGCCCCCAACCCTCACATATGCGCAGACCCAGGCTTCATACCGAGATGGCGTCTTTAATTTCTTTGGCATCGCTATAGGCAGGTGGCCTCATGAGACCCACAATCAGTCGTTCAAACTTCCCTGTCAGCTCATACTTCAAGTCTGCAATGAGGTCCTGGTTGCGGGGCAGAGGGAGGAGGAGATGGAAGAGCAGTTATAATGATAAGAATTACATTTAATGAGCACTTACTCTGTACAGGCACTGGGCTAAGTAATCTCACTTAATCCTCATTCGTGGAGGTACATACTATCATCAGCCTTCAGAAATGGGTTTAGAGACATCAGGTAACCTGCCCAGAGGCACGCAGCTAGCAAATGGCAGGATTCAAGTCCACAGCACTGTGCCTCTTCCCTGCCGTGTTCTGTTTACTTGTTCACTGTGTGTCTCTCCCACGGTCCGTGAGTCCATAGGGTTAACACCCTCAGGTCTTATTCACCTGTGTAGCCCTAACCCCTAACACAGTGCCCAGCGTGAAGCAGGTGCTCTAGATGTTCCAGTGGCTGAATGGTCCCTGCCTGAGAGAAGAAAAAAGGAGGGGACTTCCCTGGTGGCGCAGTGGTTAAGAATCCGCCTGCCAATGCAGGGGACACAAGTTTGATCCCTGGTCCAGGAAGATCCCACATGCCACGGAGCAACTAAGCGCCACAACTACTGAGCCTGCGCTCTAGAGCCCGTGCGCCACAACTACTGAGCCCACGCGCCCACAACTACTTAAGCCCTTGCTCCGCAGCAAGAGAAGCCACCGCAATGAGACGCCCACGCACCGCAATGAAGAGTAGCCCCAGCTCGCCACAACTAGAGAAAGCACGTGCACAGCAACGAAGACCCAACACAGCCAAAAAAAAAAAGAAAAAGAAAAAGAAAAGGGCAGAACTGCCAGCACAGAGGCTGACCTGGAGTAAAATACTCAGGAAAGGCCCTGAACACACAGGTGAATGAAATCATTCACCCCCCATCCCACCTGCCCTCTGGTTGCCATGGTTACCTTGCCATAGAGGGACTTGTAGTTCTGGCAGATCTCCTGCCTCTGCCTGTTGCTCCGGGAAGTAATCAGCTCCAGTATGGCCTCCTTGTCACTGCCTAGAAGAGGGGAGGCACCTGTCACCCTACCCCAACCTGCCTCCAGGAAGCCCGCCAGGGCTGCTCCTTGCAAGTCCTCAGCATCAGCCTTCTGCTCGCGTGAGGCAGTGACGTTGGAGGGGGGATCTATGGGGACCTGACAAGCCACCACTGAGAGAGATCCTAGCACATGTAGTATCTGAGCTCAGAGGGCCCGTGATCCAGCTCCTCATCACACGGATAAGGAAACTGAGGCCCAGAAAGGAGCAACGACTCACCCAAGGTCTCCCAATGAGCCTGGCTTAGAAAAACCCAGGTGTCCTAACGCCCAGGACAGGGTTCTTTCAGTGACAGGAAAAGAAAAGAGAATAATAAGCAGCAAATTCAGGGTAGTGCTTACCCCCAAGGGAAAAGACAGAGTGATGCTATCAGGAGGGGGACCTACCATGAAGGTTTCAACTGTATGAGGAAGCAAGTGCTATTTCTCAAGTTGGGTGGCAGGTCTATGGGTAAAGTTTCTCCTACTCCTTAGATCTTTTTATTCGTCTGGAACAGTTCATTATAAAATTATAGTAATAAAAAGAGGAGACCAAAGAATGACTGAGTACATCTCACCATCCCACCCCACTGCCCACCCAAAGGGCTATCCTTTTGGTATGGGGACACGCTCAAGCCCAGTTGAATCCCGCTTCTCTTCCTTGGGGCCCCACTCCTGGCGGCCGAGCACCCACCGAAGCCCTTCATGGCGTTGTACAGAGTGTCGGCATCCTGGCTGGGGTCGAAGTCCGGGAAGTTGTGAATGGAGCCCCGGTACTTGGCACCCTGTGGAGAGAACAGCAGAGGGTGAGGTGCTGGCCCTGAACGGGGTTCCCAGCCCTAGCCACAGGATAAAGGTCCCCGCTGTCCCTAAAATGATCAGATATTTGTCACAAATCCCCAAACCCAGTCCCCATAATGGCCACGGCAAGACCCAGGGGTGTATTTTCACAGTTCTCTGAAGAGACCCAGTACATGGTGAGATGGAATCTGCCCACTTCTCTCCATCCCCACCTGCACTGTCCTACCCCAGACACCGTCGTCGCTCACCTGGAGTGTGGCTGAGCTCCCCGCCCCTAAAACGGAGCGCTGGCTACAGAAAGCCCAGGCAAGGGTACGGAGGACTCTCCCTGTACCTCCTGCCACTGCCTGCCCCAAGGGTGGTGCCATTTCCCCACGGGAGGAGAGCTCAGCCAAGCCCCCGGCTCTGCACCACTTTCCCAGGACCCAGGAGAGATAAAAGCCAGACTGAGTGCAGGTGGTGGGAATGATTCCTGCAAAAGTAACCAGAGCCCCACATATGTTTACGGCACTTTACGGTGTACAAAGCCCTTTCACCTCCATGAGTGTGATTTTTTTAGTGTCTTGTAGAAGCGCTTAAGATGATCTCTATCACGGAAACAAAGAAACCAAGCCCCACAAAGGGAAGCCACTCGCTGGGGTCACACAGAACCCACATCTCTGTCCAGTTCCCCTTTGCTCTCTAGCTCCGGAAACCTTGCAGCTGCCAGCTTCTGAGGGTGGGGTCCTGGCCCAGGGTGGGGGGCCCAGAGCCACCCTCAGAATCAACACCCAGATGAGGTGCTGCTCTTCTGGGCCCAGTGAACTGAGCCATGAACTGGCATCTGAGGACAAGCTGGCTGGGTCCTTGGGACAAAGGCGGGGAGAGGCAGAGTCAGAGAATCTTAGACATCGAAGCTGAATGCACAATGGGTTGGTTCACAGAGAAGTCAGATATGGGTCAGCCATGGGGCCCCGGAGAGCAGCGACAGCTGGGATAGCTGCGGATGCCAGAGCCCAGGGCACTAAGCACACAGTGTAGTGACAGGGCACTTAGCCTGTGCCAGGTCCGATGCGAAAGGCTGAAGATTCAGGGAGAAAGAAGACCCGAGCCTGACTTTCATGAGCTTCTGACCCAGTGGAGGAGAGAGACTAGAACATAAATTAGCATAGAGCTCGCAATAAATACCCCATGACAAAGGCAAAGCAACTTGGGAAAACAGTGGAGGGCAATTCCAGCTGGATGAGGGAACCAGGACAGGCTTCATGGGAGGGGCGAGGTGGCTCGCATAACTGTGCCTAGAGCAGTAAGAAGTGCACGGCAGCAAATGAGCCTCCGACCACGTCCTGTGTCTCCCAGCACCTGCACTGCAGGACCTGGCCTGGCATTTGAACGCTCTGTTGGTTTATGTCAGCCGTTGCTGGCTCCTCCAAGGTATGCATGCGTGGGTGCAGGGTTGCTATTTAAAGTTCTGGCAGGGAGGATGACCAGAAAGGGACACGGCCCTCTTCCCGCCACCTGTGAATCCCCTGCAACCTGATCACACCGCTGGGCAGAGAAAGAAAGAGTAACACACGCCAGATACCCAGACCAGAAAAGAGATACTCCCTTTAGAAAGCTCCACGCGTATCTGTCTTGCTCACTGATGTATTCCCAGCAGCTAGCTCAAGGCTTGCCACAACTAGGCACTATTTGTTTCCTAGGTGGATAGGTGTATGGGCGGATACATGACTGTGAACATACCCTGAGCAATCAAAGAAGACTTCCTGGAGGGGAAGGCTAAGCTGAGCCCTAAAGGATGAGCAACAGCTGGCCCAAGGGGTGGGGGAGGGAAGGAAAAGGCTTCATACAGAGAAACAGCACGGCAAAGGCCTGGAGCCGAGAGCACACAAGAACAGTCAGGAAAGCAAGCCCAGATTCTTCAGGGCTATTGCGGATGCCCAAAGTTGCCAAGATCGTGGGATTGTAAGTGGCCAGGAGAGAAGGAGGAGGAGAGGGGAAGGATGGAAGCGGAGCCCCCAGGAAGAAGGGAAGAGGTCCCAGCAGTAAGCTGACACCTTCTCTCCTGCTGCGGCTTCTCCTCCTCCCTCTCTTCCCTCCTCACCCAGTGCAGTGGTTGAGGCAGCATTTGGGGCAGAGGCTGCACCTGAAAGCTGAGGCAATACCATGCTGGAGGACAGAAGTCTAACAGCTAACACAAGGCCCGATCAAAACGCTCCCTTAGAGGCGGGCTTGGCCAGCTGCAAGTCAGTCTCTCTCCCATGTGGGTCTTTGCACAACAATAATAAGTAGCCTTGCTTTGCATTTCTCTAATGATTAATGATGTTGAGCATTCTTTCATGTGTTTGTTGGCAATCTGTATATCTTCTTTGGAGAAATGTCTATTTAGGTCTTCTGCCCATTTTTGGATTGGGTTGTTTGTTTTTTTGATTTTGAGCTGCATGAGCTGCTTGTAAATTTTGGAGATTAATCCTTTGTCCGTTGCTTCATTTGCAAATATTTTCTCCCATTCTGAGGGTTGTCTTTTGGTCTTGTTTATGGTTTCCTTTGCTGTGCAAAAGCTTTTAAGTTTCATTAGGTCCCATTTGTTTATTTTTGTTTTTATTTCGATTTCTCTAGGAGGTGGGTCAAAAAGGATCTTGCTGTGATTTATGTCATAGAGTGTTCTGCCTATGTTTTCCTCTAAGAGTTTGATAGTGTCTGGCCTTACATTTAGGTCTTTAATCCATTTTGAGTTTATTTTTGTGTATGGTGTTAGGGAGTGTTCTAATTTCATACTTTTACATGTACCTGTCCAGTTTTCCCAGCACCACTTATTGAAGAGGCTGTCTTTTCTCCATTGTATATTCTTGCCTCCTTTATCAAAGATAAGGTGACCATATGTGTGTGGGTTTATCTCTGGGCTTTCTACCCTGTTCCATTGATCTATATTTCTGTTTTTGTGCCAGTACCATACTGTCTTGATTACTGTAGCTTTGTAGTATAGTCTGAATGAGATATCATCCCACACCGGTCAGAATGGCCATCATCAAAAAATCTAGAAACAATAAATGCTGGAGAGGGTGTGGAGAAAAGGGAACACTCTTGCACTGTTGGTGGGAATGTAAATTGACACAGCCACTATGGAGAACAGTATGGAGGTTCCTTAAAAAACTAAAAATAGAACTACCATATGACCCAGCAATCCCACTACTGGGCATATACCCTGAGAAAACCATAATTCAAAAAGAGTCATGTACCAAAATGTTCATTGCAGCTCTATTTACAATAGCCAGGACATGGAAGCAACCTAAGTGTCCATCAACAGATGAATGGATAAAGAAGATGTGGCACATATATACAGTGGAATATTGCTCAGCCATAAAAAGAAACGAAATTGAGTTATTTGTACTGAGGTGGATGGACCTAGAGTCTGTCATACAGAGTGAAGTAAGTCAGAAAGAGAAAAACAAATACCGTATGCTAACACATATATATGGAATCTAAGGAAAAAAAAAAAAAAGTCATGAAAAACCTAGGGGCAAGACGGGAATAAAGACACAGACCTACTAGAGAATGGACTTGAGGATATGGGGAGGGGGAAGGGTAAGCTGGGACGAAGTGAGGGAGTGGCATGGACATATATACACTACCAAATGTAAAATAGATAGCTAGTGGGAAGCAGCTGCATAGCACAGGGAGATCAGCTCGGTGCTTTCTGACCACCTAGAGGGGTGGGATAGGGAGGGTGGGAGGGAGGGAGACGCAAGAGGGAAGAGATATGGGAACATATGTATATGTATAACTGATTCACTTTATTATAAAGCAGAAACTAACACACCATTGTAAAGCAATTATACTCCAATAAAGACGTTAAAAAAATAAAAATAAAAAGAATAAGTAGGCTGTCAGACTAGTTATCCCAGCACCCTGCAGGATCACAGCCATGGGGAGAGGGTGGCGCAGGGGGGGCCCCAGCACTGGTCACATTTAGAGATGCAGGGACAGTCCTTCAAATCACCCAGGTTTCCCAACATTGGTCATTCTGACACCAACCTGGTGAATTTGCATCTCCAAGTGCCACCTGCACAGCTGTCCCCACTTCTCCCCCTCACCCTGACTGCCTGCCACTCCTCCGGCACACAGGTTCCTGGCCTCAAGTACCCGCGAGGGGAGGGGAGAGAAGAGGAGAAAGGACTTTCCACCCTGAAATATTCAGCAGGCCCCGATGCCAGCTGGTGAGCAGCCTGGACCCCAGGCTCCACCCAGGCTGCTGCTAGAGCAGGAGTCCCGAGGCCGCTCGGGAACCTAAGCCACGTGAGTTAGAGAGGTGGCTGCCCAGGCAGGACTCCACCTGAGAGCCGCCTTGGGCGGGCCTGGCCCAGGCCTCCCCTCCGCAGCTCCTGGAGCTGCAGGCACCAACACCTGCCACTCTCGCCCTGTCCCCTAAGCGTTCTTATGCTCACCTTCACGTTCAAACCCAGAACACCCCTGTGAAATGAAGGCCACAGAGCCATGCCTCTGGGCCTTTCTATGACGCCACACTATTTCTTTATGACTTTGGGCCTCAGGGTCCCCCCTTCTGGAAGGAAAGAGGGAGAACTGGCACAGAGATCACAGTAGAAGTAACTGGGGGCGACCTAGACCAGGGAAAAGAGGGAGTGGCTTGTTCTGTGCGTGTGTGTGTGTGTATATACGTGTGTGCACGCATGTATGTGTTGGGAAGGGGTGCACAGGAGCAGAGTTGGGGTGCTAATAATTGGGAGCATTAGACACAAACTTCAGCTCAGTGGAAGGAAGACCTTTCTCACTCTTCCCTAGCACAGGAAGTACCCGACTGATTCAACTTCGATTTTTCAAAAAGTGATACACTTTCAGTAGAAACTGTACTTCGACTTGTACATTTGGACCTTTTCCTGGGCTAGCGATATGCTGTAGGGTCCTCTCTCATGATGCTGGGCAGCACGAGCAAGCCGCAGCTCCCAGTCAGCCACGCGACCACGAGGGTGGTCACCTAATACACTGACGGCTATTCTGTACCCAGCCATTCCGGTTTTCACTTCAAGTACCGTATTCAATACATTACATGAGATATTCAACACTCTATTATGAAATAGGCTGTGTGTTAGATGATTTAGCCCAACAGTAGGCTCACAGAAGAGTTCTGAGCACAGTTAAGGTAGGTGAGGCTAAGCTCTGATGTTCAGCGGGGTAGGTATGATTTAAATGCATTTTCATCTCATGATGTTTTCAACTAACCATGGGTTTACTGGGAGGTAACCCCATTGTAGGTCAAGGAAGATCTGTATTGTCCTCAGCCCCCTTCTTCTTTCCCCCGACCCTCGCACTCCAAGCATCCAAATTGCTTTTACTGCCCTGCACACACTACGTTCTCTCCCCTCTGCCCCTCTGTTCCAGCATCCCCTCTACCTAAAGCACTCTCAGCTCCCTTGTTCTTCCTCAAGTAGCTCTCTCCAGGCAGCTTGTCCTATTTCCTCAACCTGCGTGCCCCCAGAGCTCCTTTACTGCTCCCACCAGAGCATTAGCCCTGTGCATGGGGGCTCCAACTCATCCCACAGGATAAGGGACCCCCTAAGGCTCTGCCATCCTAGGACTCTAGCTTGTAGGATGTCTATGGCTGCTGGTCCATGGCGACAAGAAAGCACAGGTCAGCTAGGCAGACAGCAGGGTCTGGGAGCACTGGTCCAGGAGTCCAAAGATGTGTGCCCTAGGTCCTGGCCACCCTGGTCTCCCAGGACCTGATCTGTCCGCTTGGGTCATCCAGAACCCTGCAATTCGAATGCCTCTCAGGAAGTAACTCTGGGATGATTACTCATGGGAAATGGGTAGCAACAACAACTATGCCTTGGATCTTTGTCTATAACCACTAGCACTCTCTCCTGGTCAGAGAGGCCACTTGTGCAAAGTGTGCTCCTCAGAGGCCAACAGGGAGGCCACAGCTAAGACTTTTTTGAGTACTGATCCTACATCATATAACACACTGTGCTCTTCAAAAATTGTGAATAGACATCCTTAAGGCCCTTGTTCATTGGGTGGCAAGTCATGAAGATGGGGACAAAGTTTAGTTATCACTGAGCTCAATCACCTCATAATGGAAACTGGGGCCGCAGAGAAGGTAAAGAACTCACCCAAGAACACACAGCTCCTGTATTATGTCTGTGGCCAATAGCTCTATGATTGACATGAGGGACCAAAGGGGCCAAGTCAGGGGTCCCTTTGTTTTATTCTCCCTTTTCAACCCCACTGTTGCAGTGACCACGTCTTTTTCTCTAAGGCCAGCCAACGGGGAACACTCTTAGGCAAACCCTAGCCCAGAACAACACCTAGCTCTGACCAAGGACGGAACCTAATCCTGGCCACACACAGGAGTAAAAGCTCTGATACACCTCAAATTCCACAGCCCAGCAAAGCACTCAGACAGCATGAAAGACTGGTGTCTCCCAAGCCAGGGAAACTTAATCCCAAATGCATGTGACAGAGAAGACCCAAATCCACCTCCAGAGCAGAGGACCCTCTAATGCTTTTGCCTATCCAGTATCCATCTCCCTTCCTGGGGGAACCACTCTTGGGCCAGGCAGTTCTGGTGGGACCAGCTCTACCGCCTGGATCCAAGTTACCCAGGCCCAGCCAATGAAATCCAACCCCAAGACTTTCCCTGGAATCGTTTGGTATAAATTATGTTGTATCCTGCACGCTGCCCAGGAAGCAGAATGGAAGCCTAGAGCTGCTGATGATGGCTAGTATGAACAATTAAGGAAGAATGTGTCCAAGAATGAAGCCACCCAGAGGAGGCCCGGTTCATGGAGGCAGAATCCTGACAATATCACGTGGGCCCCTGGATCCAGCCAGACCTGAAGCCCTGGGCTTCTCAGTCATGTGAGCCAATACACCTCCTTTCTGCTTAGGATGTTGTGTGTTGTCATTGGTCACTTGCATCTGAAAGAGCTGTGACTTATAATAGGAGCAAGCACAGCCTGAGAACCTCTCCAGCTCCTTTCTAACTGAAGATACCAGGGATCTGTGCTGCAGGCCCAGTGACTCTAGGAGAAGCCCAGGCCCAGGGGAAGTACTATAGGAGGGGAAAGGCTCCTTACCTGTGCTAGTTTGGCCATGGTCTCGGGTTCTGCAGCAGAAAACACTGTGGAGAAAAAAGAAATGCCATGAGATTCCTCTGCACTGTGATTCCCTCCATTCTTTCCCCTAAATTTCCTCAGCCTCATTCCTTTCAAGGGAGAGTGTGCTCCTGCTGCTGTTTTCCTGCTGCCTCCAGCCTTTCAGGTTCAATCACACCCAAAGACCCAGCTCAGGGCCAGGCGCAGTTTTTGGAGGATAATGGATGGACTAGCCAGTGTCCAGATACTCACACCAGGATGGGAAAGACTCTTGGAACCAGGAGAACTTGAAAGAGGGAAAGGGCAGGACCACTAACCAGCACGATTCCTCCAGGCCATGCAGGGCACTTTCCCAGATGCTGTCTCACTTAATCCTCACAGCAATCCTTCCTGGAGTCAAATTCCCCTTTTTTATAGAGGAGGAAACTGAGGATGGGGGTTCAGGGAGGTTAAATAATTTGCCCAAGATCATACAGCTTAAAACTGAATTCACTATATATGAAATAAACAACAAGGACCTACTGCATAGCACAGGGAATTACATTCAATATCTTGTGATAACATATAATGGAAAAGAATCTGAAAAAGCTGAATCACTCTGCTGTACACCTGAAACTAACACAACATTGTAAATCAACTACACTTAAATTAAAAAAAGACCCTGAATTCAACAAAGTCTAGATCCCAGGGTCCATGCCATCTGCACCACGCATGCTCTCTTTCCAAGTCACCAAGAACAGTTCCAGAATTCAGGGCTTAACAGTCTGTAGATGGGCACCTTCAAGGGGCTCTGGGTCACCTGTTGCAAATATCTGACAGGCTATGGTTTCTTTAGCATCTACTTCTATTAGGCACTGATCTAGGCACTGAGGATATATCAGTAAATAAAAGAGACTTTCTAAAACATGTGCTTTTCTGGAGCTTCCTCTATAATGGGGAAGAATAACAAACATATGATAAAAACTAAGGAGAAAAGATGAAGCTTGGTTGGGAGAGTGACAAGGGGTGTGATCTCAGGTGGAGTGGCCAGAGGCCTCCTGAACCACGTGGCTACCTGAAGGCAGTGAGGTCAAGGAGCTCAGTGTGGCTGATATGGCGGCAGGGAGTGGGGTGGGGACATTGGTAAGACGCGGCATCAAGGGACCAGTGCCTAAGGCCACTGTAAAGACTTGGGTTTTTCTCTGATGGGACAGATCATGGGTGAGGGTGGGGAACTGAACAAACAGGACACACGACCTCACTGAAAGGGGTGTCAGGACACAGGGTCTGCAGTGAAGGAATAAGAAACAAAGATATCTAAAAAGAAATGTATAAAGGGACGTTGCTGCTTTGGAAAGGGGAAGAGAAGGGGGAGCGGGTGGGCTACTGAGTGCTCTCTGCAGGAGGGCGGAGACAGAAGAGCCACAATCTTCTTGGGATAAGAGGAGAAGGAAGGACCAGTGCTGTCCATTGTAGTCAGGACTGCACAATTTGATCTTTTTTTTTTTTAATTTTATTTTTGGCTGTGTTGTGCCTTCATTGCTGCACGCGGGCTTTTCTCTGGATGCGGCGAGCAGGGGCTACTCTTCATTGTGGTGCACAGGCTTCTCACTGCAGTGGCTTCTCTTGTTGCAGAGCACGGGCTCTAGCCGCACGGGCTTCAGTAGTTGTGGCTCGTGGGCTCTAGAGCACAGGCTCAGTAGTTGTGGCACACAGGCTTAGTTGCTCCGCGGCATGTGGGATCTTCCCAGACCAGGGCTCGAACCCGTGTCTCCTGCATTGGTGGGCGGATTCTTAACAACTGCGCCACC
Source organism: Balaenoptera ricei (assembly GCF_028023285.1). NCBI lineage: Eukaryota > Metazoa > Chordata > Mammalia > Artiodactyla > Balaenopteridae > Balaenoptera > Balaenoptera ricei. The sequence goes on from NC_082641.1 coordinate 128,221,411, forward strand.
AGGGAAGCCCAATTTGATCTTTTTCAACCATGTCTACGTATTACTTTTTAAAAGTAAAAATAACAAACTCTATCAGACTTATATCCAGTAAGAGCTACAAGGACCTGAACCAGAACAGAGGGTAGAAACAAAGGAGATGCGTAACCTCAATGTTCTCCAGTTCTTCACATACCATCACCCCTATCCCACCCCGCCAAAAAAAAAAAACACTGAGGGGAAATCAGCCCCTGATCTCAGCCCATAATCCTGCTCTCACTCTGGGGCCACAGGAGACGTGTGACACAGCAGGGAGAACATAGGTTTGGAGTCAGACAGACAGACCTGGATTCAAGTCCGTTTTGTCACTTACTAGCTATGTGACCTTGGGCACATTGCTCATCTCTGAATTCAAGGTTATCTTAAGTACAGAATTGGGGCTTTCCCCTTCCTGCCTTGGAGAGTTGGAGGATGAGACCCAACTTATGTCAAGGCCAGGCAGAGATGTGTTCTCAGTAAATGGTGGCATTCAGTGTGCTAGGGGGACTTTCTGAGGACAGGGCTTTGTCATATTTACCCATGTGTCCCCACTGCCTGCATATAAGTCCCCCAAACTACAGTCAGCAGACAGACGTGACATGATGGGCTTGGGAGTGAAGAGCAGAGGGCAGTGATCTGCCTGTAACCGCGGCGAGCTGACAGCAGAACTTGCGGAAACCCTGCTGTTTCCCTGACAACCAGGGGTCCTTTGGTACAAACTTGAGCTCTCCTCAGGAAATAGAAACTCCCCCGAGGGGGAGCGCGGGAACCCACATCTACCCTAGGGTCTGGCCAGGAGCCAGCTCTGGGTTTCCCCAGCTCTGGGGGATGGTGTGGGCAAAAGGTGAGGGAGCTCCAAGGCCAGCAGACAAAAAGGGACGGCATGAGGCCCAGGAAGTCAGCTGAGGCCAGTCACCTGCACCTCCAGCCTCGATGCATTTTCCTTTGGCCTTGTTGCTGGAAACTTCAGCTGCTGGCGGCAGCCCAGGCCCATCTGGACGGCTCAGAGGAGGGGCCTCCGAGTCTTTGGGAAAATACTCTCAGCTCTGAGAGCAGTTTATATGTGCCTCTTGTGAGTGCACGTCTTGTGTATACATGGAAAGCAAACTTCCAGAACTAGATGTTCTGATTGCAGTTCAGGGGGCCCAAGCTCCCAGAGCCCCTCCTCTGAGGCTTCAGGGAAGCTCTGGAGGCAATCACAGAGGCACCATCTACCCCGGCTTTACGAGGGGCTCTGATCCCTCCCAGGGCGACCCAGACCACACTTCTCAGGTTGCCTGAACAAATGTTTTATATCCAATGTTTCAGAACCCCAGAGGGCCCTTAGCAATCCATCACTTCCAAGCCCCTCACTTTCTAGATGAAGTAAAGGCATCTCAGGGAGGATGAGTGACTTGCCAGGCCCAGACAATGGCTGACATCCCTGCTTCCCACCCCCGGGTAATAACAGGGACGTTAGGAAGAGGCCGAAGGAAAAGACCCAGGTTCTGGTTCCCAGCCTGCCCCTCTGTAACCTCAGACAAGCCAGGTTGTCTCTCTAGACCTCAGTTTCTTCATCTGCAAAATGTGGATAATATCACTCCCTCTCTAGGAAAACCCAGAGTGGATGTGAGAGGCTTTTGTAGGTATCAACCAGGGATTTTCACAGCAAAATCTCAGAATATCAGTCCTAGGAGAGTTCTCCCCCAAGGCCACAGGACTCCTCTCTATTCCCACCCCACCCCCAAGAGGCAAGTTTCACCATCTTGGTTGAAACAGCTTCTCAAGACTGGCAGGTATGGCCACTATACACCAGTGCCTCTCTCTTCTCAGGAACCCTGAATCTCTTTGGACCTGGATTTCCATGAAGGCTCATGATGGCAAATCATTCCAGAAACCCATTTGCCAGAAACCCATTCAAGGATAGAGCTGCCTGGTGGCCTTGTGCTGCTCTGGCCACCTCCTGCCTTAGTCCTTTAGGCTGCAAGCAATCAGGACTCGCTCCAGAAGGAACAC